>NC_053190.1:8752500-9377500 GCF_905163445.1 Pararge aegeria | reverse complement strand
TTTATGTGAACGATACGTTTTTTGATTATTTGGAAATAACGACCTATTATTATAACAGTCTTAAAATGTGAATACTATTTTCAATACTTAGATTATATTCAAGTAGTGGAAAATATAATATTATTTATTATTCTGTAGAATATGAAAGTCTATACTAATCTTAATTACAAAAATAGTGGCATCGTTTTCCACGGAACATATAGGGGTATAACTATTATAGAATACGATTATCTAGACTGGATCTGATACCACCTTAGACCTTATTCTAGGTTCTTATAGGTTTTTATATGCTTTTTAAAATTTTTAAAATTGATAATTCCCCCAAGTGTAGGTAAGAACACTAATAAAAATGACGAAATTTATTAACATTAAATTTGTTTATGACACCTCGTCTTGGGACCTACTCCATGGGCATTTCTGCCCTTGCAGCATTGCATTATTATATGCATGATTTCCTATTTGTAACCCCCGACACAAACACGACGAGGCGTTATAAGTTGTGTGTGTGCGTGGGTGTGTATGTGTGCGCCATAAAATGGCGGATTACATAATATTTCACAACTCATCGAATGAAAGTACTTTAGTGTAAATTAGTGTATAGTATATACACTAATTTCCAATCCAAGTTGGCCGGCACCAGTACATTGACATATGTACTGGTGCCGTATATACACATATTAGATACCATTATCTCCTAACTTCATATCGTCAACCAATGAGAAAACAGTTGGCACTGCAAATCATTCGAAACATCACGCACTGTTCTAGAACCTAGAATAAGGTCTAAGGTGGTATCAGATCCAGTCTAGATAAACTGTCTTACATATGAATCGATCCTCTTGCGTGTGCTCAGGTTCAGCCAGAAGCATCGCGGGCGCGTTCTTCAGGCGTACATCGCCGGCGCTATTGACCACGCGCCCTCCGGAAGCTTCCAAGATATCCTGCGGGCACACGTCACATATATGTCATAGTAAAACATTTTTTTTTATTGTCGAACTGGGCCAGCGTGGTGGACTACGGCCTTAGCCCCTTCTCATTGTGGCAGGAGACCTACGGGTCCAGTAGTGGGCCAGTAATGGGTTGATATAATACCTACTATACCTACTACGACAATACACACATCGCCATCTAGCCCAACGTAAGCGTAGCTTGTGTTATGGGTACTAAGATGCCTGATGTATATTTTTATGAATTATATACATAAATACTTACTTAGAAAATACATATAAACACCCAGACACTGAAAAACATTCATGCTCATCACACAAACATTTTCCAGTAGTGGGAATCGAACTCACGACCTTGGGCTCAGAAAGCAGGTTCGCTGCAAACTGCGCCAATCGGCCGTCAAATACGATTATGACGATGATAGCATATATTGAATTTCTTAATTACAAGGGTTTTAGGAAGTATCAAAGGTTGGCTTTGATCTCTCACAATATAGAAAAATGAATCGTCACCAGACAACCAGATTTGTTTTTAATGAAAAAAAAAACCCAATTAAAGACCGCCTTTCTATATATAGTATTTAATTATATAATAGTATATATAATTAAATATAATAGTATTTCTTTATATAGTATTTAATTATAATATTTAGCTTGTATACTATATGCTATAATAAATTTTCTGTCGCAAAAATTTTTTTAACTACTAGTAAAATGTGGGTGTACCCCGATAAACTATGTCCGCGTAACCTTTTTTAATGTTAAGGCGTGATCTTGTGTTGTGTGATTGCGTAACCAATGCATATTTATGCCATAGCAGCAATCGCGTTTGATTTGCTATCATTTTTAGGAGGGTTCTGAGGTCGTTCTCCAAACTTATTCATTTAAATGGGACCATTTCGGAATAAACGCCTTTCAAATAAAAATAGTTTATTTTGTTTATTGACGAGTGCTTGACTGCAATCACACCTGATGGTAAATGATGATGCTGCCTAAGGTGGAGCGCGCTTGCCTCGAAACAGTGGCGTGCATAGAGGGTATGCACAGGGTATGCAGAGGATATAAAATAAAGAAAATCTCCAGAACGAGTTATAAATACTTAATGGTAGGCTTTTTATAACTCTCACAATGCCTATCCTTAAGTTTTTTATAACTCGTACTGGAGATTTTTTTCACTTTATATATATATTTATACTCTGTACATACTCTCTATGCAGGCCACTGCCTAGAAGATGCATATTCACTCTTGATTTGAAGATACTCATATTGTAGGTACTGGGGAAAATGGATGCTGGAAGAGCATTCCGGATACTTGCGGTGCGAATCAAACGGAGATGCAAGGCGCTTCGTATGCATCTGTTATATATCAACCACGTAGGGATGCAGACAGTGGCGTGCAGAGGGTTTTTGACCAGGGTATGCATAAAGCAGGTACATGGCATTGAAAAATTTCCCTCCAATACGACTTATATAAAATAGTTTGGGTATGCAGTGCTTTTGTGAATATATAAAGTGCACGCTACTGGATGCAGATCCTTACGGTGCCTCGCGGTTCGATGGTAATAAGGTGCGGGGGAACTAGATCAAACCGTTCTTGAGCTCACTCTCCGAAATATATCTTATAGAATACCGAGAGACAGGCAAACTTGCGACGATGCTTCAAACTCTGAAGATTTTTGTTGCCTAGGTCACCGATGAGCCTTCTAGCACTGCAATCCGCTGAATCCAAGGCATCAAGCTGATACTTGGCAGAGCCATCTCATAAATAGGAGCAGTACTCTATTCACGATTGAACTTGAGCTTGGTACAAGGTGAGAAGCTGTACAGGCGTGAAGTACCGCTTGACCTACGGTGTTAGAGTCAATACAAACAGACAGACTTGACGTTTTAAAATTGCTTATTTTAGGCCTACTTAAAATAAATAAATTTTGAATTTGAATTTGACCCTGAATTTTGAAAATATGTCTATAAATGAGGAATTTCTCTCCGAAAGTTATATCTACGTATTAAAAAAATTGTACCTTCAGGGTTTCAATATCAATGATGGTAAAGGGCGGCATGCAGTAGAATGTGAATCCTTGCAGCAATCTGTTCTTGGCGAGTCGCGATCTCCTGGGACCCGGTTCTCCAGCCGCGTCCAATGCCTCGTACGGCTCCTTAAAAATTAAAAAAAAGGAAAATACATTGATCGCAGTAAAGGGTAGTAATAGCACAGAGAAGCCTTGTCTGACTTCCCTCTTACTGAAAATTTTTAGAAAGAAATTTTAATGGAATTTCCACTTACTTCATCTGCAATTTCTTTTAATTGGATGCACTTTTCCACCCACGCGAATGAAACAATCCATTTTGCACTTGCCAAGGCGCAAATGTATTTTACAGACCTGAAAAGAAAAACTAAACGTAATTATAATAAATAATAATAAATATACTACGACAATACACAAGTAAGTGTAGCTTGTGTTATGGGTACTAAGATGACTGATGGATATTTTTATGAATAGGATACACAGATACTTTTAATATACAAATAAACACCCAGACGACACTGAAAAATATTCATGTTCATCACACAAGCATTTTCCAGTTGTGGGAATTGAACCCACGGCCTTGGACTCAGAAAGCAGGGTCGCCAATCGGCCGCCAATGTATACACAGGTCACTCAAAAAGTTTTGAGATGTTCGAAATTACAAATCGAACACACCTTCAATTAATGTTTTTTTTTAATTAGCTTGATACGCTACATTATGCTCGATTAATAATAAAAAAGTAAAATGGTCTAACCATTTTTTTTTTTTTTTTTTTTTTTTTTTTTTTTTTCTCGCTTTTTGTTTAAAACGATGAAACCGCTGTCTATTTAATATTTAAAATTCATTCATTTCACGTAGGTGGGCCTAGTTTATAAGCAATTTGGAAACGTCAAGTCAATCTGTTTGTTGTGTCTCTACCACAGGTTCAGAAGACATATTCTACCATGAAGCCAACTAGAAATTCAGGCGATTTAACTATCTTTAGAATTAGTCTATCTTTTGAGAGATAATAGTGTGACGGCCTGCTTCCAAGCAGCATTGGCGTTGGGAAATTCATTAACGTTTATTACAATTTTCTATTTGGTTTTAGCATAAGGTTATTCAGCTCCAAATCGTGCAACAATTTTAATATGGTTTGGTGAATTTAAAATGGTTAAAGGTACCTTAGAGATGAATAAAGAATAGGAGTCCCATAAGCAAGCAATAGTTCTAGAAAATTAGTTGACTACTGAAATGTTTTTAAGATCACAAAAGAAAGAAGTATTGTGGAAAGGTATTTTTAGGATAAAGTTATCTTCCGAACTGAGAGAGCGATAGTGAGAATCACTGAGACTCAAACCGTTCTTTCAATTACATTAAATTGGTGGCTGTTTTTTTCGCTGTACTATAAGTATGGAATACATATTGGATATAAGGACACTCCATAATTACTTAGGATGTTTAGTAGTGTAAAGAACGTAGAAGATAATTCAAGAGAAGTAATAGGGATTTTGTGAAAACCCTGCACTTTTGGAGTTTGTCATGGAGTTCAGAGTGCTTGCGTTACGTCTTGCACATTGTACCAGTAAAAAAAGACACCAAATTAGGCATTATAAAGTTTTATTTTTCCAATCCCTGAACCCCAGGCTGCAAGATTAGGTAATTATTAGTTTTTTTTTTAATAGAATGGATGGTCACAACAGTACTTACCTCTGCGATCTATTCTCCTCATCCACTCCAACAACTAGATGTGTCAAATCCTTTGTATACTTCTCAACAAATATCCAGTTTCTTTGTAGGCAGAGCTGTTTCAAAATAGCCAGTTCATTAGATACTAAACATGAGCCTGCTATACACAGATTTGTTGCCCTTCTTCGTTCCTTCCCTGCATGCAAGGTATGTGTTGGCGACTCTACAGTCTGCTCAAAGGCTCTACTCATGAACTCTCTCTCTTGTGTAGTTTTTGCTGCCACCACAGAGCTTGGGCATAGTGTCTCCTCGAGGTCATTATTAAGATTTCGACAGCTAAAATTCAGTGATTTCCGTGCCAAAGGTGTTGATTTGTGTGTAATTTTATCGACAAATTTTGTTATTGTCAGAGGTGTCTCTAAGGCTGATTTCCGCACTTCGGTTATTTCCCCTGCCGAATCTGATATACTTATAACATTAGCTGAATCTTCGATGGTTATATCTTTACCATGGCAGCCTGTCATGTTTGTTGATTTATTGTTTTCTGTCATCAGGCAATGCTCAGCAACCAAATCATCAGTTGTTGCTGGTATTTCATTCTTATTTTTGCTTTTTAAAAAAGAGGTTGTCCTAGAATTAATACACATATCATTATGTTACCATTCTTACGCTATTTTTTATTTTATTTTAATTTAATTCTATTTATTTTTTTAACATTATAACCTTATTAATTAGTAGTAGTTTAAGATATTTATTTTGTGATGCAGTTATATATAAAGTGTAATTAATGTTGAAATTATTTGTAAACGTAGCTCACAACGTAGAAACTTGGACATGAAAAAATGTATTAGCTGTTGGTTTTCCTAAATAAATAAATAAATCTATAAAAAAAAAATGGAGAACACGCGATAGATTCGCATCAATTTTATCAGAAGCCTTAGTACTAGATGTATTAGTATGTAGTTATTTGTATGTTTGTTTTAAACAGTGTACCATACACAGTGTAGGTGGGGTACACTGTTTACAAATCCTAAGTTGCCTGGCATAAGGCCGCCTTTTGTATCCTAATCTCGAAGTGTCTGTTCTCTTTTTTTGTTTTTCTGAACTTGTAAATAAAGAAAGATTTGTTTAATACTCGAAAACGACTTGATTGCGAGCGAACAAATCTTGTAAAGCAATTTGTAACAAGTGAATTATAAATCCAATAGATATTTATTAGTAAACATATTTTTTTATTAATTAATGTTAACATAAAACTTAAAACTAAACTAATTAATTTCAAGGTAACACATGCGTGGAATGGTGCAAAGAATGGTGGATGCATTCCCATGTTGAACAGAGTCCCTTCTGTCATTATAAATTATAATTGATAGACTGGAAGTCTTTTTTATCAGTTTGAAGTTTCTTATCTATTTCTAATCTATTGATTGAATGGTCACTAGCAAAGTGGAAGGAAAGAGACCTCGAGGACGTAGCCCGATTTTGTTTTTTTTATCTTTATTTTTTTGGGGGAGTTTTATCCTCAAAGACATGTCAGCCCCATATAGCCCGATTCCAAAGTGCATATTGCTTTACACAAGCGGAGTCAAATGAAACAGAATCATCCGAAAGGTTGTAAGTGGAAGTGGTCACAACCCTCAGCAATGAGGAAAACAAAGTAGAGAGAGAGAGAGAGAGAGATCTATAACTGCATTTTTAAACATCAGTTAAAATCGAACCAATGTTGGTAACAGCTGAATATAATATGACTTTGCCCCAATATCATTGAACCATAGGACTAAACTCTTGGTGAGCTCCGCACTCTTCATAAAACTCCCTTTTTCTATATAATTTTCAAATGAGAGTATTAAGGAATTCTTACTTTTGTGGAGTTTCCTCAAAAACGCTTTTATCATCATCATCTTCTATTGGTGTGCCAAATTCAACAAAGTCCACAATATTTTGTGATGCGATTTTTTGATTATTTTCCATTGCCAGATCAATCTTAGGAGCTCTTCCCACAGAATTATCTTTGGGGTGCTGACTTAATCCAAGAGTCTTAAATATAATATAAAATTATTTAAATGAATAAATATATCGAAGTAAACTTGTTATGAATAACTAGCTGACCCGGCGAACTTCGTACCGCGGATCATTTTATTTTTATGAATGTTAATACAATCCTATTCCGGTGTAAGAGGAATCCCAAAAATCAAATATCATAAAAATTGGTCCAGCCGTTTTTGAGTTATAAATGGTGTAACTAACACAACTTTCTTTTATATATTTAGATATACAAAAATACTTACAGTAGCGTGCACTTCGTACATGCGCAAAAGCGCTGCCTACCATAATGTTTGTGTATAACTGGCAACAGAGTAGGATTTTGACATTCTATGCCATTTTAATGCTTACCCTGGTCAAATTTTCTATGCACCCCACTGAATACTTATGGTATATATGTATATATAAACATCCAGACACTGATATAAGTACATTAATGTTCAACACACAAACATTTTCCAGTAATGGAAATCAATCCTACAGATTTACACTCAGAAAGCAGGATTACTGGCCTCAGTGTCTATTTAAAATGGATGTTCAACTATATTGAATTTTATTTATAAGCACCTTTCTGGTGGTAAAGGTGTATTATGCTGGGACCTCATACGTTAGTGGTTCAATTCTAAGAGTGTTTACTCAGCAGTAGTTAGTTTTCGATTCAACTGTTTTCTTATAATACCTAAACTTAATGTTTATGATCTATGACAAAATCAAAAGTAATCAACAGTAATGAATTTATGTAATAGAATATGTTTGTAAACAATAGTGATTTTTTTTACTGTGCAGGTCAACATCAGAGATTGTTTATCATAGCACAATCTTTACCAGAATAATTGTACAGTACAGGAGTTTGCAATAAATTAATGCTGACTTTTCATACAAATTAAGGGCCTACTTAATATTAATTATACAAAATTTTTACCTTATGACTATTTTTTTTTTCAGTATTATCTTCTTTTTCTAACAAAGAAAACATATTTTCACTACACTTCTGATTTGTTTCCTCATCAGTTATTTTGTTTATAGCTTGTTTCATATTTGGTAGTTGAATTTTCTTATTATTACTCTTTTGAGTATTACTTATTTGAGTTTGCATTTGAATGCTTGGGTCGGTTTTTTGCAAGTTTTGCATATCAGCATTAATATTGGCAAACACTTGGCTCATTATTGAATCATAATTAATATTTTCACTTTCCCCGTCTAAAATATTGCTATTCACAACTGCTTTCCTTGAGCTTTTACTGTTGCTAATGCTTCCTTGTGTTATTTTAATTTTTTTATTCTTGGAGAGATTTTCGGTATCACAAATTTCTCTGTCCCTTTTATTAGTCTTTTTTTGTGATGTAGACTTACTTTTGACTGTTGGCATGATTATAGCGGATGGAGTATTTGCAGTTGATTCAAGTGTTTGAATATTGCCTTCTTTAACAGATTCCCCTTCAAAGATATCAACATCATTTAAAAATTCTACATCTTCAGTTATTGCCTCCAAATTTTTCAAAGAAAGCTGATTATTGCTCTTTAAAGTACAATCTGATTTTATTAATTTTTGTGAATCATTTTTGTCCTGTTTGTTTGCATGTGGGACATTTTCCATTTGATCTTCAAATTCTTTTTCTTCACTTTCAGTAATTTCAAAGTGAGCTGATGATGTATCAGCAGATGTTGTATTCTTCTTAGTAGAAAGGGATTTTTGTTTTTGTACTTTTGATATACCTTGTTGAGAAGTGCATACAGAAATATCATTATTCATTGCAATATTGTTATGGCTACCAGTTTGTGCATTAGGCTCAATAAGAGAACTATGCAAATTGTGTTCATTCCCCATACAAGTACTCAGAGAAGTCTGAATTTCCTGATCTGATTTAATACTTACCTTCACATCTTTTTCCTTTTTTTGTATACAAATATTTGACACAGTCTTGCCTATTTTAATTGTTATTTCAATGTCATCTGTGTCATGTCTAGCTGTGTTACTAACTTTAATATTAGGTTCAGCATTAATAACCCCTGTATCTAGAAAATTTGTTTGCAAAGGACCTCTTTTAAAAAAGTTAACTTTGGTAGTTCTTGCATCCTTATTCAAATTTTCAATGTTTTGATTCGTTTTATCCTGTAAATCTGATTTCAATTGCTGTTTATATTGATTATGTACAAATGCACTATTACTTAGTACTTTGTTTGGAATATCCATGCCATTTAAAGAGCTTATTGACTGGTCTTTAGAAATATAAGTATTTTTTTCCTTATTTATTTGATTGTCTTTATTGAAATTCTCATTATTAGGAGGAACACACATTTCAATGTCATTATTAAGATGAGTACCAGGAGTATTGTCATCAATATTATAAGTCACTTGCTCTGTTTTAAATGTAGCTGCTTTATTTGCAGAAGGTTTTGCTTTCTTACACATTTCAATAGAAACATTTAATTTGTTATTGTTTTTCTTATTCAATTTACTGAACTCTTTCTTCATTCTTTTGACATTTTTCCAGTTTAGCCCTAGGTTTTTTGACTTCTTGTTTGAATTTATATTGTCACTTTTTTCACTTTCTTTATCTGAAGAAACATCATTGGTAATTGTATTGCTAGTTTTAAACTCTTTATTCCTTGAACTTCTACGGGGGTTATGTGTATTATACTTCTGATCATCCATATAAAAATCAAATGGCTCTATATCCATTGGACCAACAGCATTTTTCAGAATTTTATTATTTTCTATGTCTGGCATTTCTTCAATTTTATCCCAATCATCCTGAACAACGTTCATTTGAACAATTTCTCTTTCTGGTTCTTTTACCCTAAGATTGCTAGTGTGTATTTGAATGTCACTTGTTACCTGGTGTATAGCTTTGATTGGTTCTTCAGAAAATGGTTGTGAACTACTAACTGGGGCTGAAAATTGATTTGAAGAATTTGCTAACCACTCTTTAACATGTTGTTGTTCATCAGATGGTGTAATATCATTCACTGAAATAAAACATTGTGCTATTATTAAGTTTCCAGCTTCCTTCATATATAATATATGGAAAAAATGTTTTGAAAGTTAACTCACAATTTATCTTAAAAAGAGATTGAAATGCTTTGCCAAGCAAAAGAGTATGCTCAGTCAAAGTTTGTAATGGACAGTTTAATCTCAATGATTTCTTCTCAACTTGCAATGCACATATGGGACAAGTGCGGTTTGTCCTCCAACATGTATGACATAATGAATGGCCACATTTTGCTGTAGTTGGAACTAAGTAATATTTACAACTGAAAACAATAAATGATAAATTTGATTAACAATTTATTCATAGTTTTCTCAAGAGCAACTGAAGCACTTTGGTTTATTAAATTCTGGGAAAATATGTATCAAGAAAAGTACAATGCCAGATAAGTGTTCAACTTTGACCCACTTACTTAGATATACATTTATGTATTAAGCATAATTTTATTGCTATTTGTTTACTATTGGATAAACAACTAACCTTTATTCAAGTCTCTCATGAAATCAGGTTGAATTTGGACTTCTTCTAAAATCTAACAGTCTCCTTTATGGGTTACTGGTGCCAATGTATATGATCATCATCTCCATTATCAACCCATCACTGGCCAACTAGAGGCCACAAGGCTCCTCTCAGAATTAGAAGGGTCAGGTTGCAGTCCATAACAATGGCGGAGTATGGATTGTTAGACTTCACACACATTTGAAAACATGCATAACTCTCTGACATGCTGGTTTCCTCATATTTTTTTTATTCATCTTACAGTCAAATTCATATACTTACACCTACTATTCAGTGGCCAAAAGATAATCTTAGCCTTCAAATAATTATTAGGGTTGGGTTTGATTCCCAGGTTGGTTTTGAAACTGGCAAGAAATATTCTGTTCCTGCTCTGAGTTTTACTAAAGAGCACTGGCCACATCTGTGCCTCGAACACTAGTTATTATTACTAAATTATCATAATAATCGATAAAGCCCGCCAACCCGAACTGAAGCATCGTGGGCCTAAGCCCTAAAACCCCCTCTCATAGGCTGGTGTATGTTTATCGTCATAGTAACGTTACTGATAATGAACCTTTAGACAGATTATTTTTTAACTTACCAATTAATACAAGTAATATTGTCTAATTGAGCTGTTATATGTTTTCTCAGAAGTACGTCATTCATAGCTGAGTATTTGTAATTCATTGCTGAGACACTATTTTTATTTTTCCCTTATAATCATTATGTGAACACGAATATTCTCAGTGATGAGCGAATATTAAAACAAAATCTGTAAAGATTCAGTAGTATTTTGTAAATTATTTCGCGGTTTATATTTTGTTTAGAAATGTCAATAGTGACCACAGATTCAGATACTACGTAATTGTGACATTACTTTTTTTAGTAATTTATTTTACTGCTACGGATTCAAGTCCTTTAAGGCCTTGTGACATTACTGGTCTGTGATACTTGATCAATCAAAGTTTTACTCTATGGTTGAGGACTTTTTTTAATATACGTTTGTGGAACTACACAGTTTTAAAACAACATTATTTTTGTTACTTCAAATCCAATCTAATCAAATTAGCTATATTACTGATATTATAAGTTTATATAGCAATACAAAATTGTACCTTTATAAATTGTCTAGAAGCTCCTCGTTCTAAATTTTATCTATACATGTATATGTTGGATTACATTGGCTATATTTTAATAAAGTATAAGTTTTTTCTTTTTATATGAAGTTGAATTATAATGTATGTACTAAATTAGGTTGGTGGTATAGCAGTATAATGTAATGATGTAATTGTTAATTGTGGACATCAGTAACATCAGCTGGTCCTTTGGCATAGGACTCCCCTAGGATTTGCCATAATTGTCTGTTATTGGCTTCCTGCTCCAGGTTTAAACAGCATCATTCTAGCGCCCTTTCTTTCTAGTTCCATAATGGGGGTACTATAGGGTGACCTCTTTTGACCATTTATTTATATTGTTTCTTAAATATTGTTTTTCCATTTTTGTTCTTTGTTCTTCTATCGGCAACTTTAATTTTATTTCTTATATTTTTTAATTTAATATAGTGCCGCAATCTGAGGTTTAGTTTAGTCAAACTCTTAGTGCCTTTTTTATTTGTAAGAGCCCAGGTTTTGTGACATGGAAGTATGCATTAGTTGAATACTCTAGTCTTAAATAAGTGTGGATTCTTCATGATTTCTGTAAGAAACCAAAATCTTTTCCAAGCACAGTTTATTTTGAAAAGAAGAATCAGGTCGTCTGCAAATCTTAGGTTTCAGTTTTTCACCGATAATGCTAATTCCAAGCGCATGACAATCAATTTTACTGAGTATGTAATCCAACGCTGCAGAAAAAAGCTTTGGTGATAATGCGCTATAACGCTGAACTTTTCATCTCAGTCCGGATTATTTCTGTGGAATCTTTATACACATTTTTTATTATTCTGATATATTTAGGACGTACCCCTTGTGAATATAGGGCTTCCCATATATGTGCATATTTTAGTGAATCAAACGTCTTGTCGTTATCTACGAATGCCATAAAGTAAATGTCATAATGACATTAAAATTAAAGTTTGACAACTGCTGTCAACTCGGTACTCCGTGATCGAAAAGAGTAAAAAGAGTAGAGACCGAAGAATTCAGGGGGTGTAATAAGGAAATAGGTATCCGAAAAGGCCTCTTCAGTTTTTATAAGTTTAAATCCAGTTCCAGCCCCAATACAAAATAACGTAAGTATAATTCCCTGTTATCGCTGTGCTAAAACAACGTTAGGACCCATGTTACATAATCTCTGTTTTTTTTACTGAATTATTCTTAATAAAACATAATTTTACGTTGTAAACATGGTATTTTGGTGTATTTAACGTTCGTTCCGTACAACAATCAATCAGATGGACTATTTAATTTAACCAAGAAGTTGAGGTTAGAAATCAACAAATTTTCATTTTAAAATGAAATAAGCCAATCTAATCAGTATATTGGATCTGTATATGAAAACTAAGAAAGGTGGTTCTCAAATATATATATTTTTTTAATATGCCTTTGAAGGTACTTATCTTATTCATCAAAGTGTTTCGTGTTTGGGTAAACCCAATCAGTGTACTTTAAATTACAGTGTACTTTTTATATTATTCTAGTAGAAAATTTGTAAGGGTGCAATAATACAAAATATCACTAAATTATATTGGCTGTATTGTATTTGTGTTATATTTTGTATTTATTGTTAATAATTTCCTTATATTAGTGTACAATAGAAGTGTATTTTCTTTACTTATCATTTACACTTTAACATTTCCCCTGACTCAGACTGAAGATTGGTAACCTACCAAGTTACCAATCTTCGGCCTTAGCCAGAATTGTGGTATCATCTTTAGCAGCTAACATGCAATTTAATAAGAAAACCTTAATGCCTTATGTTTTAGAATGTCGTACACACTACGCAGCTTGTTAAGGACTGTATCGAGGAAGCTCCAGGTGCGTTCTTATGCTGCTGAAGCTGCAGCACCAAAAGAGGGTGAAATGGCTTTCACATTTGCGGCAGGCAACAAGGTTAATAAAATGATAATGTATATTTGTATTCTTGTTTGTTAAAAAAAACTAATTAACATTAATTCTGCCTAGGGGATTTATCTATTTCCTAAACTTAAATATTTAGTCAAGTATCTTGACAATATAACTAAAACTGCAGTATATAATTCTGCATCATTCTTTTACCAGATTCAGCAACCAGATCATCACCAAATAAAGCATTCACAAATTTAATTCTTTATCTGTTTATTTATTATTTTGCAGGTGTTCTATGATAAGCAAGTTGTGAAGCAGGTCGATGTGCCGTCATTCAGTGGGGCTTTTGGTATCTTGCCTAAGCACGTCCCAACACTAGGTAAGTGAACACTAGGGAAGTAATTAATAACAGTTTAATAATAAGCACTGTTTTCACTGTTAAATTGGCACTAATTAATGAGAAAGTGTTATTTGGTAAGAAAAGTCTTTTACACTACTTTAATGCTTAATATTACAGAGCTATTAAGCATTAAAGTAATCTCTGTATATAAAAAGTTTTACAGATGATTATAATGATTTTATTATTGTTTTAACAAACAATTTAAAACAAACAACATATTTTAAAAATTAAGCAATAAATTAACTATTTTTGAAATAAATATGATGGAGCTAATATTTATATTTTCTTACAGCTGTTCTTAAACCCGGTGTCGTTACAGTTACGGAAAACGATGGAAAACAAAGTAAGATATTTGTGTCCTCGGGTACAATCACAGTTAACGAAGACTCATCAGTACAGGTACTTACATAATATATTAATTTATTTTAGAGTTCACCTGCAGGTGGCAGTCTAGTCTAGTCTAGTCCCGTTTTCACTAAATCTAATGTGTTATGATTCAGGCGAAAATAATCTGTACAAAATAAATGTTTCACCAACTCTTAGGTGATACCTATTGGTAAACATTTGATGTTTGCGTAGGAATCTTCTTACATTAGACGTCACTTTAGTCATTGCCTTGTTTGTTGAAAGTGAAAAGTGTGTGTGTATTTTCATAATAATACCCAGGCCCTGGCCTAACACATATTAATAATTACAATACAATAAATATTAATAATTGTCCGGACATGGGACTTTAATAGGAACAATAGTTTTCGGCAACACAGTAGATCTCCATGGTTCTCCAAGAAGATACAATATTATTTTGTAGATTTTGGTGATTTTCTCATCTATTAAAACCTGCCTAAATAAAAAATATGGTATAATTTGCTTATAGGTTTTAGCTGAAGAGGCGCACCCCTTAGAGAACCTAGACCGTGCTGCGGCACAGGAGGCTCTTAGCAAGGCTCAGTCTGAATTCAACTCTGCTGCCAACGAACAGGTAAATGATGAGTCGGAAACAGAAGACTTATAGAAAACATAGTCATTATTCTCTAAGACATTGAAGTAACTCAGTGTGAAAAGCGTCTTGCGAAGCTTCTTGTATCCAATTTTACACATTTATGCAAACGTCAAGAACGACACAATTAGCCGCTAATTCTGCTAATATTTGAATGTCCTAGGCGACTAGCATAGATACAAAAAGTTTTTAAGCTTGTTTGTTATTATAATAATTTAATCTAGGTCATACTCTTATTTATCTTATTTATATACGTAATTAGGGACCCCAGTGAATTTTAAATGTATACACTACGACTGATCGAACGTGGTTGTC
Organism: Pararge aegeria; assembly: GCF_905163445.1. NCBI lineage: Eukaryota > Metazoa > Arthropoda > Insecta > Lepidoptera > Nymphalidae > Pararge > Pararge aegeria. Next base: position 9,362,612 of record NC_053190.1, on the reverse strand, counting down.
ACCGCGTAATTTTTATGAAATTTTTATTCAGTTATACCACTAAGTATTAAAGATTCCAGGAAAAAATTATGCACAGGGGTTTTTCCTCGTCATGAATATCACCTTTTTTACATAATATATTTCTCTTCAGGCTAAAGCTGAGGCCGCCATTGCTGTCGAAGTTGCTGAAGAAATCGTTAAAGCCGCATCGGCGTAGATTTCTGTCAGTGCCCTCAATGTATAGTTTAACAAGTAACAACTATACTAACTAATGATCATATTAAAACGCAAAATAAACACGTTCGTATAGAGTATGTTTAGTATTTTATTTATTTACCATATCGTCGGCCAACTTATTACCGTGACAGGAGCGTGAGAGAAGCGTAATATTTTTAAATGTTACTAATAATATAAGAAAACAAACGTTTGGAAAATAATTAAACTTATTATGCTGTAAATTGAAACTATTCCACAACATTCATTGAAAGATTTATTATTTGTTTGCATAACCTCTTTATATTCGGTGATATAAGTGTCTATTCCGGAAAAGCAAAAGGGGATTCCCAGAGCATTTAAAAATATTGCCTTGTTACTGTTTCTCAGCTAAACTGATATTCGCCGATATATATCCGCCATGACAAGTGAAACACCGAATGAACTTCGAAAATCTCAGCAACAAACTCGTATATCAGGTATTTTGTAATTTCAAACGGTTAGTTGCTAGTTTTCTTGTAATCAATACCAAAAATCTATGGAACAAAATGTCTAACACAGATAGCTCTATTTTGCATATGACGCTACAAGTCAACCGGCGAGCGTTTTCGCGGGAAATAATGTTTTTTAAAATAATTTGTATTTTTGGGAGGTATTTTGGGGATATAGTAGATACTTTCCAACATCATAGGACAGTTCTTCAAAATTTGTCATCATGCCTATTACTTAGTTTTCTGGAAAAATTTGATTTGAAAAAGATAATATTTTATTGACATAAGTCACATCCTTATTGATTATAGCAGTTAAGCTAAAGTAAAACTTTTAGTCTGGTGGAATGTTTCCATTCAACCGATTGGCCTTCCTAATAACTGCTTAAGTAACTGCTGTAATATGCACAAATAAATAAATATACTACGACAATAAACACATCGCCATCCAGTCCCAAAGTAAGCTTAGCATGTGTTATGGGTACTAAGATGACTGATGAATATTTGTAATATACATAAATACTTAGAATAAACATATTAATACCCAGACACTGAAAATATTCACGCTCATCACATAAACATTTTCCAGTAGTGGGAATCGAACCCACGGCCTAGGACTTAAAAAGTAGGGTCGCTGCAAACTGCGCCAATCGGCCGTCAAGGAGTGCATATTACAATTATTACTTTTTAGTAAAACTGACAAAATGTTTTACCATGGTGACGTTATTTATGTACCTATCTATAGTCGTAAAAATGTAATAGGCCCGTTTTGACATTTGTGCAAGACCATAGAATGTAACTTGGAACGAAACTGAAAGACACAATAAAATAAAAATCAATTACATACAGTGTTTTAAAAAATACGTAAATTTTTTTGGGACGTTAAATAATATGAAAGAATATATCGCGAGTATTCTTTTTGCGCTTACTTTATAATGGTGACGTTATTTATGTACCCATCTATAGTCGTAAAAATTATGGAGGGTAGAGGTAAGGAGAGTCATCTTATATGGCAGAAAAGTTGAAAAAGTGTCCAGTGTATGCGCTAAATAACAGTTCAAAAATCCTCCACAATGGCGCTGGTGGATGCACAGGGTATGGTATGAATGTAGCAATCGTAGATGAATTGAAGTATGCCGAGTTAAAAAATTTAATGTCATTATCGACTAAAGTAGTTAATTATTGAGAATTTCAACAACTTACGTTGTACAAAATATTGTGGTAAATATAACCTTACTTCCTTGTATCTCCATACTTCCTTGTTTATTTTTCAAGCCTACTCTAACAATATTTATATTTGGCGCTTCTTTTAAGAGTTACCCTGATGCAAATGTGGCGCCATCCTAATTTAATACATTTTGACGACACTTTTTCATATACACAGATGACTCTCCTTACCTCTACCCTCCATAGTAAAAATGTAATAGGCCCGTTTTGACATTTGTGCAAGACCATAGAATGTAACTTGGAACGAAACTGAAAGAAACAATAAAATAAAAATCAATTACATACAGTGTTTTAAAAAATACGTAAATTTTTTTGGGACCTTAAATAATATGAAAGAATATATCGCGAGTATTCTTTTTGCGCTTACTTTATAGTAGCACGCAATTTATAATTCTTGCGAAACGTTCCGAAAACAGTTACGTTCTCAGTCTTTTTTTTTTTATACTAGAGCTGTAAACATTTTTTTACTGAATATCGAAATTAGATATTGTGTAGTTATCTTTACTGCAAATAATGAGCTTGGTTCTCAAAATGGGTTCTAAATAATGAGTCTGAGTTGATGTATCTGACCAAGCGGCACATGACTGAAGCGTCCCCGCGCGCACTGCGCAGTTTTTCGTTCCTCATCTTGTAAAGTTGACTGTGCGCTCGTTTAAGTTTGATATATATTGTTTACTATTACGTTAACTATGGCTCTTCTATTTTGCATATTAATTTAAACATAGTGATTTGACTCGATTTTTGAGTTTGTTTTTATATAGTACTAACTCTGTTTCAACATGTTGAAAAGTGGACGTATACTCAACAGCCAGTCACGCGTATCGGTTGTGAAGTTAAAGGACGAACGAACGAACACTTTACAATACATAATAATATCAATCAAGTACTGATACAAACTTGAATTGATTTATCGTGAGTATCGAGTCCCGAGTCTTATGGTTCCATAACTAGTTACGTCGCGATGACAAATGTCAAAACGGGCCTATTACATTTTTACGACTAGTATATTTATATATAGTATTCTACCAATATTATTTTGTGTCAAATTAAATAAGTTGTTGAGCAATTGAGGTATAGGTAGCGTAAATAAAACACGAATTCGTAGTTGAAATATGAGTACTTTATTCAACACAATTCAAACACTTTGGTACAAACAGTTATTTGCAACTAGCAATATCGTTTTATTTTTATACAAAAAAAACACCTTTTAACTAAGCGCAAACAGAGCACTCGTAAGCAAAAACATCAAAAAATGTTAGAGAAAATCAATCCCGTCTAGCCGGCGATATTTTGCTGTCGAACGCTTAAATGTAGATTTATTCCATCGAATAGTTTACATTATAATTTGGAATATTCTTATCTTTAAATTTTCATATTAGATTTTTTTTTTACTATAAATTATTATTAATCCAAAATTTCTAACTGGAAGGTTTATAGAAGAGATCGGTTTCTAGGAAGTCGCGATAACCTATCTACAAGCCTACGTCGCAAAGCTTACACGATGTCACAACATATAAGAAGACATCTAGAAAACGACACGCGCGTGTCTTACATCTAAAACATTTGCATAATATAGAGATATATTTATAAATGATGATTATTTATTGATTAATAAAAATGCACCTCATTAGGGTATCAATAAGTCATACAAATTGCTTTCAAAATTTCAATAATATAAATTATTGGCAGTAGGTATACAAGAAGTTAATTTAGCTCGAGTATATTAACAGGGTAGTCATGAGATTAAGGTCTTTATTACGTAGGTAGAGTTACTTGGTGTTATACATAAGTAGTTACTGAAAATTTAATAATGCATGTTCTTACGTTACTAGCTACTGATTACATAGTATTTTGTTTTTAAAGAGTTGATTAATTACTAATAAGATGCCCTTACATTTAGTCTTATCTAAAGAAGTTTATGTAAACACAATGAAAACATCAAAATTCATTACACGATATAAAAATGACATGGCAATAACATAAATGGTAAAAAGCATCACGAAAACTGTAACATTAAAAAGGAAGCATTGAACCGACCCTACGGTCGCATGGTTTCTTAAAAGTGAAATCTTAAAAATACACAATATAAATAACGTTAATTGTTAGTACAATTCAAATAAAATAAATGGGTAAAAAAAGTCAAAATATCACATTATTACATGTTGAGCTTAATTTAAATACATGATACACTTCCAAAACCAGCACTACTTTTACGTCCGTTGTATTAAATTAAGCTAAACAAATAAGATCAAAATATAAATTTAAAACTCTGCTGTAGACGTCTGAAATCATTAAAGATTGGGTATGTTGCCATTCGTTTCTTGTTAGATAATTTCATTGGTAACACGTCACCTTTCTAAAGGAAATATATCAATTTGAATTAACTACCACAACCATAATTTTCTGTTTCAAATGGTAACACTATCAAAAGTGACGTGACGCGTCTACAGGGAGGGTTAACAAATTCCGGGCGACATACCCAACCTCCCAACCTCCACAGGGAGTCAAAGGTCAAATAAAATGACTTATGGCACTCACGTGCGCGTCTAACGTTGAACAAATGAAATCTAGCCAACTCAGTCGAAACGAAATGAAATCGGGATGGCGACACACCGGTAAAATGTCTAATAGTTAAAATGAATTTGGCATGATCGCCCGCAGCCTCACCGATCTGCAATCGATGCAACGAAATCGCGAGGGCGTAGCGTATTTACTGGAATTATGCAATAAAATGTATTAAAAGTATCGAAAAGCGGGCGATTGCATCGGCAAGGCCGTGAGCATTTAAACTAGAAAAAGGGTGTCCGGTGCGCTGTGGAGCAGTTTACAAGTTACACTGCCACAGTATCGTAGGCTGTGAGTCCCCCCCGCCCGTGGACTGCTTGCTGGGGGATTGGGGTGTTTGCTTCTGGTCTGCAACGTTATGGACAGTTAACACACATCTGCATTAACATATTAAAACTTCTACATATAGGATGGGGCTCTAACACTTTGAGAATTTGAAATGCTTATCAAACAACCTGACAACACTAATCTATGATAGTTAGGAAAATGAAGTTTCATAGAATCAAATAATTGGTTTTCTAAGTTTTAAATAATGCAATTAATAAACTATTAGAGCATTAAAAGGTAGCTGTGTGAGGCGCGAATAATTTATAAAATTATCGATTATTTAACATTGGTTTATACAAAATCGATAATTTTAAGTGTTTCAAGGTGGATCTACACGGTACACATGGGTATACAGTTGGTAGGTACATCTGCAAAAAGCTAACGTACGTGTTTGCATACAGTTGCAGTATTTCTCTTCCAAAAAATATATTGGTTATAGGCGCATTATCATAATTTATTTAAATAATAAAAATAAATCTTTAACGCATTTATGAACAATGGTTTAGCAAAAGAAATGGCTTAGTGCAATGGATTAAAGTGTTAGCCACATAACATTAATGGTTAGAAACAATAACAGTTCAGGCAAAATGAAATAACATACAGCAAAATATATTCTTCTTCACATACATTGACTTACTGTTTCCTGTCGACCATGGATGCAGAACATAGTACATGCTTAAATACCGACAGAACTATTCATACACAAATGCTGTGTCGCATTGGAGACTGCGACATATACAAAATAGCGCACACACAAGGAGTCGGCAGTTAGTTAAATGTGTATTCTGTTAATCTTTTATAAGAGATGTATCGATTACGCTTTCAGACTGGGATAAAGTTGAGTATGCAACACTTCTTGCCGCATTTGCTTAAATAACACCTTTTTCCTGACCTTATCCCACTTTATGTTGCGTCAGATCCACCTGTCTTCTTTAAACTGTAAGACCGACTTGTTAATTTTGGTTTTGGCATATTTTTAATAAACAGACAGGTCGTCTGACGGACCCTTTCTTAAGTGATACTTAGGTACTACATTTTTTATTTGCCAGGTCAGGTTTCAAATCAAAGCAAACATACAGACAAACTTTCGCAGTTTATATATTTTTTGTGGATTTGTATGAATTAAGTTTCAAGGAATCTTATGGGAAGACGGGGTGCAGCATCAGTTTTTTAAATATATTTGCAAACTCAACTCCCTTTAGCGCTCTATTTATTCATCTTTAATCATTTTCAGATTAGATAAGAATTCATTTTTATTAAAATAAAATGGAAACATTTGCACTTCATGTGGTTTGCGGTTTACAGTATTTATCATTTGAATAATACTTTTTATGAAAAACCATAAATACGCTAACATCTATAAAAGATATATTTATTTCCACTAGAAATTGACTGGTGATCTGCTATTAATCGGTACATCTCTATGTGATACAAGTTTAAAAAGTGCATAATGCATCAATAAACAAATATGTGAGTAATTAATTTATCAAATCGAATAAGTCAATACCATTCGTACTTAATTTTTGCATTTCTATAAAATGATATCTGAAAACTAAATTATATCATATACTTACTTAGAAATAATATCATATAAAACGAGATGTTATCTGTGCATAATATGTGTATTAATTGAATAGAGAAGTGAGTGTGTGGGCAGGGTGTGTGGAGTAAAGGATAGGCCTGGTTGAACTGACCTGTCAATGAGTTTTCTCATTTCGTCGCTGTGCAAGCCGTCCTTGGCAGTGTGGGCTCTTACTGCAACAACACACAAGTCACGACGCGTCTACACTATGTACGAGACTTGGAGGATGCCCTCTACGAAAACTTTACACCAATACTCACTAAATATACTCAGTTTCCTGGCATCCAACTTCAAAGAAGAAAATCACATTAAAATAATTTGCTTCTTAAATAGTTTCTTTGACCTTATCGTTACTTGTTTGTTCTTTATTCCTACAATATTCGCTATAAGAGTGACGGTAGGTACCTAGTTACAGTTGACTACCTGCGCGAAGCTACACTCGTAGCTAACTTAACTTCCGCAAGGACATAAAGTTTGAATCGGATTGTAACTATTAATTATATAAGGTATGATAGAAAAAAATAGTCTAAACGTTTCCGATGTAGGTAAATTATAACAACGCTGATTTTGATCAGAAAAATGCTTTTGTGAGATCACATGAATGACCAACTACTCAGTTGGTAAGAAACCCGAAAAAAGGTGACCTTTGTAGTTGGTGTACCAGCCTGGTTTATTAATTTTTCCAAGCTTTTCCAAGCTAACTTGTCAATGCAGAACGCATACATGCAGGTAAGTGACAGTTGTATAGGTACGCGCTAATTTTGAAAACATTTCGCCATCAACTAAATAAAGGACCTTAATAAAAATTACTTCAGTAACTGTTATTAAGGTGATTGCGATAGGGGCGGGGGGCAGGTTATCAACTGCCCTCTACATTAAACCGACGAAGGTTGGCAATCGACAAGCGGTTGCATATAAATATTTACACTGATCAAGTAAAAAGTGAACTTATTTGAAGTTGAATGCATGCATTTTTTTATTTTCTACTTAGTTCGATTGAGATTTAGTGGGCATTGGTTCTAGAATGTAAAACACATGAACTAAATCTACATAACATATTCAGACAGAAGGTTGAGTTAACACAATCACGTCTAAACGCTGAGTTACAAAATCGAATAAAGAGAATGTGAAATCCCTTGTTAAAACCTAAATAATAGGTAGGTACTTGGTAAAATGAAGTAAATATCTACTTTATATCAAAGTTTCTGCATACTAAGTATACACATATGCGAGCAGGCTTAACTTGTTAATCTGACAAAAGGCCTACGAATCTCGAAACTCAATACGATGAAGACGCGGTACGCTAGAAACCAAAGTTTGAATAATCCTGGGAAGTTAATTGAATCGAATGAGACTATTAAAATATTACTTCTGGTTTATTTTATTGTTAAACAAATAATCCATTGTGCAGACTCTCATATGTATAAAGCATCTTTATTCGATCATCAAATGTTTAACCGACTTTTTGCTAACAACGTAGAACAGTATCTTCATTTTATCAAGTAAAAAATAAACAGTAGAAAAATTTAGAAAATAAATCATAGTAAGCCAATTGCAAGAACTTCTAAAAGCCGAGAACAACTTCATTTGTTATTACGGAGAATTTTGCATGCGGTCAGTCACAAGTATTAAACATAATTAAAAAATTAAAACTATTGATTGAAAATCGCTTTACCGTCCTCTGTTCAGTTGACACCCATGTATGTACGCATGGACCACAATTCATTTTAAGTAATTATTTTTTTAGACAAATAATATACATAGAAATATCATGAAAATAATAATTTTGAACATAATTCTGTAGAATGTAATGATATATGAATCTTTGAAGAAGCAGTAAAAGTACTAATAAATCATTTTAATTTATACATGAATTTAGAAGAATAAAGATAAGTTAATAGTGAAAATAATGAAATAAACCGTTTTTATAAAATTTGTGGGTAATGAAACACGTTACACGAGTAAAAAATTATTACTGATGCAGTGAATTATGGAGATTCTTAAAGATGTGGTTGAAAATAGATGTAATAAGATGACGTGACATCAATACAGATCTCAAAAAGGTTAATTAGGGGAAGAACCTAAAGCTTAGCTTAATTTACTCTTTGGAACCTTAGGACTATTCGGGAAAATACGCGATCGCCAGTCCTACTTTGATTGATTGTAATAATGTTGTTCGATTAAAGCACTGAATTTTGTTTTTGTGCGAGGAAAGTTCAAAGATTTTATTAATCCTAAGCTAGAAGAATAAATGACTCTAAAATATTTGTCTATAAGTCTCCTTTCTCATACAAATATCTGTTTGTTGTTCTTTAAATAGGACTGATTTGAAGTCGACCTGAGGATGCTCTGGTATCGGATTAACGTAGGAACGTCTGGGTCGTGCGCGTATGCCGAATAGGTAAAATATAAATTACACCTTAGAGATTTGTTGTTCTGTTCTGTTTGATTTCTTGTTGCAGATTTGTAGTAAATTAAATTAAATGTTCATTTATATATAAAATTGGAGGTAGAAATGGTTAATCATGTTTCTGTCCAATTATAAGATAATAAAACTATTAATAAGGTCTCGCGTTCGCGATCTCTTAGTCGATATAATATGTAATGGTCAATGGTGATTTCCGTGTTAGTATATGCTACATACCGGGGTAGTTACGCGGCTGGTCGCATTCGGCTTCGGAGATTTCGTTGGAGTCCTTGCTCTCGTTGAAGGAGGAGGAGCAGTTGTTATCGTTGTTGTTAGCGTTGCGGGGTGGGGGTGGGGGAGGCTCGGGGGAGCTGCCGCATTTGCGGGTTCCTGCGTGGAATAGGTCATATATAGGTAGGTCAAGTTGTAGGTCAACATCGCATATTCTGGATATTCTTACGCTGATCATACCACCCTAGAGATAAGTTGCTCCAGGTATTAGAAATATATAGAAAAAAGTGGTGATAGCCTAGTGTGTAGAACTTCGCCATCCCTTTTAGTGGGTATTCCATCCCAGGCATCTTTAATGTTTCGACTTGTGTACGATTAAGGCAATTAGATATCACTTGCTTAAACGATGAAACTGCATGCTTGCTTGAGTCTTTGATTCGTTTGAGACTCTATGTTCTCAAGGGCGCCTAGTGGCGGTCTACCCCTTAACCTTTCTCACTCTGAGAGGAGACCCATCCCCTACGGCCTACAGTGGGCCGGTAACGGATTGATAATGCTGATCAAGCAATATTCGATCAGCTCAGTGGGAAATGCAACCGTTCTGGAATGCCGGCTCTGTACCTAAACGTAGCGTTATATCCCGAATAGGTGAATTCGATGACATCCAGGAATCTTAAGAAGATCAAGATGCATAAATAATTCCTCTCCTTTTGCACGTCCTGTTCTTTTTCGTGTTATGTAATTGTAATCTTACTAAATCAATAAATAAATTATTCAAGAAGAGTCCAGCTTCATCTTTGATATAAATACACGCACGTTTTTATCTACTGGCGTGTTCGATTGTCCGAAATTGTAGATCTACGAATTTTTAAACAATTTAGGCACGGTGCTAAGCTTCTGAAGTAAGACCTGAAAGCTAGATTAATTTAAAGGAATCACTTGAAGTGAGCTTGAAGTGTACTGTGGTACAAAGTAAAATTTGATATACCAATGCTGGGCCGGGAGCCGTAGTGGTCGGAGTAAGGAGTACCGTAGGCACCGGTATACTGTTCGTCTTCGGGAGCGCAGCATGCGGGCTCGTCATACTCGGGGCCGCAAGCGTACATTGGTCGGGAATAACGGGCACGCTGAAACGGTAATAGGTAAGTATTGATGATGATTTTTTTTCGTTATTGTTGGTTCTTTATCAGACTATTTTGACAACAGCGTAACTCATAAACAAGATGATGAAGTGGAATAGCCATTGCTGAATATTTCCAACTTCAAACAGCGTAACAAATTATATCTTGATAAAATTTGGTACTTCATGTGTACCAAATAAGATTTGTTAGCCAAATGTCTAGCCATAGGATATACGAGTATTTTACACCGCAAAAAAGGATTCCAGTGTGATTTTTAAAAACCAAAAAAAAAAAACGCAGATGGAGTCGCAAGCGACATTTAACATTTTTAATTTACAAAATTCGTACATTTCTCGATATTATTAATTTGGACTAAAATGTAACAACTGGTACAAAAGTAAAATAATGGATCATTTTCTTTGATTTGGTTGTAGCATATTAAAGGCACTACTGAATTATCCCATGTACTATTTATTATATTTTATACTTACGTATTGATCCTCTTCAGCGCAAGTGGCAGGGTCGTCGTATTCGGGAGCAGTCGAGTAAATGGCGCTTTGTCCACCCTGGGAGTTCTTACGGGCATAACGGCTGTTGGCACGAGGCTGAGGAAGAATATTTGGCAGTCAATTAATTTGTATTTTAGTGAAATGGCGAATATGGAATGGAACTATTTTTCGACTGTCAGGAAATGTGTACCTTGCTAATTGGCATAAAATGTTTCTGCCACTGTTGTAATAAAAAAGTAAAGATGGTCTTAGGCCTCCGATAAGTGGTCGGCTATCCTTTTTTTACTACGATTGGCCTGCGATTGGAAGTGTGTTCTGGAATATTCTAATGTAACGGTAGCTGATTAAAGCCCTACAATAGACATCATAGTTTCTTCACCCTCAGACCCCAGAACATAACATTATTGTTATACTCACCATGCTCTGAGATCCGGCGCGAGAGTGAGCGGGATGGTGTGGGTGTTGGTGTGGGTGTGCGAGAGTGCCGGCATGAGACGGGTGGTGGTGTGGGAACGCGATAGCCTTGCTGGGGTCCATCTCTTCACGGAAGCCTAGCAGGTGGAACGTTGCGTAGGGGCAGATCTCGTCTTCCATGCCTGTAGATATTAGGTACAGAGTTGTATTATTATTATTATTATATATATTTAAATATTCTTTTGATTAGATTGTTATTTCTTTAAATGTTGTTTTCGCAAGTCGTTCTTGTGTTTCTCAAAATCTTGTATCTGACTAGTGCACATGATGCACCATCAGTGTCAGTAAATAAAACAGTTCATCAAGGTGCACATATTCTATTGGTTGGTTATAATACAAAACACATAGTTACTTAAATAACAGACTCTTTGAAACATAGATGTATGAAAAAAATACACTTAAAATAATAGAGGTTAAGTATTTTAACATTTTCAGATTGTTTTTATAAAGTTTTACTATGCACGCTGAAAGGTTAGCAAAATATAAAGAATAATGGATGTTAAAAAATCAAGCAAATCGTTCAGAAACTGTAACTAAACTTACCGTTTGACTGTCTGTTAGTTATACCACTCAACACAGCTCCACAAAATAAGTAATTATTATTGGATTGGATACGAAAAAAGAAACATTATCCTCAATAAGAACCACGTAAAATGTAGATAGATATTATTTAGTTTTACAAAATACTATAATTATTTCAATTTACTACAAAGCAACACAAGCAAAACTATATACCATCATGGAACTTAGAAACAAGATGCCTGTTAAGTTAACTTAGATACTTATTTATCAATGTAACTTCGGCATTTAACGGATAGTTATATCGTACAAAAACACTATCTCTTTTTATAAATCACCAAGTATTATTGCCGGTTTTTCGCATCCCTCGATGCTAGTCCCTTTTTGATAGCCGTCCTTCTACCAGTTTTTTTTACTTCTTTAAGTTAGACCTTGATTACAATCGCACCTGGTTGTAAGTGATGATGCATTTTAAGATTGTGGTGAATAACCTGTTAGGTTTATGGTAGCTACCGATTTTAGTACCCCTTAACCCCTTATAGGTTTCTACGCGACATCATACCGGAAGGCTAAATTAAATGGCTTGGTGGCATGTCTTTTTCGCTAGAAAAGCCTTTCGGCCGTGGCTTTGCGAAGTCTTGAATTGAAAATTAATATAACTTCTACTGTTAATTGCCAAAATTACATTAAAAAACTAAGACACCCAGATTTTGATTTTAAACTAGGTTTATTTTCTGGCTCATTTCTTAATTCGAGACAGTGGGATACCTGTTGAGATGGTGTCGCCGGAACCGGTACGTCGCATGCGAGGTCTTCGCACGCGCTCATAGTGATGCCTCCTCGGGTCCCACGTTGAGTGCCCGCCCACTAAACCACACTACTGCGTAAACATGCGCGCTACGTACGTACACCGTACACCATTTACCGTTGTACGTTGTAGACCGGTCAGCAGTCAACAACCCTCATACAATATCTCACTTCGCTTCCATAATAATTTTAAGGTTTTTATAGTAATAATTAGGGAACCAAGTAGATGGCCCACCTGATGGTAAGATGAAAAACATAGGCCTTTAAACAGAGTAACACTTCGTTTTGTTTGTACTAAGCGGGCACGTCCGAAAAAGTGCCACCGTAAACCCTAAAACCTATAGGAGTTAAGTGCACAATAACGGCAACTACGCCCTTCGACCGGAAACCAGCATTGATGCATGGTGGCAGTACTTCCTCGGACAAGCTTTGTTACAAAAAGCTTACTACTACTAAAAATCAGTAGTCTTTTATTGGTGAATAACAAACTTATCAACTCATAACCTTGAAACTAGACTCAAATAATAGTCATCTTGTGTAGTATCTCATGGGTATTTTGAGTGCCGAAGCGCTTTTGTGAGATATTGTGCGAGAACTTTTAACCCTACACCATATTTTTAGACATACCTGTATGTTTTGACGTATCCTCTACTCGGTTGAAAATGTTTTGAAAATAAATTGGCATTAAAGAAAAAGATAAAATGAAATTAAAGTTTAGGATAGGAGAATAAGCCAAAACATAAAAGCGGGAGGGCTGTCACCAAAATAATAATTACGTATTAAAACTAAGGATAAGTGCCATAAATTAATGATGGCAGACAACAACAATCAAAGCAAAAAATTAAATGGTTGTCGTGCGCTATGTGATAAAATTAACAATTAAAATCAAATTTAATCTGTGGACCTTCAAGTTTAAAAAAGAAAGTATCTATAAGTAATATATTAGTTCGGGAGTATTTAACATAATCTATAAGCCAATTTGAAGACTATATACTGAAGTGTTTAAGTTTGCTTTCTACAACATGGCTTGATAAGTGGTAAAAAAATAAAAGAGGCAAAGCTAGAATGGCATGATTAGGTTCCATAATTTCGTGCACTAAGTACCTACCTATATAAAACTGAGAAAGACTATTATAATATTATATCCTTCATGTTTATCCTGGTTTCTACTTTCTATCAAAAGATAAAAAAGTATACTTATCTTGCAAATAATAAAATAATGTGTTACTTTAAAAAAGTATTGTACAGATATAACGTAAAGGGGATCCTGAAAATCGAAATAGAAACAGTTACGTTTAATCGGTGGACTCAAGAAACAACAACAGTATGTGTTAGTGAAATTGGTTCGGACAACCCAAGCCAACTACTTGGGTTGTCCGAACCAATTTCATACGCCGCGCCTTTCTTCCTAATTCCCACAGCCGATTTATAAAATCTACAGACGTTCAAGGTCGAAAGCGGAGGTAGTTCAAATATTCAACTAATATAACCTTATTGAAATGGTCACGTTTATTATATTAATTAAAAACTAAATGTTGTTATACTATCTGCGGGTAAGCAATAGGGGGCGGGAAATTATGAAAAAAAGATTTAGTATTTAACATGCTTTACAGACTACCCAATCAGAACTAAGTCCGTAGCGGAATCTGTTGGACATGTGTAATAAAATAAAACTATAGAAAAATTATGGCCCCCGCCCGTCGCCATTTAGCTCTGTGTGTTTAACTCTCTTCATAATAATAAAGTTTTATTTCATGACTCTTGGTTTTTTATATAGTAACAATTGGTGAGTGGAAACCTATCGCCTATGAACTCAGCAACACTTCGCAAGGTATGCAGGGGAACGTCCTGCATAATACTGCCCTGTGTTCATCAATCACAAGGCCATGTGCATGTTATTGCACCGGCAACCACTTACTTCAGACAGAAACACAGTTTGGGCTGCTTGGCGGCAGAAATAGGCATGGTGATGAGGTACTCACTGATAACAGCCTGTCGCTTAACTCGGTCGCAGGTATTGTAGTTGGAGCCAGGTACAGGGGGCAGTTTACGGTTAGGGGGTGCAATGTAGCCGAGTTCGTCGCGAAGGCCGCCGCGTTTGTCCAAAGTTCCTCCAGCACCGAGAGCGGCGCCTGATGCGTTGTATACTGCGTCATCTAAAACCATATAAAACCTCGTACAAGGTGTAGCGACAATTATTTCTCTGTGGGATTTAAGCGTAAGCGTATTTTTTGTAATTACATTATGTTATATCTTTCAACGAGCAATTCTTGTATATATATAATTGGAATATCGGAATCCAACGATTTTCATGAAATTTAGTATACAGGGGGTTTCGGGGGCGTTTAATCGATCTATCTAGGATTCGTTTTTAGAAAGTGTCATTTTATTTGTGTTTTCCGGTAATAACCAATTTGGTGCAGCGAAGTTGCACGGATCAGCTAGTGTCTATTAATTGTAGATTCAAGATACATTCAATGAAATAATATAAAATAATAGGAAATAACCCCAGCCCGATAGTCTATGAATGAACGCAACGCGAAAAAATGTGACAATCGCAATATTTTACAGTTTGCTGTCATAAGGCCAGGGTAGTTTTCCAATATCGGGGTCTTTACGATTAAAAGTCAAATATGCAATTTGAGTACTATAAATTCAGACCATAACAGTATTTGGGATATTCACAACATAAGACGTTACCTTGCTGGATTGGTTAAAGCTAATACAAAAATTTAAAGAATGGCGAGTTTTATACAGAAATTTATATATTAGAATACAAATATTTTTTATTTTTTAATTACCAGTGAATTAATATAACGTTTACATGTGTATGTATTAAAATATGTCAATTCCTGATATAAGCACATTTTATTATTTATCTTGTCTAAAGCTAAGGATATTGCAAAATTATAATAAACTATGAGTTTTGATCAAAATAAAGAATTATGTAGCCTAATTTACATGCGAGTACGAATATGAAATGCCTAAAGAATGATAATGTATCTCTAGCATAAAACATATTAACATTGGGGGTTTTATATCTTTTATCGGCTACCAATATTAGTTTACATATGTGTTTACGAAAGCTACTACATGGACAAGGTAGATACAATATTCATTAGTCGGACTCGTTATAACGCTTTAATTTTTTTTCTATAATACCCAGCTCTAATGAAATTGAAACATTGCAACATATTTATAAAAGCTCGATTTTGAACTGAATTACTCGGATTAATCTAAATGTCTAATGATCATAAATAAAACCACAAATAAAGACGATGGAAAAAAAGATGGACGATGGTAAAAATAACAAATAAAGCGGTGTTCATGCCACCATACATACAGTACAGGTCCTTCTGACCTCGCAGGCGATGCGGCGTGTTTCTGCGCGCCAAGGTCAAACAGATCACAACCATTCCGACGATAAACACCACTACGGTCGCCAGGATTGGTACTAAAACTTCAGGTTCGAGCCAGGCCTTAACCCACGGAGGGAGTTCCTTGTCAGCAGCGTTTCCGGGCAATGGAGCAATCGTTCCTGAACAGATTAAATGCTTTACCTTTGTGGTGACGATCCCTTGCGCCCCGGACTACGCATACAACGACAATTGCAATAATTATCACGAGTATGGCGGCCACAACGGGTACGATCAAGTTAAGGTGGGATAGAATAATCTTGAGGGTTTGCTCCGGTGTTAGGTTTCCGTCTCCAACTTCGCGCGCCGGCGCGATAGTACCTGAAATGCAAGCCTTTGATATAGTAACACAAAATGACTGATTTTTAAGTTTGAAATGTGAAATAATAACTGTTTTATAATATCTGTTTCTCAAGGCAATGCATTTCAGGTACTTTATTTATAGGTTATTTTACTAAATTCAGTTTTCGTTGCTTTAATATTGTGTAATGCCAACTACCCTAATAATAATAATATTTTATATAATAATAATTTATATAAAAGTCATAAATGGACACTACATTTTATAGTGTTACAGGTTAATTGAATGCGCTCGTAAAGAGACGTAGCTATGGTACATCTTTAACGAGTTAAACATAAAAAATGGGTGAATATAATTACTCTTAGGTTTGTCACTATTTTGCGTTTATATAACAGGGCCCTTGGGAGACTGACCTATATAACCGAACCGAACCGATGAGAACTCTCGATGTTTTCCTTTATTGTTGAAGCAAGTGTTATTTCAATTGCTTAAAACGGACATAACTTACAGGTGATGGAGATAGAGGTGGCTTCTATTTACGAGCGCATTCAATTTGACCTTCATCCACCAGCTAAGTTACACAATACGTACCTCCAGTCATAGTGAGAGTAGCGAATTCGTATTCAGCGACGTTAAATCCAGCGTTATTGTGTGCGGTGATTCTAAGGACATACCATGTGGCGGGTTCCAGGTCTAAAAAATAATGGGTAAATAACAATAAAATTTCATTTTCAATATTGTTTAATGAAATTTTTCGTAGCACACATTTAACTAGAAATGACTACAATCACTTACCGAGTACGACAAAGTTACCACCGGGCTTCACAGCGTTCGAGATCTGATTCCATTCGGCGGCGCCCCTAGGGAATAATTCGTTTTATGAGTTGTCTTCTTTCAATAATACACTAGCTACCATACATTCTAACGGTTGTCAAAAAGTGCCCGTGAAAAATAAGAGTTATTAAATTATGTAGTAAAAGAACCAGTGTGTACGTACTTAACGTGAAAACCAATAAAATTGACGGAATTTATTATTTTACAAAAAACGGCTCATTATATAACGAATAATTTCAAATACTCTTTATCATCACCTCTGCTGATGCCTGATGGTAATGGTTAGGCTGGTTTCGAATAGGTAGACCACAAGCCCTCGTGAAGACGGAGAACTCTCAAGCATGCAGGTTTCCTCACGATGTTTTTTTTCACCGTTGAATCAAATGATTTGATTGCTTAAATAGCACATAACTCCGAAAAGTTAGAGGTCAAACTCAAATTGCCGGGGATCAAACTCGGTCCCATTGAAAGGAACAGCCTAACCCACCAGGCTACCACTGCTTCACCGCTTTCCGAACACTCAACTAACAGTTCAAAACAAAACTTGACTTTTTTCTACTACATTTTGTATGGGAATTCTCAGTTTTAAAAAAAATAGTCATAAAAAAGATGCTCATTGCAAGATATTGAAACTGCTGAAACCCTGCAAAGTTTAGAACGTAGAGATCGTTACAAAGCAATAAAACCGCCTTTTATATTATTATGTTCTCTTTCTATTTGTCCTTGTTTTGTTGTCTACAGTTACTGCGTGTTTACTCACTTCTTTTTGTTTTCAACGACGAAATGGCTCATAGGACATCCACCGTCGAGCCATTGTTTTAAGTGTAGAGTCACGGAGGATGAGCCCACTTCGATGAAGTCAGCGGCACGGGGTACGGGGGGTTTGGAGCCGCGGGTTCTTGCGATCACAACGTCAGAAGCTTCGCCGGTACCGATGCTGTTAAAGTAAAGAGTAGTGATATTAAAATATTTGTATGTGGGAAAAAAAAAAAATGATCCATCGGATAAGCAAATCGGTTAAGCTGTATTCTAGTAGATTAAGTCTGGTGCACCAGACTTAATCTACAATAGTGTTGCTGTTGGAAATATTTCGTATTTGATAATATTTTAGATCATAGTTTTTAAATATATATCAGTAACGAAAAAATAAATATCTCGGGAAAAATCGAAGCCTACTTTTAGGTAGCATGAAAAGTAGTATTAGGTTTGCGATGTTCATGACTATGTCTAACTATTGTCTTCAATGTATCTTATACACCACTGATTCAAGAAGCAAGTAGAATGGGGTTATATTCTGCTTGCTTTAATCGTTAGATTCTAAGGCGCTAGACTTATGGAGCGTAGTCAGAATTTCCTCGGGCAAAGTTAATGTGAAGAAAAGACAAATACCTTTACAATTTTTTTTTAATGTTTGTTAGCTCATAACTCTGCCATTTTGAAGAAGGTTATGAGCAGTTGATATTCTATCAGTTGATCTTCAGCTATTATTAATTCGATATGATTGCAAACCTACTAACTTAACCTCAAAAGAAATTGACAAAAAAGAACTTTTTTTTTTTACACCAAATTGTCCCACAACGCAACCAAATGACTTATTCAGCTAGTAATGAAACAATTCCTTCGTACACCAATGATCAAACTATAGAAAAAGTATTTTACCTATTATAAGCAGTAACATAGAGCTGATATCTGGATCCGCAGAACAAATTTTCCAATGTGTAAGTGTCAGTATTGCTTGGTATCTGAAAGTAAAGCGGAATTACATGAGCATCATCATCTGCGGCCTATTTGTGTCCTACTGCTGTCACAAGCTACTCCTAGCAACCGATACCGATGGCTTAATGTGCTCTGCGGCACGGGGGTTGACACCGCCAATTCCCTTCCTCCAGACTGTTACTGAAAACTTCTTAACAGAAAATCACAATGCCCACTAGCCCACAATCTTGCCTTGGGTTGCCTCGAAGAGATTGCTATGTAGCGATAAGGCCGACCAATTGCACCTTCTAGTTTAACTGTAATGAATGCCGCATATGATAGCGGTGACAACATGACATACATTGCAGTTTACACTTGCAGTTCACACTAGCACTTGCAGTTCACACTTGCATTGCAGTTATACCTGCACAGTTTCCCAGTCTCCGAATTCTTGTTTGTAGTGGATGGTGTACCCGGCGGCAGGCGACTGCTCGGCTTCCAGGGAAGGCTTTAGACGCAGCGTTAATGACGACACAGAGGACGATGCGATGCTCAGTTGAGGGGGGAAAGGAGGCGCTGTGGAAGAAATACTTCTATATTTATGATTTTACCTATATGACTGAAATAGGGGTATAGAGTTTTAAGCATCTGCTTAGTCCGTCATTATTTTTATTAAATAATGATTTATAATTTAAAAATAATAGTGTTTTTTTATCTGTGGTTCGCTTTCAACGAAACTCGGTTAAGCAAGCACAAAGGAAACATTACTGATAGCGTTTTCGCCACGATTTCTTTTTTATTGTCCAAATAAAACTGAACGACAGAATTCAGTCTTTCAAAAAACGCTTCTATTTAAAGGACATACTTAAGTCTTCATTATTTCGAAAATCTAAGAGGTTCCCATGTTTTTGTGGATTCGTCAAAATAATTTTGGGGTTGAGTTGAGTGTAGACAGTTAAGTCTAAATAATCTTATCTTGTTGTCGAGCAGAAATGAGATCTTACCAAGTACGGAGAGCGTGTGTGTAACGGTATCGGTGCCGAATTGGTTGTCCACGTGGCAAGAGTATTCGCCGGCGTCTTCACGAGCAACACCAGCAATTTGGAGAGAACCTTCGGGGAGTTGACGTACGCGTTCTGATGCTTCGAGAGGATGACCTTTTACCTAAACATTGTGTAAGCCTTTAAATAATTTACTCCGATGGCCAAAGTTTGTCTTAGATTGCAAGCCCAGAAGTAAATCATGTTAACTATACGCCTCTTGGTGCCAGGCGCCTTCAGAAGTCTCTCAAAAAGAGAATTTCCCTGTTGGATGCCCCAAGAATACTTTACTCACAGTACGCCTCTTGCTAGACGCTAAGTCTTGCTAAAATAACGTGATCTTTGCGCCTTGGCTTCAGAAGTGCACATAACGTTTTCGCTGCCAAAATGTAAGTAAGTTAATTTTATGTGTGATCAATTTTAATAACTGCATATCTATCATTCGGAAACCTAATTCTCTTGTTGCTTTAATTAAAAATATTCACTTTACCTTCCAGAGAATGTTAGGCGGAGGAACACCAACAGCGAGGCAAGGCAGTTTGACATCTTCCTTGTAGGTAGCGGTGAATGATTCGTCAAATGAGGCAATCTTGGCGGGAACTGCACGGATAAAAATAAAATAAAGATGAGTTCTTTTTGTGTTTAACGGTATAATTATGGGCAGAACTGACTCGTTTTCTTAAAACCACAATGTTTATTTATTATAATTTTGGTAACTGATTCTTTAATAAATCATATTCGTAAAAAAAAATACCCTAAAATAAAATCTAAAACGTCTTCGAAATCACAGCAACGAGGCATAGTACCAAATGTATTGTGGTAAACACCGGACTCTAAGCAAGGTAATATGTTGATATTCCCCCGCTTTGAGTGAGGCTAAGAGCGAAAAAGCAATATGTTTTAATTGATAAGTTTGTTAGATTAGCCTGTAGCGTGTTATTCAACTAATATACAATTTTTTCCAAGGCTACTTGACTTGAACGTTGATCTTGCCCCAACTACTCCATCCATCTGTACTTATGTAAATTCCGTTAAATGTATATTAAGACCGTTAAGTTATTTGAGATCATATCTTATGAGCTGCTGTTCTGTTTGGATACTTTAGTTACCTTTGTCACTAGCGCTGCAAGAGGCGGTGGCTGAGGGTTGTCCTTCACCGATGATAGTCGAAGCAGTCACCCAGAAGTCGTAGCGGCCGGCCTTCAGTTCAGTCGCTGAGTAGCTTGTTTGTGATGCGGGTACCTAGCCATATAATTTTATTAAACCAAGTAATTTTCAATAATTGGTGATACTTAAAGATCACTCCAAAATAAATTACAAGTATGTGAGATAACTTCACCTCCTTGGTAAATCCACCTCTCGTCCTTTAACTATCGCTACCAATATGTAGGGCTGGGTATTTACCGACCACCTGATAATTGTCTATTGTTGTTTATGATTGTTGGTTGGCCTAGTCATCTTTTATTCACTAAAGCATTCTGTATGATACGATCTTTGTTTAATGGCGCACATTAAAAAGCAAAGAATAAGAAATTGAAAATTCCTATCTACCTATTCCTATCGCCAGAAATGCGTATTTGAAAATATTAACCATCTTAAACCATAATCACAATAATAAAGTAATATTGAACCAAAATGATAGAAGTATCAGTGTTTGAACTTTAATATTCGCAGAATATGTTTTGTTACCTTGTTGGGATGAGGTTCGGCGTTCTGTGCTTGCGTGTAAACATTGTAATGGGTAACAACACCGTTGGGCTGCGCGGGAGGTCTCCACGACACCAGAATCGAATCAGCTCCCATAACTAGGGCTTTCACGGCACGGGGTGCTTCGGGAACTGTAGTAAAATAACATAAAGTCTATAGAATGTTGCCTTCACTTCTTATCTAAATTTTGGGTCTAATTAGACCTACCATTAGTTAAATTTTCTCAAATAGGCCCTGGTATTTATTTACTTGCAATACAAACAAAAGCTAGCCATCTTTGCGTGACATCTAAATTTTCGATCTTACCAATACTTAAATTTTCTTAACATATAAATATAAAATATATATATTTATTGTTAACGTTAATTTTAGCTTGTAATTATTATTTCCCTAGAAAAATTTTTCGTTGGTTTAATATTAATAAACGTTTATAGTATTTGAATATAATATTTATATGACTGATTTATATGCTTTTTTATCTGCCCAATGTTGAGTACAGGAAACGCGGCATGGGCTTATCTGGGACTGAGACAATTCTGTTCCGCGAATTTATTTATGATGTAACTATTCAACGAGACAATGTTGAAATATTCTTTATGCAATGGCAAATAGCTACTGAAACTTAATTTATATTCCTCGGGAAAGGGGCGTATTACTTATTACAATATTGTTAACGTTTTGTTACAGAATTATAATCCTTATTTTTAGCATGTCAAGGTAGATACGTCAAATAAACTGTAATTTCAAGATAATACTGTTTTAAGTGATTTACTCACCGTCTTGTTCGGTCTGGCAATGGATCGGGGCAGATCGGACACCATCTCCTCCGTTGGTGGTCGCTAGAACTTCCATAGAGTAGTTGGTGAATTTCTTCAGGCCATGGAGGATGGTTTCGCTGCTTGCAGTGATCTTGGTGTCCTTCGTTTTCTCGTCTAGAAGAAAAATATCATTAGTGCAGTTTGTTTCACAAATCACAATGATGGAAAAAAGGTCAGTGAAAGGGCAGGTCTACATGCTCAGCGAAAATTGTCTGAATCTGTGTGTTTTTAGTGTCCTTTCATTAATCGTAAGATACTTTGCAATCCTCTTCTCAATTGCAACTTTCGTGATTGGAGAACTTAAGGAGCTATTACGTTGTCATCATACTCAATACAGATTGACTCAATTAGATAATGGAAATGTAGCATGAATTCTTCGACTTACCATACCAGGTTTCACTTGGTCCATAGATAACTTTGTATGCCTTGATCAGTCCATTGGCAGCTGCAAGGGGTGGGGATACCCAGGAAACGCGGATGGTTTGGGCGGTGAGAGTTGTGCAAAGGACATCCTGAGGTGGGGCTGAGGGTGCTCCTTCGGCTGTGTAGGCTCGTACTTCGTTGGAAACTGGACCGGAACCCATTTTGTTGAATGCCTGAACTACGATAGCGTATTGGGTGTAAGTCCTAGAAAGTACAAATGGATGGTTAACATTATCGCAATGATCATCATTTCTGAAATAAGAAAGTCTGACATGAGTTCTATCGAATACACACGATAATGATATAAGTAATTGTTTTATATTGTACGCCTAAGTGTAATTAATGCTTACACAATATAAATATTCATAAGCTTATTAGTTAACAGTCGTAATGGTTTACTGCGCAGGATGACTAAATGCCCTTTCATTAAATTGATTATGTTAGATAAATTTCATCCAATTTATGTAAAAAATCATAAAATAATATTTACTTCAGATTAAAAATGTCCAAATGGTGTTCTTTTCCAGATTCCTTGGAGATGTCAACGGTTTCAAAAACGAATGACTTGTTGCTTGAAGCTAGTTTGTAGCCGACGTAGTATCTAGAACAAACATAATATGTTAATTTAGCTACCATCATGCTTTTACTAACATCATGTTTTACTAGCTTCGGCCAAATAGGACCGAAATTGATTACTATTCTTTGGTATGAGGTGATTACTATTCTTTGGAGGTCCAACATACGAGAGAGTTTTTCGAGACATATTTTATACTCTCAAACATGTCGCCTCGAAAAAAAACTTAGTTAAGAATTCAATTTCGCAGAGCATTATGGCCATGATTTATTCCCCGTGACACTGTTAAAGGTAGTAGTTTTATGTATCAGTATAAGCTCTATTCTACATTAAAGTATTGCCGGATATTTACCCTTGGAGTTCACCATTCCAATCCTGAGGTTGAGGGGGTTTCCAGGTGACACGGAGCGTGTGCTTGTCAACGGCATCGACCTTGACGTCTTGCGGCATACCAGTGGGTGCTTCTTCGGCAGTGATAATAGTCACGGTCTCAGATGGTTCAGAAGTTCCAAGTTCGTTCTCTGCGACGATTCTGATGTGATAAGCGGTCGCTGGTCGTAAACTGAACACTCCTGCTTCAGTCGCGTCTCCGGGTACCAAAACTCTGCAAAAATAAAAAGGTATAAGTAAAGTGTAAGCGCTGCCACTCATTGTGGGCCTAAAAAGAAAGCCACTGAGCTTCTATGCAGTGGCGGATTGAGCGAGTATTTTAAAATAATAAAATCGGAACTTACGGTATCCGTGGAAGAACTATAATAATCGACATAACTCCACTAGTTGCGAAGCTGTTAGAAGATGCAATGATACAAGGCTCGGTGAACAACGGGTGGAATGTATTTACGCGTAACCGCAGCAATGTTAGACCCTTAACTATGTAGACAGACGAGAAGCGACACAAGATCGTGGAATTTGGAACTTCGTACCAAATATTTATAATAGACACAGGTCTAGCGTCTAAACTCTTAGTACACAAGGATTTATTTGACAAGCTGTGCACGTAATTATTTTTGTTGAATTTATTTAATTTTTTATGATTAATTTGCTTCGCAAATTCGAAAGCAAGGTGTGCCCTAGTAAAAGTCACGGCTGAGTTTTGTCGCTCTTTGAGTGAAACCTAAGATGATAACTCAACATTTGATCATGGAATTCGATACTAAAACTTATACCTGTCGATATCCTTTTCCCAATTGCCTTTAGCGCGTTTGTACTCAATAAGGAACTTCTTGATTGGTGAGTTTCCATCATAAGGTGCTGCCCATGAAAGTTGTACAGTCCTTCCAGATTTGTCCAATACTTTCAGGCCATATGGTGCTTCAGGTACCTCTGAAAAGTTTAGTTTATTTATTTATTTATTCACTTTATTGCACAACCATAAAACTGTTTAAAAACGCTGACTTAATGCTAAAGTATTTTCTACCTGCCAACCTTCCGACGTACGAGAAAAACAAGTGAGGGTGTCACCAACAATGTTAAATAGTAAGTAATGGATACGCTAAACACTCTCTTGGTGATATAGTTTGCTACTGATCGCGATATCACTTTCAGGCATACTGGTACTGAAAGGGCGGCTGACATTCTAACCACTAAGCTATCACATCTTCAAAGGTAGTGTTAAAGGCCTGGGTAAAACGTCTCTCACCAGACAAAATGAAAAAAATGAGTATAAAACATGTTTACAAACCTTGAATGATCATGTTGATGCTAGTATCATCCGATCCAAATGCATTTGTGGCGACACAGGTGAAAAGAGCGCTGTCAGATCGTTCGGTCCTCCGTATGCTGAGATCAGATACAACACCACCGGGCAGAATCTCTTCGCGGATCGTGTAGCGTGGGTCGGATTTGGGTTCGAGACGTTTGTTGTTCATGTTCCAGATAATACCGATTGGCTGTTGAAAAACATACAAGTTTGTGTTTATGGAATATTTGTGATGTGTTTTCATAAAACAGTGTCATTGAGTGGGAAATTGATTTGTAAGCAAAATATTATATGAACCTAACTTATTAATAATAAAAAAAAATTGTCATGGATTATTTGAAGCGTTAAACCGTTAGAAACTAAATATACATAAAACGGTGAGAATAAGTCATTCCAATTTACCTTTTCACCCTTAGCTTGGCACTGTAACACAGCTGGTTCACTGCGGCGTGCAGTTTGGTTCCTCATCTTAATTTCAAATTGGGGTGGTGCTGTAAAAGTTAATATTTAAAATAGTTAATATCATAATAAATAAGCATAATTTTTATTACATAATTTTTCATGGCCATCTAATTATGTTGAAGACGAACCTTGAACGCTGATCAAAATGACTGCAGATAATCCTGATCCAATTCCATTAACAGCCTCACACAAGTAGTATCCTTCATTTGTTTTTTGGATATTGGCAATCATGAGAGTTCCGTCTTCAACTTTTACATTTGGGTTATTGGGTTTAAGGTCTTTGTAATCGCCAGGCGTATCTCCTGAAAAATAAATAAAAACATTCATAAATGATCTCGTTTAACCTGTTTCTTATTCCTTCCAGGTTTATAATAAAGTGTAATTTTTTAAATTCTTAATTAGGACGGCCAAATGTTTATTAAATACAGGTTGTTTCAATATTAACGCGCATTATCTTTTTGGTGGGACGGTATCGTAACTAAAGAAAGAACTTATTATCTTTATTATTATTTAGAAATGTTACTACGACATTTTTTCTATAAAATTTGTGCTTAGTCGTCGTGCCGCTGCGAGAGCGTTGACCGCACGATAGGGCTTATAGCATTTGTTGGGTCACCATAATTATCTGTATCAAAGCCCGAATCATAAGTCATTAATTTTCTGTATTGTTAAAATAAAAATAATACGTCTTTCAAATATTGTGACTTAGTATGTATGATATATTAAAAGTTGGGCTTGGTTTTATTTTCCGCCGTATTGGTTTCATTTTAAGCTCTCGGCCGCAAATTATAATAACTTTTCACAAATATTTTTCTATTTGTAGGACCGAAAGTTATCCGTTAAATTTTATTAGCAGCACAATATTTACTTAGTATAGAATAATAAATAAAACGTTACCTTCAGCCCTCTTCCACGTGACTTGGGGCTTGGGGAAGCCGTCGGCTTTACATTCAACCTTAGCATCTGAACCTTGAGCAAAAGCTTTGTCAGTGGGTTCTAAGATCCAACGTGGGGGCACTAAAAGTTTACCAATTCATTAGTATAAAACCAAACATTTCATGATATGAACATATACAGTGATTCTAAAAGCATTCTATGTTTAATATCAGAACGATTTTAATTTTAATTTTTTTGTCAAATTTATAAGTTAAAAACATTTTTTGATCAAAATTTGTATATTAAGTAACAAAATTTTTATAAAATTTAGTTCAGTAGTTTGAAATAAATATTTGTCTTTAATGAGGAGGAAAATCCTTTAAAAATGTATTAAATTTTTACATGAAACTATGAATTTTCACAAACAAGAAAATTAACATTTACTCTATGCAAGTTAAGAAAACTGGATCATGTAAATTTTCTAAAATACACCAGTTTATTTAGCTAAAATACAGCAATTTAATTTATTACAAAAGCTCCTATAACAATGAAAATGCTGGTAAATATAATAATTTATTTTATATATTGAAGCAGGTCATATTCCAGCTGGTAAATAACAAATATTTTGTGTAATCTATCATAATGATAAAGCTATTGCCATAGAAGCTTTTGTATTGTACAAACAGAAAGTGCAAATCAAAAATTCCATTAAGCTTAACTAGCTACAAAAAAGTGGAAATAAACAGGTTAATAAAAAAAACCACAAGAAGCTATGAAGCCTTAATCGCAAATCATAATAATATCGATCAATTGAAGTAATGTCTAACAATAAAACATCTCATCACATTTTTATCTCATCTTTCTCAATAATTGTATTAATATATAGATAACACATTATTTCAATTGAAAGGTTATTAAGCAAGCATGACAGCACGTAGAACCAAAACCAAGAAATGCAAATCAATCGATAAACAAATAAATATAAAGAAGGAAGAAGGAAATGGAAGGGAATGAAAAACATCTAATATGCGAGGAAGGAATGGAAGAAGAAATGGTTTCGTCGATGATAGCCGCAGCCGGTTCCTACGAACGACCTTTTTCGGAATTACATTCATTATCATTTCGCGACGATAACTTCTTTATTGATAGCTAATAATAAAGTAATTATACATGGTGTTGTAGATAAGTTATATCAAATATTTAATTAAAGGTATTTACTGGTCAATAACTGGTCGATTACAAAGCACACAATATGGTAGCTACGCAAAGCTGTTCCGTGCTAGGACAATAATATAAGGATCACAGGTGCTATTATACTTAATTATGTACCGTGTACTTCTAATGAGGCGGAATAGTTGGAAGAGCCTGCGGCATTACGCGCGAGACATACGTATTGGCCGCTGTGCAACCACCCTGCTGGGTCGATGAGCAGAAGTGAAGCCCTCTGTGCTATTTTAGTTGCCATTACACCGGGTATTTCTTTTAAGGGTCGCCCTTCGAAGTACCATTGAATATCGAGGGGAAGATCTCCCTCCGATATCAAGCAAGTAACCTGAGTCGCTTGGCCTGCATATAGAGGAGTTTCGAACGAGAAGGGGCCTATGCGGGGCAGTACTGGAAAGAACCATAGACGGTCGGGTTTAATCGTTTCATGGCAAGCATTGTTAGTAGATTGTGGGGACATGTAAAATGTGTTTTGATAGTGTATCGGATTGGGCCTATATTGGTGCTTATAATATTCTGTGATGTTAGTTCCCGTTTCGATTTATTGATGAAATTAAGTATTATTAACATGCCATTTACGACTAGCGTTGCTGCATATTCGGCGCGACCGGCCGCATTTTGTACAATACACGTGTAGTTTCCCTGATGGTTTGCACTGACGGAGTTGATCGTGAGAACAGAGGCTCGGGGGCCCAGCGGGGTAGTCATTATATCTCGATGTAAACTTGAGTCTATAGTTTCGCTGCTGAATGTCCAAGAAATTTCAAGTGGCAGATCTCCTTTGGTCGCAACGCAGTTCACTACCGCAGCATCTCCAGGATTGGAAGGCACCTCCCCGAAACTGAACGGCACTACCAGAGGTGGAACTGGGACAGCAAACATCTTATATGAAGCGAGAAATATAAAAACACGAATTTTACATTTTTAATAAGAGAGATTGTAACTACATAATATTAATTTTTCGCACCCTTTACAACAAGTTCGGTTTCATGGGAAACAACGCCCCCGGCGTTACTTGCTGTACAGTTATACAATCCTGCGTGTTTGGCGTCTACTGACTCTATAGTAAGTACACTACTTCTTCTGTCGATGTTACTGACACGGATTCCGAGGATTGTATTGGCTGATTGATTGTTAACCGTCCACTCTATTTTAACTGGTTGGTCACCATGAGTGATAATGCATTGTAGCGCAAAGTAGTCTCCTAAGAAAGCCGGTTCTGGACCGGAAGTGAAAGGTGCAATCTTGGGAGGAACTGAAACAAACTTCATCTAAGTCACTAAATAATAAGATTCTACCACTAAACGTAACGACTAACCGTAAACGACTAAGTCGGCTGAGTAAGTAGTACGGCCGGCACGATTTTCACCAGTGCAGGTGTAAGAACCAGCATGTTTCGCGTCTACTGATTCGATTATGATTAAACTACTACGCTTAGAATTGGTCATCGTATAGTCATTATTTCTTTGTGATATCAAATGGCCATTAAACGTCCAAGCTATTGTAAGCGGAAGGTCACCAAAATTTACTGTGCACGCTGCCTGCAGATACTCTCCGACGTTTGCAGGTTTTTCGCCAAATGAGAACGGTAGAATGTTTGGGGGGACTGGAAGAATATCATTATCTTGCTTTACCAATAATACAAAACTTTAAAATAAATAAAATCAAATACATAAACATAAAATTATTATAAGAAAGTATTAGGGGACATATTTTAAGCACCGTTTATAATTAATGCCGATGAATGAGAATGGGTTCCGGCATCATTTTCAGCAACACATGTGTAGTTTCCAGCATGACTATGTGTTACGGACCCAATACTAAGAATAGCACTTCTTTCTCCAATGTTAAATACTGTCACCCCGGATCTGGGTTTAATAGGTTCATCGTCGAAGAGCCACTTCAGGTGAAGCGGATGGTCACCCTCAATAACTGAACAAGCTGCGGTTACCACTTGTCCATAATTCATCGCTACCTCTCCAAATGAAAACGGTTGGACCACGGGAGGAACTAAACAATAAGCAAGCAACACCGGTTTAATATTTAAATCTAGTACCGATGACATTAAGAGTTGCTGTATGGTTAACAGTGCCTGCCCTGTTCGTAGCTGTACATGTATAATTCCCACTATTTGCTCCGGAAGCAGATGGAATATCTAATACAGAGACGCGTTCACTCAACGTTGTTGTCTTAACACCCATCCTACGTGTTAAAAGGTGGCCTTGAAAGCTCCATGTTATGTTCATAGGTACGTCTCCTTTGGGCACGTGGCAATCGAGATGCACAGACTCTCCCGCGAAAACGGCCTCGTCCAATTCAAAAGGTTTGATGTGAGGAACGACTGAGCAAACAAAATAGCATATATTACGTTAGTGATTTATGTAAATACATGCTTGGACATTGAACTAAAATACCATTAACGTGTAGAGTTGTCGTATATCTATCTTCCCCGGCTCTGTTTCTTGCAATGCAAGTATAATTGCCACTGTGAGCACCCGTAATTGAGGCTATGGTTAGGAAGGATGTCTGTTCGGCCATCTTCAATGTCTTGATACCCGAAACCGTTGAGAGGTCTTGACCCTCGAAAGTCCAAGTGATGGACATTGGTCGATCCCCCTTGCTGGCGTGGCATGTCATTTGCACTGATTCTCCATAGAATAGGGATTCCTCAATATCGAATGGCATTATGTGGGGTGGAACTAATTGAAAAAAATAAAAAAAATAACGCTAATATTAAATCTAAACGTGCATTAGACATCTATCACGTTCCGACTTCAGTGGAATTTTGCTAAAGGTAGGAGTAGGGCGACATCTAGTACCATGAATATTGACGAGAGCGGAGTGATGGGCGCGTCCGGCACGGTTACTGGCTGTGCACGTGTAGTTTCCGCTGTGTTGGCCCATCGCTGTCGGTATGCTAAGGACTGATGCTTTCTCCCCTAATTTAGTAGTAGTTATACCCATATTATTGTGATAAGGTATTTCAGTGCCTTGGAAACTCCATGTTATCTGAAGGGGACTATCTCCTTTTGATACGTGACAAGTGATATGCACCGATTCGCCCGCAAAAATAGACTCTTCGACTTCGAACGGGATTATGTATGGAACCACTTGCAATTGAAACATTAAAATAATTAACTACATAAAAAATTAAATAAATAAAAATAGTTGCTAAATAGGCCTTTTTTTTGGTAATGCATGTTTATACCGGTTACTTTTAGAACAGTTGTGTAGGAGGCGACACCGGCGCGATTTTTTGCTTTACATGTGTAGTTGCCACTGTTTGCGCCAGTGACGGACGGCAGCACCAAAACGGAAGATCGGTCTCCAACTTTCGAAAACGTTCCTAACTCGCGTGATAGTGTATGCCCATTAAACTCCCAGTAGACTTGCAACGGAATATCTCCCTTTGATATGTGGCACATCATCTGGACAGACTCCCCGGAAAACAGGGCTTGATCGACGTCGAACGGCAATATGTTCGGTACTACTATAATTATCAAGTAACAAAAATGTATGAGAACATAACTATGATCAACTTAAAAGAATAAGCTAACGTTGCTTTTGAGATATGCAATCAAAATTCATGCTAATTTTAATGACATATCTCTTGCATATACACGGCTGCGATAAATAAAAAGTATAACAAACATGAGAATGATGATAAAAATGAAACTGACCATGAACATTAAGAACAGTGGAATGGTTAGTGGAACCGGCACTGTTGGTAGCTACGCAGGTATAATTGCCACTATGCCCAGCGTTAGCCGCCGCGATTGAAAGGAATGAGGTACGCGATGTCATTTTAGTTGTCATTATACCAAGGTGAGATGACGTATTCTCAAAGCCATGAAAATGCCACTTAATGTCAAGCGGCAAATCGCCCTTTGATACTTGGCAGTTAAGCTGGACCGTTTCTCCAGCATAAACTGACTCATCCGCTTCAAAGGGTACGATGTACGGTAATACTGTTAATCCAGAAAGCCAATTTCATATTATTAATATAGGTATTTTATATGTGCAAGCGTGCAACGTGCGGCAGAGGCAAGTTCTATCTTATATTAATTGGATTTACGAGATACCGTGGACATTAACTGTGGTAGAGTGCACAGCTAGGCCAGCTTTATTTGAGGCGTGACATGAATATTCGCCGCTATGGCTAGCTGTGGCGATAGAAATAGTAAGCAGTGACGTTCGCTGGCCGATTTTCGTCGTCATAATTCCTTCATGAGAGGATAATTCCTTCCCATGGAAACTCCAAGTTATAGCAAGAGGTGCGTCGCCTTTAGATACGTGACAGTTCAATTGTACGGACTCGCCGGCAAAAACAGGCTCTTCAGCCTCAAAGTGAACGATGTGCGGAGGAACTGGCAGGGAAAATAAAACAAACTCAAATGAAAATACTAACACATAAAATTATGAATAGTGTACCCTGAACATTTAATTTAGAAGTGTGATTTGTGCTCGCTACGGTATTAGACGCTGTGCAGGTGTAATTGCCAGTGTGTTTTTCTGACACGGACGGAATAGCCAAGATAGAACTTCTATCTCCTACTTTCGTTACAATTACTGCATTATTTTTTTCTATAGGTCGGTCACGAAATAGCCATGTAAGTGAAAGTGGCATGTCTCCTTTGGGTATATGGCACATAACCTGTATGCTTTCTCCATAGAAAACAGCTTCATCGAATTCAAAAGGGGATATTATAGGCGCCACTGGAAATGCACAATTCTTTTGTTAAATAATTGTTTAAAAAATTTATAAAATGCTTTAGGATATAAGGGAACAACAAAACACGAAAAGCACAAGTTGTTCATCGTGAGCGTATACCCTTCACATTGAGCGATGCATGGTGACTAGCCCTGGCGACAATGTTTGATGCAGTGCATGTATAATTGCCGGAATGTTTTGCTGTCACATAAGGTATGATAAGAGCTGAACCCATGTCCCCAACGTTCATTATGTTCACCCCAGGGAGCAAACTCACATCTCCTCCACTGAAACTCCATTTGAAGCTTAAAGGTTTATCTCCTTTTGGAACGTGGCACATTACTTGGACGCCCTCACCGAAATATACAGATTCGTCGAATTCAAAAGGCGTTATGATCGGTGCCACTGAAATGATGCTTTTGTTTATTCCTGATTACAAAATTCTTTTTCGTTGTGAAGACATCTCAATATTTTTATTCTAAATATTTGAATGATTATTAATAATATTATGACCCGCCAAAGTTACTCAGGATTAGGATCGAGAAGCAAACATAACATACTACAAGTCTACAAGGCTTTAAGACTATTAGGGATTATATTAAAGTGTACCATTGACAAATAATTGGGCAGTATGGTTCATTGTGCCTGCTTGGTTTGTTACCACGCAAGTATAATTTCCTTGATTTTGGTGGCTAACCGATTCAATACTTAGTTGACTTGCGCGTTTGGTGTTCATGAGTGATATTCCAAGGTCGCCAGGTTTTATTTTGTTTTCTTCAAAATACCATTCTAGTCTCAAGGGTTGATCGCCTTTAACTACTGTACACGTGACCAAAACCATTTCTTGCGCATTAACAGGTTCTTCGCCGAACTCAAAAGGCATTACTTGCGGAGGGACTGCGGTAGGACATAAAATTAAGAAAATGAGCAAAAAAGTAAAGCTTGAAACACGGATAGGAAGGTACCGTTAACGTATAATTCGGCCGTATGATTCGTTGTTCCAGCTTGGTTTTTCACGGCACAGGTATAGTTGCCTTGATTGTGGTGAGTAACTGACTCTATAGTAAGTTGGCTAGTTCTTTTAGCGTTGGTAAGCAGTACTCCATTGGCATTAGACTTCAATGACTTTTCGTTGAAATACCACTGGATGCTTAACGGTAGATCTCCTTTGCTAACAGTGCATATAACAACGACCATTTCTTGATCGTTTACAGGATCGGAGCCGAAATCGAAAGGCATTATTTGCGGGGCAACTAAACAGTTGAGGAAGAAACCGTAAGTTGTAATGTGATTAAAAATAATTAGTAGAAACGAAAATAAGATTGACCCACGAATACTAAAAATAAGAAACGTTTTGAATGGAAAAGGAATGTTAACATAGATATAAAACATAAAATAATATAATGCACTAGGTAGTAAGGTATCGTGCGATCAGAAGCTAAGATTCACGGATTCCGACAAGTACCATTAACAATGAGACCCGCGCTGTGACTACTGCGACCAGCTTCGTTTTCCGCAATGCAGGTGTAGTTGCCAATATGTTCATGTTGAACATTCTCTATGCTTAGGATAGATATTCTCTTTCCGTTTCTATTTATCAACAAACCATTGCCAGAATTAAGAGGTTGCTCATTCAGTTGCCAATATATTTTTAAGGGTAAGTCCCCCTTTCCTACTGTACACGTAAGTGATACGGTGTCGCCGGCATTGAGTATTTCCTCTCCAAAATCAAAGGGCGTTACTTGCGGTAGAACTATGCAAAGAACACCAGAGAATCAGTTGAGAACAAACTAGCGTTGACGTAGAGAAGTTTACTTTCAATTATATTATGCATAAACGTACGAAATAGGAATATTGGAAAGGAATAATTAATTTTTGATGCGATAAGAAGCAGCCATTTATAATTTGAAATGCCTAGTTACCATTGACAACTAACTCAGTTGAATAGTTCGCATCGCCCGCTTGATTTCTTACATAACAAGTATAAGATCCCGTGTGTATGAATGAAACAGAATCTATGGATACACTGCTCGATTTGTGACCGATCTTTGTTACGGTGATTCCTTGAATTTTGTTAACATCCTTTCCGTTTAGATACCACGTAATATTCAATGGAACGTCACCCTTAGTCACCATACATTGTAATCCAACGGTATCACCCGCATTGGCTGGCTCGTCACCGAAAGTGAAGGGGTGGATTTGGGGTAAAACTGTAGTAAAAAAACTACTTTAATACAATATGTTAAGTAAAAATGTTGCAAAAAGTCTATAAACTAATATAATAATGGAATGAGGACCGTTAACTTCCAGTGCCGAACTATGATTTACTTGTCCAGCTAAATTCTCTACATGACAAACGTATATTCCTCGGTGCGTTCCGTTTACAGAATCTATGTTTAAGATGGACATTTTTCGGCTCATGCTGCCTATTACGATTCCCATAGAGTTGGTTGGTGAGATTTTTCTTCCGTTTAAGCTCCATGAAAAGTTAGCAGGAAGGTCACCCTTATTCATAACACACTGCACCGATGCCGTGTCACCAGCGTTCGCGGGTTCATCGCCAAACTCGAAGGGTAATATTTGGGGAGGTACTGCAGTAATAGAAAAGCGTTTAAAATAAATGTAACCATTCTTATTAAATAGCGAACCGTTAACACTGAGAAGGGTGGTGTGATTCGTTTGGCCGGCTTGGTTCCTAATCTCACAAGTGTATGAGCCTCGATGAACTGAATTCACTGCCTCAATGTTTAGAATGGATGTTTTCTTGCTTATCGTAGTAAGAACTACGCCGAGATTATTGCGTGGCTTGATTTCTTCTCCATTGAATAGCCATTTAAATATGACAGGTAGATCGCCTTTGCTCATAACACAAGATACTGACGCTGTTTCGCCTTCATTGAGGATTTCTTCACCGAACTCAAACGGAGTAATTTGTGGTGGGACTAATAAAAGCAATATACTATTGTATTACTATGAGGTTTTTAGGTAATTGGGGTAACACAACTGTTAAAGAAAAGAAAATAAGCGGAACTTTTCGGATTAACTACCGTTAACTTCAAGAACAGCGCTGTGATTGGTGGAGCCAGCCGGGTTCGTCGCCACACAATAGTAAGTGCCCCTGTGTACTCCATTTACGGAATCAATGTTTAGAATAGAAGTCTTTCTATTGATATTCGTTAGGACTACTCCTAAATCGTTAGTCCTTGATAGAATCTGTCCATTAAATATCCAAGAAATGTTTAAAGGCTGATCGCCTTTGCTTACGGCACAAGATATTGATGCCATGTCTCCAGCATTTGCAGGTTCATCACCAAACTCAAATGGCAATATTTGTGGAGGAACTGTTAAAAACTTTGACGAATTAGAATTAAAGGAGCACGTGTGGCAAACGATGTAGCTTTGGCGGGCATAAATCTTATATTCAAATTTAAATTATTACGAAAAAAAAATCTTCCTAACCTAAGATATTTGAATGGAAAGAGTTTTTCTGAAAGAAAAGTCACATTATACATTACGTAATGTCACAAACATAGTTTTGTAAAAATAATCCACTCAGATTTTCATTTAGTGACACTTTAAAGTTTAATCATAATATTAATTTTTATACTACAGGGATGAAACAACTTTGTGACATTACTCTTGAAAAAACCACTGAGTATGTAAATATTGTAAATTAAAAAGTAAAGGTAAAGATTTTTCGACAGTAAAAGTCAAATAACTACTCAGTGGCATCACTTGTTACTCCATTAGTTAAAAAGAAGATTTAAGTTCTACCTAATACATTTTTACGATAAAATATACCTACTTTGAAAGAGTGTTCTACTGAAAATTAATTAACAATTGAAAAAAAATTACAACATTTCTCAACATTTGAACGTCCAGCAATGACGAAAATGTGCGTTTAATACATTTAAAACGAATATCTATAAAGGTACTAATGTTTAAGAGGCATTTGCCTTTTTTTTACTTTAGATATTTAAAGTATGAAAATGGCCAGGTCTGAAAGTTATGTTATTCTTACAAAATGTGTCCCCCCCGTTGTATTGAAAAGGATATCACCAGTTTAAGATATGCCATGTAGTTTAAAAATATTTACCTATGCACTTGAAATAGCACCTCCTAGGACTTTAAATTCATTATATGGAATAGTTAATTATTTTAAATTAACTGATAATAAAAGAAATTAGGAGCAACAAGTGACGAATAACTAAATCACATGTAAATGTTTGTCCATAAATGCAACTTATGTATCGAACACACATCAGTGCCAGACCAAGTTTGGTCTGGCACTGATGCAGAACAAAAGATTTTGCCCTGTTTATTCTGTATTTATTTTACCGATAAATTACTAAAAAAATTCAGCATCAAAACTATAAAGCTGCATTTATAATTTATTGAGTGAGTTTCGGAATGATTAAAATTAGCTTAAAGAGATCATATTTCTTTATGATTTAAAATCATAACTTAAATATGGCAGGAGTGAAACATGAACTACTTTTTAAGCCGAAAATATTAACGAAGTACAGTGCAATGAGACTAAAGCGCAATTCTTTTATAAAAAACCTCTTTACGTTTTACGTTTTCGCATATATAATATTAGCAATGAATATGTGTCATTTTATTTTACGGTTTCGATACTAATTGTTTATTGGTATGTTTTCTGATTATACAGATCGGTTATTTGATTTGTGATTGAATTTCAAAAGATTCCAATACTCACTCAATTAATGTAACGAAACAGGTTCTCAGAAGAACGAACGACCGAACTAACGATTTTGTCACATTAAAGATTTGTGTAGTGCCTAGGCCAAAACCCATCTAAGTAACATGACTTCGAAATTGCTCTGACATGACATTGGCATCATTGGAATAAAAGCTAATAGTTACCTTCACCTGACTAAAATGAAAAAAATATATGTACGCATCAAGAGTGCATTCTTAATTAATCTTTTTGGCAAGAAAAATTTGAGTTTGGCTTTGAAAAAAAATTGCTAGAGGTAGTTTAATGTAACTGTCATAAATGTGGAAGCAAAAATGTCAAATTGCTATAAAACAACGGGGTCGGGTAATCCAAATCGACGTTACATTTCGGCCATAAGTGATAATTTTTTAAAAACCGTTTCAATGATTTAAAGTTTGCTTGGACGCATACTACTCTGTTTTAATTTTACAGCGTTGATGTTTGAAAAGAGCAATTGTTGAGTTAATTGTCGGCTTCTTTTCGGTAGAATCAACCTTCCAGACTGAAGCAAGAGTTCTACGAAAAGTCAGATTTGACTTTTCGAAGGTTCTTATAAAGGTGAATTAAACGCACTCTGCTTGTCATGTCACTTTAGATGGGTATTGGGACCTTATTGTGCTCTCGTAATAATTGTAACTTACCCATGACTTGTAATTCGAGGGTTCCTCGAGCGCTGTATCCTTGAGAGTTCTTGGCTACACAGGTGTAAGTCGCTTGGTCACTCATTCGCTCGACGTTTTCGATGACAAGGGTACCGTTGGGGAACACTTTTTGTTTACGGTTGATTGGTAGAACACTGCAATTTGAAATAGTAAAGTTGAATTTATGAAACTTGGGTTTGATGTTAGTGTTGAAAATGTATTGATTTAAATTAAGCAATAAAATATATATTTTTTTGAATGCTATGAAATTTGCTTTTGGAAAACGTTAACGTTTAAGTTCTTACAGGAGCCTTCTCCAAAAGATAAAGCAAAGGTTTTAGATTAACACTAGCAAACATTTAGACGCGGCGGACTAACTAACGGAATACTTTGCAACATGTATTTATTCATTTATCAAGTTCCAACCAGTTTTAAACAAAGTTGTAGACTTCCTATTTAATGGTGAGGAAATGGTGGTTTATTTAGAAATAATCGGGAAATATTCTGGATGGAACCAGGCATGATTGTCGGCCCGGGATTTCAATAAACCAATACAAAACAATTGTGGACTTACCGGCCATCCCTTTCCCAGACGATGGAGTCGATGGGGTAGCCGGCGACGGGGCAGTGTGCGATGAGGGTGTCTCCAGCGACGACGGGGCGTTTCTTCATCGTGCGCACGTAGGGCATGCCATAAACATTCACGCGGGCCGCGTGGGACGCGCTGCCGACCTTTAATAGGCAAACAATTTGTGGTTTTACATTTATTTTAATAATAAAAATTAACACCGCATAGAAAATGTACAATGCATAAAATCTACTTTAACACCAAAAGTGAGCGCTTCCTGAAACGAAAGGTAGTAATAACAACAATGTCCCTTATTCAAGGAAATAATACTCAAAACTCGAAAAATATAATAAGAATAAGAATATAAAGAAATAAATAAATAATAGTTATTTTTTATGCCTTATGAACTCTAGAGAAATAATGACAACTAACCTTGCTGGATGCGATGCAAGAGTATAAGCCACCATCATTGGGATGCACAGATGAGATGTTAAGATGTGATTCAACGTTTCCGTCTGCGGTCACGAACTGTCCGATCTGGAGGCGCTCGCCACTGTTGAGTTTTTCACCATCAAGTTGCCACGCGATATCGGGAGTGGGGTTGCCTGATGCGACGCATTTGAGACGTAGGGAAGGACCAGATCTGAGGGTTTGTTCGCCGAAACTGTGACGGATCTGTGGTGGTTCAACTGAAATTGTTTCAATCAGAATGTTAAAAATCTAAATTATCTTTATTTGGAAAAATATGTACGGAATATCACAAACTCGAAAAACTTTAATCAAATATTGGAAAAGAGGAATAAATGCTGATTTAATGTTTATTATACATTATTCAGAAGAGATCAAATATTAACAGCGATGTACAGGCAAGTTTGTGGCATACAGGCAATAATCGGAGAAGTGAGAAAAGGGGTTATACATTTAAATAGAATGAAGATTTCTAGAATTTAGTTTTTGTACATTGATTCATTAAATGGAATTGAAACAGTCATACTTTCCTCCATACTCCTCCTTTAATCTTTTAAGTTAGATTACAATATGTTTTATTTTATAGCGTTAGTAGATAAAGTATAATATACGTACACCGGCCTCCAAGTTTAAGTTCCGCGCTTGCTCCAGCACTTTCCTGATCGTTCCTGATGAAGCATTGGTACATGCCCTTGTCTTCCTTCTTGACTGATTCAATCCTTTAAAACGTAAAATCTCATGATTGTTACTTAATCATTACAATTACATGCCTTAAATCGACATCTTTATCAATCATCAATAGCCTGTAAAAGTCCAGAACTATAGGCCTCTCGCAATGGGAAGATTTGCCCATAATGACCACACTGGGCAGACGTGATCGCAGTACCTAGATGGCTATCAAGTAGCACAGACGACGCTGCTGCCCGTTTTCCGTTTTATTCCCTTAGTCGCGTCGTACGACACCCGCGGGATGAGGAGGTATGGTGACAACTGAATTCCAATCTACCGTACAAGGCATACTATATTATATCTTGATTTTTATAGGTATTAAAATAATGCATATAAAAATTCCGAATTGGCAGTAGGAATTTAAACCCGCATCTTTGATCAAATATGCGGGTGCATTACCATTAATGCCACGGTTCTCATACTACCGATACGATAACTAACATATTCCTTTTTATCAGCCTTATAGCGAATATCGCGATGGCCCGAAAGTTACCGGTTCAAAACTTGGTTCAAAAATGATTATGCTAGTTTAAAATTTATATGTTTGATATAAATTTTTTTAAGTGAAGTCAAAAAGTGAAGGTAAAAACACCTGAAAAATATATATAAAATCTATAACTAAAGATTCAAAATATCGTTATTATTAGAAAACTCGCAAGTCAACATCTGAGATCCCTATTTAATTTGTTAAGTTTCATGTCTAAGCAAATTCTAGTTTTTACCTTAAAATAGGGTCATGATGGTTCATGTCCTTTCCGTCCTTGAGCCAAGTAATAGTTTTGACAGGGTTTCCTTCATATCTGCAAGTGAATACAGCTGGACGTCCGAAATCAACGGTTTGCGTTGCAGGCTCTACAGCGGATTTCAAAGGAGCTGTTACGGTTAGAACGGTTTCTACGGATTCACCTGTAGACATAAATATGTTAGTCATTACATTAAATTCTGTATCTAATATATATATACTTTGAGTTATATCTCGACATTCTATTAGTTCGACCAGTTTGATGCCTAAGTTTGTAGTTATATTTTTTGTCTAATATTCAGCTGTATTTAAAATACTTACCACCAACGGAGTTGTTGACAACACACAGATATTTTCCGGAGTCTTCAACTTTAGCCTCTTTAATAATAAGTGTTCCCGAAACCTGTTTTACTCTGTCATTCAGTGCGACTGGCTGTTTCCTTGCAGAGCCATCTATGAATTTGTACCATCTGTAACAATAGAGAACACATTCAGTAGGCATCCTTCACGAGGGATAACTTCAAAGATAAATTTCAATTTGGTGTTATGTGAATAAGAAAGAAAACCGTAAAGATTCAAACAAGATCTATTTGCCTAAATCATAATATGTGTAATAATAATAAAAAAATAATTTACTTTATTAGTTTAAAAAAATATAAAAGTATCGAAAAATTAAGGATATCATTCATTTAGTGTTTTAAAAATTTCGACCACATAAAGCATGACTTAATCTGTAGATTATAAATTAAAGCGATGTTAGCCGTGAAAACTCAAAAGTTCTGCCAATTCTCCAAACTAGAATCCGAAACTTTAAGGAAGACAAAAAATCAAAGCCTCCAACATGGGAATCAAATATTACCCGAATTTTGATTAGTAATACGAAATAACGAAGCCAGCGAAATACGAAAAGCTACCACATGAACCAAATATGAGTGTCGAAAATATCGCCCCAAACATAGAGCAATCGGATATGTGGCACAGCTACGGATCGAGTGAAGCACAAAGTAAAGATTAAAGCGTCTGAATGAAAGCAAGAACACCCTGTCACTTACCAGGTGTCTACGCCGCTCAATCGTTACTTTGGCTGTGGATTGTAAAAGGCGCGCGGCCGGCCGCGGTACATCACGCCTTCGCGTCTCGCGGGGGCAGCCCCGCCGCTTCAGACTGCAATAACAACGCACATCAGTATATTTGGATGGGGTGATGTCTATACGTGAAGATGAACGCGTGAGATGCCGTCGGCCGGCCTGCGTCAGGCCGTACCTTGTCAGTGGCGCTGGGAACGCTTGTACCTCGCAGAGAAGTGCAAGATTTTTTTCGCCACGCCCTACGTGACGGTTGAGCCCGTCACCAGTAACTTTCGGCCCTGTCCTACCCGTTGGTTCTGGAATAGAGACCAACTATGACAAAAAGGCACCTACGACTCACCTAAATACGGGGACTGGAAAAGCAGCTACTTGGCATGTCAAGAATGCTACATCGTTTACAGGCACGAAGAACACTTCCCAACCTTCGAAATGTATAGCGGAATTCTTTCTAGGTGCAATTTTATTTGTTGGCTCTGCAATAATGACAGAGGCTTGTTTAGTTGAGCATTTGAAACAAATGCGAATAGAAAGTGCGACGGATTTGACTTATTCTCAAGTTATATTTAACTAGCAGAACTATAGACTTACCTAAAAATTGGAGGCGGGTATCCGGCAACTTCGCACGTTAGATACACGGAATTTGATATAGAAACTAAAAATATTTCACCACCTTCGAATTTGCGGCTTTTATCGCTTCGAGGTGCAATTTTATTCGTAGGTTCTGCAATATGGAAGATAATTTGGTAACGCACCTTGTCACTGGTACGGGATATCCTTGCGCGGGACACAAAATGGCCAAAGAGGTATTTTGAGAGAAATGAACTGCAGCTTTTTGAGTTGAGGTTATACTAGGAGCAGCGCTGGCAATAGGTTCTGAAGACACAATACATCAGTGGTTTGTTATATCAATAAAATATAGGGGCTTCAATAATTCAACACACACTAAAGAAGAAAAACCTCGGAAACTAATCTTAACTAAACAATAAGTATTGCTAAGACTTGCCTGAATATAGGAACAGGAAATGACTGAGCTTGACATAATAACGCAAAACTTTGGTCGACCGTTCTTACGAAAGTACTACTACGCGCATCGGTTGAGAATGTAGGTGCTTTGAATCCGACTGGTTCTGCAGTTTAAAAATATTATTAGCTTTCACAATGTAATATAAGAAAACTTGCCTGAAAACTGGAGCAGGAAAACTTTGAGCTTGACAAAGAAGGGCGAAACCTTGTCCAATACGTTTTCTGAATATACTTCCCATCGATTCGGACGAAAATGTTGGGGATTTAGCACCAACAGGCTCTACAATTATTTTATTCCAAATATTATAACGAACGAATGAATAATAAGTAATATGCGAAACTTGCCTGAAAATTGGTACAGGAAAAGCCTGGGCTTGACAAAGAAGTGCGAAACTTTGATTTTCAAGCCTCTTTATAGACGAAAGAGCAGATTCTGATGAAAAAGACGGAGCCTTTGATCCAACGGGCTCTGTAGGACATAAATGCGATTTATTTATTAAGAAATATAAAAGTCATAACAGCTTGAGAATTTTTAACTGCTACCAGTTAAGACGAACACACGAGTCGACGAGACAGAAAAAGCTTTACTACTTCCATCGTGATAATGTTTTAGCAAATAA
This sequence comes from Pararge aegeria, assembly GCF_905163445.1. Taxonomy (NCBI): domain Eukaryota; kingdom Metazoa; phylum Arthropoda; class Insecta; order Lepidoptera; family Nymphalidae; genus Pararge; species Pararge aegeria. Next base: position 9,319,763 of record NC_053190.1, on the reverse strand, counting down.
TATTTTTCAGTTCATTGTATATCTATATTATTAAAAAGCACTTGCCTGAAAATTGGTATAGGGAAAGCTTGCGCTTGGCATGTCATTGAAAAGCTTTGGTTCTTGTGTCTGGTCACCGCTGATGAAGTTAAATCATTTGAGAAGGTCGGTGGTTTCGAACCAACGGGTTCTGTAGAAGGAGCATAGGATTCATTTTAAGAACTTACCTAAAGATAGGAATAGGTGATGCTTGGGCTTGACATAGTAAAGCAAGACTGTACCCTGTTTCTCGAATAAATATACTGCCTTTGGAATCAGTAGAAAACGAAGGAGCTTTTGCGCCAATTGGTTCTAAAAGTATACATTTAGTGTAAATATATATTATAACCCACCTGAATACCGGTTGAGGGTACCCTTGAGCTTGGCATAGCACAGAGCCACCTGAGTGTGCTGCGATATCATAATTGTAAGATGATGCAGTAGTAGGGAATGTGGGAGCTCGGGCAGACACTGGCTCTGAATGAAAAATTTAAGTGATGAAGTATAAAAAGGATAAACAAGCACTCACTTGAATACTGGCGAAGGGCGTGGTCGAGCCTGACATAGAAACAATAACGATTTCCGAGCTAATTTTGGGAGACCACTATTTTTATATTATGTTTGAGAGATATTATGATATATTTTATTTTATTGGATAGCTCTTACCTGAAAACTGGGATAGGAAACGCTTGGGCTTGGCATAAAAGTGCAAAATCTTGGGCCGTTTTACGGGTAATTGCGGACAATTGGACGTCACTATTAAATGCAGGAGACTTAGAGCCAACAGGTTCTACAATTAAAAGTAAATTAACTATTAGTTTTTTTAATCACCTGAAAATAGGAGCTGGAAACCCTTGGGCTGGACACAAAATATTCAGACTTTGACCGACCGTCCTTACGTACCAAGACAGTTTATTATCAGTTGAAAATGTGGGTGACTTAGTTCCAATGGGCTCTAAAACCGGAAAGAAAAAAATTTAAGTCAATATAGGAAATAAATTGGAATAGGTAGAAACCCTGAATCCGAAAATAGAAAAGTTAAAGGTGACTAAACCTTGGGGCTATATAGTCCCAAGTGTGTATAGCGAGTCAAGCCTAGACAAAGCAACCACTACAACAATATGCATTTATTGTTCTACCATACATAGGTTTTAAACATTCTTTAAAATATTTTTAAAGTCGTTCCTAAAGTGTAAGAAGATCAGACATGTTTATATAAGATTATGAAACGAAAAACAATATTTTTATACGTCACTCACTTGAATACAGGAGGAGGATGCGCTTGAGCCTGACACAATAGTACGAGTGCTTGAGATGCTACTTTAGTAAGTGTGGTACTTTTAAATTCCAGAGAAAAGGATGGCGCCTTCGATCCAATAGGTTCTGAGAGGAAATAGCATAAAATTTAACATCTAAGATTAACTGGCGTCTCTTACCTGAATATCGGGACAGGAAAAGCTTGGGCTTGACATAAAAGCGCAAAATCTTGGCCGGTTTTGCGGGTGATTCCAGAAAATTGAACATCATTAGAGAATGTAGGGGATTTAGAGCCAACAGGTTCTATAATTTAAAATAAATATTTAAATTAATTAATAGTCACCTGTAAACTGGCACTGGAAAGCCTTGGGCTTGACATAGAACATTTAGATTTTGACCGACAGTCCTTACATACCAAGAAAGCTTATCGTCAGTTGAAAATGTAGGGGATTTTGTTCCGATCGGTTCTAAAATTATAAATTAAGTTTACGATATCAGAAAGCTATTGATATACCTGTATATGGGGATGGGGTATCCCTGAGCCCGACAAAGTAACGCTAAATTATGATCCACAGGTCTATTCACAAACCAAGCAAATTTATCATCAGACGACAGAGAAGGTGGTTTTGAGACGATTGGTTCTGAAAATGTATGTACAATTAATTCTCACCTAAAAACAGGAACAGGGAACCCTTGGGCTGCACATGTGAGAGGAAAATCTTGCAAAGCAGAAATTTCAAACCATTGTAGTTTCGAACCACTTGAAAATGAAGGACTTTTCGAGCCAATTGGTTCTAAAAAAAATATTATGAATGTTTTGCGAGCTTGCCGTAAACTGGTCTAGCATAAATAGGTTTTTAGACTCACCGAAATACAGGGACAGGGTACGCTTGAGCCAAACATAACAACGTAATGCTGGAGTTCATAGCAAAATCCACGAACTCGATCGTTTTAGTTCGAACTTTTGGTGGGGCACTATTAATTGGTTCTAAAAGAAAATATTTATAATTTTTTTATCATTTTTACCTGGACAAAGGTACTGGAAATGCTTGAGCGGGACACAACAATGTCACACTTGCATTAACAATTGCACTGAAGCCTCTAACGTTATCCATAGTAGGAAACTTCGGGGGAACTCTTCCTACGGGTTCTAAATGTAAACATAGGAATCTATTAAACAGTTTGATAAAAAGTATTTGAAATACTTTTACCTGAACATTGGGACCGGGAAGGCCTGTGCTATGCAAAGCAGTGTACAAGTGTGATTGATCCAAGCTTCGGTTATATCGATCATTTTCCATGCCAATTTAGGAGCCGCACTGCCCATTGGCTCTAGAGAAAAATACTCTAATAACTACGATGAGTACATACTAAGGCGTATACCTGAAAGCTGGGGCGGGAAAAGCTTGTGCGGGACACAACATTGTAACATTATCAGATTCCTTTGCATCGAAGGCTCGACTTTTATCAGTAGTTGTAAATTTAGGCGAAACGCGACCCACAGGCTCTATGAATAAAGTACATTTTGTTTTTTAATATTTCATGCCGAAAAGAAATTACCTGAATATTGGGACTGGGAACGCTTGGGCAGGACATAGTATTGTTAGGCTCATGTTAAGCGTCGCGCTAAAACTTCTGGAGCTATCCATCGATGGAAATTTAGGTGAGACGCGGCCAACCGGTTCTAAGAACATAACATTTCAAGCTTACAAATAAAATACCTGAATAATGGTGTTGGAAAAGCTTGTGCCGGGCAAAGTAGAGTCACACAGGTATTCGAAGAAAACGTAAAACTGCGCCCTGTTTCCGTGGATGGAAATTTCGGAGATACTTTACCCATCGGTTCTGTTTACGAAACAAAAAGAGATAGACGCCGTATCTTTTTAATAAATAAAATCCTGTTTAATAATTCTTACCTAAACATTGGGGTGGGGTATGCTTGAGCAGGACATAGAAGTGGTATACTTTGGGCAGAATCAAAATCAAAGAGGCGACTTTTTTCTAAACTTGGAAATTTTGGAGAGACTTTTCCCATTGGTTCTGAAGCAAAGTACGAGTAAAAAGTTGTAATATATATTTCTATTAGTGGAAACAAAGTCCAGATATTCACAATAAATACCTGAAAATTGGGACAGGAAACGCTTGTGCAGGACATTGCAATGCAAAAGAATAACTTTTCTTCACTCCAATCATCGTACCCATAACGACAGAAGCAAACTTTGGCGGTACACGTCCAACGGGTTCTACAGAAAGGAAGGATAGTTAGGTACGCCTGATTTTTAATAAGAATTTTACCTGAAAAGTGGGGTCGGGAACGCTTGAGCAGGGCACTGCAATGCGTAAGAATAATTTTTCCTAACCTCGAACATTGTGCCAGTTAATATTGTAGCAAACTTTGGCGGTACACGTCCAACCGGTTCTAAAAATTATGTTTAAAGAAATATAAAACAAATCACTTTCCATTGTACTAAGATATTACCTGAACACGGGGACGGGGAAAGCCTGGGCGGGACATTGCAACGTAAACTTGGTATCCATTATCGCTACGAACATCGCACCCACTTGTGTCGAAGAAAACTTAGGTGGCACTCGCCCTATGGGCTCTGAGAAATGACGCAAAATTGCTTTAACTTCAAGTATTATCTTACCGGAACGCGGGTGCTGGGAAGGCCTGAGCGGGGCATAATACGGCGAGACTGGTGAACTCTTTAAACTGGAAACCGCTCGTAGTCTGCGCGCTAGGGAACTTGGGAGGCACTCGGCCCATCGGCTCTGCGCATGTTGGGAGAAGGCGGATTTACGAGGAGTGGACACCAAACGAACTAAATTAATCACATTGTACGCCCTGGCAATAAACCCTTACACTTCACTTATTTAACACAGAAATAAATTTGTAGTAAAACCGCGAATGTAGGCTCTGCAGGGTACCCTATCCCAACATTCAGGCAAGGTTCTTCAAAAAAGATATTTGTAGATATAAACACGTTTTATATTTACAAACTCTTAATATTTCACACAACAATAACTATTAATATACAATGTTGTATAATCTCTGAATGCATCTCGGATATTTTGTGAAAAACACTGCCATATAAAAGCGATGTCAATAAAAAGAGATTATAAACATTCATAAATATTAAGTAATTTAAACAGAGCATTTTCAAAACAATATGGTATTAATAGTATAAATTTAACTTGCTTCAAAAATTGTTTCCTGTGTTGAAATTACTCCATCTTTCCAATTCAGTGAATTAGTAAGCGAAGTTTGTAATCAAGTGGCTAACAGTGAAAATCTGCAGGATTTTTCTTGTTTTTGTTTGATTATCGTATATTTTATTTTGTTTGATTATAACAATAAACTTAAAACAAATAAGAGGGTCGCTTTTTGTTTTTAAATCTGCTCAATTTTCACTATCAGAAATTTAAAACGCTATTAATTAATATATGATACTTTTAATTTTACCAATGCAAGGATATAGATTGGTACTTAATTTTATAATTAATAATTTTACTAATATATTAATTAATCACGCTACGTGTGTTACTAATGGTACACAAGCTTACACATTTTGACTTACCGGTAATAACTAAACGTCCTTTGGTAGCTGATAAACGAGTCTCTCCAGTAAGTCTATGTTTAGTTCTGCATTGGTAAGATTTATAACCATCCTCGGGTCCTACATCTCGAATATGTAACTCACCCGATGGCAGAACTAAATACTTTCCATCTGAAATGTTATAAAATTATTGTAGACACTTAATTTTTCTACACTACTATGATAATTGTATTGTAATTTCATTTTTGGCAACGCAACGTAAGGTTGCGATTTACTTATTAAAGTCATTGCATGCATTAACCTAAGGAAGGAGGAAAGAGGATTAAGGTAGGCCGTGAGGCCTATGGAATCGGGTATGCCGGAATAACAACGCCCTATCATCTGCAAATATTCGCGAGCGAGCATGGAAGTAGTCCATCGAAACAAGTATATTTAGAATTTTACTCAAATCCGTACCATCTATATTAAGATCCGAATCAAGGTTTATTTCTACTTCTTCTTCGCTTTCACTCACAATCCAAGATACAACTGAGACGTACTCCGATACAAAACTGGGTATATGACATTTCAAAATAGCCGCATTTCCTCTAAGGACATATTCCTCCATAAGATTTACAGCATATACTTGCGAAACAACTGAAACAATATGACCTAGGTGAGCAAATAATATAGCAATATAAAGACACTAGCGCTGTTGAACTAAACAACTTTTTTATTTATAAAAAATGGACATTAGATTTCAGGATGGGATAAAACTGAAAGAGGAAATGAGAGAATGTGGAATAAATGTCTATGAATCTAAGTACCTAAGTCTGGCGAATCATCTATTTTGATTTCATTTTCAATACTATCTTCAGATACTATCCAAGAGCTGACAGAAACATATTCGGAGACAAAACTTGGAATTTGACATTTTAATATCGCAGCGTTTCCGCGCAATACATATTCTTCCCAAAATTTCACATCGTATGCTTGAGAAACAACTGTAATGAGTTCAGAATTTGTAAGGTAAGTAACAATTGTTTTGTTAGCCTATGCTACTAAGTGTTAAGCGTGGGCAGAATTTGGGATAAAAAAGGAAAGGGTAGACTATAACATCTGTACCGTTACCTAAGTTATAATCAGAATCTAAATTTATATCTAATTCCTCCTCATCTCCTTCAGAAATAATCCAGGATGTGACCGAGACATATTCTGTGACGAAGCTTGGAATATGGCATTTCAGAATAGCTGAATTACCGCGTAAAACATTTTCTTCCCACAGGTTAACAGTGTAAGATTGAGAAACAACTGCAATTTAATGAATACGACGTTCGATTAATGTGAAACCTATATAGGAGTAGGATTGGAAAACAGAAACCTATTACTTTATTAATATACCCAAGTTAACGTATCCAGTGCCATTAATATATTTTTCTTCATTATCTCCATCAAATATCATCCAAGACGATACCATTACATATTCAGATACGAAACTTGGAATATGACATTTCACAATTGCTGAATTTCCACGCAGGACATTTTCTTCCATTAAATTTACGGTATATGCTTGTGAAACGACTGAAATATTTATTTCAATTTAACATGTAACTGAAAATTGTCATACAAGGGAAGGAAAATGGGAATATTAATAAGCAACCCTATAATGCAAATACCCAAATTATCAGATTCTGTTTTGATTTCCAGCTCGTCAGCATCGGATTCCGAAATAATCCAAGACGATACGCTTACATATTCAGTAACGAAGGTTGAAATATGACATTTTAGGATTACTGCATTGCCGCGTAATACGCTTTCTTCCAAGATATTGACAGTATAAGCTTGAGTTACGACTGCAATTTAAATTGTAACATTATTGAATAATTAGTCAACGAAGGATATCTAGGAGAGGGTATTGGATCCTATAGGCTATTTAAATTATAAAATACCAGCGCTATTTGTAGTATCGTTTAATAAGATTTCTGTCTTATCATCCCCATCTTCGATAATCCAAGAAGCAACAGATACATACTCTGTCACAAAACTCGGAATGAGGCATTTAAAAATTGCAGCATTTCCTCGCAAAACATTCTCTTCGACTAAATTTACCGTGTAAGATTGAGATACAACTGAAATATTGAAAAACAAGAGAGTGACCTTTATATCTATAAATTTAGTAACACTTGAAACGTTTCAGATGAAGATAGGGGATGGGATGTAAGGCAATCTTCGTATTGATAGTTACAGTAAATATACCGTAATTTTCATTGGTTAGATATTCTCCATTTTCGCTATCATGCCAGGACACAACCTGGACGTGGTCAGAAACAAATGAAGGGATGTGACATTTGAATACAGCAGCATTACCTCGTATGACGTATATATCGTAAACCTGTGATTCGTAGAACTGGTTTACGGCTGAAATAATTATAGTAAATTGTTTTAGGTATGATCCTGAGGATTTTTGAGGGGAGCGGATAGGAGCAATTGAGGTCGCGCGGGCGATCTCGATTACCGTAATTGCCCTCGGAGCCATTTAATGAAAACGCAGAGAGGGACTCTTCGTCCGTCACCCATTCCACTACTTGTACATAATCTGCTACAAACGATGGTATCGAACATTTAACTATAGCTGAATTTCCCCGTAGAACATCTTCATCAGTAACGCGAGGTTCATAATTTTGATGCACAACTGTAGATATAAAAATAGTTTTCAATAGAAGTTTTGGGGTTATCATTTAAGGTAGGAAACAGGAATATATCTGATATACTAATAGTTTACTACCAGGATCTATAATCGAGTTGTCATCAGCAGAAACAGTTTCATTATCCATTAACCATGCTACAACATTAACGAAGTCTGCTACAAAAGAAGGCACGATGCATTTCAAGATGGCTGTGTTTCCTCGTAAAACAAATTCGTCGTTGACTCTAGCCTCATACACTTGAAGTACCGCTGTTATAAAAATATAACAAAATTAGGGAACAGGAAATGGAAAATCTTTCACTTTCGAAGTTACCCTCAGCATTTCCAGGGTAATAGGTTCCTCCATCACTGTCTGTCCACATTTCAACAAATACAAAATCTGAGACGAAACTTGGTACTTCACATTTCATGATAGCAGCATTTCCACGAATGACATATTCATTGTCCGCTTCAGCTTCGTAAGGTTGTGACACCACTAATCAAGAAATTTCCAATAAGTTATGATTCTAGGAAAAGTTAAGGAGATTGGTCAGGATCGGCGTATTCGAACACAATATATACCCTCTGATGTGCTTGTATTATTTATGGTGAGTATTTGTCCATCATCCATAAGCCATGATTCCACATATACGAAGTCACTAACAAATGAAGGGATCTTGCAGTGAACAATAGCAGCGTTCCCTCTAATCACGTACTCATTTTCGGCTTCAGTCACGTAATACTGTGACACAACTAAAGAATACCAATTTCAAATTTGTGCGGACACTGTAGACTGGGAAGTGATAGGACAGACGATTAATATGAAGGAAGTCTTTGTGGTCATGTACATTCAATCAGGTTACCAAGGTTTTCAGAGTCAGCAATTTCTGCCCCCTCTTCATCGATCCACGCTTCTACTTTAACAAAATCGGCGACAAAGGATGGTATAGAACATTTTAAAACTGCAGCATTCCCACGTATAACATATTCAGTTAAAATTTCAGCTTCGTAAAATTGATTTACGACTGAAAAAATGTTACGATATTTATTGCTAGCGAATTTCGTAAGTGTAGTTAAACAAAAAGGAAATGATCTGAAGAATAAGGAAGTGAATTAATAGGATATGGATTATTGATAGTTGTAATCCTACCGATATCGTCGGTAAGCAAATATTCCCCGCCGTCAGAATCAACCCAAGCTTCTACTTTAACGAAATCCGAGACAAAAGAAGGAATGTTGCATTTTAAGACTGCTGTATTCCCCCGAATAACGTATTCTGACACTACTTCAGCTTCGTAATATTGTGTCACAACTGTAATAGGTACATAAAAATTATTCTGATATTTCATGGGTTTGGAATTATGGAATGGGACCTTGGTTCTTTTTATATTTGGTCTATTCATTTACCCTCTCCCTCCTTGCTGCCGTTTATAGTAAATGAATTTCCAGCTTCGTCATGCCAAGAAACAACATTAACAAAATCCGCTACAAAAGACGGTATTGAGCATTTAATGATGGCAGCATTTCCGCGGATTACATATTCATTATTAACTTCAGATTCATATTGCTGTTGTACAACTGTAAAATATTTTTGGTTTTGTACTTTTGGAATTGGATTAAAAGGACTGAGGAACGTCGAATTTAAATGTGGATTTCGAGTTAACCATAATTGTCGCCAGGGAAAAAATCTTCGTTTTCGTTCGTGTGCCAGGACATGACTTCTATAAAATCCGCAACAAAGGATGGGACCTGACACTTCAGTATGATGCTATTACCCATAATTACATACTCCTTGTTAACATCAGTGTCGTAATTCTGCGCAACCACTAATACAGTAAATAAGAAATAATCTTTATTAACGTAACATAATCATTAGCTGAAACAAAACATTACAGCCTATGCATAGTTTAAAAAAAAAAACTATTTTATTTTACGAGTATTATAGTACAGTAAACTGTCAGTTTTTCTGTATAAAATATCTTAGATTTTCGTTATCGTCTGAAATTTTTGTCCTTCATACTTTATCTTTCTTTTTCAGGGGTAAAAAAATTATAAACACGACTAAAACTAATGGCATACTTAAATTAGGCATTGGTATTGTGAAAACATACATCATAAAGAGCGATTATGCAATAGAATAAATCAATTTGCACTTTACCGAACAAGCGGAATTTGAACCCGCATCTCTCTCTAGCTATCGCGGCCTAAAAGCTTTGTCAAAGCCATGGTTCCCTCGAGGTTGAAAGGCCTATCTCGCTTTTGTGTATAGGTCTACATTTAAAAAAAAATACTAATTGAAAATGATTAATATTACATACAACATAACCTTCACATTGTGTAAACAAGCACCAGTAAATCATACTTAACTAAAAAACCGTCCCATATTTCACGCGCTCTATAAAATCTAACGTTTAAGGACGTTATGGTCTACAAACTATAAATAAGACATGTTATGTTATAATGACCGCCCAAATTGATGTACTTTATAGTTCCCGGCTGATTATTTAATTGACCCTATTGAGCTCTCACTAATAAACGACTAGGGCCCTGGCAGTCATTACAACGGTGACACACAGTCGTCGGTGAACCCTTGTGAAATTTAAACTTGGCTTCGACACACTGTCATGTATAGGAGATAATATTTGGAAAATAATTAAAATTACCTTTTGCAAAGCCTTAATGTAAGTACTGCAATTAGATACGAGCATAAAATCTGTTATCGAATATGTTTAGAATGTGCCTACATAATAGTAGATAATATAATCGATGCAGTAGCAATTGTACTGGTATCAAATGACAAATGAGCCAGGGCCATAAGTCAACCGACCAAGTGGAGCATGTCAGCTGTATTAAATGTAGGTACTTAACTAGACGATGTGGTTAACTTATTTAGACCTTCAACAACCTTTTTTATTTTTGTAGGTACTCAAGCTCGCGCTTGACCACAACCTCACCTTATGGCAAGTGTAGATGTAGAAAGATGCTTTGTACTAGATATAGGGTTGCCAACGATAAAAAAGAACTAGAGTAGGTATATCTGATTGCAGAGAGGGCAAATACCAACGAACTTATAAGAAAATTACTAAATATTTTAATTATGTAGTATAGCGGAGCAAGCGGTAGTATGTAACAGTCTCAAACTAATTAGGGGTGGTTATCACTTAAAAATGTCGGTATATTAAATAGTTTCGATGTTTATTACTGTTTGAGTGTTGACCAATTTTTTTCAATAGTGATTTTGTGGGCCAATCCAAAGAAGAGGCAATAGCGGCCGAACGGCTGGTAACAATGACAAGCTGCAGTAAAACGCAACTGTAGACTGTTTTGTCTCTTTCTACTAACTTGAGCTTGCTTGGTCAATCTGTTTTAGTTGCCCCAAAATATAGCCACTATAAAAAGAAAAAGATAGCGGCGGGAATTCTTAATATTTACACTTCGACGGAAATTACACGTCAACAGCCGTTGCTTGGTCAACTATGGAGTCAACAATCCTAATTGTTATGCCTCTTGGGGCAAATTTTAGATAATTTTAAGAAAATTGTATGACTCAAAATTACATCTACATTTTCATATGACTATTAATACAAAACGTCCGCGTTTGGCTCGGCGATATAACATATTAGCCGTAAACAGTAACATACTGGACTGGAAATACTCTAATTTAAACAATGTATACAATTGTTTCTTAAGTTACTATTTATTATTATTTCTATTTATTACTATTTCTTAAGTAGGTACGATTGGCAACCCTAACTGCATCTTAGGCATTCTTTGCATAATCGCTCCACTTTAAATTCATAAGTGCAAACATATGTTTAGAGTTTGTGTTTACATACATAATATTATGTATTTACTACGAAAACAATACAGGTTTTTTGCTAGCACTTATGTTTAGTGTAAAATGTGCTGAAGACTATTTTAACTTAGGCATGTAAGTAAACGTATATTAAACGTATTTAAAATGGTTATATTATGTAAGTTAATTATACATTAACCGTAAAAGGCATATTTATTTTCGATTAGGCTAGCTTTGTGGTACAATGGTGCCGATTCTGTAGTAGGTATCTACGTAAACAAATCTATGAATTAAACTATATGCTATACCTATTAACATGCCTAAAGATAGTGCGTGTCTTTTACCACAAAGTAAAGAGTGAAGATGATAGCACTACTTTTAGACCTAAATTAGCTCCAATTAAAAATATTTTTTTTATATCTAGAGTTAAATAATATACGTGATTAATGTTTTACACTTACCTAAAAAAATACAATTTATTACTGCGTAATATAAATGAATTGAACAGTTTTGTCATAACTTTAAAAAGTTTTTGATCTATTGACCTCAAATTTAAAAGTAAAAACCAGATTTATAACTGTTTGCTACATATATAGTAGTACCTGGACGGGTTCACTCGGCTCTTTTTTTATACATATTTATTTAGATAAACTAAAGAATAAAAACCTTTTATAGATAGTGAACTTCATCCAATTCGTTAGAGCCGTTCACGATTTATACGTATTGCTTGTTTGAATATGCACGATCGTCATGATCATTATCAACCCAATGCCGGCCACTATGGGCCACGGGTCTACACAAAACGAGACGGGTTCAGACTTAGTCCACCACGCTAACCAAGTGCACGTTTTATACTTCACTTATGCGAATAAAACGCACTAAACTCCGTAAAGCAAGAGTTGCATGCCGGGGGTCGAACTCGGCAATATATAAGATACATATAAGTATTACATACAAATAAGTATTAATAAAAAGTTAAATCTGGTTTACTAGAATGGTTTAGAAATTTAAATTAATGATTGCTCCGCTTACTTACCAGCTCGTACGTTAACATCCTTAGAGTGAATGGTTCCGACTGGATTCCTTGCGAGACAGGCGTAAACCTGGGCATGGACCTCTTGCCGGTAATCTTCTGCCCGGAAGGGAGGGAATACCAGATTTCCATTAGGTAAGACCTGTTAAAAAAAAGAATGATAGATTTATTAATTGTAATAATTTTGAAACAAAAAAAATGCACACTGCCGTCTGTCTCATTAGGTATATGAGCTTTATGTTATAAAAAATACATGAAATAATATGATCTACATAATTGCTTATCCTTAATTTTAGGTTTGGTGATTATGTAAACAGGAAGTAGCATAGTATAGCATAGTAATTCAAATTGAAGCACGAATTCGCAATTTCGCAAAGCTTATCTGTAGAGTTAAAGATTAGTTGGCATAGAGAAATAAGATTATTTATAAAATCAGTAACGGTCCCTCGCGGCTTCGTTTGCATAAAACTTCTAAGTTCCCCAAAACTTTCGTCCACTATCCAACACAAATTACTCCGACACAAAGCGTCGCCTTGCCCGCCTGCCATAAGAGTGGGTCTATCTAATATAGCTAAAAAATATTTTAATATCCGAATGGTTGTTCCAGAGATTAGCTCATTCAAACAAAAAAACAAACTCTTTAGCTTCATTACGTAGGGAATATAACGTAGAGTAGCGTCCTTTGTGCTACTTAACTACTATCACCAACCCGTATGTCCAGCTTGGTGATTATAGACAAACCTCCCCAATTGGGTGAGGCCTTTAGTCCAGCAGTGGGATGTTAATATTAATTTATTTAAAGTAAATACTACTTTAAAAGCAAATTTAAAATGATAAAACTGTCGGTTAGTTTTGACTCTACAGCGGGTTCGGAAGGCAGATTCTCTTACCGAGGAGAAGCCTATAAAAAACTACTATAGCTATTGGTAGAGTTTCTTCAGAATTTCAGCCTGATCTTCAGGACACTTAAATAAATAGATACAAATAAATATACTATCATAATACACACATTCTACATCTAGCCCCAAAGTAAGTTTGTGTCATGTTTACAAAAATAGCTGATGAATATTTTTATGAATATAATACACATAAATAATTTTAATATACAGATAAACACCCAAACACTGAAAAACATGCATGTTTATCACACAAACATTTTCCAGTTGTGGGAATCGAACCCAGGGCCTTGGGCTCAGGAAGCATGATCGCTATCCACTGCGCGGCTGTAGGAACTTAACTTATGGTTCCGGGAAAACCTCCTGTATCAACATTTTAAAGACAGTTATGTTTTTTATAAAAAATATCGTGACTCGTAATTGATAGAAACATCTAATAGAGACAGCAATAGTCACGTCATATATTTGACGGTATATCTATTCTATTACTTTTGCTTTGTTCGATTCGTGCCGCACAACGCCAACGAACTCATGACTGAGAACTCCGGTCGCGTTAGAAATAATTAAGATAATAAAGCTAAATTTTTTTTTTGTCCACTACAACTTACAAGTTAGCCCTTGACTGCAATCTAACCTGCTGGTAAGTTATGATGCAGTCTAAGATGGTAGCGGGCTAACATGATGGGGGCTAGGATAGTCCTACTAGGTTTCTACGCGACCTCGCACCGGAACACTAAATCGCTTAGCGTTACGTCTTTGTCGGTAGGGTGGTAACTAGCCATGGCACGGCTCTGATCTTAAATTCTGAAATTATAAATTCCCAAATTGCCCCTACCCACTCCATTCATGCACAAAAGCACTGCATACCCTAACATTGATATATTACTTGTAAAGGAGGAGAATTTGTGCCGTTTTATGCAATTTTCCTAGTGTATGCATACCCTGGTAAGAAACCCAGAGCACGCCATTGCCCCTACCGGAAATCGAAACCGGGAACTCCTACTTAGATTCACAGCGCTCGCCGCTGCGCCGAGGTCGTTTGTTCTTTTGTTTGAACTCGCTAATTTATTTGAGAGATCTTCTTTAAACTATTTTGGATTTTCAATACTTATATTTACGTTTGATAGCACAGTTTTTAAGAGGCTCCGACCCTTAGCAACAGAGGGAACGTTTTATTAGCGCGGGCGGGCGATGCTATGCGGTGGGTCGTAGTGTCATCTCGACTAATCGGAAGTTATACGCATACAAGGGCGAACCTCTAGTAGTAATTTAATAAAATAAACTAAATCCTCTCATAGGTGCAACTTTTGCTCAGCTGTAGTTACCTAATTGGCGTTGGATGATGATGATATAGTTAGTAACACGCAGTATGTATATAGTAATATTAAATGACATTGTGAGATGGTGATAACAAAAAAAAACACCCGGCTAATTTTGTTAAGGGCTTCTTCTTAGACCATGACGCGTTTTTTTATTACACAGAAGAGTTGCCTACTCGTAGCAACAGACAGGCGGACAGTGTTACTATGAATGTATGTTTGGGCATATACCAAACGAAATAGCAGGACTGACAGTGGCGTGCACAGGGTCTTCGACCACGGTATACATAAAGCAGGTACATGGCATAAAATGGAAAAATTCCCCTCCAATACGAGTTATATAAAATAATTTGGGTAGGCAGTGCTTTTATGCGTGTAAGAAGTGCACGCCACTGTAAGGACAATGGCCTTTGTTAATAATTTAAGTATAGATTACCTGTCGTAATCCAGGGACATCTCCAACAGCGGTTCCATCAGCTCGTACCCAAATTACATCGGGGGCGGGGGATCCTCGGGCAGCGCATTCAACTACAGCTCCGGTCGTGTTACTGAAATCCACTCGGTTTGGGGGTTCTTTCATGAATATCGGTCCAATCGTCTCGTCCTCACATCGCACTGCTCCTGTAAGAAAAAAAACAGTTTTTTAGAATAGAATTAGGGTTGTCACCTTTTGTTTCGGCAAACAAAATAAAGTAGGTTCAAGGTAAGAGCTCGCTTGAATCAATTTCTGTCAGACATGAATTTTGTCAAGTTTAAGACTTTTGTTTTAATTACCGATAGTCTAGCTGTCGGAAATAAAATAAAACTCTCGCCAAAGGTTGTGTGGAAAAAATCGCTTTAATGATAAGACAGCCTCTGCAGGCTCCAATATCTGGAATAAGCTTTTTATGTGTATGTATTTCATTGTTTTATAAAATTTGTACAAACACTTTACAAACAATTACGCGCAGATACAGTTTTAGGAATTATTTAATCAACCTAAGGTGGCATTAGTTGGTAAGCTGTAGTAGGTACAGCATTGGACTCGATATTTTGTTAATACTAGTAGGCATCTATTTTATTTTTATTTTAAAAACATCTTATTCTCAAATATTTATGGATTATTTGATAAATAATTCAATAAAAAACGCGCGGAAAAAAGTTATGGAGTAAAAATGGATAAGTGAACAGTATCATATTATATCGATGTGATCCTTTTTGTAACACGTAAATATAGCCTCTCTATAAAACCTTCAAAAGTAAAAATAGGCACAAGAAGATATGCCCAGACGAAACGTGCAATACTTCACTATAGTACGTGTAACAACCCTGCAATATGGTTCGTATGGTAGTATTTTTTGCTCGATCTCAATAGTTTCATATTGCATCTTGGTAAGGAACCCGGTTTTTTTTGTCTCTCAGCAGCTAATATTGGTGTCAGAACTGCTCTCTTTTAAGCAAAGATTTGTCGCATCAAAGCTAGGCGAGTGCTTAAAGTGCTGGAGAGCTTGACGAGCGCACTTTCGCACTCGTTACAAGGCTCGACCTAGTTTTGTCCTAGAATGATACTGAAACGACCTCGGTGTATCGACCTCATGTTGTGTATGACGCTGCTTTTTAATTGCTTTTTGTCACGCGGCACGCAGTTTATATCCTATTTTGACAAATTGTCATAGTAACTTTTAACATTATTATGTGCAACTGTTATAATTTATTTGTGACAAGCGGTTTCCCGAGACTTCGTGAACTTTCAAATTGTATATAAATGTCTCACCCCTGGGGGTTCGAATAAAAAAGCTTTTAGAGGTAGTGAATAAACCCCCTGTAGTATATTAAATTAATATGATGCTTTAAAAACTTTTATACCATTTTCTAAATAGCGTTCCCCTATTGGAATAATAAATAATAAACATGGCATAAAGCCTAAATAGTGATGCAGTATTTCTTGACTCTCCACGCTCTGATATGTAAGATCAGTTGAAGTGTGAGAAAACTATTCCGACGTTATGCCAAGAATATTAATAAGAGGACCTATGAGGTTAACGGTGGAAACTAGGGAATACAAGTTTATATTATGTGAAAATGTTATGCCTATCAGAGTTTTTACCCAGACGAAAGTGACGAGCAACCGCTAGTCTGCAATAATTAAATCGATGGCCTTGGATACACGGATATGACGCCGCAACAAGTGGTATTTACATATTCACCATTAATAATCCTAATATAAATCATATATACGGACATAAATGATAACCGGAAGAGCGTCGATAATTTTGATATGAGGTGCTGGAGACGAATGCTCGACATCACGTGTAGGGTTAGAATAGATAGTAGATAGTAATAAGGGCTAGATCAATCTGACTTAGGACGGTCACTGATTCGTTTGATGCCAGATCGGCCGGGTAGTGACCGCCTTTCACTCTTTAGAATTTAATAATATAAAAAACCTCTGCTCTATTAAAATGTGCGATATTTAAAGTTAATCATAGGCAAATTGTATGCATCTTACGTTGGAGAAAGTATCTTTAGAAAGCAAGACACATACATACATACAATGATTTTTTATTTGTATATTAAACAAGGAGTGAAAAATACTACTGTCAGAAATGTTTACATATAAAAACAAAATGTTTGAGTTACATTGTATTTTAAGGTTCACCAGTTAACGAAAATTACGTTTCAGTGTTTTTAATTGAACAATTAAACGTTTACTGTTATATTTCATTTTAACAATTAAAATTAAAAAAACCCCTGATTTTCAATATCGTTTACATTATTGTACTAGCCAAGCCATTTATTTCATAGAGGTAATTGCAAAAAATCATTCATTCATTCATTCACATAATTCGCCGTTTTACGGTGGCGGCTATCTTGGATTTGAAATTTATAATAGTTTATAGTATTTTACTAATTTAAATGAAAGGACATCTTGAGGGAGTTGTGGAAAAATATGTAAGCCGCCCTTTTGTGCGGCGACCATCTTGGACCGACATAGCAAAGAACCGGGAGTGTTCTTCGCTATGTCGTTTGTGTACTAGTGTACTAGTTCACCTTTCTAACAAAAAAAACAAAATGAAAATCGGTTTATCCATTCGGAAAATACGATGCCACAGACAGACACACACACACCCACTGCGTGTGTCTTACATATGGACACGACGCACTTATAACTTATAACACCCCAACGGGTCGGGGGTTAAAAAAACATAAGAAGGACAAGATATTTTAATTTCTATTAATATATCTTCTAGAAGGCTAGTTGAAAATCTAATATACCGACCGATGAGGTAAAACAGCATTAAAGTTAATAAAAAACTTTTGTCCCAAACTTTGCCACTGCCTGGGATCCAATATTATGATCCCGATTGGAACCAACTTATAAGACAACAGTTCTCACCACTGCGCCATAGAGTTCGTCAAAAACAAGCACCTCATACAAAATTCAAGTAGTAATATTATTGATTCGAGATTTGGGTTTTGGAACCCAGTAAATACGTTTCGAGAGAAAAAAAACGTGCAAAGCATCGTGCGACAGATGTTGTGGCGGGCATTCGTGATTGGTCGACGACCGCGCGGCGGGGCGCGACAGCGTCTGTCCGTCGACAGATGCACGTGCGGAGGAATCTTTTCTTTTAGGCCAATGCATAGAAATGATTGAGTGTGCCTTTATTTTCTTTTTTTTTGTTAAGAAATCCTTTTTTAACGTCACGTGTGCAAAGGTAGAATAAACTTCCACCTTATTATTTTTTGTCAGAATATTAGTTCAGTGCTAGTTGTTCTAGTGCTAGTCCTTCCTAGTCCCATCATCCTTATCCTTTAATTGGGTTAAAGTGTTTTATTTTAAGTGCTTAAATTAAATACTTTATCATTAACCCCAGCCTAATGGAGTCCCACAGCTGGGCTCCCATGATCCCAAGATCCCATGATGCTCCAATGCGTGCAAACTGCCTTTAACGTATAATACATCCAGGATCGACGAAAAAGCAAGTCTCTTTTGTTGGATCAATTTCCTAACTCCGGGATGGTATTTAGGATTCTTGACCAATCCTAAAATCTTTGACCCGATCAGGGAATCGAATGCATGACCTCGTTATTCGTAATAAAATATACTACTATCAAGAAAAACGAGACGGTTGCTATTTATCATTATTATCTTTAAAGAATTTTAATTATCCCACTAGCCTGAACTGAGTGTTTGCAATGTCGTAATAAATGTTAATGGCATGTGGGCGCTATAACTGGTATAAAAGTACGACACCTGCTCTACGATCTACCATCTGACTGCATCTTGCCTTATTTAAGACAAACGCGGCAGGTTGAAAATGTTTAACAAATCTTTTGAAACGATATATATACAAATTGTAATACCTGTGTGAGAATTTAAAAAAAATAAAAAGGGAGGCCACTGACCACGCTGGACCAAGAGGAGTCGGTGGGTTTAAACGATTATTACCATAAAACTATGTCACATTTAGTAACCGGGTCTATCGGCTAACATGCTCTCCAAGGAACGGATGTGAACTACCTTAATTTCTAACTCTCCGCTAATACTGAGAATTTCTTTTTAGAAAACCATAACCAAAAATTTCTGGTTCGATTCGGGATTGAAAACAGAATCTTTTGATCCATAGGCATAACCACTAGGCAAACGAGGGAGTTTCAATCTAAAGTTTTAATTACATAATTAGCGCTGTGAAACGTTTTCATTGTTCTTATTGTTTTCTGTTTTGAATTGTGGCGCGCATTCAAAGCCATCAATTATGCAATCAACAGGTCCAAATTCGGCGACTACAACGTAGGTGGAATTTTACTATTTAGCGTCTACAATGAAAAAAGTGCCATTTTCGAATGTTGTTTTGTTTTGTAATAACTGACGGATCAATAAGGTGCCTCACCTATGAACAGAGAAACATTTCGCGGGGCATGCAAGGAACACGTCCTCGAACAAGTGCCATCAACCTGATACGTGGGTTTTAAATCTTATGTGTCTGTAACTCCGGCAACCACGCCCGGAACATAGCAATGTTGCTAGGCTCAACAATGCTGCTTAGCGGCAGCTATAGGTACTGTTTAGCGGCAGCCAGGATGCTTGCAGAAATACTTACCCGGACGAGCTCTGTCACAAAAAGCTCTGAGTACTACTTGAACCGTTGGGCTATTTCGTTTTATATTATTCAAGTTGACGTAGACTGTGGATACAAGGGATCGTCGTTTTTCTTGTAACTGAACTGGCATCATCGTGACCAAAATTATGTCCATGAAGTCAGTGTTACCGGATGATAAGCAACACAGGTTATTAGATGTTTACATTTTACTACTTTATTTCTCTTTATAAAAAAAGTCCCAAAAGTTTATAAGTATTTTATATCCGTCAGGAATTCAGGATGCAAGCTCTGTCTATGCATTAATGTTGTTTCATCATATCAATCCATTACCATCCCAGTACAGGGCACGGGTCTCCTTCCACAATGAGAAGGGGTTAGGCCGTAGCGTTTAACCGCTAAGCCGTACAAAGGTAACGAAATTTATCTTTAAAAGTCCACGGTCGCCTAATGCTTTTCCAGGATAAAAAGTATTCCTATGTCTGTCCCCAGCTATCTCCGTGCCAAATTTTGTCACAATCTTTCGCAATCATGTATTATTATATTGATAGGGTAAATCCCGCGCATGGACAGTTTGGATCGTTTCAATAACAATAAATATTCCTTTATTACTTATTTTTGTTACTATTTATCAAACAGTTAAATATGAAATAGAAAATAAATAATAAGAATGTAGGTAGGTAAACAAATTCTTGAAAGACATGATCATTAGTTTGCAGTAAAAGCGTCTTTAATTAGCGCTATTAAAAAGTGCGTTGCTGTGTTTACAGTTTACACGTATTTATTCACCAGACACCTGCGACTTGCTAGTCTTTTAATGCACCTAAGTAAAAATGTATTCTTAATAGGCTTTAAATTTTGTTTTATATGACTTCAAATGCTTTTTCAAGCACATTTAGTACGCTTGGAAAAATGTGCAAGTATGTAGATATCTACCGTGCTAACGAATTAATGACAATTTGCAAAAAAATAGTTTCAGACTTGCCCTGTATGTCGTTTAAGAGCTCTGCCTCGTTTTATTCTATCTCATTCGGTGGCATGCACTTCATACATGCACAAAGGCTCTGCTTCCCCTAAAATTATTGGATAACTTATAAATGCGAAGGATTTTCCCTGGTCCCTGGTCAAAAACCGTGTGCACGCCAATGATCTCATTCCATTTCCGGTTTCCGAAAAAAGCGAATAAGATCTTTTTGTAGATCCAGGGCATGACTGAAACTCGGTTTAAGCAAAATGCCAGAAAATAGCTGGATTCACTAGCATGAAAGATATGTAGCCGTAAGTACAGTATTCACATAATTGAGCATCTTTACGTTAAGTCGGTTAAAAAGCAACGGCACCAACTATGTAAATTCTTTAGTAACGGTACACTGCAAGTTGGAACAAAGTGCAGGCGAACGAAGCTCGTAAAATGTTATGAATTCCTTAGGAAACAGCGTGTCTAACGTAAGAGACGTCACGTCTATCTGTCCGTCATGCATTAAATTTAATACGAGGGTATGCATACCTACTACCGCCCCCACAATATTTATTGAATGCCTCTATGAAAAAATGCTGTAATCAACTTTGGTGTCACAACAACAAATGGTTTTGTAATAAAAACAAGAACCTAAAGAAATTAAAAGGTTACACATAACTGCTATCCATCTGTGATATTCATGATGATAAACCTATCACCGGTCCACTACAGGGCTTAGATCTCCTCCTTGAATGAGAAGGATGTAGGCCTTAACATTCGTCACGGTGTTTTTTTTTTCAATATTAAAAAAAATTCATACTTAGTAAAGTTAGAGGTGCGTGCCGGGGTTCGAACTCGACCCCCCCCAAAGATAAGCCTGTCCTTACCACTAGGTTTGTCACCTTTGCCAATAACTGGGCTTAGTGCCAAGAAGCTTAATATCACGTATATAACTTAATTGACATTCCGTAGGCGTGTCTTAAAGACTTTTAAAAAGTCTACAATGAAGAACCCGGCAAGAGACTCAGCAGTTAATATTTTAAAATGTACCTTAATATTTTTATGGTTTTAATTCAATTTTGTGTGCCGATGAAAGTGGAGCCGTTTGCTTTAATGCATATTTTTTCATTATTATTTGTAAGTACTAAATTACTGATATTTTTTTATTATTTTTTACTTGCTGCAGATGGTTTTTGTTATATGAGTATAATACGTGCGGCAAATAAATAAACAGTGACATCGACAGCTTTCATCCTGGATTATGAATCCCAAAGCGGATATCTATGCGTACTACCTCTAAGTACATATTGAAATCTATTTTTCTTATGTTTGAGTCCACAAAACTCAACGAGTAGTGGATAGATTGACTTAAAATAACACACCGTTGGAATATGCAAGTATATAGGAGTGTTTATAACCTACTTTCTTATAATTAACGAGAATTAATATTATCAGACTGGCCCATAGTAAAACGAGTAGATAATAATACAGAGAATACATCTCCATACTTTAATAATAAGAATTATCATTAATTGCAGGACTATATAGTATTATACAGTATAACATGGTTAGCATCTGTTCCTAAGAGTAATTTTGGTTAGCACTCGAGAGTCGAGTTAGCACATGCCTTTGCATAAAGGCAACTCAATTTTAAGGATATGGAACATTACATTTTGCGGTTATTGACCTCACTAGATTCCCAACTGAACCACAAAATATGTTATCTTGACTATCACTATCTAAGTTACTCAACTATGCCAACATCTTGTTATATCACACAGATGCCTTATGTTTCGAAGGTAGGTACGTAGGAAGATACTCTTACACAATATAATATATATATATATATATATATAAATATAAAAAAAAAAAAACAGATTTTAATGTAATGTTTATGGGACTATTCCGAGAGCTTCTTGCTTCCGATTACAAAAATAATAACACCAACCGGCAGAATGAGTTTAAATAATAGCTACCTTGATAGGTACACAAAAAGTAAAATATACTCAAGTTGAAGAAGAATTAAAAAGAAGATTGAATTTAGTAATGCTATTAATTTTTTTCATAGCTGTCGCGTTCTTCATCCGCGCTTATTATGGTGTTTCCAAATCCCGTGGGAACCGTTTGTTTTCCTGGGATAAAAAGTTTATGTTACTCTCCTTTCCTTCAACTAACTCTATGGCAAAATCAAGTTTATTGGTGGCTTACTTATGGCGTAAAGGAAGAACAAACTACAAAATTTGTCTGGTGGGAGGCTTTGGCTAGTTACCACCATTGCAGTCAAGGGCTAACTTGTAGATGAATAAAAAATAAAAAAAACAAACATACTTTTGCATTTTTAATATAAGTAAGTATAGTAGGAAAATGTCAACACTAGATACTGAATTATATCTGTTATCTGAAGATCTCGGACTGTACTCATTAATAATTTTGATTTTCGACCCTAAGTTGGTAAGATTAGAAAGATCTTTGAAAAACGCATTCGGGACACATTAAGATTTATTAAATACAAGCCAATCATATTAAACAGCTTTTTTTTAGAGCCTTACTGAAGCCTAATAAACTACAATTCAATTTAGATTAATGGATAGTAGGTATAAGTAAGTGGGTGGTATAGTTTATTGAAACTAGATACGCTGCGGTTCGGTTAGTATTTGGTGACGCTACGGATTCTGTTGTCAGCTTGTTTACATAGATGTTGCGTAACAAATGGTAGCTTACGAATAGAATAATGGCTGAATACGGTCGGTAGGCGGCGCGGTTATTAGATGATGTTAAATTGGAATATTACTGTAAGGGAACGTACCTACTCATACCCGTTCTAAGGTCGGGAGGGGGATCTTCAAAATTCATCGCTTGGTCATAGATGCTGGTAGGAGGTCTTTGATTTTCGACAAGTAGTCAATAAAATTTATTCAAATATATTAGAAAATAACGGTAGAACAAGATAATAACGACGCTTGCAATAGACGTTTATTACACTTCCAAATTTGAAACACAAATGATCGCCTTACATTCGAGCTCCGCCTTTTTATATCGTTGAATGAGTAAGATTATTGACAGCTGTCAATAATCTTACTATTTCATTACAAAACATCAAAGTATGTTGTTATTGTGTAAATAATATTTATAAATCATATTATTAAGTTTATCAATTAAATATCACTTTTACAGAGCCATTAAAATTTATCTATAATATTTAAAAATAGAACACGTATTTGAAACAATATCCTGTATTGAAATTCAAGTATAAACAATATTATTATAATTTAGGGAATAATTAAGTTATTTATTATAAATAATTTACACAGTTTCTTATAAATATTCGTAAAAAAAATCCTGTATTTTTTTTTATTCTAAAGATAGTTAAACTTTAAAATGATGTTGGAAAAGAGCAATCTGCTGAGTTTCTTGCCCTCTCTTCTCAGTGGAATCTGCCTTCCAAACCGGTGGTAGAGTCACTACAAAAAGACTGACTTGACGTTTCAAATAAACTAAGCCTACTTGAAATAAATGAATTTTGAATTTCAATTTATTACAGTTTGTTGATTTCAATGATAAATGATTATCAATGAATGACGTAACTAAAAAGACATTTAAAGAAATAAACTGAAACACCATTTTTTCAGTACTAGAAGTAAATAAAAAATTGAATAACATATAAAATTTCAAAGCTCTAACTCTCGAGACCGAGTACAAGCCCTTTAATTTGACACTCATGTTGAGGGAGTTGTGAAAAAATATGTAAACCGCCATCGGCCATCTTGGTCCGATTTTTATCAAACATAGCTAAGAACACTCGAGTCTCGACAGACACACAAACACACACGCAGACCTGTGAAACTTATATACCACAACGTTTATGTCGGGGTTAAAAAATGTGCCACATAGTACGGTTACGTCTCTTAACTAGACACATTGTAATTTCTAAGCATCTACGTACTCAATACTGATTTATATTTATTATACCTACTTACAGAAATATGTAGCGTACCTAAGTGCGTCCTATTAGTCACTACACATTTATTAGAATGAGCATTTGCAACGTTTTCATGCGAAACGTAATAGCATTTCCGTTGTTGGTTAACATTATCTTTACTTTCGTTACACTCTTAACTTTGTTTAAGTAGAATTATAAAAAAATAAATAAAAAAAATAGTTTATTTCGGTAAGAAAAAAAGTGGTATCAATATATCTGTGTCAGAAGACTCTGCTCTTCCATTATAATTAAAATTTAATTTATAATTAAAACTTAACAAAATACATCAAAATGAAGGTAGGTACAAACAAAACAAGAGATAAAATGAAGAAATTAAAAGAAATTAAAAGACATTTTTGGCAGACCGTAGTATGTGACCAATAGATACATAGATAGATAAATTCGATATTGCACACAATTAAGGGATAAAGATAATATACATTGAAAACAGATAATAGGGTTTTCAAAAATACTTAGCCGAATTTTAGGAATAAAGTGATGTAATGAAACAAAGCTAAACCTTAACGAAACATAATGCAATTAGTTAACTTATCAATTGTACCTTAAATATAAACAGACACAGTCAGTGTTACACAATTTCGTTTCTATATGAATAAATGCCGGACCGAGCTAATGGCCCACCTGATGGTAAGTGAAACACGTCGTAAGGTCTAAGCCGTAAGTGCTTGTAATTGATGAAAGTAAGGAAACTGATGAAAAATCTTAATATTTTGGGAATAACCAAACTGAAGCATTTTAAATTCAAATACTGAGACAAGCTTTAAAGGTATTGTACCTTTTGAGTAAATATTAGTATAGGTAGTTCAATTCGCGACCTTCTGTAAAGGTACTACGAAAGTTCAATGTTCCGACGTGTTTATGGCGAGACTGTAGTGAAGTGTGTTCGCAGGCCGGGCCCACGCAAAATGTAATAAATTCGTCCGCGTTTTATCGCTTTTTAAAAATCCCGCGGGAACTGATTTTATTATTTTAGTTAGTTTGTCGGTATAGGATACCTGCAAAGATTTATGCAAAATTTCGTCAATATCAGTTTAGCTCCTAAGCCAAACATTAGAAAAATTAATAAATTCAAATATAAATCATGTACGCCTATCACAGACACTTATGAAGCGTTCATACATATAATATGTTTATATAATTGTAAGAGGATGGTGATAACTTCTTTCGCCAACTGAAACCTAATGCTTCTTAGGTCTTAGAAGAGCCCACAACAAACTTAGTTGGATTTTTTTTTTGTTATCATGGTGATAACAAAAAAAAAACCGCAAATTTGTGCTCCTTGCATGCCGTGTTAAGCGTTGCTCTGTTTAAGCGAAGGTTTTCCACTTACCATCATGTGGGCCATCTGCTTGTTCCAGCAATTACTACTATAAAAAAACAACCGACAATAGTAACTAACAAAAAAATTTGAAATAAACTGATTGAGATGATCGTAAAAAATGTGATTCGGTCTTCTTACGACGGACTATATAGCTGGTATATGATGATGATAACTTTAGCAGGCGTCTGATAATAAAAAAGAACAACGGCTTCGTATGGAAGCTCATATTTTAAAGTTCAACATCTACGAGTATCTTTAAATGGCATAGTTTAGCTTCGGAAAATGGTTACGATGTATTTTTTGAGACAAATTTTATTTTGCACTAACGGTTTCCTCACTGGCTCGTTGGTGTAATGGTTGACGTGCTCAGCTGCGGATGGCAAGGTCCTAGATTCGAGTCTAGGGTCGGGCTCAAAATCGTTAGGTATTGCGTATTTATTTTAAAGAATTTTCAGTGCCAGCTCTTAAGTTATTAACGGTGTCAATCCTTCGGACCTGGTTTTTTTTACTATCTTTTAATGTCAGTCGTTAAAGCCCACCATTCACCAACCAGCATTGGAGAATCGTGGTGGGTCGATGCTCTAAAATCTTATGTCCTATGAGAGAGAAGGCCTGCGTTCAGCAGTGGAACGTTAATAGTCTGCGGCTGATGGATAATTTTATAACGAACTATCATGTATAGAATAACAACAATGTAGTTATAGCCGTCAATTCACAATAATGTAAGGTGATATGTCTTTTTCTGCTTTTCCTACTGGGCTTGTCTCCGTACTTAAATGGCCGGACGTTCCTTTGTACGTAATGCCATTAGATCGGCTCTCCGCTGTGTCTCCAGCCAGCCGAACTCGCTCCAGAAGCTTAGCAGTTCGCCCAGGTCACCAAGTAAAATAACCGTAATATATGAACACCTCATTAATGCCTGTGATAGGCCTCCATGAATGTGAATTTATATAAACGCCCTTAGAGTTCAGTATAATGATGGTTTCAGAATGCTGTTGGGCTTACCCCGTTATTGTAGTGCATCAGAAATGTTCGCGATGGCTCATACTGATGAATTTTTTGCCATCAGAAGAAATCGATTAGCATCCTTGATGAAAAGAACGCGGGTAAGCAGTAACGGCATTCTGAAAGCACTAATAGATCGATACGACTCTCCAATTTACAAGTTGTATATTAAACTCCACGTAGGGATGCCTGGACGCAGAATTTTAATTTGTAACTTTTTTTTTTATATTGCTTATTAATATTTAATGTAAGTTTTTTATTTTTTTATTTAGTTTAGTTTTTAATTATTCTATTCATGTTATAGTGTAGTGCGTAGTGATGTCATAGATACCAAATAAATAAATTAATAAATTAATAAATCCAATAAGATATTTCTGCGAAACTGTGATAGCCCAGTAGGTAAGACTTCGACTTCACTTTCCGGGAGTTCGAATGCCAGCACGCAACTCGATCTTTTCCAAGTTATGTGCAATTAAAATATCACTTGCTTCTACGGTGACGGAAAATATCGTGAGGAAACCTGATTGCCTGAGAGTTCTCCATAATGTTCTCAAAGGTGTGTGGAGTCCACCAATCGCTCTCGATCAGCGTGGACGGTTGATCCTTCTTATTTTGGGAGGACACCCGTACCCTATAGCGGGCCGGTAATGGGTTGATATAAAGCTATTTCTTGAGTCCTTACGATAAATTTAAATAAAATAGGTAGGTATCGTTAAGATAAATTGAGAGCTATTCGTGAGATGGCAACAGATGGCCATTGCGAATTTTCTCCCAGTAGCCCGAACCGCTCTATCGATCGCGAGCAGGAGCGGGGCCCATAAACAATTAGTTTCCGGGGAGCGAGACTACCAACGATCGTGTAACCTCATAAAATGCGTAAATATTTATTTTAGTTTTATCATATTCAACGGGCGGCTAACCACATTATCTATTTCTATCTATCTACCCAGTGTATCTATCTTGTACATTTAAACGAGCAATTTTTATATATATGTAGGTATATGTCTGAATTTACCTTTAAAGGTTATAATAGCTCAGGTGGGAAAACGGGCGGTCCCGAAATTAGAAGACCCCAAGTCCTGGTAGATGATTATTTTTTCCCCTTTTTTTAAGGAAACAGAAGACACCGGTTGGTGTTCAGGTGTTTATTTTTTTCCTTTTTGTACTTTGTATTTTTGTTGACTAAAAGTGTATGGGGCAAAACAATACGGTTGCAGTGAACAATAACCCATGCCACGCTGCTAACTACCTCACATTAGCGCGTTCCAAATAGTGATAATCCAACTAAGATCATTCAACCTACCTAATATAATCATATCATCTCAACTCATGTTCTTCCACAGCTACTCCTTAGTAGAGTAATGTATTTATCACTATCACTTCACAAAAATGGAAATTGTATAAGTAAACGTCTCTAAAAGATAATTTAAATATCGAATCGATTTGGTTTAAATTTAGAATGGAGATACACGCTGTACTTATTGACATTTATAGTCTAAATTATAGCCCAAAATATCCCGCAGGAATAACTTTAACCGAACGTACTTTTTGTAGTTTTACTTTTATAAAGCATATCGACCCAGTACCGACAGGCGCCAACTGTGCGCAATCGACAAAACAAAAATTTTGCATTTTTTACAAAACAAAATTATAGATATAAATAGGTATGCCGTTAAACTGAAATTTTACTTATTTTATTCATTTTCAATTTAATAATTGAACATAATATAATGAAATATCAATAACGTACGAATTTGTATTTTGTAGGGTCCGATCTAATTCAATGCTCTATATATCGAGCTGTAAGTCAGCGGTTCTCGCTCAATATATACAGCAGTAAAGTTTCATTACATAAATCTTAATCTATTTTTTTTAATCCCCTACAAGTTAGCCCTTGCCCTTGCAGTCTAAGACGGTAAATAGCTAACCTGTCAGTGGAATAGCATTTATAGTAAACCCATACCTCTAGTCAGTTTCTACGGTACCGGATACGGTACCGTACCGTACCGGTACGCTAAATCGCTTAGCGGCACGTCTTGGTCGGTAGGGTGGTAACCAGCCACGGCCAAAGCCTCTCACAAAACTAACCAGAGAAAAATCAGAAATTGACCCATGTACCTCCCACTTAAAACCACAACGCTCACTTCGCCAGCGAGGTCGACGAAGATTGAACAGGTTCCCCTTTGACTAAATTAAACAAATAAAAATACTTACCGCTTGCGAACAGCGCGACGAGGACCGCGAATCCTGTGAACGTCGCCATAGTGCACAGTCACTAAACACTTCACCGATTCACTAATTCCACTGCCGATACAAACGAAAAATACAGAAACGTCACTAGCCGCGATGCGGCCGGGCTTAGCCCGAATCTGCAACAAATAGAAAAAAACAGTGTTATTCAATGCTTTCAATATCTCAAATTCAGGGGAGTACTTATTCCAATCAAGCATGCCCGTATTTTTCTTTTTGCCTTTTCAACGGATTTTCTTAAGGCGGCTCTCTTAAACAGGTGTCGGCGAACGTTGGGATGGGACTTTTATAATACTAGTTTTACTTTATACATTTATGAACTATAATTCTCTAACAAATTTTCGTTACAAATGGATCCTCTAAAATGCACTGATTCTACTTTTATAAGACTCAGGTACCGAAACCAATAATATTTTACGATATGGGATTCCAAAATCAATATCTTTATGACTAGACATGAATTAGACACTTTTAAGCCTCTTGGAGAGAGCATTTGTAAGAATTGTTTTTGCCAATGTGTTAATTTCGCTTGAGTAATATTGAGACTTTCTCGACCTTGTCAAGAGCTTGTTGTTGAATCAATTAACTGACAATCAATATACAAATAACCGGAATAAATTTCAATCTGCTAAACACAAGAGTTTTAATTTACTTGCCTTCTTGGAGCTTTGTTATAGAATAATTATTTTTTAAGCACGCTCTAATAATGGTTTGAAGTGACTTTTATTATAAATAATCTTTGAAACGTTCGAAAGATTCGATGGAATCTTTCCATAAAAAAATAATAAGTCACACTTTATACAAAAAAAAGTTTCATGTTTCTATAGGTACAGTTCTACATAAAATCAGTATAGCAAATTTTTGAAATTACCGCTTTATAACGGGAAGACACGGCAGGGTGGCTTTATTTTATATACGTGGTAGTACCTAGTGATTCACTTGTCATATGACTCATCTATTCTTAAATAATTGTACCTTATTATTAGTGTATTAGAGCAGCACAGCGTAGCCCGTTCATTTGATACCAAACTTAATACATGTCTTGTAGACTGTCATATCCGCCATATTAGATTTTTGGTGAGAATATAGCTTTTTTTTATTCAACTACAAGTTAGCCCTTGTGTATATATGATAATGACTAAGATAGTAGCGGGCTAACCTGTAAGAGAGTTTGGTAGTCATACCCCTAATCGGTTTCTACGCGACATCGCACCGGAACACTAAATCGCTAAGCGGTGTGTCTTTGTCGGTAGGGTGATAAACTAGCCACGGCCAAAGTCTCCCACCAGACCAGACCAGGGAAAATTTAGAAATTATAACTTCCCAAATTACCTCTGTCGGGTTTCAAACCCCCTACTTATCTCCTACGCCAGGGAGGTCTTCAAGAGCTTATGACAAACTGATACTATTCTGTGTGATACTGACATTGTAGTTGACGCTACAGTGGACACTTGGACACATGTAACATACGTTACCCTTCATTTGCTTAGTTGAAGTCGGGTAAAGTAAATGAATAAAACTACAATATGGGCCTTGTAATTCCAAAAGCGCATGCCGTAGTGCCCTTCAAATCCCCTCATATTACTAAATGGTTTTCATAATAAAGAGGGCGCAACCCTCGCCCAAAAAAATAAGCTGTCTCTTTCTTTCAATAAATTACATCTACGCAATAACTTTACTTGTGAACCGACCGTTACATTCAGTTGGGTTTAACCGAAATTATACTCTTATGTGGATATATTTATTCCCCATATTATGCTTTAGGTATATCTAATGTCAATTAATGAAAAACGGGCTTAGGAAAGGCAAGAGTTAATAGGCATTCTAGGCAAGCGCGCCCCAACTTAAACCGCATCATCGCTCTACATAAGGCATGATAGTTGTCAAGTCTATCTAGTATAAAAAGAAAAAAAAATGTTATATAATTTTTAACTATGGGTCTAAATATCTTTTATATTTTTAATTGTTCATACTCCGAGGCAGCATTATAGTATCTGTTTAAATGTTTCACATATTTTGGAATGATTTCGATCAGTCATGTGGGTACAATACTGCCAAATGGCAGAGTTGCGTCTTGCTTTCCCCATATTTTCACCAGATCGCCATTTTCCCAAAATTAAGTAGGCATACAATAGCAATTAAAGTTTGTTTCAATAAAATCAGTCAAAAAGAAGTGTATCTACCTAACAGTGATAGCCTAGTGCCCTAACTGTTTCGGCCATTCTTTCTGGGAGGTCGATTTCTTTCCCCAGCACTCATCGCTATCTTTTTAAGCAAATTAAATGTCACTTGTTTAAACGCTGAAGAAAAACATCGTGAGGAAACCTGTATGCCTGAGAGATTTCCATAACGTTCACAAAAAGACGTGTCAAGTCAACAAATACGCTCTTGGCCAGCGCGTGGTCGAGAATGGCCTAAACCATACTCATTCTGTAAGGAAACTCGTACTTCTTAGTGGCCCAGTAATGGTTTGATAATGCAGAATATGATAGACTTTTGTTAAGGTTCCTTTTTTCTTCTGTTCAATAAAAATGGTTTGTTTGCGTAAATAATCTCACACGTGCAATTACGATAGTCTTACTATAACACAGTAATGAGTATAATGAACTATGAACACGTGTGGTTCGTTCCATACCCACCTGAACGCCTTACAAAGAATCCCGGAAGTTCCATACTTAAGTGTCCTGCCCTCTCTATCCACGAATTGAGACAATGACATCATAAACGCACATACTTGAATTTATAATCAAACAAAACATTATAGGCAACTTTTTGTAAAGGATTAGGTTCGAACAATGCCTTAAGCAGTTACGAGACCAAATTTTAGTTAGAGTCGGACTGAACAATAGAGTATTAAAAAATACTTACACATAATCTATAATCCTTAATTAAGACTCATTCATATAATATAAATAAATTTCGTGTATTATGAAATTGCTCTGAAATAATCATCTTGGCGAATATTGGTCGCCCAGGCACTAATAATATTATTACCATCGGAGTTAGTGTTATTTTTTACACCCCGGTGTAAAATGACTATGTGCAATGACATCATGGCAAATGCTACACCGTCAGCCAATACGTTCTGTACTTTATTTGAAGAGAGGTAGGTAAGAATCTCATTGTCATCATCATCTGAAACCGATGGATGTCAGAGCTCAAAATCTTATGTAGCGATTTCCATATGCTACTAGTCCATATTCCCTGTCTCTTTTTGTGTAAACTGTGTCTCCTTTTCTTTCAGGTGGGTTTAGCAATGCTTTGTTCTCCGATGCGAGGCGCTACTCAAACATCTTCAAGCATCAAGGTCATTGAAGCTATGTATCCCTGAGGTTAGTCAATGACTTTGATGCATATAAGGATCTCCTCATTTCAGGTTAGCTCACGAAGAGATAGTCCAAGCACTGATCTAGATCGCTTTATCTACCTATTACAATTTATTGATTTCAAGGTGGATCTCATCATCTAGTCAAAGCGTAAGCTGCACCATTAGGTTAAGATTTGATACAGAATTGAAGCTATAGAATTGAAGTGCTAGTCTTCATCATGTAAAAATATACACTTATTTTCTTAAAACTTATCTTAAGCTAATGGGCCACGTCATTAAGAAGTAATGTAAGTCTAACAATTGTGGTTGCCGATAACCTCAGATTCTACGAGTATAATGCGAGGTTAGGAAAAAGAAATCCGTGCGTGAGTGACGGAAAAGTTATTTTGAGATTCCATTATCCAGAAATGGCCACGCGTTTATGTTTCGATTTCTCAAGAGTGAACGTTTTTATTGGCCAAAGAATCGGTTGTTGGTAATATATAACGCCTCTGTAAAATATATTTACATTTCGACTCTTGACTCCTTCATTCCATCAACAGCGTTGAAAGTTGATTTAACGTAGTGTTAATGTATACTGCTATAAGCTATGCAATGCTCCTAAAACGATAAGGTAATCAATATCTATATAATTTAATTCGTAGAGGCGCTAATGCCGTTTCTACTTGGCTGCATCAGAAGAAGGGCGGAGATTTTCAAACGAAAAGAAATTCGTGGATTAAATTAGAAAAATGACGTCTCTTATTAATCTTTGCTAAAAATTACTGTTTATGGAAATACGTTGGCAACATTGTGACTACTGTTATTTGAATTAAAAAACTTAGTAGATATAACATGTTTGTACGATGTGGCATCATGATTATTATTCTTAATAGCAGCTAACGTGTTTGATTCAGAAGTAGACAACATTAACCATAATTATGATTCCTAAGATGGACATGCGATGCTATAGCAAGCTGCAACATTTATAATAGTAATTTTTAGAAATGTATATTGTATTAAAACAAGTTAGAGTACCTATTAAGACAACATATTAGTCTTTATAAACAAAAAGTGGATATAAACAGTCGACTTACAAGAAATGGTCATAAATTAGTGACATCTGCATATCGTCTGCGAAAGGTGCAGAAGTCATTTGTGGGATTGAGTATACGCTTTTATAATATGATTCCTAAGGTAATTTTGGACCTACCAATGCATAAGTTTAAAGAATGTGTTAAAACACATTTATTACAGCGAGGTTATTATACAATTGATGAGTTTCTTAATGACAAGGTTGCTTGGAAGCATCCGGCTCCGCTTTCATCTCTCACAAGATAGAAAAATGAATGTTAAAAGATAAAATGTAAATTTTTGATGTAGGAAAAGAGCAACTGCTGAGTTTCTTGCCGGCTTCTTCTCGGTAGAATCTGCCTTCCGAACCGGTGGTAGAGTCACTACACACGGACAGACTTGACATTTCAAAAGTGCTTGTATTAGGCCTACTTGAAATAAATGAATTTTGAATTTGAATTTTGAATTTATTGTAACTTACCCATGAATAGGAACCCACTATGTACTTAATTGAAACCTTTTGTATATTCTACTTTAAAATTATTCAATGGTAAAGTTAAATTAATAGTTAGAATAAGGCTTCCTAATACCATAGGTTCGTCCTTTTTGTTATCTGGATTAACGGCAGACTTCAACAACAACTTCACAATTTTACGTTCAACCTACTTATTATAAAAAAAATTATAACTCAACAAGTCGCTGGCAAACTTTAATATCCTCGAAGCAAAAAAAAATAGCTTTACAAAGTTGACACCAATAAAGAACGTTGAAAGAGAGGGTGCACGGAGTCGTGAGGACTTTCACAATTAGACTTCTATGTGGGGGTGGTTACACTTTGCTCGACGCGAGAACACATGCCACCCTAAATTTCAACCTTATTACAAGGGCATAAGGCATCGTTATGTTAAAATAATATTGAATCTGAATGTACGGTATCCCAGACGGCCGAGTCGATATCCTATGTACCATTATATATATATATATACCTACGCTCTTTGAGAAGTTCAAGACATTGGTACCTACAGGCTACATATCGATCTTAGCTAGACGCGAGCCAAGAGAAATATTTAAGTCTCAAAATACTTTACAATTCTTTTAACTTGTATCCTATAACTTAAAGATCTGATCATCTGCTAAAGTCTGTGTTACATGCAAATCCCTTGGCTTAGCTTGTTTGTCTTTGCAAAAAAGTATGGTTATTTACATCACAGTTTGTTCGTACAATAAGTAATGCAGATTTACTATGAAGAAAATACTCACAAATATGAAATGATAGGTACTACACATAACATATCATCCGACCAATAACCGTAAATCGTTTGTTAGTTTAGGCTATCCGTGTGAACCGATGAATTTATTCATTCACATTTATGAGGAAAATAATAGAGAACAGGTACCAGAACTTAGGTAGAAAAGCTAGTTTGTTATTATTTTATAACATTTGACCAAGCAATTCAATTTTTAATCACTCTACCTGACATTGAAATCGGACACACAAAGGAAATGATGTGTATATGTAGACTGTGAGACTTATTATGTGATTAACGCAATAATTAATATCATTCGCTATTTATGCCACGGTTTATGAGGCAGTTTGAATGGGGGTGTCTTCTGGGTTAAAAGCAGCAGTTCGGGTTTAAAAAATCTTTGTTGCATTTGGTGTAGGGGTTCAATTCCCTAAGATAGTCTGTCATTTTAAAATTTTTAATCGGAACCAATTGATATTTCGGTCAATAATTAAAATTGTAAAATACGTTCATTGTTCAAGATTTAAAAATAACTTAAACTTAATAAAATAAAAGGGATGAATAGGGGATGAAAGATTTTTAGCCCTCGAAAACCTCTGGTCGGATTAGTTGAAAACTGGCACGTTAGGATCTGCTGAATTGTATAATTATTTGATAAACACAGCTTTAGCAATATCACTACTTGACGTCACAAATTGTGGTTACAATTATACGAATTGTACCCATGTCATACCGAGGACGCATCATCTTGAGCCTACAACGTCTCACTGCTGGACACTGTTTGCTTTAGGATAGAGAGAATTAGACCTTAAATCTACCGCGCTGCTGCAATGCGGTTTTACAAACTTTAAACGAAAAACATCACAACCGCACCGACTTAACGTGCTCTCCGAGACACGAGGGTGGACAGCGACTGTTTCGCTAGAGCCTCGGTAATCCCTCGTGGAACATGCTAACCACGGCATTAAGGAGCCAAAAAACCAGAAGGTTGGTTTGTGTTTCATAAAACTATGTATCGGACGGTTGGATCAGTGCGAAATGTAAAACTACTAGCAGGAGCTTTGATAAAGCAAGTGACGGTAGGCATAAAGCATTCCTTGTTGGGAGTGTGGGTAGGAATTAATTAGATAAAATTACATCCGGATGAAACGCGTTGAATTACTAGTGCGGATAAGAGTTCGTAGGTTTATTTTTAATATTACTAGCGGATGCCTGCGACTTCGTCGGAGTAGAATTTTAGATTTCCCGTATGACTTAGATTTCCTGTGATGCCATTGCCCGTCTCTACAAAGCAAGCTACAAATAAGCAAATGCCTTTTAATATGATCCCTATTGGAAATACTTGAAAGTAAATCCGTGAAGATTTTATAATGTGATTTTTGTAATGATTATCCTTAATGCCACTTTTCGTATCGCGAACTTCAAAAAAAAGGAGTGTCTTGCACCCTTCAAACTCCCATTTTACCCTTGTGTGAACTCTCATAATTAAGTAAATTAACTATCTTCTTGTTAAATTTAAGCCACTTATCTATGTCTAGTTCTAGTTATCGAGATTTCGTGTTTAATGATTCAGTGGCCGGTCGCTCGTTTTCAAGATACAGATTTGCATAAAAATGTCAGGTATTTTCAAAATGTGTGTGTATGTGTGTGTCTATATGAGTGGGTGCGTGTGTGTGTGTGTGTGTGTGGGAAAACGTGTCATGTCAAAAAGCTAATTTAGCAAATTCTTTCAAGTGCCTAACTTGATTACTAAGATCTCTTAACACCACCTGGCAACTTAAACAAAGATTACCAAAATATAATAGAACATTTTACTACCTGAACTGTTTAGGAATACAAAAAATCCGTCCGGACCACCTTTCTTTTTCGGGCGTCATACACCTGCTCTTGTGGAACGAAACAGGCTTATTCAATGCAGACGAGTAGACGAACTTATTATGCATATTCAATGCATATCAGCTAAACAAAACCAGTATACTAAATGGATTTACTTCTCAACAAAATTCTTAATATTCCGTAACTAAATGCACGACTTCTATGGTGCAGCAACCGGATAGCCAACCTTGCTAATACGTTCGTCGTACGTTCAATTTAATATCTGTTATTAATAAACGGACATCGAGCAAAGACAGAGTTAAGTTCGAGTCTAAGAAAGATACTTGAGTAACTGTTCTTAGCTCGAATTTGTTTTATTAACACAACTTTGGTGAGCCGATGAAGAAGTCTAACATAAAGACAAATCATCTCAACTCATTGGGATGTTAGGTTCGGTATTAAGCGTCCAGAAAATCTTAATCCAGTAGTGGCATGCTCTAAAGCATTAAAGTTATTTTCAAAACATGTATTGCAGAAGGATTCTTCCACTGTAAGTCTACACCATCTCCTTACCCGCCTTATCTCTTCGAAATATAGGTTATCAAATAACATCATTAACAAACCTGCTCAAAGCCTACTCTAGTTGAAAACCCAGTTCACACTACTGTCTAAACTATCAATTTTCCAACGAATTGAGGGCCCCGAGTCCCTATAACATTCTCATGAAACACAACACTCATGCTTCCATCCGACTAGCAGGAATTACTTTGCGTAAGTCCATGTGATACTTCCTCGTACTAGTAATATTTGTGTCTTTTTGTTCCTTACAACGTAACAAATGTACCTTATAATTCTCTCTACATAACTTTAACTACATTTTGAGTCGTAAATATCTAGTCCTTGTACGTATTAAGAGGCGTTAAAATTCACGTCACAAAATCCATTTGGTGAGCAAGTCAGATTTGAATGCTATAGAGAATTATGGTCCAGTATAATAGCTAAATGTAGCTTACCCATCGCTATCGTTTTATATATTAGAATATAGCATATAGCAGTAAAATTCATGAGAACCGTTGCGGTTAATATTGCTGAACTTATGGAATTAGGTCTATTGCGTCTATTTACGGAGCG
This sequence comes from Pararge aegeria, assembly GCF_905163445.1. Lineage (NCBI taxonomy): Eukaryota > Metazoa > Arthropoda > Insecta > Lepidoptera > Nymphalidae > Pararge > Pararge aegeria. The sequence continues at coordinate 9,282,033 of NC_053190.1, read as the reverse complement.
TCCGTTCTCGGCTATCAAAAACTCACGAGCATAAGCCAACTAGCAGCCGGCTAGCATTGAAGTCCTTAGGCGTGGTCAATTAATTAACTGAACCACCCGTTAACGTATATATAAATAACACCCTAAACGTTTGTGTAACAAAAGTTATTTTTATATAAACTTCTGACATTTATGATTCACGATTACTTAGTCATCTTTTTCTCATGGCTTCGTCAAGTTACGATTACCTATACGAACAAATTCTTCTAACGAATACATAGGTACATAACATATACCTAAGTATGTACTCGTATATATCTTCACGTTATATACTATTCCCTCCAGGATTAGCCGGCTAATCCTGTAGGTAGAGTCAGTCCATTGCTCTGTAACTTTTTAATGAAAACGATAAATTTTTTTAAGCAAGGATTATGAACAGCTTATTTTTAAATTAAATCAATGAAATATACGCTGCACACACATGTCTAATGTTTGCATATATTATGGAAATCAAGATTTTTTTATCAAACTGCGACGGGAGCACATGGTTTTATAATCGCTAGTTTCTTTCGATCGATTGCGAAGGTTCGCATCTAGCAAAAATTATCTTTATTTTCAATACAGCCCGGATTTTTAAGCGCGAATTGATTAGACGCCTACTGCTTAAATTATTATTCGCTTTGTAATTAAGCGTTTCCATTAACATCATTTACAAGTTGACATTGACCGGTAGTGGAGAATACAACAATATCATTTTTAGATTTCGCATTGACATTTTTTTATCATATCAATTATGTATAACAGAGATTAGATATAATAAAACGTAAAACTGTGGAGACTCTCTGGACAACATCGTTATCGATCGTGGTTGCGCGGGGAGCAGCCGGCATTTTCGCAAAAACCTTGAGTATAATAACACAAAGGCACGATGAAATCGGGTTTAAGAGAATGAAGGGCTATTACCTGAGAAACGCGAGCGGTGGCTCAGCGTAGCTCCCACAACACAATTCACCACAACACACGCGAAAGGACGAGCGGCGATACCGACCCGCCCAAAGTATAGACGCCGAGTGAGTAGTGACAGAGGTGTATATACTTTGTAATAGCTATACCACGGCCGATGACATCCAACGTGCGACAAGCACAGCTATATCTCTGTTTCGCTCATGATACAATCGAAAAGAGGACGATCCTAGCCGATTCGTGACGAAAGATGGCCGAAATAAAAGGAGCAGACGCGTGATTTGCGCACGCAGGACGAGTAGTCCTGCGTACCGGTGAGGCTTCGAGAAATAGATTTAACTGCTATACGCTCCCTACGCGTAAATTCAAGATGGCGATATGGGAACACATTGATATTCATTGGCGCAATTGTCTCACTTCCTTTATACTGATCAATTTAAATGACATCTTAAGCACTAAGAATGTATCAATCATTACTGATTGTAAGTAAACAATCTATTGAAATCAGAATTTATAACTACATTCTAATATTTTATTTTAAATAATATAATATAATGAATAAAATAAATAAAAATGATCTTTTATTAGTCATAAATTTTATTTAAATTTAAAAATAGCAGAAATATATAAATAACATTAATTAAATTGTGTATAAAATATATGAGATAATACATAGCATATTATAAAGTTAATACAAGATTGCGGCAGTAGGTTGTTCGTAGAAAGAAAACAATATCAAATTTTCTTAATCTTGTAAGGTACCTATTCGTTTACGCTGAAACTTTGATGAAATTAATAACAATCGCAAAGGGTACTTATATACTATATAGTTCAATCTAATTTTTTTTTTTGTTTTTTTAGTAAATTTTATAAATACAACTTTTTATGGAGGAATTAACTGTGTCACAGTGATTTCAGAGTTACGTTAAAGTTACATGCTACAAAGCAACGTAAACGAATACGCGAGGAACATCTTATATGGCACATACATTAAAATTAGATATTATATATAGACTTTTTTTTCTAGTTATTATTATAACAAAATAAATAATTTATTTATAAATTTAATTGAAATATAAACAACATTCAGCTGGCTCAACCTTAAACTCGACGGATTCAGCTACAATAATTTTATCGTTAACTGATTAAGTTTATCGTAGACTACCACAAGACCTGTCAGAGTCGACGCAGTGCTTTGACTGCTGGCATTATTCACATTTTCTGTAGATGATTTAAATGCTTTAGTTAATAAGTCGTACTCTTTATGGCAGTTTGCGCTCAAATCACAACAATTTAACTATTTTGACGCCAAAGTGCGTATGTGAGAAATATTTTCAATTTTTTTATCTTATATTTAATACATTGCAGTTGTTTGTTTTTGTAATGAATTGTGTACCGTTATAGTCAAATAATTGATTTATTAAAAATGTATTTATACACAAAGTAGTAAACAACATACTGTCTGTTAGCTGGCTCAACATAGTTACAACGGACTTTATTCAAATTCAAAAAGTATAGTGTATATAGCAATTTTAGTTTATCGTAGAATTCGTAGACTATAGTAAGACTTGGAAGAGTTTCCTGCATCGGATGCAATCAAAAAAATCTTTGAAAATAATTCACAGTTTCAGTAGATTATAAATGTTATACGTGCGGATCTTGTGGCGGTCTGCAATCAACTTTAAAGTACAAAAATTAAACTAATCTGGCGCTAACTGAATTTATATGATACTGGTAGTTATTTTAAAAGAATATTTATTGCATTTCTTATTGCTTACAATACTCTAACACCAAATTACTCGATATCCAATATAATAATAATTTAATACATTAAACAACTTCTAATAAAATATAATCTCAATTTTCTACACACACTGACATAAAAATTTTAAAGCCTCCCATGAATTTAAAGGGATAAATGACTATTTACTTATTTATTTATAAACCACATCAATCAATAATGTAACAATATCGCTAATATCAAGGGTCCGATACAGAAGGCAGTAGTCCTTGAAACGGCGCGTATTGTGAGGAGGTTCCTCACTCTGGAGCCCTGACCGCCGGTTGCTTGGGCATTCAAAAGCCCCGCAAGCGGAGGGTGGATATTTTTTCTTATACATTTTTTATAGTGTTTTTTATTTTGAAAATGAAAATCAATAAATGATAGTATAAATTATAGCTAATATTATTTGCACTATTTGGATATTACCAAGGAAATATTAAAAAAAAATTAAGGATAGGATAAGGAAAACAACATCTACAAGCATACATACAAATAGTAAGACTAGATAGATATTCAATAAAATATAAGTAGAGTAAAAAAACATAACCTGAAGGTCACAAAATGAATTGAAAACACCCTGTAATAAATATTTGTTAACAAAAATGTGTAAAGTATTGCATATTATTTAAAGCACCCAACAAAATTGAAGCTATTAATATATTTATTAAAAGGACGCGAAAATGTTAGATTATATTTTAGTTAGTACTACACCTACGCTAACTTATATTAAAGCAAAAAAAATATATATGGTGTTTTTAAAAGTCTCTACTTACCTACATAATAATTAGGCTGACTATATCATTTGGTGGTAATTCTGTTGTACAAAATTTGTAAAATAAACAAAGATATAATATAAGAGTGTGCTATTTTTTTTTTACAAGGAACATTATGACAAGGATAGACAGCACTACAATTTAGTTTACATATTTTGGTAGCATCGAATTAGAACCATTGGAATAAAACAAAAATAGCAATTGCACAAAAAGTTGTTTCAGCTATAAAAGTCATGGTTTGCTTACGGTCCTAGGGTGTGTATAGAACCGTGTGCGACGTTTTGTCGCTTAAAATTCATTCAGCTACTAAAAATCATCATAGAACAAGTTAGATTGGTACGAATGCAACAACGCGACATCTCAAGTGTTCGGCCACCATTAACATATTTTATGTCTTTTTAAAATATTAGACAAATATGGAAATTTAGATAAATAATCGTAAAAGCTTGTCTTAAAGAGGTAACAAACGTTGAAATGAAATAAATCTTCAATATAGATTTTGATCAGTTTTCTATTCAAGTAATCAATCATGAAAAAATTATTTCTACATACTATGATCTACTTCGAGCATGTGTTTAAAAAATCTGTTTATGTATAAGAAGTAAGATAGAAATATTTACGTAAATTCACGGACGTAATGTCATGTTGATCAGTTTCAAATTTGAAGTAATTTGCTAATAAAAAAATCATTAACGGTTTACATGATATAAACATAAGTTCGCATACCATTTTTAAGTTGACAATAAAATATGAAATCGTGAACAACCCGTTGAGAGTTGGTTGTTTATGTATCGTGCGGTGCTGGAAGCTTCTCCCAGGAGGGTTCGACGCCCCAGATCTGACGAGCGTACTCGGCGATGGTGCGATCCGAGGAAAACTTCCCGGAGGACGCGATATTCTCAATAACCATCTCAGCCCATTTCGCTTGATCCTGTGTTCAGATAAAATAGAATAAGTACAGGGTCTACACATACTCACTTTTTGCAGTCTTCCTCATCCTCGGTTTAATAATGGCCCACTGTTGGGAAGCACCCTTAGCTCATAGGATTGGGGTTGAGAGATTTGAACCTTCCTTTAAGTTTAATTTAGAGTAGATAAAGTTAAATAATTGATTATTTTTCTTGTGTGATGGATAACTGGGTCGATGACCGTTCATATTCGATCTTGCTCTTTGAAGATTAAACGCGTAAAGCGTGGAAGCAAGTTGATCGGATGGTTCTTTCCAAGTTTTTTAACCTTGTGTACATGCCCAAGAAACCGGCTAAAGAGCGGTTTGATATAGAGTTCCGAAATCATCATCATCATCATCATCATGTCAACCAATCGACGTCCACTGCTGGACATAGGTCTTTTGTATGGAGTTCCACAATACACGGTCCTGGACCGCTTGCCTCCAGCGGTTCCCAGCAACTCGCTTGATGTCACCTGTCCACCTCGTTGGGGCCGACCTTCGCTGCGTTTATCGGTGCGGGGTCGCCATTCCAGCACCTTAAGACCCCAACGTCCATCGGTTCTTCGAGCTATGTGTTCCTAAATCATTTGATACTAAATAAAGCAGAAACTAGCGTGTGGTATTCTTTAAAACTAACCTGATACACTTGAGAGACTTTCTCCTGCGCCTCGATGTAGGCATCGAAGTCGGCGAGATGCATGAACCGGTCGTGGTGTAGAAGAACGTCGGCTACGTGCGAAAAGCGGCCCGGCTCGCCCGGGGAGAAGAATCCACTGCGGATCTGTTCCACGCATTGACGGAGTTCCGGGTTTCGTTCGTAGTACTCGTACGCGTTGTACCTGAATATATAACAAGGTGTTACGTGTATTCCAGTCTTATAATAACACTGGTCTGACTTTCAAAACATCTATACATATGACAGCTTAAAGTTTTTTCTTGATTTGAAGCGATTTCTAAATATGACATGTGATTGATACTGGGGCTAATATGATAGTGATTAGCACTACTCGTAAATATTAAATTTTCAATTACACATATTATGTCTAGGTCTAGAAAAGGTAAATTGCATTTCAGGATTCCGTGATATTTCTTTCGGGTGCGTTATCACTAAAACGGGGGTAACACGAAAGGAATATGTGGATATTTATGCACATCTACACTCCACCAAATGAAAAATGCACCCAGCAACCTATTCTAACCTAAACTTACCCGCGTTGTTTCAAAGCTTCCACATCGTCAACTCTCATCCCGAAGATGAACATGTTGTGTTCACCCGCTTCTTCGGCCATTTCGACATTAGCTCCATCCATGGTGCCGATTGTAAGCGCACCGTTAAGCATGAATTTCATGTTGCCCGTACCAGACGCTTCTGTCCCAGCGGTCGAAATTTGCTCACTGAGATCAGCGGCTGGCATGATACGCTCCGCAAGAGTAACCCGGTAGTTCTCTAAGTATATAAGCTTTAGCTTATCTCCAACGTCTGGGTCATTGTTGACCTACAAAAAAAAGTTATGTAGAAGTAAAAACCTTAACAGCATTCTTTCTTTTCAAGCCTTCGAACAGTGCTTGTTGCCAGTTATGACTCAGGCGCCGAACGTGGTTGCCAACATGTTCACTTAGCTAGCGCATTGGTCAGGGCAGATGAAATCAGGAGATCCGTGGAAGAACCAAAGTTACCGACAAAGCTAAACGTTTCGCGAAGCTGAAGGGGCAATGGGCGCATAGATGACCTCGGGCCAGTGAAAGCAACGTTGATAAAGCCCCGAAGACGTTAATAGATGACATCAAGCAAGTTGCAGGGCCCAAGCGGCAGAAGACCGAGGTATTTTGAACTACCTAGAAAAGACCTTTGTCCGTTAAGTGGACATAATGATAATGATGATGATTATTTGCAGAAGTGATCATCATCGTCATGTCAATAAGGTCTTTTGTAGGGGTCCCTGCAACTTGTTAGATGCCATCTGTAAACCTCTTCAGGGCTTTATCAACGCTGCTTTCACTGGTGCGAGGTCATCTATGCGCCCATTGTCCCTTCAGCTTCGCGACACGTTTAACCTGAGCTTTCTTATAAGGCCCATAGTTTTGCAGATGTAGCCTTTGACAAACATTAATCTGGTGATATTATAAATGTGAAATACTTACAGTATTACCAACGGCGCATGCCAGTGCAATGATTTGTTTAGCAATGAAGTAGCCAGGAGCAGCTTTTCCTCCAATCATTACAGTTCGAGGAGTAATAACTGCGCTCGGATCACGCTTGATACGATTGTACAAGGTAATTACGTGCAGAATGTTCAAAATCTGTCGCTTGTATTCGTGAATACGCTTCACTTGAACATCAAACATGGAAGCGGGATTAATCCTTACTCCTGTGTCTCTTTCTATTAGTCCGGCGAGTCTCAACTTATTTTCTTGTTTCACTTTCATAACAGAGCGCTGGAAAGCTGGGTCCTTAGCCCATCGTTTCAATTTCTGCAACATCTCCAAATGAACGGTCCATTCGTCGCCAATCTTGTCGCAGATCAAATCGGACAAGGCAGGGTTACACAGAAGAAGCCAACGGCGTGGCGTGATACCGTTTGTTTTATTCTGGAATTTATCTGGCCACATTTCAAAGAAATCGCGGAAAACGGTTGCTTTTAGAATTTCGGAATGAATAGCCGCAACGCCATTTACTGCGTGCGAACCGACAACGCAGAGGTTTGCCATATTAACACGTTTTTCGCCCTCTTCCTCGATAAGGGACATGCGTCGCATACGATCAGCGTCACCAGGCCAGCGTTTCTGAACTTCTTGGAGATGTAGGAAGTTAATATGGTAGATCAGCTGCATGTGCCTGGGGAGACAATTCTCTAACATAGAGCAAGGCCATCTCTCTAGAGCTTCAGGTAAAACGGTGTGGTTAGTGTAGGCGCAACACTTGACGACTAGGTCCCATGCCTTCTCATATGGCAACTTTTCAATATCCAACAAAATTCGCAGAAGCTCAGGAATCGCAAGAGCTGGGTGAGTATCGTTCAACTGAATTGCAACTTTATCAGGAAGGCTGTCGAATGTTGTCCTGACTGCTTCCCGACTTCCGAATTTAGATGCTTTGTATCTCCGAATAATGTCTTGAAGAGTGGCCGCGCACATAAAGTACTCCTGCCTTAATCTTAATTCCTTTCCTTCAAAGAAGTTGTCGTTGGGATAGAGAACTCTAGAAATATTTTCAGCTACATTGCGATCAAGAACTGCCTGGATGTAATCACCAGAGTTGACTAAAACAAATAAGTTTCGCTATAAGGACAAAAAATTCAGATTTGAAAGGCAATGTCAGAAATTTGAGACACTTACAGAACCGTAGGTTGAAATCAATAGGACTCTTTGCAGACCAAAGCCTCAACGTGTTAACCACATTGTTGTTGTAGCCAGGAATGGGGTTGTCGTAAGGCATAGCAAACACGACCTGTATATAAGTAAATATTACTAATATTTCATTAATATTACCTACATAGACACATACATACCACACATATCAAAGTCGTTTTTCTCAAGCTGTTAAGGTGGAAGAAGATGCTTAATAGGCATGATGACTAAATTCGAAAAACTTCCCCATGATCTTTGGAAGTAGCTTCTATATCCAAACAATACTATTGCAGAAATTAAAGTTTTGTTGATATAAATAACAAATTATACTAAACGCGAAAACGCTCGCCGGGTGTCATGACAGTACTCGTGTCATAATAGGAGCATTAGAGCTTTAGGAAATGCTTGTTTAGTTATAGTAGTTAAAGATGATCGATTTCGGTATTGATGACAAAAAACTTAGCAATTGATAGTTTGAAATAACAAAATACTTGATATACGCAGAGATTTTCGAAGTTCAAATGGTAAGAAGTACTGTTTATATAGACGTCACGTCATAATTTTGAATACGGTGTTTCATTTGTAATGGCGAATCGCTAGTTTTTGCTGTTTTCTTTATTAAAAATAAATACCAATATCATTTTGAACATGAATAAAAATACGGTTTTCATAACAAATGATTATATCATTAGATAAATACTATATTTTAGCGTTTCTTAGTTACTGGCAAATCTATATTTTCTTAAATTTAAATTTCCTATTATCGATATTAATATTACTAAGCTATTCACCTGTGTATCGATCCATTTTTTGCCTTGAGGTGTGTCTACAACGCGTCCATAAAAGTTAACGGGCAGCATAAACTCAGGCCGCGCCTTTTCCCAAGGATTACCATATCTCAGCCAATCATCAGGCTCTTCTTGCTGTTCTCCATTTTCAATTTTTTGGGTGAAAATACCATATTCATACCGTATACCTGTGAATTAAATTCAATTAAGTTTGGCCAGAAGAAGATAGTGGGTTTCTCTTACGGAATGACTGAGTGCGATGCACGTGGACACACTCCTTTACCTTTACATAGTTACGTGCGTTTTGAGCACTAAAATATAGCTTGCTTTGACGGTAAAGAAATAAGTTCTCCAGAATGTTCTCAAACGCTTGTAAAATCTACCAAACCGAACTCGGCCAGCATGGTGGACAACGGCCTAAATCCTTCTCTTTCTGACCGGAGATCCGTACCATGTAGTGAGCCAAAAATGGGTTAACAATGATGATGATGATTTCTTCTTTCTACGTAAATCTAGAAGGTGAATCCTGACATTAGCATTTTACGTAAGGTGGCGCGATGAAGACATAAAAAAGTCTCATTTTGTCATATGCACATGAGTCAGAAATAAATATAGGAGGACACATGCTTAACAGTCTATATACTAGGCCTCGAAACCGGGCTTGTGGTTTAGAAAAATTACGTTGTTTAATCCGCGTGCCTTGGAGCACCCGTTCAGCCGTCGTTCCCGGTTACTATCACTAATAAGTGATAATATGCATTAGTTAGAGCCTGTCCATTGGAGTAACTAATAGTCCAAGCTCTGCATCTCCCTTTCTGTGTATGCTCAAAGGCAGTGATGAAATGATGGCTTCAGTAGAACACACAATAGCAATCTCTTAAAACGAAAAAGACAACTTGTTTGAACCAAACGAAAAAAGTGCTACCGAGTTTATCCCATTCTGTTAGATATTTGAGGGTTAGATATTGCTTTAGAGACTGCCAACTGACTATTTTAGTTGACTTTTTGCTCATTAATATTCCATTGCATTTTATTTATTCAGAGTACCATGGTAATTTTCTTCAGAGTAAATTTTCTATAGTTATCGCCATTTGACCTCTGCGGATTGTTAAGGGCAAAGCAACAGCACTGAAATAAATATCAATTATCTACAATCTACAATAATAACAATCTCATATTTGTGATTATGAAAATCTTGCATCATTGAACTTTTCCTACAGCCTATGATCTATGCGTATGATGTATAATATTGTTGAACGTTCTATTCAAATATAGTATTCCGTATGTTGCATGTATGTTATTCGACTCCCTGCAATTTTTTAAGGAAGAATGCATGCATTTGATTTGATTGATGATGCATTTCAATGAGGAGCACTCATTCTCTGCATGTTTTAAGATTAACATAAAAATAATAAAGGTCAGTATTTTTTCGTTTTAGTCGAAAATAATCTTCTGTACGAGTATTGTATAAATACTTAACCTTTAAACCGAAATATCGTATAAATTTTGTGAAAATAAACTCATTACGTAGGTACTATAAACAGTTTGTTGAACTCTAACGAAAGAAATACTTTTATTAGTAAGTAGTATAACATTCCTTTTTTTAGAAAACATATTCGTACTTTGTTTTGTGAAAGGGTTATACCATAACATTAGATCTTTATTTCGGAAATATTTAACCAGTTTTTAATTTCAGATAGCGACGCAAGTTGTTAGCATATTGATAATTGGCTTCACGCCAACACTGTTTTGTCCACTTATTTCAATTACATTTATACTGTGGTACAATTACTTACAATTGGTTTTTAAAATTAAATTTGTTATTGAGGCAAACAAAGAGCAATTAAAATAATACTTAATATATTCTTCCCTTGCCTGCAATCTTAGTAACCTAACACCTAGTATTCATACTTCATCTTAAAGTTCAATATGTATATATATAAATGTGTATACATTTTAGTATTGTATATATTTATATGTTGATAACTACCCAAAGGTAGGCTTTCTATACAATAGTTGAAATTTTGAAAGCATGTTACATGCATGCATGTTGAAATTTTGATAGCATGTATTACACCATGGCATTCTTAGATTATGGTTAAAATATATGTAGATAGAAGATATAACATAATAAATTTGACTGGTCTTTTGATGTGTAAAATTTTAACTTCCATGTGTTTGTCTGCAAAACTCCAGTATAAATTCATTGAACTCAAATGTTTACACAACTTTAATTATATATTCTATGGGTTATAAGTACTTTAGGGCATACCTTTATAAATATATAAGCTTTATACACTATGCTAACTGGCTGGCTTGTATTAGATAAAATACAATTATGTTCATACCATAGCCATAAGCTGCAAGGCCAAGTGTAGCCATGGAATCCAAGAAACAAGCAGCTAGTCTTCCAAGGCCACCATTCCCAAGACCTGCATCCTCCTCCAACTCTTCCAGTTCTTCAATATCAAGTCCTAGTTGATAAAGTGCCTCATCCACATTGCCTTGGATGCCCAAATTGATCATAGTATTCTGTAGGGATCTTCCCATATAGTACTCCAAGGAAAGGTAGTAAACTCGCTACAAAAGATTAAATATTGTAAAAGAGCAATAAAGGGGCAGTTTTCATATTTATAAATCAAATTAAAATGTCACACATTTTAAGGAAATATTGATAGTTATTCCAAGCAGGCCTATAACTTAACCAATTACTGGGCATAAAAGTTTTCAAAATCCTATTACAATCATTAATCAAATACTGATAAAAAAATATTTTTTTTTTCTTAATAAATATTTATCACAAGGTTATATTGGGTTCTGTTCATTTAAAATGAATGAAAAGTGTGTTCTGATTTGTTTTTCAGTGGTGTACAATAAAAGTGTTTCCATTCATTCATGTATCAATGTAACCTCTAGTTGACCCAGGATATTAGGTTAATATGCTTGACCTTAAGATTATATTATAGACCTTAGTAACTAAGCCAAGTAACCTAAGCCATCAGCTGATTGATTCATAACACTGGTAAACAGACTAGTTTATTAAAGCTGTTTTCCATGACTTTATTTGCAATTGGTTTATATAATTTATTCCTGTGGGAGCCATTTGTTTCATCTGGATTAAACGTATTTCATCACCAGGATGCACCTATCTCCTTGCAAAATTTTATTGAAATTTGTGCAGTGGTTTAGGCATGAGAAGGTTACAGACATAAGATTATTTATAATATCAAAATGTAATTTTAGGACTCTGTAACCAAAACTATTAAAGACACAGAAATTTCGGCTAAGGGCCGTAAATGTTGATTTAAAGCACACGAAAAAATGTAATAAAACCCTCTAATGAAAGAAATTCTGCCATTCAAAAAATGCCTGATTGGCTGTTATAAAATGCATAAGGTAACTTTAAAGAGGCAATCAATTTACAATTAAAATAAATTTGTACAAAAAAAAGTTTTTTTTTTCTTCTTCTTTATCTCCAAAAAAAATTACTTAATTGAATTGATTTGATGTTACCTGACTAGTTCAAATGACAGCATATTTTTTGTTAAGTAGTGAAAAACTATTATTATGTCTATATTATCATATTATTCAGGCAATTTAATTTCATTCAGTGGCAAGACTGTAGAGGATGTAGAAATAGAAAACCCTTTATTGTTACATCAAATAAAACTTTTTTTTTTTATACAGAGAAAATGCCTGACGCATAGCCTAACTTAAGTTGTGTGGCCACTTTATCATATTGAAAAAGTACTGTTTGTTTCCCTGGAAAGCTAATTAATTAATAAATAAACCATGCAGCTGAATTTTGATGTAATTGTCACTATATTTTGATAATTTTTCAGATGTTTAATATATAGAAGGAATCTTGAGTTTCTTTGATAATAGAAAACAATTTCACTTTGCCAGATTTTTGTTTTAGCAGTGTTACAAGTCTGTAACTTCACTCTTTTTTTCTAATTTATACCTGTCCTAAGTTGGGGCCAGTCACTAGTTTCTCATATTTAAACCTTAATACTCTTATAGAAATTAGGTATAAATCATTTCAAGTGAAGAAGTATAATGTATAATATCAGCGAGGAGAATAATATTTGTTTTATTACTTCCAAATATTAATAACAATTGTCAACTCAAGTAACATCACCCACAATATATATAGAACTTAATTTTTTTTTAAACAAGATATTTTCTATTATATTAACTTCCTATTTTTACTATGAATATTATATAAATAACATTACTGTTATTTTCACCTGATGGAATTGCATACAACTTATTTTATTAATTAAGATCAGAAACCATTCCATATCACAGTATAGAAATGAAAATAGGAAATTTAAGGATTTAATTTTAAGGATAGGAGCGGTCCTGTTTTGGAAAAAAAATATGTAAATTTAATTTAAGAAGTTACTTGTGCTAAAAGAAGGTAGTTTGAAAAAATTACAAGCCCAATTTTAATCAACCAAGATTAATTTCATGTTTGTGTATTGAAATGAAAAATAATTAAAACTCAAATACCTTGGGATCTTTTTCATAGTAATACTGTTGGGTGCGGATCCAGCGGGAGACGAGGTGATCCCGGACGGTATGCGCCAGAGCGAAGTAGTAATCTCTCGGGGTCGCAACATTTCGGTCTTTTACCAATGTGTAATGCAGGTGCCGATTGAAAGCTTTCTTCACTTCAGTAACATTCTCAACAGCTACAATACCTCTAACTGAAATTTGCTTACGCTTATCCGAATCTGTTTGGACGCTCATTTTCGTATTATTCTCCTAGCGCACGATACAATCTTGAGTAGCAACGAAACCTGACTGAATAGTTTTGCCGCGATATCGGTCACCTTGAGAAGGTCAAACCGCTCAACATATAAACTCGACCCCTGTGGTTATGTAGGTACTTTTGTCTCACATCTGTGGAAGATCACGTGATCTTATGAAGCCTGTAAATAATTTAGACCATGTTGTAAGCCAAGGCTATGCTAGCTGAGCATTAATTAAAATATCAATTAGTATTCAAAATACTTTTAATGTGGTAATTATTACTCGTCGGTCGTAAATATTATTATTTTGGAAACTTCAAATTGAAATCTATGACATTGACATTTGTCAGCATTTGGCGTTTTAGTTTGACACCTATCCCGTTGTAAGTGTCACTTTGGTTAGTTTTTTAAAGGTTTTACCGATTTGGATTCGAGTTTTACGCTGGGAACTTTGCTCACCACGTCTTTAGAAGTCGTTGCCCACCGCATCCAAAGTATTATTATAAAAATAACAAAATTCAAAGAATCAAAATTCGGTGCAAAGACGACATCAAACGAGTCGCTGGGAGTTACAGAAAGATGCCCCTTTAAGTCGAAGAACACATGTACAAACCAGCCATTAGACCTGCGGTTTTGTATGGGTTGGGATGTTGGGCAAAAATCAAGCAATATTTTAACAAACTGCACACAACAGAAAAGAAATGCGTATTCTGTGCTGGTCACTGGGTGTCACACTATCAGACAAAATCCGAAATAAGTACATAAGAAAGACTCAGAGTTTTTTTGGGTGGAACCGATTGTAGAAAAGGTCCCAGAAATCGCCTGCGATAGTATGGTGAACTCCAGACTCCCCGAAGACCTTATGGTAAAGCTTGCCTTCACTTGCCAACGACGAAGCGTACCCACAAACTGGTTAGCAACGGTCGAAAAAGGCCTTAAGAAAGTTCAGCTCGGTTATACCATAGCACATAACCGCGTTGAATAGAGAACGCGGGCAATGAAGGCCGACCCCAAGTAAATGGGAAAAGGTAGGTAGTCTAGTACGAAGAGATTCATAAAAATATTCATCAGTTACATTAGTACCTATTACACAAGCTATGCTTATTATAATTGGTGCATTGTCGTTGTTATGTCGTATTTATTTATTGTATCGTCGTTTGGACCGTCATGACCACACCACAGATTAAAACTGTATATTTGCAAGTAACCGGGGTATTTATAAAATCCACCGCGAAGAGATTTTTCTATTTTTGATCGCTAGATGGAATTTTTAAGTCTTCCTATTTATTTATACACTTTATTTGTAAACTACAAATAGTAAGAAAAAACAATGGACACAACAAAAATAAACTTAAAAAGTAGGATACAAAGGGCGGCCTTATCGCTTAGTAGCGATCTCTTCCAGGCAACCTTAGGATTAGGAAAACCAAGGGAAACCGATTGGTGGGGTGTATTATTATTATATACATACTTACGAACAATTACACACTAATACTTATCAAGATTACACACATAAAATATTAATAATAATAAATATAAAAAATAATAAACTAATATATACTAAAACATACTTAAATATGAGTAAGAGTTAATCTCTGTCGTCTTTATTGTTCAAGATAATGGGCTTTAACAGCATTTTTGAATATGTCTAGTGACCTTGACTGTCGTATGCTTATTGGGAGTGCATTCCACAGTTCAGTAGCTTGAACAATGAATGAATGCTTATAAAACTTAGTTTTATGAAACGGCATGCTCAAAGTCAGCGTACGACAAGAACGTATATCTGACTGCACTCTAAGAAAATTAAATTTCTCCTTTAGGTAAGAGGGAGTTTTAGGGTTAAATAACACACAGTACAGAAGCGACAGAACATGCAGATCCCGGCGACGACGAATAGGGAGCCACTTAAGCTTTAGTCTAAATTCAGATACATGATCATATTTGCGCAAGCCAAATATGAACCGAATAGCGAGATTTTGAAGACGCTCAAGTTTGTTCAGTTGGTCCTCGGTCAGGTTAAGATAGCTTGCGTCCGCATAATCAAGAATAGAGAGAATAAGAGAATGTGCCAACATAACTTTGGTCGGAATTGGAAGAACAGAACGCAAGCGACGCAATGACCTAATAGTCGCAAACATCCTCCTACTCAATACGTTGACATGCACAGACCATGATAGTTGTTTATCAAGATGTAAGCCTAGATCTTTAACAGTGTCACAGTAGGGAATAGTGACACCGTTGTATACAACAGGAGGGAGATTCTGCCAATCAACTCTAACACCCAATCCAGGGCTGCCAATAATGATAGCCTGAGATTTTACAGGGTTAACCTTAAGTCCATACTGCCTGCTCCACTCAGAAATGATAGATAAATCACTATTAACTGCAGAAACAGTAGGACCAAGATTTCCAAGGGTAGAGTGACGATATATTTGAATATCATCTGCATACATGTGATAGAGAGAAGAAATACGATGAGTAATTGAGTTAATGAAAATAGCAAAGAGTAGGGGAGACAACACGCCACCCTGAGGTACCCCAGCCGCAACATCACACCAGGACGATGAGGACTCTTCAATCCGAATGCGCTGTTGACGACCATTGAGGTAACTCCGAAACCATTCTAACACCGATGGAGATATGTTAATCGAGCGCAGGAGACTCAACAGGATGTCATAATCTACTGTATTAAAAGCATTACTAAAGTCAAGTAAAGTCAGTAGTATAGTCCTATGTTGGACGGACGTAGCTAAGAAGCTGATAAACGTGTCGCTGTTCTAAAAGATGCAGATAATGAAATAAAATAGTTATTATTTTCGTCGGGAGAAGGAAGGTATACTCACACATAGAAACAAGTTTTTAAATATTTAATTAACATTTTGGACAGTTTTCATCAAATCACAAAGTTTACAATTTAGAATGATTATAGTTATACACAATATAAATAAAATTAAGGGTTATTCTTAGTGGAGTTCATTGATAGCCCAGTAACATTAAAGAAAAGTGCCAGTAGTATACTTTTGAACATAATGCATTTAGTTTTTCGCTATGCATTCTTCTTGTATGGAGATAAATGCTTTCACACAAAATATTTTATTGCTGCCTATCTACTTTTAAATTGTCATTCAAAAATTATGACTAATTTTTCCGAGCCACACTAAAGTCATGTCATTTTGTATCATATTAATGATTTTTAAGAATATGTATAAACTAAACATAAACTTAATTTGCGAACTTATTTTGTTTTTCGTTTACTAGGCATCACTATTACATTTTTCAAATCAAAGCTACCTAATAATTAAAACTCAAATACTACTACTAATAATAATTTTAATCATAGATAAAATTATTTTTAATTTTCATATTTAGGTACATAGCGGCCAGTGCATACAAAAAAAAATTAAGCATTAATTATCAGTTTGAACTTATACCTTATTTATAATATATATCATTTTGTTAAAGCTTACAATGGTAATATTAAATTAAAAAGATACAGAATGCAATTCCACTGAAATATTAAATACATATATTTCAGTAGGTAAATGGGAAATAAAATAAATTAATTAGGTACTCTGTGCCTTTTGCTCAGATAATGACATGAAATGCAAACTTTTATTTATTGGTTATCACATAGTTGTTTATTTTTTATACAAAGACACTATATCACTATATCTATTTTTTAATTCGCTTGATATTATGTAAAATTATAATTTAATATTTGATTGCAATTCCATACAGCACTCTATCTATTTCGCTTGTACTTTTTAATTGTTGGCGTGTAACGTTATATTACATAAAATGCATCTATATAATGAAGATCAGTTATTTTATACTACAAATTAAGTAAATGCTTCAATTAAAAGTTAAGATGGCCCTAATCAGCCGCATCTCTATACATAAGTTATCCATTATGAATTTTATTATTGTTCTAAAACCAATTAACTAATACAGTATTATTATTTGCCTTAATTAAAACACTCTTATATTACTTTTTAGAACGAAAGTTCGTTAACGCGGTTTTCAGTAGCCAGTAGGAGTTACCTGGTAGACTCAATATTTTTTTTAATTATTGATTATTATTATTTTTTGTTCTTAAAAAATAAAATAATGGAAAGATTGTTATTATAAATAATAAGCAAAGATGTAGGATGATTATTAATAGTAGAATGATTTGACGATAACTTTCGTACATAGATGCGTCTGGTCCTGATCACTTTAATTCCTTAGTAGTTTGCAATCTCATTTCTTTGAAACAAATTAACATAAAAATATATAGAGAATCACACCCGCGTCTATACAACTAATTAAGTAAACTTAATTTATTTATTAAAATGTGGAACATATAAATGTATTAATGCACTATAATATTAAAAAGACGTCTGAAATGGTATATACGTCTCAGTCTAACATTAAACAACTTTAAAGCTTTAACAATATTTCGAATTCAATTCTTAATGACTATGATACAAAACTCTTAAGCCTTAGTCAAACAAATATGCCTAGTACGGCACCCAGACTACAGCACCTATACCACTATTTTCTTACCTTATTATGTAAACAAACTTTATACAAGTTTTATTACGAATAGTATGTTTAAAAAAACCATTGATTTTTCAATTTTAAAACGCACTTTACAATAAAAAAACCTAATAAAAAGCTTGTTTACATACTAAGAAAAGTAAAAAAAAGTCAGTCACATTATCGCTACAATAATCAATGAAAAAAGTAATTTTTCACAATTTTTGTGAAGGTATTAGAACCTGCGAGCGTGAAAGAATACATTTAAAGGCCCAAGCTATCTCCTTCGCACAATACATGAACGTGCGAATGAGACACAACGACACGAGGGCATTTTATTAATCTATTCTTTAATGGCGCGTTTTATATACGGTCCTCACGTTGTACACGTACAAGTTTTATCAATAATTGTGAATAATCTATTTTATGCTCATGGTATAAAGCTCAAATTTCACTGCTTTGAGACAAGTCGGTGTTGATTTTGTCGTTTGTCAGGGCCATTACTTTGTTTATACTTTTTTTCATGCTGACATATACACTTAGCAACGAAGAAAGCTTAAAAAGTAGCGGTTATTTCTTCCTGCGGTGAATTTGTAGCCGGACAAACGTATATTTGGTCCGGGTATAGATCGCCACGGATGCGCAACGCTCGCACGCCATTGGCCGCCGCACGGTACTCTAGCTCCCCAATTAGCATATCCTCGCTGAACACAGACCATTCGGCTGGCCCGCGTACTATGCGGAATGTTGCCTGGTAAATAAATTATTTATTTATTGCATCATCCATATCCCATTTTCCTTCACAATAAATAATATATTTTAGAAACACATAAGCAACGCGTGGTGAGCTAAATCTTCGTATAGCCCTATGGCTATATAGTCGTTCAATGCCTTTGATCTCGTCGTAAATACCAACATCATCAAGATGACAGGTGTCATATTATGAGCTCCTACTACTAATTTGGCCTCGGGGAGGCCAAATCTTAGTCGCAGAAAAAATCTTGTCTACGCAACAGAGAAAGCGAGGCCTTTGATTGCATTTGGAATGATCTTGAAATTTAATAATCATCATTATGAAATAATAATAAAAAAACTGTAGAAAAATAAAGAAATGCACATATTTGTACCTAGGATGACTACTAGAAGGATAGGTTTAGGGTTACGGTTAGGCTTACATCAATAAATACGAAGCTGACTTATATTGAAGAGGCAACGCACGAAGAAGGAACTAAACTACTGTTATTAGTTCCAAAGGTAATCGTGTGCCGCACCTGGTTAGATGTGGACAAACTTCAATCTGTCATTTGAATAGGTTTAGCAAGCGCAGAATGTTAAATATGAAGGTATGTAGTTAAAGTGATATGCAAACCTTGAGTCTATCGTGCTCTTGTGAAAGAATAAATGAGATCAGTACCTTAGTTCCTGGGACTAGTTTGGCAGTCCGCTGGCGTCGCTCCGGCCCCCAGGCGCCGAGCCAAGCGTTAAGTACCACGAGCTGTCTCGCGAGTTGAGACTCGACGTGTGCGCGAACGTTTGCGTGCAACAGTATGTTCGCACGCGGCCACTCGCGACCGCTGTCCATCAAGTCAATGGAAAATGAATGCAGGAGTGGCCGGAGTCTAGTAAACATAACGGCCTTGTTAATAAACGTGGCATAAAGTCGGAATAGTCACCCTGCGCCTAGTATGGGAGGAGAGTTTTCTCTCTGGGGAAAGGACAAAATTAAATCTTCACCCACTGTTTTATTAACTCTCCGAGCATTGGTGCACGTGTCGAAATAATATAATGTGTAATAATAAACGGAGGTAAATAAATAAATTAATCCCTTGTCCGGTGATATAATCGTGGGTTATATTTTTTATCTTCTCCTTTGTTAGCCATCCATAGCATGGGCAGACGACAATTTTCTCCCCGGGGAAAGATATGAATCTATCTGCTCCCATAGCTTTATCAACTTTTCGAGCAATAGTGCACGGGTGGAAATAATATCCAAATAATATATGTGTAATAATATACTTCTCCTATTCTGTGTTCCCGTGTTTTAGCAAGTGGACTCGTTAATTATATCCCATATTATCGGATGTAATCGGGGGATATAATTTTTGTCTCCGGCCTGTGCGAGTCTCTCGCAACGGTAAACGCCATTTTGTTTGGAATAACGCTTCTCTTAGCCTCTTAACCTCCCAACGCGGATCACTGGCTTCCTCTCTCATGGGAGTTTTAGAGTTGGAATGGAGGTTGGTGGGCTTTGACGACTTTTACGACTTTTTTGAATATCAGGGACTAACGGCTTAATCTGCTCTCGCAGGGCGATGTTTTTTTGATACTGAGAACTATTTACAGAAAAAACAAACACATAACATGTTTTGATCGGTAGTTAAATATGCTATCCACTAGACCTGCGAGGCTTATTAAATAATTATATAAGGGTCAGCGTAGACCGAGCAACCGAGGATTAATATCGAATGTAGCAGGTACTATTTTCAACTCTACTTAAACAATATTTCACCATCCGTATAAAAACATCTTGAGTGGTAAGAGAGAGTAATAAGTGAGGCTCGGTGTGCGCTGATCCTGACAACACATAAAAATAACACTAATATATTTACCTTCCTACTATAACTACTTGGTGTCCTTCTGGTATTCCATTAGTTAAAGTAGCAATAACATTCGGACGCCATGCTGGTTCATCTTTCGCTGAAGCCGACGAACTACTTCTAATTGGTACCTAGGGACAAAAGTTATAATAAACATCCACAAATAAACAGAAAATATAATTATTGACATTACACACTACCGCGCTGTATGAGTTAGAGTAGATAAGTAATAGTGAAAATACATTAGGTTTAAAGAATAATGTCTTTACATACATCAATAAGTGCTGGCGCCAGCGTCGGGTAAATGTCAGTCTTTTGTATCTTCAGCGCAGCATCTCTAACACCGGTGACTTGCACCCAGTCGGCATTGAGAGGGCTCGGGTTTCGATGTGCGAAACTGCAGTAATGCTCACCGTCTACTGCCCATAGCGTCTCCTTTTCGTCAACTAAAACCTCAATTGAGAATGGTCGATTGATCTTGAAAGGAAACAACCTGTAATAAATTTAATATCAATATAAAATCAACGAATATTGAGAAGTAATTTACAATCCCTACTAATCCCTACTAATATTATAAATGTGAATGTAAGTTTGTTTGGTAACGCTTTCATGCAAAAACTACTACACCGATCATCACGAAACTTTGAACTACTGACTACTACTCCTGAAGGTATTAGAAGAAATATAGGATGCTTTTTATCCCGAAATTAAGCTCAGTTTTCTTGGGAGAGGGGACGAAAGTGTTTGACGATTGTACACCAGGCTTAGCTATCCTAAATACATAAAGTGCTGCCACATTTATGAGGCACATGTCTTACGAAAAACAAAAAAAAAGCGGTCGAAGTCGCGGGCAACAGCTAGTGACTTTACAAACGGTGATAGCCTAGAGATTAGTACATCTGCCTCACTATCGGGGAGCCGAGTTTGAATCCGAAACCTCACCTCAAACTTTTCAAGTTATTTGCGATTTAAGCAATTAAAATACCACTTGTACTGTTATAACAGTGAACGAAAAAAGCCATGTCTGAGAGTTCCCCATAACGATCACGAAGGCGTGTGAGTCTGTCTACCAATCCGCACTTTGCCAGCGTAAGGTGGAGTACGGCTTAAAACCTTATTTTGGGAATACGGAATGCCCGCTGATGTGCATAACCGTACCTGTATGCAGTTGTTTCCTCAGATCCCCATTTATCATGGCGCCGGGTATTCCGTACGACGTAGCATTGCGGAAGGCGCACGTTGAAGTGGATGGCGATATCTCCGCGACTTGTCTCCGAATTCCCACTGCCTATGTTCACTGCAAACCTGGAAAAATAATCAATATCGAAGACTGGAGGCATTTTTAATTAAGAATGCAGTAACTCTTTGATAACATTTGACATGAAATGCTTGGGAAGGAAGGACAAAAGTATCAAAGCTTGGGGCGTTGAATTTATCATTTACCTATCTGCATTTAGCTAATTTGAATTATGCCTCATAAGCGAAGCGTTGAGGTTGTGCTCTACTCTCGACATTTCAAAAAAAGCAGTTTTCTCGAAACTGAAATTGATTTTTTGTTATTTATATTGCACTTACAGGTTAATTTGAGTACACTAATATCAAGTCAAATAATTTGTCAGGCACATAAAATACATTTCAATAACAATTTTTTTGTTTAACATAGTAAATAACTTTAAATAACATTAAACATAATCTTTTCTGGACGTCCGTGTATGGACGGGTGTATGTGGCATCAAAATTGGTCGAAAAAATGATCGTATCGGAATATTTTTTTTTTAATTATCTAAAGTAACACTCGACATAATTTCTTAGTTAATATGAGCGTTCAATTCACTGTCGTTAAATTTCCATGTAATTATTTATAAATATACGTAAGTAGGTACTGATGACGATAAGAATAATAAAAATATGCTTTATTGACCACTATATTTCTTACAGCAACATACAAATATAAAAAAAACGTAAGGTAAGTCATTGTGGCCAACGGTTTACCTCCTCAGGTCCGTGTGGCAGAACCATAGGAATACTGGAACACAGAGCTGAGGGTCCAACTGAAAATCATTTCTTATGGACCTAACTTAATTTTCAGAGTTGCTCGCAGTTTTATTATATAGATATATTTAAATCCCTGCTACTTTCGGTCCTCCTATCATTTTATATAATACATACAATATATCACACGAATATTAAAAGACCTACATACGGCATACAAGTCGTTTGAATGAATATTTTCAGCTTATAATTCATAATATCTGCATAACATGTTACATGTTTTAAACTATTTTCTTTCTTTGTATAAATCTTTGGCTAGAATGATAAACGCGAGTTTTTAGATGGTTTTGGTTGAGTCAAGCGCTGAGATATCTCTTAAGAAACAAAACAAACAGACCAGATAAAGTTATGTGCCCTACGAATTATATCTGTATCGTTTTGACACTATCTTTGGCTCCGCGCACATACGTTAGTATTATTGACAATATTCTGCATAATGCCAATAATATTGCCTGAGTGCGGGGCGTAATGGATAGTTACGGTATAGGTAAAAAATATTGTCAATAATATGTACTGACTTTGTGCGTTTGACTAAACAAGGTAAATATTTATATATAGATTTTAACTTTTATGACGCAACTTCCAAAGTAGCTATTGTTTATTAGATGATTCGTCGTTTAAGTAGGGTTTAGTGAACAAATCTACAATCTTAAATAAAGGAACGCTTTCAAAATAACTTCGCGTTAACTTCAGAGGAAATCTTGGTATTTAACATTAGGCATTATGCACACCTACCATGGTAAATCGTCACTAGGCGTTCCTGTGCATACAATATGAGATCCTATGGACAAAGGTTCCCTCAGGTTTTGAGTGAATTTAATATCACGTGCTTCTGCTAACTGGGTCTGAAACAAGAAACAGTTAAGAATTAAGTAACTTCGAGTATTATTACAATAGCTCGAGACGAAACTATTGGTTCCAAATAGATCTACAAAATTTATGGTATTTTTCTTTCTTTTAATTTTTATTATTTTAAATGCACTTGTTTACAAAAAGTAATAAAAATATTGTAAATAGTACGAGATTGTATGTACAGTACGAGTCAAACGTAAATGCGTCCCTAAATTTTGCGCAGGACGCGACGTTGCGCACCACACACATTTTGGGAGTCCGGTGTAGCGGGGAGGTTAACAGCGCACGTCTACTAACTTCACGCAGACGCATTTAAATTTGAATCGTAATGTACTTGTTTTTTTTATAAAAATAGAGAAAAATAAAGAATACAAGTACTGAAGGAAGAAGATTGCACATACAAATATAAAGCCAGGTTAACAAAAAAAAAACGATAATATACATATGAATAGACAATAAGTTGAAAAACCTAAAAACGCTTTGAATTACTTGTAAATTATCCCGCGACTTCGTCGGCGTATGAATAAACGTTAAAAGATGCTATCGCTGGCTTTTTTTAGAATTCCGTATGGGGAATAATTCCGTCATGCAAATTTTGTTTAACCGTGTAGGTACAGTTCACCGTATCGGAGGCTCCCAAAAAGATTATTTTTTCCCGTTCTTGCAACAACAAACTCTACAGCTTTTTAATATTAGTATAGATATATGAATGTTTTCGTTATATAACTATATAAATATACTACGACAATACATACATCGCCATCTAGGCCCAAAGTAAGCGTAACTTTTGTTATGGGTACTAAGATGACTGATGAATATTTTTATGAATAATAAAATTAAACACTTAGAAAATACATATAAACACCCAGCCACTGAAAAACATTCATGCTAATCACACTAACATTTGACCAGTTGTGGGAATCGAACCCACAGCGTTTGACTCAGAAAGCAGGGTAGCTGCAAACTGCGCCAATCGGCCGTCAAAAATATATTTATGACTGCCTATTGGCGCAGTTTGACGTGAATTCGTAGGAATGACAGTTAGCTACCTACTTATTGATAAAATACTTGAGTCAAGTAGAATTAATGCAGTGCACGCAATGCAGAACCAAAGCCGGCAAACATTGATTCGTAAGTATGAGGTCATCAGCCAAGTCATCGGTTAGCTTTAATTAGTGCCAGGGTTAAATAGGCAGGCGCACTTGGATGTGTCGAATTGTCAATTATAATTTTCGTGGTGATATATAAGAATTCTAACCACTACATTTAATTATTACATCATCTATAATACCTACTGGATACGAAAGATTAGATTTTTGTAAAGTGAAAGCTTTTTGTTTGTTTGTAAAACTTTATTGAAAACACATTTAATAATACAGAAAAATAAACAAAATAAATTAACATAGACATTATTCGTGCAAAGGCGGTCTTATCGCTAAAGCGATCTCTCCCGGACTTTTTTTGTACAGAACAGAGAAAGGTAATATCCACATAGAAGAAGTTAGATAGAGGGGTAGGTTCAATTTTTGCCAGGCAACAAAGGGCCTAAAAGCTGGTGCAATGTAGGCGTGGCCAGTGGCGTGCACTGGGTTTCTTACCAGGGTATGCATACAGGAGGAAAATTGCATAAAATGGTAAAAATCCTCCTCTTATACGGGCTATATTTCAATTTTAGGGTTTTGTGCATGTATGAAGTGCTTTTGTGCATGTATGAAGTGCACGCCACTGGGCGTGGCGTTCCCGGTATAAATAAAGCAACTTGCACCCTCCACTAGGATGCAAGCTCTCTATCATAATTTCGCCAAGATCGGTTAGCAGCTAAAACGCGTATAGGCAACAAGTGCTTCCTGGGATAAAGAATATCCTACGCTTATCCCCAGGAATACCTATAGGTATATGTGCGAAATTTCATCAAATTCAAATTCAAATTCAAAATTCATTTATTTCATGTAGGCCTAATATAAAGCACTTTTGAAACGTCAAGTCTGTCTGTTTGTAGTGATTCTACCACCGGTTCGGAAGGCAGATTCTACCGAGAAGAAGCCGGCAAGAAACTCAGCAGTTGCTCTTTTCCAACATCAACAATTTACATTTTGCATTTTAACATTCGTTTTTCTATCTTGTGAGAGCTGAAAGCGGAGCCGGATGCTTCCAAGCAACCTTGTCATTAAAAAATTCATCAATTGTATAGTAACCTCGCTGTAATAAATGTGTTTTAACAAATTCTTTAAACTATGCACAAGTTTAAAGAATTTGTTAAAACAAGGCAGGTCCAAAATCACCTTAGGAATCATATTATAAAAGCGTATACTCAATCCCACAAATGATCCCTGTACAATACGCAGACGATATGCAGATGACACTAATTTATGACCATTTCTTGTAAGTCGACTGGTCGACATCAAGATCGGTGCATCTATTAAGTTAAACATAGGTAACAAACAAACACTTCCGCATTCGTATTATATACCAGTGGTATTTAAGAATATCCTACTACTACAGTGGTAAGCTAATAAACTATATTAGGTAATTTGCAAAAGTGGTCAGCTTGAATGTTGTTTTAGTGATTAGAAAAAAAACCACTACGACCGTGGTGAGAGAGCGAGAGAGCTTTCTTACCAAATTAGATACAGCATAATTATTTCGAAACCCTTCTAGAGCTAGGTATACCATAGCGAGAATAACGGATTGTTTTTTGAGCATCTAAATGTTAAATCATGATCGTCATTGTCAACCCTTTACCTGCCAACTATCGGGAATGAGAAGAGTTTAGGCTGTAGACCACAACTTCACCGTTAAACCAAGTGATTTTTAATTGCTTCAAACGCACGTAACTTATAAAAGTTACAGGTGCGTGACGGGGATCGAAATCGGTCCTCCCGACTACGAGAGTGAAGTCCTAACAACTATTAAGTACCTACCTCTTTTAAATGCTAAATACATTGAGACCAATGCGAAGCTAATAAAAAAGATAAAGGGTTTTCCTATAAACTAATAGGTAGGTACTGTATTGAAAGACATTGTAAACAACTTACTTAACTTTGTAAGCTTGAGAATTAATATACTTTTGAAGTTGAAAATGTTTCCTCATGCATTTTGGCGTATAGCTGCCTAATTACTATACCTATATTCGACCTATAATGTAATACCCTAGCAACGTCGGCATTCGACACCATAAAACTAGGGTTGCGTGTTACACAGAGATCAATACAATAAAAGTGCGTGGGGCTTACCTAGATAACAGATACCGGGCAATAGGAACCTATTTTATTTTTAAATAACGGCTCATAAAAAAGTATATATACCTAATGTGTTCAGTGATTATGCACCTATGCGTTTGTGTCATTTTTTTATATCACCATAACAGCTTAATGTCTTTGAAGGCTGACTGGCGCAGTGGGAAGCGACCCTGCTTTCAGAGTCCTAGGCTGTGGGTTCGATTCCCACAACTGGAAAAATTTTGTGTGATGAATGTATTTCAGTGGCTGGGTGTTTATCTGCCTATTATATATATTAAAAACGTTTACAACATTAGAGGTAAAATAATTTCAGTAAACTGCTAAATGGAATGAAGTGAATAACTAGTGTTCGAGAATTTCTACAAAAGTTTTTTAGATGCTTCAATATTGGTCGTGTACACGGTTTCTGTATGTTCTCAACTCTGTGTGTTAAACATAAAAAATGTATGCATAAATATAACCAAAATAAAACAAAATTAAATCTAAAAATTAAAGATGATGATAATGATTATTGAGATGGTGATATCAAAAAAAATACCTGGCTAAGTTTGTTGTGGGCTCTTCTTGGCCCAGGGCGCGTTTGGAACCCTCCTAGCTTTAGTTTTAAGTTACCGAATGCAGTTATTACCATCACTAACATTAGTGTTAACATGTTAAATGTATGAACGCTTCATAAGTATCTGAGATAAGGTCTACATGAAAAAAACATTTTTGAATTAGGAAAAGTGGTAATTCAATAATCACAGCTCTTACCTATACATGTTCAAATTCGTCACATGTAAATATGTGACAGGTTACTTAATTACCAAATCGGGGATTTCACGATATTCCTGCTAGAGATATCACAAATTTATTTCATGTAGGCCTAATATAAGCACTTTTGAAACGTCAAGTATGTCTGTTTGTAGTGACTCTACCACCGGTTCGGAAGGCAGATTCTACGGCGAAGAAGCCTAGAAGAAACTCAGCAGTAGCTATTTTCCAACATCGTTTTACAATTTAACAATCTTTGTTTTATCTTGTGTGAGATGAAAGCGGAGCGGCTTCTTTCTAGGCAACCTTGTCATTAAGAAATTCATCAATAGTATAAGTAAACTCGATGTATTGAATGTGTTTTTATACATTCTTTAAACTTATGTAATGGTAAATCTAATATTACTTTCGGTAGCATGTCATAAAAGCATTTACTTAGCCCCATAAAGTTTTTCTGTACTTTCCTAAGACGATATGACGATATAATTTATGACCGTTTCTAGCAAGTCGATTGTTTATATCCACTTTTTTTATATAGATTAATGTTTTGTTTTACAAAGATTAAATTGCTATAAATATATTGTAAAGTTACTGTATGTATACCCATTTCTTTAAATTTTTCACTATATATATTATATATAAAACTATAGCTTACCTTCATGGTATAATTTGTAATTTTCCTAAGACGACTGTCGAGTATAAGAACTCCTAGTTTTAACTAATATCCCGTATATTATTTACATATTTTACATCCTAACGTCACAGACTAAAACGTAATAATACCCAGTGTTCACGTCTCATTAGCTCTCGAGTGACCCAGTTTTATTCCCCTACCCGCAACTTTATTACCGTGCGCTTTTGCTATTATTATCTACCAACGATCAGACGTTTTTTTTTATTTCACTACATATTAGCCCTTGACTGCAATCTCACTTGGTTGTACGTGATGATGCAGTATAAGATGGTAGTTGGCCAACTTGTTGGGGTAGCATGGCGGTTATAATAAAACCATACCCCATCGGTTTCTATAGCTAAGCGGCACGTGTTTGTTAGCAGGGTGGTAACTACTAGTTATCACCTACCATGGCCATGGACACTAGAAAAATGAAAAAAATGATTAAGATATGAAAAATTTTAAATTCGGTTCATATGAGTCTGCCATGTCATTACAAAAACTTTTAACCGTTAGTACTTACCCATTTAAATGTAAACTATTATAAAATTCAATTTGACCTGCTTAAAATTCAAAATTCATGTATTTCAAGTAGGCCTAATTTATAAGCACTTTTGAAACGTCAAGTCAGTCTGTTTGTAATGACTCTACTAGACTTAATTGGCCGGCACTAACAGACAGGGAAAAATAATGTGTGATTGGATTATGAAAAATATAATATAAGTATGTATTATCGTTCAAAAATCACATGGGTTAAATAAGAGGTACTTACTCTATTTACTAAGGTTTACAATACATTTGTAAATAAATGCCACCCGAAATTACCTACTCCATAGGACCAATATGACCAATGTTATACTAGGTTTGTTGGAAAATGCGTTTTCTATGGCGCCACCTATGAACTTCTCACTAATACTCATGTTAGAGCAGAGAAATGATAACTATTACAAATAACGTATATTTCAGGTCATAAGGACTGCCTACAGAAGCGAAAACTAAAAACAATGTATTACGGAACTGTATTACGGAAATAAATACCTTGTACTTAACATTAGGTACCTAATTACTTTTGTACTACAGTGATTCAGCACTTATAAATTCAAAAAATATCTATCAAAAACACTATTAAATCAATGCATAGTCATGCGAAATAAACTTTTCTAATTGTCAGCATTACTTCACTTTACTCATTACTGCTATGATATTATGAAGCTTTGCTGCTGCATTTTTTATTCGGTGGCGCGAAATCACGAGATTGTATCCAGCCATCCAAAAGACAAACATGCATATTTTGATATAGTTGAGTATATATAATGTAGTTTATATATAGGTATATGCACAGACATAAACAGATGCTGGCACAATACGTTAGCATCATGTCCAAAAATCGCTTAGCGCGGATGTTAAAATGAAAACCTTCACTAATTATAATGTCTTCAAATCTCATTTACACTTTTAAGTGTGTGGGTATGAAAGTTTAGACCTAAATATATACATAGCTGATGTTATGGTTGTCACTGCGTACATTTTTATGACGTCTTTTTACATTTATTTATTTATTATGCATCTATTGATCTCAGAAAAAAAAAACATTGAACACAGTTTTCTCATTATGCATACCGTGCCCCATAACAAGTACCTACTTTTACCTCTTTCCCAGAAGCCTTTAGATCAAAAAAGAAATATTTGTGCCATTTAACGAGCAAATACCTACTTATCTACATTGAAGAAATGTTTTTTTTTTACCACTATCTACGTAGATAGCGAAGACCCACTTTTTATCGTGTTAGTCCTATTTTTGTTAAGAACCGCATTTGACTGCAATGACATCAGCTGTAGTTATAACCTTCGGATTTCAAATAAAGAGCGTAACAGTATTTAAAAAAAACACTCTTTGGATTTTATACAACAATAAAATAAATCAATGTAACGTATGTGTAGGTGATAAATACTTAAATAATAACTTAGTGCGAATATTTATACAACAAATTGAACCAACATATATAATATTTTTTCCATCCAAGAAGTTTATATACAACAATGTGTTGTCTAGAGTCTGTTCTATCCATATATTGTGTACTAACGTTTAATTTGTACAAAGGGAAAGGTTTTCAACAAGAAAAAAATGCAAAGAAGATGTTAATAAATGTGTTAACAATAAACATACGTGTTTTCATATTACCGATGTTACTGGTATTGCCTCTTCATTAGCATTACTCGACGGTCGGGCGCGGCAAAAAAGACGACGGCAAAAAGCACTACAGCCGCATTTGGTTCCGCAAACCATAATCCCTGTATATAATTGATAACTCACTAAACCACACTCATCAGAACATTTACACAACACATGTCAGCATAGCATTCACAAAAATATCCCGCACGCTCACTAATTCTACGTGTACTATAAGCGTCCCAGCTAATGCTACGTCCGATGGCAAGGCGCACTCGGTTTGTATTGTAGGTTGATTCATCAGTTGGCTGCTAAACACGCAAGGCCGTGGTGAGGATTCTTTGCATAAAAAGGCCTGTCAAACTTCGTATTTCCGTCATTGATTTCGAGATATAAGAAAAAAAACACTGTTTTTTACAGAGATCACCTAGGGTGGATATGAATAAGGTTTTATATATATTGATTCGCGACATAATTACATAGTTAGGTACGAATCGATTTTATTAGCGGTAAATCGCGTCATAGTTTTATCGCTGTTCTTTATCGAGGTGTAGGCTCGCAATTCAAATCGCTTGGATTCATTCATTTGGACGTTGCGCTTGCGATATTATTGTTTATTTTGGATTCATGAGGTGCTTACATAGTAGGTAGATTTATAAATGCGAAAGTGTGACTTTTTCTTGATTTGTTGCATATTGTTCTCCTCAGTTGTTGTATTGATTTAATACTCATGTATTGATAGACAGACGGACGGACGGAAGGACTGAAAGACTGACAGAGTCTAATTTAATATTTTTTTATTAGGTATTCAATGACAAATTTGTATTTGACTGATACCTAACCAACCTCCTTTTTTGAAACTTTTCTATACGTCCAATCACAGTTGTTTAACTTCTAGCTGTAAGGTTGGCGTAATTTAT
This sequence comes from Pararge aegeria, assembly GCF_905163445.1. Lineage (NCBI taxonomy): Eukaryota > Metazoa > Arthropoda > Insecta > Lepidoptera > Nymphalidae > Pararge > Pararge aegeria. The sequence goes on along the minus strand of NC_053190.1, from coordinate 9,250,916 downwards.
TTATTAATTATTTATGGTTATTTAACTAGAATAGACTAAGCTCAATTAAACTAATTAATTGCTAAAATCGTTAATAAAACGAAAGTTGAAGTCATTATAACCGATGATCAATAGAAGAAGTTTAAACCCTATTTATTAATACACATATATTATATAGATATTTCGATATTACTTCCACTTGTGCATCAGTGCTTTGAGAGTTGATAAAGCTGTGAGAGATGGTAAATTTTTATCCTTTGCCCAGGGAGAAAATTGTCTCCTGCCCCTGCTAGCTGTGCAGAGGTGACCTTTTATTTCCATAGAGACTAGCATAGCCTTGATTATGTTTAAAGGTATTCTTGTACAGTTGTCTAACAAGGTGATGCCAAGGGTATCATCATCATCATCATTATGATCCACCCATTACCAGCCCACTTGCAGTTGCAGGGTATAATAATGACAATATATGATGGAGATCAGTGATTCCCAGTTGTCTATATCGACCCCTCGATCGATATAGACCACTATCGATCGATATCGATCCCAGAGGGGTCTATGACAACCTGCAAGTTGTGTAACATAAAATTGTGTAAGTTGTAGGATGTTGGTATTCGCATTTTGGTCGCAATACTTTTTGAACTTGTAAAAACCTGAGAGTCGCAGTCTCAGAGCTCAGAGGGGGTTCAGCACTGTTACCAATCTTCTAACGAAAAAAAGAAACAGACTGGACATCATTAGCTGAGGAGATTTAACATCAACCCTTACAAAATTGACTCCAAATGTTGATAATTTATTATTAAAGCATCAGGTTCATCCTTCTCACTAAAAATATTGACTTATTGCTTATTTTATTTTATTTATAGTTTATGTTTCTTAATGTTACGTATATTTAACATAACAGATACAAAATTTTATTTTCAGGTGTTTTAATTTAAATTCCATTAATAAATGTATAAATTAACATGTGTTTTTACTTTAAGTTTTTAACACTAAACTTAACTACAGTTAGAAATTTACAGGAAATCAAAATCAGGTAAGTAGGGGGTCTACCCAACACAGAAAAACATGGCAAGGGGTCTACAACACGAAAAAGTTTGGGGAACTCTGATGTAGATCATGACTAGTCTTAGCAATGATGCTGAATAATATTTTAAGAAAATTGTTTACTTACTTAGGGTGTGAAGGAAGGAGAGACAAACACCTTTTTGCATTTATAATATTAGTAACATAGGTAGTAAGGATTTATGTATACAATCAATGCTGACAATTTTGTTTTAGTCTTTAACAAAACTAACTGAATTTGGCAGGTGGTGCTATCTCGACTGGATACTAAGGTGGCAGTACTCTAGCCTGGAGGGTGTTTAACAGACAAGGACCTATTTTCCAATCAGTTTATATCATCATACCCTAATTCTCAATAACTTGGGGTCTTCTAGGATATAACTAGCCAAAGGTTAGGTTGAGCGGTATAATAAATTACTGAAATTTGTTTTTGTGCCAGTTACCCCGGGCTAAACATATAAGGCCACAGTTCAGACACCTTATCTATGATCAACATAAAATTATTTATATAAAATTCAAAATACCCACAACATTGTATATTTTCTATAAAATATTATAATTAAAATAATAAAAGGTAATTAATCTTAAACTGATACAGCCAGTTTTATGTAAGCACCGGGTCTAAAATTATAGTTATTGGAAATGTTTACATAGTTAATTTGATAACGAAGATAAGTAGCTTTGGCTAATTCAGTAAGCTAGTAATAAGCCGCGGTCAAATTCTTGTTTGACCTAGGTAGAGGAGATCAAGTATTCAAACAATATTATCCTCCATTGCAATGAAAACTACAGATACTGACCTCGAAATCCAAAGCATCCTCAGCAAAGTCGAACTCGATAAATTCCCTTGGTATTTCACCTTCTTCTACTCCAGACATATTTAGACAATTTACACATTTTAAAACTTCTACAGGCATAATAATGAGAGTTTAGTTTTATGGACCCATGTTACGTCGATTTAGCAGGAATTCGCATAAATTAAACAAGCATTAAATGATTGCTAAATTTTTGTTTACTTGCGTTTCGAATCTCTCATCTCATCATCACTGGCTGTCATATGTCAAAAATCTTCAAAACAGTCAATTATGGAGGGTAGAGGTAAGGAGAGTTCAACTTACCTCTACCACTGTTCAACTTTTCTCCCATATAAGATATATGGGAGAAAAGTTGAAAAAGTGTCCAGTTGTTGCGCTAAATAACAGTTCAAAAATCCTCCACAATGGCGCTGGTGGATGCACAGGGTATGGTATGAATGTAGCAATCGTAGATGAATTGAAGTATGCCGAGTTAAAAAATTTAATGTCATTATCGACTAAAGTAGTTAATTATTGAGAATTTCAACAACTTACGTTGTACAAAATATTGTGGTAAATATAACCTTACTTCCTTGTATCTCCATACTTCCTTGTTTATTTTTCAAGCCTACTCTAAGAATATTTATATTTGGCGCTTCTTTTAAGAGTTACCCTGATGCAAATGTGGCGCCATCCTAATTTAATACATTTTGACGACACTTTCTCATATACACAGATGACTCTCCTTACCTCTACCCTCCATACAGTCAATAAAACTTACAGACCTGAGAAAACCAGATATAGACAGGGATATACAATCAAAAATATATAATCAAATCAAACTGTCACCACAGCACAGAACGAGTCTAGGAAAAATAATTAGGCTATCGTCCTCTTGGTACGTTGACATTATACAATTTTAATATGTTACTGTCGTAATGTATTTGTAACTGGTTTATTAATAAAGTACATCAACATTGACCAATGATGATACAAACACATGACGTTGATATAACATAGTGTTGTCGATACATGGACAAGGATATAGACCGTTTTTACACATAATTACTTTGTCTACTTTCTTATAGGAAAGCCGTATTGGTAACATGGACGTCATTCCAGGCACAGTGATCAGCTCTTATAAGTTGGAGGTCCCGGATTCGATTTCCGGCAGGGTTAATTTGGGAACTTATAATTTCTGAACTTCCTTTGGTGTGGTCTATGGAGGCTCTGGAGGCTCCTAGGCCGGGGCTTGTTACAACCCTCAGACAAATATGTGCTGCCACCCGATTTAGCCAGTACGATGTCGCGTAGAAATTGATAAAGAATATTGTTTTTAGCTGCCATACCATGGTACCGGCCCAATTGTATGTATATTGTAAGTAATATTTTTCATAGGTATATTTTTATTCAGTAGCTGAAAAAAGATTGTAGCAGGATGTTAGACTTAGGAAGCGTTTTGACTTATCCATTGAATGTAAGACGATACACGGACGTTGACTCGCGGATAGTAAGGGTCACCACATGTAAAGGCCCAGTCCGAAACGCCTATTACAATATCACCTTGATGTACGACCGGACCCCCCAAATCACCAGAGCAAGCGTCCTGCCCTCCTATGTTAAGCAGACCAGTGCATACATTGTCAGGCCATACAGGGGGTATGTATTCGAATCCGGGCTGGGACTTGAGGTCCGCGTAACGGTCGGTGCAGAGAGCGTGATTTACTATTCGGACGTCGACATGCCTCAACTCATTCGATAGACCCCCAAAATTCTGCAAAGTGAGATAATAGCTAGTTAGAAAAATATTTAGATCCAAATACAGGTAGAAAACTATGCCTATACAATGGCAACATGCAAGCGTGATGTATCTAAGCTGTTTAAATTTTAAATTCTACTCATCAGTATCATTTTAAACAATGGGAGTCTACTGCTGGAGTTTAGAGCCCACTGCGCTACTTTAGTTTTTAACCCCCGACTCAAGAACGACAGGGTGTTACAAGTTTGACGAGACTCGTCGTTATAAGTTTGACGTGAGTGTGTCTGTGGCATCGTATTTCCTTAACGGACGAACCGATTTGATATTTTTTTTGTTTGTAATGTGAATTAGTTGGGAGTGTTCTTAGCTATGTTTCAAGAAAATACGATGCCAAAAAAATCGATCCAAGATGGCTGCCGCCACAAAATGGCGGATTACATATTTTTTTACAACTTTCTTAATAGGGGTATCTGATGAAAGGGTTACTAGTTGAATACACAATGACATATTTTAATTCCTAGATGGCCGCCACCACAAAAAGGCGTAAATTTTGTTACTGTCGGGGGTTTTTTCTTAAAGGCCTTAAGAAACATTAAGTAGGTAAATAGACTCCAAATGTATCCTTTAGTAACATGGAATAGTGATGAAAGCGGGTACATGCCTCTGTGGTGGTTCCCCATCCTGCAATGTAAACCCGTAGGTTATCAGGAAGAGCGTAGTTAGGTCCAGCAATCCGAGCAATTTTAATTGTATTAGAAAGCGTCGCGGCGGTTGTAAGTCTTATCATTGCTATGTTGCTTGTCATCATCGTTGGGTTAAAGTTATGGTGCAGGATGAGCCTAGATACAGGAATCGGGGTACCGCCAGTCATCAATGCGGCAGATCCGACGCGCGCTCGCCAATTCGAAGCTATTAGGTTCCGACTGAAAAATAAAATGAACATATAGGTAGCAGATAGGCAACATCCTAGTCCCTACAAAAGACCTTTGTCCACTGCTGGACATAGGTCCTTGCCACTTCAGCTTAGCGACTCGTTGGTTATGTCCGCCACTCTGGTTCTTCTACGGATCTCGTCATTCCTGATTTGATCACGTAGGGAAACTCTTAAAGTCCTAACATAGCTCTCTCCATTGCCCGCTAATAGCGGATTGTGATCTACGATTATTCCTGACAATGGTCAATTTGATAGTATATATAAATAACACCTACGCCTTTACAGCAGGAAAATTGTATAAAACGGCTAAAATCCTGCTCTTATACCAGTAATATACAAATTATAGGGTAGACAGTACTTTTGTGCATCTATGAAGTGCACGCCACTGCCTTAGATTGATGGACACAGCATACCACAGTGTCGCCCTCTTTAGAATTAGGTGATGAGTTTTGCCCATACCACCCGGTGGGCAATTTGTTTGGTCCGTCAATTATTGCTATACAAATATCATTAACATAAACATTACCAAGGAGGGATCACGTCACGATCAATAGTAGGTCGGTCGTCAGAAATATGATTTTGGCGAAACAAAGACGCAGCAGGCGGAAAAGCCGATGGTAAAGTGGTTAGGCCGCTATCCCACTGGCGTTTTACGAGCGTTGGCGCTTCTCCAACGTCTCAACAGCGCCAACGTTGAGCAGACGCGACGTTAACGACGCGAGTTTCTAGTGGCAAGCGTTACATCCGCTGAACGCAACGTTAACGTTGCACACATGATTCGATTTGCAGACAGCCACAGACAGACAGACAGAGCGAGACGGCCTGATTGTAGGTACCTGTTGCAAAAAAACGCTAAAAACTCGCGACGTTAACGTCGCGTCTGCTCAACGTTGGCCCTGCGCAGACGTTGGAGAAGCGTCAACGCTTGTAAAACGCCAGTGGGATAGCGGCCTTATGCGGATCCTTTGAATGCGTTTTGTCACGTCATAACTAATTTCGCCTAGAAGGTAAATTATAACTTCTTGAAGCGGCCATAGCGCATTGGTTAGGAGCTTGACTTCACTTTCCGGGGGCAGAGTTCACGCACCTCTTACTTTTCTAAGTTATGTGCGCTTTAAGTTATCAAAATATCACTTGCTTTAACGGTGAAGGAAAACATCGTGGGGAAACCTGAAAGTTCTACATAATGTTCTCAAAGGTATGTGGAGTCCAACAATCCGCACTGGGCCAGCGCGGTGTACTACGGCCTTAACTCTTCTCATTGTAGGAGGAGACCGGTAACGGGTTGATGTGATGACGATGATGACACTCGTGTATAAGTACACATGCAGGCAGTTTTTTTATACAAATATGTAAATATACTATCTCTCTTCAACAAGGATCGCGACATTACTTTATCACGCAGATACCTACTTAATTATCTTAAACGTTCTACTTACCCATTGGGGAATTATCACTGTTTTATTATACCTGAATTAATCGTGGTTTATCTTTTACGAATATTTCAAACGGTAGTTGGTTCTTAATAGTAGGTATAATAATTCAAAGGTAATCCAAGATATTAATTAACTTCTGGTCTTAAGTTCTTGACTGGAATTATATACTTACCTTCCTAAGTATAACTATAAATGTTATAATGAGTTGAGTTCTGAATAAATAAAATACCTTCAGCTAAACACACTATATTCTGTAACAATAAACAGAAACCATATTTTAATATGGATTTAATGTAGAGAGCTTCGAGTATCTAGTCGCTCGGAGTATCTCTGCGTGATCCAATCAGAAATGAGAAAATTACGTAGAAGAACCAGAGTTACCGACATATCTTAACAGGTCGCAAAGCTGAAGTGGCAATGGGCGGGGCACATAGCTCGGAGAACCGTTGGACGTTGGGGTCCTAAGGTGCTGGAATGGCGACCTCCCACAGATAACGCAGCAAACAGATGACATCGAACGAGTCGCAGGAATCCGCTGGAACCAAGCGGCACAAGACCGTGGTATTAGAAACTCCCTACAAAAGACCCAAGTCCAGCAATGTACGCCGATTGGTTGACATGATTATTATGATGATATTATTATAAGTAAAGTTATCATTTTTTTAAACTCGTAATCAAAATAACCAACACAACGAAATTGTGAACGTTTTTACACGAAAAATAATAGGACTTTGTCAGATCATACATACTTAAAACACGTGCCAGTTGAGATCACAGCTAATGTTGTGATGAGAGTTCCGCCGCAGCCGTGATAGAAACCGTGATTCCACAGGTATTGCATGCTGGTCATGAACGGGTAATTTTCGATGTTAGTGATTGTGCCGCCTATGATGCGATTCGACTCCGCTGTAAAAGTGTTTTGCAATTCTCAACTAACTTTTCCGTTGACTGTAATCTCACCTGCAAGATGCAGTTTGAGATGGTAACAGGCTGACCTGTAAGGAATATGGCGGTTTTTTAAACTCATGGCCTTTATCGGTTTCTACGCGACATCTTACTTAAATGCTAAATCGCTTAGCGTCAAGTCTTTGTCGGTAACTAGCCACGACCGAGCCACTAGTATTTCTACAGTTGTTGTGGTTTTTGTTCTAATGGGCGTATGTGTTTTGGTGGTTGTTTATGTTTTAGATTATTATTATTACTAGCTTATGCCCGCGACTTCATCCACGTTTGCTGAGTTTTTTTTAAGGATCGCGAAGAAAGAGTTTATTTACACTTAAAATTATGGATTGTCTATCTCCGAGATGCAAACTTTATCTGATCGGCTGAAGAAGGTTAACAAAAAAATGTCGGAATTGTATAAACGCTACCAAGAAAATGTTGGAATTTTCAAGGTAATCTTTAGCATACGAATTAACTAACGATGCGTTTCCCATACTTCCTTTAGTAACGATTGCTATTCTTAGTTGTTGTCATCTATTTAGTGGGGGTAGGTATATTGTGCGGTGTTGATTTTGGTTGTTTTAAGCTGTTGTGAATATAGTTATGGTTTTTTTTTGTTTTAGGTACTCCAGTGGTGCTGGTGGTTGTGTTTGTGAGTTGGTGGTTTTATGTTGCTTTTTTTTCTGCTTGCTTAGTCTGTCGGGAAGCTTGCCGTGGCTAGTAACCACCTTATCAACGAATAACGTGCTAAGCGATTAAGCGTTCCGGTACGATTTTGCGTAGCAACCGATCAGGGGTATAGGTTTAAAATTAATGCCATACCCCTTACAGGTTAGCTCGTTATCACCGCTGCGATTGTGTCAAGTGCAGTGAAGTACTAAGAGAAGTATTAAGAGAAATAAGTAACACTTACCAAAGGCGGCACTAATAAGTGCTAAAACTACGAGCACCCTCATCATTGAATGATCCTATAATGGTAGCTAATTATCAAAAACTAAAGTGCTTATTTCGGTTTTGCTTATTATTATCGGCCGATATTTATCTCTAATATATTAATCGCGTACTAATCTTGTAATAATAGCTAGCTATTATTACAAGATTAGTACGGTTTTCCGCGAATTCAGCCGCCTAATACTTCTGAGAAATAATTTCCAATAAAAACTTTCTTGCGCTACCTTTAATCGCAAACAAAGTAATCGTTTCATCATATTAATTATCGACCCATTAGCGGCCCACCTATTACAGGGCACGGGTCACCTCCCACAATTGGAAGGGTTTAGGCCTTAGCCCACTACGCTAGCCAAGTACGGATTTCAACTCCAGGTTTTCTCACGATGTTTCCCTTCACCGTTAAAGTGTGATATTTTAATTGGCTAAAACGCACATACTCGTAACTTACAAAAGTTGGAGGTGCGTGCGTGCTGGGATTCGAACTCGGCACCCCCAAAGTGAAATCGAAATCCTAACCACCTCTTCATCAATTACAAACGAAGCAAAGTAAACGTTTGCGTGATTGTAAATAGCATAATGATTGGGCTATTACATGCAAAAAGATGACTCGGACTGATATTTCCTGTGTTTAGCGCGTTTTAACCCTTCTTCCTTTTTGGGGTGGAATTTTTATAAATCACACTCTAACATATCAATTGTCGGCCTAAATATTAATTATAAAAATTCTGCTTTTTCATTCAAACATTTAAATAGTTACAGAGCTCCCTAAAGAATTAGGGAGCTCTCCCTAATCCGACTGGTACTAAGCACCAGTCGAATTTGATTAGTTTCTATAAGCGCATTCAAAAGCATTAAATAAATTGACCATAGTTAATTGAAATTATAAGTTTACAAATTATTAAGGTTCTTTTTTCAAAGACTATACTTTTCAAATCACAGATTTCGCGAAGGCTACACTGTAAATTAGCAAGCCAAAAATACGATAGTAACAAATTAAATCAGTGCAAAAAATGTTTAAAAAGTAGTATTATATATGCGTGTGTAAGTCGAATACGTGGAAGTATCTTTTACGTGTTATTAAAAAAATATATTAGCTTTCTGCACTCCTCTATATAAACTATACCTAAATGTAGAAAGTTTCATACTCCTCCGTCCGCGCAATTTTCGTACAAAGTTTTTGATAGATATAGAGATTTCATAAAAGATTTAGAAAAACCAGATTACTGATATTATAGTTATAGATAATTCGGTTTTGGTAGTTGCTTTTGTAATACTGTCTACATCCATTCTCCAATTGCTGGAATAAGAGGAAAGTAGCTCTAAGGCCCCCGAGCTGTGATATCGACCACATACTGATATTGATGTCGTCCGGATGTACTATGAGGCTTCCAGAGTCCCCAGAGTCATTGTGGATAAAGGTGCGCAACATGGCGTTACGTTAGCCAAAACCTCTCGTTATGAGCCTTTGCCGCCTTTCAAACCCATGGATAATTTTGGTGAAAAAGAAAACACAAGCTTTCAGTTTTTATTTTATTATGTTAATAGCGGTAAAGTAATTTGGCTAAGCCACAGCCGTTTCAACGATCCATTGAGTGTAAGATGGAACACGTGCGCTGACTCCTGGGTAAAGAGGATGCGCACACGTGTAGCCCCAAGATGTCACACCGACGATGATGTCGCCTCCATGCAAGACGGGGCCACCGGAGTCACCAGAGCAAGCGTCTTGGCCACCGACGTCAAGGATACCAGTGCACATCATTTCCGGTGTTACTTTTGGTATAATGCTTTCGATATCAGGCTGCTGCCCGAGTTCAGCGTAACGCTTAGTGCAGAGGTCATGGTTGATTATAAAAACGTACGTATGTTGTAGCTCATCCGATACATCAAGGTTTTCATACTGCATTGGAAAAGAAACGTGTTAAAGTACAAATGCATAAAGGTAAGTTATAGTGGTTACATATATACCTACGATTACCTATACAGATACAAAACATGAAAGTTAGTCATTTTTTATCTGGTGGGAGGCTTCGGCCGTGGCTAGTTCCCAACTGCCCTCCTCTGCCCATCATACTTCAGCATTCTAACAGGGTCTATGCTGAATCTTAATAGTAAAACTCACTTTTGAGGAAGACGGCACATAATGCCCTGCAGTGGGACATAGATAGGCTCGGCATGATGCTACATACCACAGTCCACAACTATATACCAAAAAGTCGTTGATATTTGGTCCAAGATTTTCATGTAAGATTAATAGGTAGGTTGAACGGTTATCGATATATGATGACGTAAGAATGTATTATAGTTTGTTTCTTTAAAACTTTCCCTGCACGACCATGGGCTTTGATCTTATGGATAGATAGGTAGCTTATTTTACATGCAGTGATAAATACTTACTTGTGTTAATCCCCAACCCGCTACGTATACGCGTAGATTATCGGGAAGGGCGTAGTTTGGTCCTGCAATGCGGGCCAATTGAATTTTATTGGAAAGTGGCGCAGGTGATGCCAGTCTGACGATTGCCACGTCGTTTTGCACTAGCCTGTGTACATAGTCGTGGTGTAAGATAGTACGTGACACCCCAAGCGGGTGCCGCCGTCGCTCGATAATGTGGGACACCCGACGCGCGCACTCCATCGTCTCTCCGCATAATAAAAACTGAAACAAAAGAATCGATTGCTTTAAGTACCCTTAGGTTAAAAAGTTGTGCAACCAGGTTTGTTATTAGTAGTTTAATTACACTATTTACCCGACTACTGAAGGAAAAGTGAAGAGTGTTGTCGTAAGTCTATGTCTGTATTTATAAATGTTCCAGCATTGTGTATTTCCTATTGGGCTGATAACCCGTGTTTGTGGATTATAGCAGTCCAAAAAATACTTTAATGAGAGACTTGTTGACTAAAAATCTCAACGCGTAGATTTGAAAAGAGAAAAAAAAAAATATTTCAAAGATAATCCGTTTGTCTATGTTCAACCCAGAAATGCAGTTATGTTTGAGTAATTTTTGCTACGTTACGTCGCGATAAATCTAACATGGCCAAAATAAGCAAAGAAAACAAATATATTTGACGCTTCCAAACACCAATATGTATAGAAGCTCCTTCATCTGAGATTTAACAGAAATGTTTCGAGTTTGGTATCAAATGAAGGATTTGAGTGTGTAGATTCCAAATTATAAAAGTATATATTGGTATGTAGTATTGATAAAAAGTAATAAAAATAAAAACCCAACTACGGAGAAATTTAAAACTGGGCTACATAAAAGCTAAAAACTATATAATGGGCTGGTAATGGTGATGATCATTTTATTGCACATTGCAAAAAAAAACCGATTAACTTACAAAAAAATCTCTTTTAGATATATTATTTTTATTTAGCTTTCGCGTACCCCAAAGAACCTAAAGTTCTAATAAGTTCCGCTAAGCGATTTAGCGTTCTATTACGATGCCGTGTACAAAACGAGTTTAGTATAACCAATTTTTTTTTAAATATACCCGAATTTAAAACAATACCGGAATTTTCTTTTTGAGTAGGAGTCAATCTTGTATTAGTGAATTCAGTAGATGGGTACACAAATTATAATAAGTTTTACAAACAGTTGAATATTAAAGCTGTATTTCAGTCTGCTATTGAGTAGGTACTTGTTATTGAATAGAACTTACACTAACGTACTTATCTTCCTTCTTAATATACTTATGAAAAAGATATTTAATAGAAGCTATATATATATATATATATATATTCATTTCTTTGTCGAATAACGTTTGCATTTCATCATTATCAACCTCATACGGTCCTCGTACACCCTCACTACAGGACACGCAATAGAAATAAGTAGGTACATGTACAATAAACACTTATTGGTTATTATACATTTGAAGAATCCAACAACATGTAGGTAGTAGTAAGAAAATATATCATAATACTTATAGGTACTTACTAAAAACAATGAGCAGCAGAGAGTATTGCAGTTCTTGTAATGAGGGTTCCTCCGCAACCATGATTGTGAGCTCCGCCGGACCAACTGACTTGCATGCTGGCCATGAAGGGGTACATCTCAATTGGCGCCGGGGAGCCGCCGACGACGCGACCATCTCGCTTTGGCAACGCTTTTAAGTGTTGACGTATGAATAATCATAATTTAGAAAAATAAACAGATTTCTTTTTTATGTCAAAGAATCATGAGGCCAGGGGTCGAATCTCGTGTCGGGCCAAACCTTATTAGGAATTCGGTTTTTTGGTCAACCCCCGTGCCTCGAAGAGCACGGTAAGGCTTGTGCCCAACAGTGGAACTTGAAGCTGAGGGTGATGATCAGTGGCGTGCAACGGTTTGCTTACCAGGGTATGCATACAGCAGGAAAATTGCATAAAACGACAAAAATCCTCCTCTTACACGAGTTATACATACATTTTAGGGTATGCAGTGCTTTTGTGCATGTATGAAGTGCACGCCACTGGTGATGATTATGTGATGATTCTGAGGCTATCTGATGCTAGCAAATTTATCGGTTTTTGAAATCTAATTTATTATATGATAGAGGTAGGTATTCTACAATAATTAAAAATAATACTGCTTTAATAAGTTGTTAGTAAACACCTTGTCACGAATGGCAAAGTTTCCGCACACGCTGACACTTCTCGGTACGTCACTTACCGTAAAGGTTAGTGACTTACCGAGAAGCGTGACCTACCCGACTTCACATACTTGTTACTCACCATAAACAACACTGGTAAGTGCCAAAACAACTAGTAGTAGAACCTGCATCATTGCTAGTCCGCCGATTTAAAATGTACACTTGGTAATGACGATTTATATTCTCTCATTCTTGTTATATTATTTTTTTATCATTATTTATTTATTGCTTTAATCTCCTATTAATCCGCGCAATCTTTTCGTGAACACTAGTTCTAATCTATGGTTATATTAGGTATAAGTAGATTTTTGTATGTTTGTAAATAATAGTTAAACTCAAGAACTACTTACTCGAACATTTTAATTAATTCTTCGCATATAGATACTCGTAGTTACATTCTCAGCAAATAGCATAGGCCTATATTTATTTCAGTAATAAAAAGATTTACGTCTAAAATAATGGTATCTGTATAGCAAGGCAAAGAAAATCGCTAGCGAGTTGCTTTATCTTACAGCATATATTTTCGATTCATAAGTCCTCATGCAATAATAGAAGGGGTTTGCACTAGACGTCACTGAGGACGAGTGGTAATCTTACGAGAGTGAGTAAGTAGGACGATTCCTGGACTTGAAATATCTTTTGAACATTTTAATTACAGTAACCTAGCCTTATAAGCTTGAATATCGACGAAGAATCCACAACATAGTTTTAAATAAAACAATTCACTTTATCTTTATTAAGTATAACTAGATATAGAGAGATTTCATTATAAAGATAATATAAAAAAAAGTTTTTCAATTCACTTATATAAAGGGTAATTCGGTTTCGGTACCTCGAAACGAGAGTCGTTGCGCTTGTATTACTTTCATTTCAGTATTATCAATAGCCTATAACAATCCACTGTTGTTCTTTGTTATCGCTGTTCCCTTAGTCCTCGTCCTCCGTTAAATTTCGACCAATTTTTATAATTCTTTTTTTATTTCAAAGTGTATACTATCAAGCATGTTTTGTCTAATTTTAATGCAGATCTGATAAATATTATCGGAGATAAAGGACATAACTCTTCACATATAACAGCAAGTCGCTCGAATGCATGCGTATCATCCTACTAAATACTAATATTATAAATGCGAAAGAAATAAAGTAATATAAATATTAATTTTGATTATATACCTGCAAATTCAGTTTTAAAATATTCAAATTGAACTCATCGATTAGAAGTTGCGACGGGTATAGAATAACATGTACGGCCGCGAATAACATCGTTTGGAAATAAAACAGGCCTACCTGGTAGGTAGCGCTGCTATTAGTTTCTAGGTTTTTTTCTAGGTGCACACGAAGTTGCGCGGGTCAGCTAGTCTATATATATAAAGCAAAGTCGTGTTAGTTTCAACATTTATAACTCAAGAAAGGCTGGACCAATTTTTATAAAAGTTTTGGCAGAAATAGGGTACCTACACCGGAGTGAATTTTGTTGCACCGGAGCACGCTGAGAACATTACTATGGCGATGTATGTTAATGCTGTGGGCAATGCTATACCGCTCATGAAAGCGATATTAGAGGTGCGTGCGTGTTGGAATTCGAACTCGGCACACCCAAAGTGAAGCCGAAGTCCTAACCACCGCTTCATCAATAACCAACGAAGCAAGTACCTATACGTTTGCGTGTTCTAAATATGTCAATAACTGGGCTTTTAAATGCAAAAATATTACTCCGACTGATATATCTTGTGTTAAGCACGTAAACCTTTTTCCCTTTTTGGGGTGGAATTTCGATTAATCACACTCTAACATTTCAATTTCCAGCCTAAATACCAATGAACACAATATGCATTTTCATACAAACATTTAAATTGTTACAGAGCTCCCTAAAGAATTAGGATATTAAATAAAAAAATAAAAATCCGATTGGCGCTTAGTACCAATCGGATTTTTATTTTTTTATTAGTTTCTATAAGCGCATTCAAAAACATTAAAAAAATTCAAAATAGTTAATTTCAATTATAAGTTTACAAAATTATTAGGTTAATAATTTATATTATCAAAATTAAGCTTAATTTGCTATACTCCGCGAAAAGCACGAGAATCTGTTTGGTGTAATTTATAATTTCTTCAATCCTTATACTCCACACCAAACAAATCTTCGGCAATATACCCTCTACGCACGTTTCGCTCCGAAACCGGAGCATCCTCAGGAGATGTTGACTTTACTTTTATACTTTTCAAATCACAGATTTCGCGAAGTATACACTGTGAATTTGTTTTTTTTTTCAAACAAATTATAATCCAAAAAAGTAGCCAAAAATAATAATAGTAACAAATTAAATCAATGCAAAAATGATTAGAAAAGATTTTATAAGTATATGCGTGTATGAATTAAATACGTGGAAGTATGTTTTACGTGTACTAATTAAAAAAATATATTAGCTGTCTGCACTCCTTCTTTATATATACTATAAGTGTGGGAAGTTCCGTTCATTGTTTTCCGTCCGCGCAATTTTCGTACAAAGTTTTTGATAGATATAGAGATTTCATAAAATATTTTTAAAAACCAGATTACTGATATTATGGCTATAGATAATTCGGTTTTGGTAGTTGCTTTTGTAATACTGTATATACTCTATATCCATTCTCGAATTCCAGGATAAAGAGGAAAGTAGCTCTAAGGCCCGCGAGCTGTGATACCGACCACATACTGATATTCAGTGGCGTGCATTGACGGTATGCACAGGGTATGCACTAAACGAGCAGATGATATAAAATTTAAAAAATCTCCGATACTAGTAATTAAAACTTAAGGAGCGGAATTGTAAAAATTATAAAATGCCTTCCCTTAAGCTTTTAATAACTCTTACTGGAAATTTTCTTGATTTTATAATATCTGCATACCCTGTGCATACCCTCTATGCACGCCACTGCTGATATTGATAATGTCTGGATGCACTATGAGGCTTCCAGAGTCCCCAGAGTCATCGTGGATAAAGGTGCGCAACATGGCGTTACGTTAACCAAAACCACTCGTTATGAGCCTTTGCCGCCTTTCAATCCCACGGGTAATCGTAATAATGGTGAAAAAGAAAACACAAGCTTTCAGTTTTTATTTTCTTATTTTATTATATTAATTTAATTAATTAATATAACAGTAAAGTAATTTGGCTAAGCCACAGCCGTTTCAACGATCCATTGAGTGTAAGATGGAACACGTACGTTGACTCCTGGGTAAAGAGGATGCGCACATGTGTGGCCCCAAGATGTCACACCGACGATGATGTCGCCTCCTCGCACGACAGGGCCACCGGAGTCACCCGAGCAAGCGTCTTGACCACCGACGTCAAGGATACCAGTGCACATCATTTCCGGTGTTACTTTTGATAGAATGTTTTCGTTACCAGGTTGCCGCCCGAGTTCAGCGTAACGCTTAGTGCAGAGGTCATGGTTGATTATAAAAACGTACGTATGTTGCAGCTCATTCGATACTTCATGGTTTTCATACTGCATTGCAAAAGAAACGTGTTAAAGTACTATACATATTTATATACTATACAGATACAAAACATAAAAGGTAAAATCATTTTTTATCTGGTGGTAGGCTTCGGCCGTGGCTAGTTACCAACCTTCCGACAAGACGTGCCGCTAAGCGATTCAGCGTTCCGTACAAAATCTGGTAGAAACCTACGGCCGATTAGGGTAGTGGGCAGCGACCCTGCTTTCTGGGTCCACGGCCGTGGGTTCGATTCCCACTACTGAACAATGTTTGTGTGATGAACATGAATGCTTTTCAGTGCCTGGGTATTTACCTATATGTTATATGTATTTATGTAGGTATATTCATAAAATTATTCATCAGCTATCTCAGTACCCATAACACAAGCTACGCTTACTTTGGGGCTAGATGGCGATGTGTGTATTGTCGTAGTATATTTATTTTTTATTTATTTAGTTATCTTAGTACCTACCCATAACACAAGCTACGCTTACTTTGGGACTAGATGGCGATGTGTGTAGTTTCGTAGTAGTGTAGTGTAAACTTGTAGTAAATAAAAAATAAGTTTAAAAAACAAAAAACGCACTTTTTTCATTTAAGACTAATAGGTACCTATGTCAAACGATTATCAATATATCATGACGTAAGAATGTATGGTTGTTTGTTTCTTTAAAACTTATCCCGTAGGACCATGGGTTTTGATTTTATATATTGGTAGGTAAATACTTACGAGTGTTAATCCCCAACCCGCTACGTATACGCGTAGATTATCGGGAAGGGCGTAGTTTGGTCCTGCAATGCGGGCCAATTGAATTTTATTGGAAAGTGTCGCAGGTGATGCCAGTCTGACGATTGCCACGTCGTTTAACAGTAGCCTGTGAACATAGTCTTCGTGCAAGATAGTACGTGACACCTCAAGGTGGGTGCCGCCGTCGCTCGATAATATGGGACACCCAACGCGCGCTCTCCATCGTCTCTCCGGATGATAAAAACTGAAACAGAGAATCGATTGTTTTAACTACCCCAAGCTTAAAAAGTTGTGAAACCAGGTTTGTTATTCTTAGTTTAATTACACTATTTACCCGACTACTGAAGAAAAATTGACGTGTGTTGTCGTAAGTCTATGTGTGTATTTATAAATCTTCTAGCATTGTGAAGTTCCTATTGGGTTGATAACCCGTGTTTGTCGATTATAGCAGTCTAAAATTTGTTTTTTATGAGAGACTTATTAACTAACAACATGTAGACTCGAAAAGTAAAAAAAAAAACTATTTAATAAAGTTAATCCGTTCGTCTGTGTTCAACCTAAAAATGCAGTTATTTTTGAGTGTTGTTTACTACGTAACGTAGCGGTAAATCTAACATGGCGGTTATTATGAAGGACCAAAATAAGCAAAAAAAATTTTTTTTTTTCAAAAAATTCAAAATTAAAAATTCATTTATTTCAAGTAGGCCCAATATAAGCACTTTTGAAACGTCAAGTCTGTCCGTTTGTAGTGACTCTACCACCGGTTCGGAAGGCAGATTCTACCGAGAAGAAGCCGGCAAGAAACTCAGCAGTTGCTCTTTTCCGACATCAACAATTTACATTTTACATTTTAACATTCATTTTTCTATCTTATAAGAGCTGAAAGCGGAGCCGGATGCTTCCATGCAACCTTGTCATTAAGAATACTTACTACTTGCTATTATACTGCCAAATACCAATGTGTAT
Source organism: Pararge aegeria (assembly GCF_905163445.1). Lineage (NCBI taxonomy): Eukaryota > Metazoa > Arthropoda > Insecta > Lepidoptera > Nymphalidae > Pararge > Pararge aegeria. The sequence goes on along the minus strand of NC_053190.1, from coordinate 9,233,230 downwards.
AGAAGCTCCTGCATGTAAGATTTCACATGAAATAAAAGATCTGAGTGTGTAGATTCCAAATTATAAAATATAAAAGTATATTTCTTTCTTTTTATATTATTTGTTTATCATTTTTTATTTATTGCTTTAATCTCCTAATAATCTGCGCAATCTCTTCGTGAACACTAGTTCTAATCTATGCTCTTAATAGGTATCTATAAGTAGATTTTTTGTATGTTTTATAATACCTACTTAGTTAAACTCAAGAACTACTCGAACAATTCAATTAATTCTTCGCATAATCTGTATGAAATGAAAGAAGAATGTAGCTACGAGTATATATCGTAGCTACATTCTCAGCGAATAGCATAGGTCAATTTTTATTTCAGTAATAATAAGATTTCAACCTTAAAAATAATGGTATCAGTATAGCAAGTCCTGAACTGTATAGACTTGATAAAAGGTTCAAAAAATTAAAAACCCTACTACGAAGAAATTTAAAACCGGGCTAGCTGATAGGAGGCCCATGCCCTATATAATGGGCTGGTAATGGTGATGGTGATAACATTATCAATATCATTTTATTTTAAATGGGAGTAAAACCGATAAACCTACAGAAAATTTTGTGCTTTTAGATATATTATCTTTATTTGTATGCCAAAGAACCTAAGGGTCTATCACGTTCCGCTAAGCGATTTAGCGTTCCATTACGATGCCGCGTAGAAACAGAGTTTACTATAACCGATTTTTTTTTTTTTAAATATACCTGTATTTAAAAACAAAACCGGCATTTTATTTTTGAGTAGGAGTCAATCTTGTACCAGTGAAAGTAGATGGTACGGCACACTAATTTTTATAAGTTTTACAAACAGTTGAATAGTAAAGCTGTAAAGTAGTTTTATTTCAGTCTGCTATTAAGTATTTGTTATTGGATAGAACATGCAATGGCGTACTTATGGTTGCCTGGAAGAAATCACTATGAGTAATAATGCCGCCTTTATTACACAAATTTATTTGACTTGTACCTTTGTTGTTTTTGCCTCTTTTATTTATTTTTTTCTTGGGTGCAATAAAGTATTTTTTTATTTTCCTTCTTAATCTTCTTATGAAAAAGATATTTAATAGAAACTCTATATTTATTTGTTTGTCGAATAATGGTCGCATTTCATCAATATCAACCCCATACCGTCCAAATCCTGGACACGTAGTAGAAATACATATACAATAAACTACGGTAGCTACGTAGGTATTATAACTATGGTTATTATAAATTTGAAAAATCCGACAACGACTGTTGTAAGAAAATACATCTAAACACACTATATAGGTACTTACTAAAAACAATGGGCAGCAGAGAGTATTGCAGTTCTTGTAATCAGGGATCCTCCGCAAGCATGATTGTGAGCTCCGCCGAACCAACTGACTTGCATGCTAGCCATGAAAGGGTACATCTCGATTGGCGCCGGGGAGCCGCCGACGATGCGACCTCGCTTTGGCAGCGCTTTTAAGAGTTAACGTATGAATAATCATAATTTAGAAAAGTAAACAGAAATACTGCTTTATACGATGTTAGTAAACATATTTTCGCGAATGGCAAAGTTTCCGCACACGCTCACGCTTCTCGATACATCACTTACCGTAAAGGTTAGTGACGTACCGAGAAGTGTGAGCTACCAGACTTCACACACTTTTTACTTACCATAAACAACATTGGTAAGTGCCAAAACAACTAGTAGTAGAGCCTGCATCATTGCTAGCACGCGGTTTTAATTGTAATGACGATTTATATTCTTTCTTTCTTTTTATATTATTTGTTTATCATTAGTTATTTATTGCTTTAATCTCGTAATAATCTGCGCAATCTCTTCGTGAACACTAGTTCTAATGTATGTTCTTAATAGGTATCTATAAGTAAATTTTTTGTATGTTTTATAATACCTACTTAGTTAAACTCAAGAACTACTCGAACAATTCAATTAATTCTTCGCATATATATACTCGTAGCTACATTCTCAGCGAATAGCATAGGCCAATTTTTATTTCAGTAATAATAAGATTTCAACCTTAAATAATGGTATCTGTATAGCAAATCCAGAACTTGAAATATTTTTTGAACATTTTAATAAGAGTAATCTCATATTAAAATGTTCATAATATCGGCGTAGAGTCCAGAACATAATTTTAAATAAAACAATCCACTTTATCTTTATTTATAATAAGAGATGTAGATATAAAGAGATTTCATTATAAAGATTATCTAAAAATGTTTTCAATTCACTTATACAACGTGCAACGGAATCACGAAATACTGTTGAAGGGTGCAGAAGTATATTTAATAAGAAAACACCCTGTAAATTTTTTTAAATCTAAATTAGTATATTTAGGTACTTTTCCATACAAACTAATTTAACATATTCTCAGTGTTTACTTATGACAACCCTATATAGGTTAAAAAACCGACGTGCATAGTACATACGCTACAGGACACGACAACGATAAAGTAACAGGACTCTGATTTTACCTTTTGCATGTGGCGTTAAGGCTATAGCTGATTTCTTTTAATAAAAACTATGGCGATAGTTTACTCGAAAACTATTAAAGTTTCGGTTTCACACATAATTCCAGAGATAGTAAATAATGTACCTCTAAAGCCCGAAATAATGCTTCAGAGTATTATTTTGGTTTTCATTTACACGTTGCATAAAGGGTAATTATGTTTCGGTTTCTCGAACAGCCGTTGCTCTTGTAAGACTGTCCATTTGCGTTCAGTCCCAATTGTGGATAAATATTATTTAATTTGACATAAAAATTTAATAATTATGTAGATCGGTCTTATCGTTACATGACCGGATTTGACTCTTGGACTCAGAACGCAGGGTCAAAGAAACCCTTTTTTCTTGGACAAAGAAAAAAGGGAAGTCTAAAATATGGGAACCCAATCATGCAGGTTTCTTCAAGATGTTACCCTTCACCGTTGAAGTAAGTGATATTATAATTGATTAAAACGCACATAACTGACAAAAGTTGGAGGTGCGTGCGTGTTGGGATTCGAACTCGGCACCCCAAAGTCCTAACCACCGCTTCAAAGCAAAGTAAACGTTTGCGTGTTCTAAATAGGACAATAATTGGGCTTAATGAAAAAGATATGACTCGAACTGATATATCCTGAGTTTAGAGCGTTTTAACTAGACTCCCTTTTTGGGGTGGAATTTCTATGAATCATTTCAAGTAGGATATCAAATAAAAAATAAAAATAATACTTAGTACCAGTCGGAGTCGAATTTGATAAGTTCCTATAAGCGCATTCAAAAACATTAAAATAATTGGACCATAATTAATTTAAATTATAATTTTGAACATTATTAAGGTTCTTTGGCAAAGACTAAACTTTTTTAAATAACAGATTTCGGGAGGGACAGGGAGCTCTAAGGGCCCCCGAGCTGTGATACCGACCACATACAGACATTGATGTCGTCTGCATGCACTATTAGGCTTCAAGAGCCACCCATGACGTCCTGACCACCCAAATCGACGATAATGGCGGAACGTTAGCCAAAACCTCTCCTTATGAGGCTTTGCCTCCTTTCAATACCATGGGTAATTATGGTGAAAAAGAAAACACATGCTTTAATTTTTTTTATTGTATTATTCACAGTATGGTCATTTGGCTAAGCAACCGCCGTTTCAACTATCCATTGAGTGTAAGATGGAACACGTGCGCTGACTCCTGGGTAAAGAGGATGCGCACATGTGTAGCCCCAAGATGTCACACCGACGATGATGTCGCCTCCATGCACGACGGGGCCACCGGAGTCACCCGAGCAAGCGTCTTTGCCACCGACGTCAAGGATACCACTGCACATCATTTCCGGTGTTACTCTTGTTATCATGTTTTCGTTACCAGGCTGCTGCCCGAGTTCAGCGTAACGCTTAGTGCAGAGGTCTTGGTTGATTATAAAAAGGTATGTATGTTGCAGCTCATCCGATACTTCAAGGTTTTCAAACTGCAGCAAAAGAAATGTGTTAAAGTACTATACAGATGACATAATTATATACTATACAGATACAAAACATAAAAGATAAGGTCATTTTTTATCTGATGGGAGAATTCGGTCGTGGCTAGTTACCAACCTTTCGACAAGACTAGACGTGCTGTTAAGCGATTCAGCGTTCCGTAAAATGTCGGTTTGAAACCGACGGCCGATTGGCGCAGTGGGTCCGATTTCCACAACTGGACAATGTTTGTGTAATGAACATGAATGTTTTTCAGTGTCTGGGTGTTTACCTTTATGTTATAAGTATTTATGTGGGTATATTATTAATAAAATTATTCATCGTACTAAGATAACACAAGCTACGCTTACTTTGGGACTAGATGGCGATGTGTGTATTGTCGTAGTAGTGTAGTGTAGTGTAGTGTTAACTTGTAGTAAATAAAAAAAAGCATCATCTCAAGAATGTTTGTATTTATCGGTGTTCTATAATATTTATTTCAGACAAGAACTACCTCGTCCAGTTGTTACCATGTTCTAAGAATGGAAAGGAAATGGTTTCATCTTTGTACCAAAAATAGTAAGCTATCAGTGATGTGATACATTGTAAGATTTCAAGCATTCTAACAGGATGCAGGGTCTATGCTTATAGTAAATCCCACTTTTGAGGAAAACCGCACATAATGAGTGAGTGAGACGTTGATAGGCTCGGCATGATAGTTGTTATGCTATCATGATAATTAAAAATAACAAAACTCGTTGGAATTTGGTCTAAGATTTTCATTTAAGACTAATAGGTATGTTAAACGATTATCAATATATCATGACGTAAGAGTGTATGGTTATTTGTTACTTTAAAACTTGCCCTGCACGACCATGGGTTGTGACCATTTGATCTTATATATATAGGTAGGTAAATACTTACGTGTGTTAATCCCCAACCCGCTACGTATACGCGTAGATTATCGGGGAGGGTGTAGTTTGGTCCTGCAATGCGGCCCAACTGAATTTTATTGGAAAGTGGCGCAGGTGATGCCAGTCTGACGATTGCCACGTCATTTAACAGTAGCCTGTGTACATAGTCTTGGTGTAAGATAGTATGTGACACCTCAAGGCGGGTGCCACCGTCGCTCGATAATATGGGACACCCGACGCGCGCACTCCATCGTCTCTCAGAATAATAAAAACTGAAACAAAAAACGATTGTTTTAACTACCCTTAACCAACCAGGTTTATTATTCTTAGTTTAATTACACTATTTACCCGACTACTGAAGGAAAAATGACGTATGTTGTCGTAAGTCTGTTTGTATTTATAAATGTTTTACCATTGTGAAGTTCCTATTGGGCTGATAACCCGAGTTTGTGGATTATAGCAGTCCAAAAATGTTTTTTTTTATGAGAGACTTGTTAACTATGAATCTCAACGTGTAGATTCGAAAAGTAAAAAAAAAAAACTGTTTAATAAAGTTAATCCGTTTGTCTGTGTTCAACTTAAAAGTGCAGTTATTTTTGAGTGTTTTTACTACGTAAAGTCGCGATAATGGTATGGTATATATGGTACCTATGTTTGTCTAACTGTTATGGTTAAGTCATAGTAACTACTTTTTTTTATAATTTTTCATTTAAAACACGGGTACAACCGTAAGATGGTGCCTATCATGATATTAATCCTTCTCCAAATAAATAGTTTTATGAGTCTTAAGTTGGATAATATACCTGCAAATTCCTTTTTAAATTATTCAAATTGAACCAATCGCTTAGAAGTTGCGACGGGTATAGAAACGCAAAAAGCAAGAAAAATGCAGCGAGCCGCCCGGCCCGGCCAAGAATAACATAGTTTGGAAATAAAACTGGACCTGGTAGATAGCGCTTCATTTAGTTTCCAGGTTTTTTAAAGATATTTAAACCTCTAATAACCGATTTGGTGCAGACCAAGTTGCTCGGTCAGCTAGTATACAGTAAACTTGGGTAACTACTCATATACGTAGGTAACTATGGTTATTATACATTTGAAAAATCCGACAAAAGGTAGGTAGTGGAGACCCATCAGTAAGAAAATACATCTTAACATATTTATAGGTACTTACTAAAAACAATGAGCAGCAGAGAGTATTGCAGTTCTTGTAATGAGAGATCCTCCGCAACCATGATTGTGAGCTCCACCGTACCAACTGACTTGCATGCTGGCCATGAACGGGTACATCTCGATTGGTGCCGGGGAGCCGCCGACGATGCGACCATCTCGCTTTGGCAGCGCTTTTAAAGTTTTAATCATAATTTTGTTAAACAATCAAATTTCATTTTTATATCAAGCTAGCTGACTGCTTTGATTGCTAGCATGTTTAACAAAGGATCACGAGTTCAGGCGTCGAATCTCGAGTCGGGCCAAAACTTGTTAGATATTCGGTTTTTCTTTTATAGATTTTCCAGTACCAGTCTAGAGTTAGGAAATTAGCGGTGTCAACCCCCGTGCCTCGAAGAGCACGGTAAGGCTTGTGCCCAGCAGGTGAATTTGAAAAGCTGAGGGAGATGAATATACGACGATTAGGCTATCTAGTTTTTGAAATCTACTTTATTATATGATAGAGTAGGTATTCTACAATCATTTAAAATAATACTTCTTTATACTTTGTTAGTAAACAAAGTTCACGAATAACACGCTCACGCTTCTCGGTACGTCACTTACCGTAAAGGTTAGTGACTTATCGAGAAGCGTGAGCTCCCCGACTTCACACTCTTGTTACTCACCATAAACAACACTGGTAAGTGCCAAAACAACTAGTAGTAGAACCTGCATCATTGCTAGCCCGCCGATTTGAAATGTACACTTGGTAATGACGATTTATATTCTCTCATTTTTGTTATATTATTTTTTTATCATTATTTATTTATTGCTTTAATCTCCTATTAATCTGCGCAATCTTTTCGTGAACACACTAGTGTTCTAGTGTTAAATCTACTTATACCTAATATAACCATAGATTAGAACTATCTAATCTATGGTTATATTAGGTATAAGTAGATTTTTCGTATGTTTGTAAATAATAGTTAAACTCAAGAACTACTCGAACATTTTAATAAAAATATAACTACTTATGAATAGTGAATAATCTGATAAAATTAAAAGTTCATTTATCATTATCAAAGTGAAAAGATTTGTTCATTTTTGGAAATGCCTACTATTTTAAGCCGCATAAGACTTCTTTGTTATAAAAAAAAAAATCTGTATTACACGGCTTAATTAAAAGAGGTCCATCTTTATTCATATAACTTGTAGTGAGGTGCAAACTAAACTTAATGGTAATCATAAATAAAGGACAAGTACGGTTATTTTAAAATAATATGGGTCTAATATCTTGGATAGGAATCCTTATATCGATGTAATAAAGTTCTTGTTATGAGCAAGTGTGATAAAAATTATTATGGCCATCAAAGAAAAAGATAGGCCAGTTGCGGCGATGGAAGCCTGACAATGTTTATCTTATTTATGCCAGGGCTGAGATCTTGGGTGAGGTTTAGAACTTCCATGGACACTCATACTTCACAACACAGGCCTTTTGGGGATTCAGACGACAACCCTAAAGCCAAATTGACCTAACTCTGTACCGATACTACCCGGACGTCAGTCTATATGACATTAGTGAGGCTCTCAAACTGAAGGTGACGGTGAAATAATAGCAGAACTTCTGAAGACTGTTGGAAAACCGATGTTTGATTCCGTTATTCACAAAGGCACAGCGCTAGGCGGCACGGGAGCTTGGTTGTTGGTCTCAAATAATATATATATATATAATCATCCATGTTGTCCGTAAATCCAAGGCGTTCCGTCGGCAGCTTTGATTGCGGTGCCCTCTAATACAAAGTAGGCGGCACATCTAAGTACGCTTAGTAATATTACATTTTACTTGGCACCGACTTAAAAATGTTGTAGAAAATATTTATTTCTTGCGTTTAAGTTGTTTAACAAAGTCGATTTTTTATGTAAAAAAAAAGTTCTTCAGTCATGCCATTCTAGTTTAGTTGTAGAAAGTATAACCGAATTAAATAGAGGGTTTATTAAAAGTAAAGATGTATAAAAATAACACAGTTCTTTGGTATACACTTTAATAAACTGGAATGTCTTAAATGTACAAAAAATACACAAGTTATGAACTAACATAAGTAAACGGCAAAGTTGAGAGACATCACGAAATATAAAAAAATGGCGGTAAACAGTAACGCTTTGGTTTTAAAACGTTTACTAATGTGTAAACAACGGTAAGTATGACAAATTCTATCTAAAACTAAGAAAGGTGGGAAAAATAATAATTAAAGTTTGATATTTTAAGATAAAATAAGTTTCGTTACGATTTACGGCAAATAAACTATTATTTACCGATAATAATTTTTGTGACCCACAAATCCGTCTTTCGTTTTAAAAGATATCAAAATATCCACAATTCTAAACCTTATTTATAAATTGAGTTTAAATGGTACCTATTTATTTAGGTGTAATAGCGTGGCGTGTAGGTGTTTCGTCAAGGTTGGTGGATAACGCTCAGAAAGTAAGTTTTAAAAACCTTTATGATCGGCATAAGCATTGAATAGAAGCAGGCCTTACTTTGCGGAATCCCATGATATACGACGAATATAATTAAATAATATAAAGCTTAATTTGCTAAATTATTTTTTATTCATTAAAATTCGCGAAAAACAGGAAAATCTGTACGTAAATGTCAATATGTCTCCTTTAATTGGTTAAAACTTGAAAACTACGCCACCGGAGCAACGTTAAGACATGTAGTCATATACTATATGTAAAAACAGGAAAAAACGGAACTTGTTAATTTTATTTTTTCACGTTTAAATTAGAGCAGATTTCTGTTTTCGAAAACACCCTAAATTAAATATCTTTAAAACGTTTCACTTTTAAATAGCACATTATCAGTAGTGATCCGAATAATAACATCCTTCATTATCCAGGTCAACTTTTCCTGTAACCCTGTAGAATTGCTCATAGATCGTGATAGGTAGTTTCGTCAGCGGTTTATGCTTATCCTGGTCAAAACCATGCGCAAGCCTCTGTTTCATATTATGAATTCAACTGTCCATTCAATGATTGTCATAAAAGTCACCCTAAGTTTAAAAATAGCACAACTTTTAGAGCTAGCTAATTAATTTTACCATACAATTTTAGAATTTTAAACATTCTATTGAATGTAAGTTTAAGTTTAATATTTATGAAGTGTTATAAATAATGCGGTATAATATACGCAAAACCAGGCAAGAACCGCGCATTGTAAGAATTGACACATTATCAACAATGTAGAACCTGAATAGTTCTTATTATTTTTAAGTGAAAATATTTTATCAAATTAATCCTTAATGACACAATACATGACACTGATGTCTTTATCAGTAAATCTTTATCCTCAGGACAACATATTTATAGTAAGTACTTTTTATTTTAAACTGATCTTTAGTAAAGATTCGGATTTGTAGATAAAACATTGTTGATAGACCGTACCATAGTGAAATGATCTACAAACATATTCTAATATTTAGATCATTACCAAGTCCGACCACAGGTTAAATATAAATAGACCATAAAAAGGTTTGCATCGATGACGATTATTTAAAATAATAATAATATTAAACTGGTTGATTAACAATAAAAAATAAAGTAGGTAATAAAAATGTGTAAGACCTTATTTTAAGAAAATCATCAAAACCTTCCATGTTGGTACTTATTGTCTTAACAAGCTTACAAAAATAACATAAGTTGTTTATAATTTATTGAAAGTGCACCTGAGGATTAACTCCTATAGTAAATGCCAATAGATCTTAAACTTGATCGACAAAAACACTTATAACTATTAAACTATAAGGCTATTATTACATTTGTAATTGACATATTTTTAGAATATTTATGTATGCCAATGATTTTTAATGTTCAACTACAGTCCACATGAAGACGATATTAAAGTCTATTGCCGTTAGGCATGCTAAATTATTTGTAAATATCGCGAGTGGGGACGGATACGTCATTTGTAAATAGCAGCGTGAATGGGCATGATGACTAATTTTGAAAAACTGCTCTATGGTGTTCGAAATAATCTACTATCTTATCTTCTTTCATTTAATTTAATTTCTGCAAAAATAAGATATTTTTGCAGAAATTAAAAGTTTTTTTCTATAAATTGCAAACAGTATTAAGAAAAATATTTCTCGCGAAAACGCTTGCCGAGTGTCATGGCCGTACTAGTGACGTCATAGGCAAATAGAGCTTTAGTAAGTACTTGTTCCATAGCTAAAGATTATTGATTTTGGTATTGATAACAAAAACTAAGCAACTGATAGTTTTAAATCATAAAATACTTGTTATATGTAGATTTACGAAGTTCAAGCGGTACAAAATTACGTTTATATAGACGTTACGTCTTGATTTTGAATTCGGCGTTTCACTTTATTGAAAATAAATACGAATATCACTTCGAATATAAATAAAAATACACTTTGCATATCATATCATAGGTCATTTGATAAACAATATTTTAGCGATTCTTTGTTACTGTCATAATGCCTATTCACTAGACGAGTCGTGTTTCGCGCAGATAAGTAGCGATTTATTTCGCTCAGTTTTACTTGTCTCAAAAAGGTCAATTCGCACGTTATTTTCCTTATTATGTTTGCAATATTCATTACCCAAAGCATGATATTTGCATCTTCACTTTTTTAGTTGTTTTTTTTTCATTATGAAAACACTGTATCTGAGCCAAAGTACCTAATTGTTTAGTTTTAAGTTCATTGACGCTGCCGTCATGTCGCTTTCATCTTATACAGGATAAAATAATGACGATTAAATAGCGAGTGCTCGTGTTAGAAAAGAGCAACAGGGCGCGTTTGGAACCCTCCTACTTTTAGTAGTAAGTTAACGAATGTAGTTATCGCCGCACAATAATGAAAACTTGTTTGTATGAACGCTGCTTAAGTACCTGTGATAGAAATAAATTCAGAATTTTAAAATTTGAACTCAACCTCTGTTTATTGTCAACATATTCTCTGTAGAAACTGCTTTTTGAACGCGGCGGCGGTAGATTAACTACAAATACATAGTATTGACGGAAAACGCCTATCAAGTCGGCATACTTGAAACATAAGGTGAATTTTGTTTTGAAGATAAATTTGTTTTGATGCTCAAACAGGTCTCTACGCTTAAAAAGCGTGTGAATGACATAATAAACGTGGAAACGAAAGCGCAAAATTAACCCTTCTGGACCTTACAATTTGTTTGAAAGCTGACATAAATTCGCATCGCGCTTAGCGCAAGTGTATTTCGGACCGCGATTAACGCTAGTGTGTAGATAGTTTATTGTTTTGTGGGCGCTAGTTAAACATTTTAATAGCAACAAGGCATAAAATATCACTCTACACTTAAATTATACAATACAGTGTAATTGACCTTAAACTAATAAAGCTTTCATTGTATGTTAACATATTGTGTAGTCTAAATATGAGATACAAACAGGTAAGTATATGTACATAAAATCGAATATTAATCAAGCGCTTTTACAAACAATCCAATTATGTTTAGGAGATCGTGGATATATAGTATAACCTTTAATAAAACTGATTCCTTTTAATGTCTCTATCCCGATGCTTAACAAACAATTATTATTTATTAGATAAGGGTTAGTACGTAATAAAATTTTTATTAAAAAAGATTACATTAAGCATTCTATACTTTAATTTTTTTTATTTCGATATTTTTGTTTAGTTAAGTATTTTGTTCGTGTTCATATGATAAATCTTAAGGTAATAATATTTGGCAGGGTTCAAGTCTGTGATATTATATCGATTACAATTTAATACTACGTATTCATAATATTATACTATATATCAGCTCAATAATTAACAATATGAACGGTGTACAATATTATTTTGTTCTCGGTAATCTAACATTAATTGTTAACCTTAAACAAACCTCTGTCATGGAAATATGGGAGTTGTGAAGTTAATACTTAATACTAATAAATAAATATCTTACAAAACACGTTATACATTTATCAGACTATGTATTTTTAAGCGCTAAACATAACAATACGGCTGGCCCAAATTAAAACCTCGCAAGTGACTAATTACTTTATACAATTAAATATCTATGACCAATATAGTTTAAATACAGCTTAAGCAGTGTTTCTTAATTTATTTCGTATTAAATGCACTGTTCATGTAATAATTATTGATATAGTAAAATTAGATTCAATGGTCGATCAGTAATTCAAATTCAAACGCTGCAAATTCTAAAACATATAGTATTTAAACAAAGTATAACATAATGAATAATCGCTTGCAATGTTTTAATTTGTTGTAGCCGCATATACAATTATATATTTCAAATTGAAACAGCAACAATATCATATTACTTAAATTACGCTTATAATTATAGTAATGTAGAAAAACAGCGAACATTATGAATTTATTCATTTACTCGCTATGAAAAAAATTACGTTATGCCTTTACAAAAGGAGCCGCTATTTTATATAGGCAGTTGGTACCGAATCAATATCTGCGGGTATATTGTGCTACTCAGCAAATTGTTTTTTTGAACTTAATATTTTTTCATTGCATGTTTTTGAATTGTAAATATTTTCTTTGGAATTTATCAATCGGTGAAATTTTAACTGTGCTTATATAACTTGAGCTAAACTTAAACCAGCATATAGATTTTAATAACTATATTATATCCATTAGGTATGCGAAAAGGTTATTTTTAAGTTTTACATAAGACTCGAATTTTATGTGGAACGCTTGAATCAATAGGATGGTCTAAACAAGTGCGTTGTTTTACTGACGCTGTTCTTATCGGCTGTCCTTAGGCTTTAACGTTGTTAATAAACATCACGTCACCTTTTACTTATTTATAATGTTAAAAGTTGATATTAATGGTATGGAAATCCCGAAAAATATTGAATGATAATCTTTTTTGATCGCTGCTAACTCGTGGCAAGTGTAGCCTAGTTATTTCAGTCAATAGATGCTTTGTTTCGACAGCTCATATATCCTATGATACTGTTAAAAATACCACATCAACTGGCGGTGGCGTGCACTGGGTCTCTTACCAGGGTATGCATACAGTAGGAAATTTGCATAAAACGGCAAAATCCTCCTACTATACATATAAATAAACTTTAGGTTAGGCATTGCTTTTGCGCATGTATGAAGTGCACGCCACTGTCAACTGTTATCTAATATATGAATGAATAACGCACGTATTGTTCGGTACCATTCAAGCGGTTGTCCTTTCTTCAGCTAACAAGGCACATAATTCATAAGATATAGCGCTTTTTTTCAAGTTTTTTTTTTATTTACGTTCATTTAAATTTCGAGTGTTGTAGCAACTCTTTGGAAATTGAGTTATATTATTACTGTTACATTACAACTACCTACATTTACAAAAGTTCTAAGGACTCCTGAAGACCCTTTAGAGATGAATAATTCCAGATTCTGTCGTCAAAAAGTTGATCGCACAAAGCCGCACGAGCGTGCGTTTGTTGTTTTAAGTTTTTTTTTTAATTTTTGCAAAAAAAACATACGAACTAAATTAGAGATACACTGGTACCGACTGTGTTGTACATAAATGTGTAAACCAAACTTAATTTATATACAGTGAGAGTGAGATTTGTGTGAGATTTCTACTTATTCGTTCGCGTGTAAGTTAATACGATAAGTAGGGAATCAGAAGAGAGCCATCTAGTTACATGATGTGTAAAAGTGTTGCTGTAGGTAGATTGCTGTAGGTATTTATTTTATTTAGCCGAGCCTAAAAAAATAGAGCCATCTTTTTCCACTGCAAACATTATGAATAGGATAGCACTACTATTAGACCTAGAAATTTAGTTTAGTTAAGAGATTTGTGTGCAACATAATCAGCATCTACATTTTGTAAGGTGGTGTCCCAATATCGAACTAGTCTGATTATAGAGTACACTGTGAAGTGCCGCGGAACCCCTGTAGTCCGGAACTTTTTAACATGTAATCCAACAAATTATACAAAAAAATGCATTAAGATTCTAGAAGAGATATAGCTAGGCCGCTACTATAGTCGCATTCAAACTGAGACAATACGCCTGCAGGAACATTCGCAGCGGTGCGAACTAATTACAACGTGCTCAAACACGCCTTAACGAAGATTGAATTAAATTAAACTGCATGTAATTGTTACATGCATGCCGGATTACCGGGGGTCCACTGTATTTTATTTCTTAACAATGTAGACATTGTATATATTATTAGCTTACGAGATGAAACAAAACCGTTTACATTAACACAGTGGATACGGTCGACGCATGGGACGAATGCCATTCGCTGCTTCAGCTCTGAAATTAACTTCGAGAGAGCGGCACTTGCGGCAGTCTGCGAACAACTAATACGTTAGCCTCTTCCAGACTCTAATCTTTCTTTGTGCTAAATTTCAACCGGATCTGTTCAGTCATTCGACACCAAACATTCATTCCATATTATTAGTATAGAAGTTTAGGTATCGATTTCAGGATGAATACTCCATTCCGATGAGGCAATTCCCGTTTAATCATGAATTATTTATGTCATTGGACTTTCCATTGAATTATATAGTGTGTCCTAAGCCCGTTATTTAGATAGAAACCGTTTGTTGTGTGATAATACTTACTAGTAATAAACCTTGATTACCTGAAATAGATAAAAATAAATGTTAAGTGTTTGGTAGCATTAATCGTTTGATAACATGCCGTGTGGTGACGGCAGATCAGAATATAGATGTCACCACCCCTCTTCATCCCGCGGATGTCGTACGAGGCGACTAAGAGAATACAAAAAGTATTATAATATTAACGAATATTTTTGTGATATTTCTGAGTTAGTGTCTAAAGTTTAAAATTTTAAGTGTTATAGTCATTTGTAATATAAACTCTAAATATGTAAGAAAATTGCACGCCAGAAAGTGGCAAACTGTTGGAACTATTCCCACTTACAACACCAAAAAAATGTACACAGTTAAGCAATAAAATTTATTCTATTCTATTATTCTACAACAGACAACGGGCAACAGCGTTCTATGTGTTATATACTGCTATTATAGATATATTCATTCGCGGACTTTTTGTAATAATGAGTACTTTAATCATGTACAATAGTTTTCGCAGCGCACGCCAAGTAACGAATTATATAGGCAAAATTTTGCTACTTTGGGTTATACTACGATCTCCAACCTATGTTTTGGCGAAGAAATAGTTAAAAACGGACCAGTACTTTCGGAGCCTTCCTCTTCAGAATATTAGTATAGATATTTAATAAAAATCGGGAGAGGACTTTTCTCCAGCAGTGGACTGGTAAAGGCTATTGATGATGACAAATACATGTGTAATCATTTTGTTTTGCTGTTAGTTTTTAGCCACGGTGGTCGATCTCAAGAGAGATTTTGTAACTAAGCGCGAGATATTACTGTGTACAACTGCGCGCGCTGTTTATTCTCTCCACATTATCATATAATCACATAGTTAAGGCAGCGTTCGTACCTAAAGGCTGTCGTTCCCCCAATTTTGTCGACTTAGTTTGCAAATCCGACTACCATGGAAAAGTATTTTCATTTTTCAGGTTAATATACAACGTGTAAAATAATTACGAAATAATATTGAAGGATGCATACGTATATTCCATAAGGAATCACCCTGTAAAATATTAAATCTAAAGGAGCATATTTATTTTTAAAAACATTCGAAGTGTTTACTTATGGCAACCCTATTGACGATAAAAGACCAACAAGCGCATAGTACCAACGCTACGCGACGCGTACCTGATAATGTGACAGGAATCACATGATTTTAATTTTGCATGTGATGTTAGGGCTGTACCTGATTTCTTGATAAAAACTATGGCTAGTGGTTTACTCAAAAACCATTTGGTTTTCGGTTCCACAGATGAGTCTCAGAGACAGTACATAATGTACCTCTAAAGCTTGTGAAGTATTATTTCGGGTTTCTTTTACACGTTGCATAGCCTCACAAATGTAGTATTGGTAAAAAAAAAACAAAATCGTTTCACTAGATCCAGAGATTATCCCATACAATATATTTTTTTTAAATCAAGCCTATTAGTTCCTAGCATATAAGTAAAAAACGTTTCCGTTTTCTGTTTATTAGCATTGATAAAGTATGATTCAAACAAATTACTCATCATGTGGACAAATAGGATGATGACTCTATCAGTTTTATCGGTTTAATATAATAAGTAATAATCTTATAATCGTTAGGAGTTTAGGATTTCCTACAAAATTAGTTATGACACACATTGTGTAATGAACCTTATCTTATCGAGTAGCTTTAAAAACCCTCAATAATCCATCCTCAAATATCTGTTTTTAATTGAAATGCTATTGTTGTAGATTAGATCATCATCCTATTAACGTCGCACTTGGACGTACGCCTCCTCTTTCATAAGCTACGAGGTTTCAGAGTTAGACCCACTGCGCTGCTCTAATGAGGGTTGGTGGGCTTAACCAAATATTATCACATTTATTCATTTTTAATTTAACTGATTAGAATATCACTTGGTCGAACTAGCCACGGCCAAGCCTTCCAGCAGACCAGACCGGAGAAAGCTCAGAAATTGAAAATCCCCTTATTGATTATCGGAGATCGAACCTCGGACCTCTTATTAGATGACAGCGCTTTTATTACAAAATGTGTAATATGTAATCATAGTATTGCGATACACATTTTGTAATATTTAAATTTTAAAATTCATTTGGCATTAATGGGAAGCCAAAATTAAAATCAGGAAATACTTAAATGATATTGCCAGCATGACTAGTATAGAACGGAGACAAAAATTATATCTCTTGACAAGGGATAAAATGAATGTGTCCATCATTTACCCCCGTTTATTATTACACGTACGTTTATTAATGCTCGGAGCGCTGATGAAGCTGAGCCGAGAAGATAAATTTTATCCTTTCCCCGGGGAGTAAAATGTCTCTTGCACACGCAAAGGTGTTCATCATAGTCTAGAAGACTATGATTAACACCTTTCATAATAGTCTTCTAGACTATGATGAAAGGACACTCGGACACTCACTGCTTGTCAACGGTCCGTTTGAACCACTGCGTGAAATGCCGGAGCTGCCATACGGCCCGGGCGGATTCCTCCCGAAGGCGTCCATTAAGGCGTCGAAGCCGGCGGACCTGTTAAAAAATAATAAAAATGGATTGTATGGTATTATGAGACCACGGTAAAAGTGATACTATTTTTCACACTATAGACCTAAAAATATAACTAAAAAATTTCGTAATAATTTTCCATTCCTGTCACTTTATCCCGACTCCGCGGCCGACCGTCACGCGACATGCAACACACATTTGAAAAAGTCTGAGACGATGTAATAAAAGTTTCACTTTAATACTTAATCACTAGGTTTCCTTGATGGTTATTAAACTAAGCGTGTACACAGCAAACTTCTAAAGCTATTCGATCATCTCGGCACTACTATGAAAGCATCAAAGCAGTTCCTGGCAAGATTCTTGAGATTTCTTGGGAACAAACAGACTGACAATTAAAACTTGACGTTTGATACGTCTTACAGTAACATACCTTCGAGGCAACATCTGTCTATAGTACTAAGTCTATTTCAGCTTTTCAATGATTTTTTTGTATGAAGCAATAAACATCTTAAACCATTTATTTCTCTAGATTTTTTTTAGAAACTGCATGAGTTCGTCCTTTAGTAGGATATTTCTAATATTATACTTACCAAAAACTTAACAAGTAATTATAACTATAAAGTCAACAAATAATTATAACAACAAAGTAATAGTTCTTTGTTGACCTTTTTGAGTATTCGGTCACAGAATTAAGAACACATAGAAAATATTGAAGGACCAAAAACCACTTCACTTTAGTAGTGTTTCTCGAACAGGCGGTTGGTCACTTCACTCCATTTAGCAGTTGACAGCAATTATTTTACACCTCTAATGTTCTAAAAGGTTTACCATAAAATGGGGAAAATGGGTAAAGTTGTGAGCTAACAACATTCCGCATGTGTGAAGTGTGACGTGCGGTGTAAGGGCAAAATTTAGCTTTATGTTCTTAATTCTGTAGATACGATAATCCCCGCCGTTGCAACTTTCCCGCATCATCAAGGAGAAAAAAAATCCGATTCTCGAGTCATTTCCCGAGTTAATTTGCACAAGAAGTTTGTCGGCAAGTGTGAGATTTTCTCTACCTAACGAAAGTTAACTACGATGAGCGCCATCTAGCGACAGACAAGCCTTAGCAGTATTTTGTATACCTCTTCTCTTTGTTCGCTCTTCATATACCTATAAATCGTAGTTTCACGCGATCCGAATAAGTGAGCTTTGATTAATAGAAATTCTTACACTTGGCACTGAATGACCGACCGCATTTGGTTAGACCGAGTTCGAGCCAAGGTACACACAAGGACGTTATAATGTGCCTAATAAGCGATTTATTATCTCGTGATATCACGTCCTTTCTTATAAATAAAATTCCCTAAAATTCTACTCTGTTTTAACCTGAGAAGTTAAGAAACCCCCTAGTGTCCCGGAACTTTGAGGATGTCAAGATTTTCCATACCTCTTCTTCGAGATGGTGCCTGTGTCTTTGTGCTGTGACTGCGTCCGCCTCGAGTGTCGCCACACGCTCCGCGAGTCCGCATCCGCAATTCGCGAGGCCCCCGCCACTCACGCCCCCTCTGTCCGTGTTGACAACCGGGCTCGATTTGCTCTCCGTTGCGTTGTTATTCTGTACACAATTGATTTTTAAGTTCTATTAACAAGCTGCGCTGCGTTGCGGCTGGTATAAATTAAATTTATTTTTTACAAGGTTTCTTAGTTATGCTTCAGAAGCTTGTAGTAAAATAATGATTTAAGATTTCATGGATGCCCCATCCTATAAAATAAGAAAACCTTTTACTATATTGTTTAGAGTTAATATTTTTTGAATTAAACATTATTATTGTTATTACTATTATTACTATAGGAAGTTTGCTATGGGAGACTATAGCCAGTTTGTTTTAAACAAAGAAAAACAAAAAAACTTATAAGTGAAACTTAGACTCCATGGCACGAGGGTCTTCACAGCAATCGCTTCAGCCTTTCGGCAAAAGTTTTTAAGTCATACTTCTTTAAGGCAATTAAAAATAGGTAAAAAAAAAAAGTGTCTTGGTTTAAGCCAACTTAACGCTCGGCGCGCATTAATTTTTTTAATTATTATATATTTTTTTTTTTAAGATAGCAATTTCATTTAGAATTAATAATATTAGACAGAGAGAAAGAAAAAAAGAAGAGCAACACTAGTTTTCCCAGTAACTTCTTATTAAAATCGTTGTTGCAAACTATCTTGGTCGGCCGATTGGCACAGTGGGCAGCGACCCTGCTTTCTGACACCAAGGCCGTGGGTTCGATTCCCACAGCCGGAAAATGTTTGTGAAATGAACATGAATGTTTTTCAGTGTCTGGGTGTTTTATAAGTATAAAATTATTCATCAGTCATCTTAGTAGCCATAACACAAGCTACGCTTATTTTGTATATTTATTTATTATATTTATTTATCTTATAACTTCAGTTTGTCTGTGTGAAAAAAAAAGTAAAATGCTCACGGGCATCTCTGTCCAAGTGTCCAAGCCGACATCTGTCGCTGAATCTAACGGAGGGTCAGCTGGGTCTATCGATTGATACTGATGCTCCTCACAAATCTGCAAAAAATTTTTCTTCGTTATAATTTAAGCGACGATAGCCTAGTGTTTAGGACTTCTGTTTTACTTCTCGATGGCCGAGTTCGAACATCGGTAAGCACATCTAAGTTATGTGCGTCTTAAAGTATCACTCGCTTTAAAGTTAAACGAAAACATTGTACGGAAACCTGAGAGTTCTCAATGAATGCGTGTGAATTCCACCAGTCCGCACTGGCCAGCGTGGTGGACTACGGCTCAACATGGATATCTTCCATTTATTATTAACCCTTTACCGGACAAGGACCGTTTTGAAACTTCATCATCAACATCCATAGCCTATTAACATCCCACTGCTGGGGACAGGCCCCCAATAGACGGTTGTAGAGCATAAACCCACCGAGCTGCTCCAATGCGGGTTGTTGGGCTTCAATTTGTGTCTATAGTCAAAAGTTAGTGATAATAACCGGATTCGACGGCTCAACATGCTTTCTGAGGCACGGGGGTTCACACCGCCCATTTCCTAACTCTTGGCCATCCTTTATCAGAAAAAACACAAACTCAAAGCATTTTGGCCCTACCCGGGATTCGAACCCAGGACTCCGTGATCTTTAGCTAAACATGCTAACCACTAGATCAACGAGGCAGTTAAAATTTTTGAGTGTGATGGCAAATTTAATTTTTGGAAAACTTACAAAAGAAATTACGTGAAATACCGGAAAAAAAAATGAACACGAAAGCGGGTAGTCCGATTCTGCCCGTGACATCCAACTTGACATCTCGTACCTACGCAGTCCCGTTGTGACCACGATACATGCAACTGGGTCGAAATATCGACAAATCCGAAATATTATCGTGGTATGTACCCGTTGAACATACCACGAAACCATACTTAAGAAATCTTACAAAAGAAATTACAATATCAACCTACCTGTAACATTGCTCTGGTGGCAGTGTGGACTAAAGCAGCCCAATCCAGTGCTGACGCGTCAGGCAAAGGAAGTGGAGCACCCCCCACTTCCCTTGGAACCCCGTTGCCCTCTGAAACCGTAGCTGCTCTATTTTCACCTAGCTCTGCGTCCATTAGACGCATCAATTCCTCCTACCGGGAAGAAGAATATAATGAGAATTTGTAGCACATAAGATGTTGCCCGCGTTTATTACAGTTTATTAACATTCCGTGAGAGAAGTTTGTTTTCCTGTAAATAAAAGTTAGTCTAAGTTAATCTCCGTCCTTTGAATTAATTAAACAAGTACACAGAAACAAAGACATTTTCGATAATATATATATATATATTATCGAAAATGTCTTTGTTTCTGTGTACTTGTATATATATATATATATATATATATATATATATACAAGTACACAGAATATATATATATATATATATATAGATGAGAGTGCTTTAAGTTTATTGATTCTTCAATTACATATAGATGTACTGAGAGAACTCAAGATAATTTGCAACAGTTCAAGGTAATTTATAACAGTTTCGTAATTTTTATTATTATTTATTATTGAGGGTAGTCAATAAAAATTTCCAGGGCCAAAAAATTATTTTCCAAATTCCAGGGCATTAAGGTGCTCGTTAAGGTACCAAATTTATAACTTTGCCTTTTCTGGGAAGCCAATGAAAAAAAGTTCCGTCATTTTTTAAATATCTTTATCGCTTTTTCCATGTCACAATATCTTTTTTGGTACCTACAGTGATAAAATTTTTAGGGTGAGGATATAAAGATAACCCGTCCCAAAAGTACAAAGGATTCTTAAGGTTAGAAGAGTTTCCAAAGTGACAAGGACCATGAGATGTTTGATAGATAGACGACTTACAGTAAGGGAAGAGTGTGCAGCAGATCTTGGCCGCCTGGAGTGCCTGGGAGACGATCCATCATGATTTCGTCTTCGCACTTCCAAACTTCCCCCGTTACCGCCACCGGACGTCGTACTGCGCCCTGAACCACCTGCAATTAGTACATTATCTAGAATCTTCTTATATGTCTAGCACGGCTCATTTAAGGGTGCCAGCAGCGTTTTGTGCGGACCAGCTGTATTTATAACGTTAGGGTTTTACAATATGTTGGTAAACCGTAACACTATCGTAGTAAAGGTAAATGCAATTTAAAGCACAGGCCTTGCTTCACTCGTTTTATTCGCAAATCCTGTACTTCTGATTTTTACTATACAATTTTTTTTCCTAAAAAGTCCTAGCTGAAGAATTGTACGCAAATTTGAATATTAATTACATTAATATAAGATCCATTTCACTTTGATGTTCAAGTTGAATACTCGAAATCGAGCGAGCAAAGGGTTGGTAATGGGTTGATATTGATGATATGCTTTAAAGTCTCTTAGAGTGTACTGTAAACCATCGCAGGTACTGTATTGAAGTTATAGTTACCAGTGCCATATCCAGAGGTGTCAGATCGCGGCGGAGACAGGCGGCGTCGCGATGGCTGTTGGGCCCACGCTTCCCCGCACGCGCTCTGGCATTCGCAACGTGCGCCCACCGCAAATGTCAACCGCACCTGTTACCCATTCGAACGTTAATATCTTGACTTAGTATAAACCAAGTCGCTCCCGCTGTTTGTACGCTTAGCCTTTTTTAACTTAGCAATGGATTTTAATGCAGACACACACATGCACACAAGCTAGCACGCACGCACACACGCACGCACGCACGATCCCCAGACGGGGCGATTAGGAAATTTTAATTTCTACATTTTCTCTAGTCTGGTCTGGTAAATAGACGCGCCGATAAGCGATTTTGCTTTCCGTACGACACCGCGTAGAAACAGTTTAGCCCGCTACCATCCTAGACTGCATCATCATTTACTACCAGGTCAGATAGACTTGATATATAGATCAGATAAGCTTGATGAATATCGCTCAAAATTAGCAATCATGCTATCAAAATCCGCAGATGGCATATTGAATTTAATAGTGTTATTCTTTTTCTACTATTTCCTGTAGATAGATAGATGGATCGTATAATTTTATTGCAAACACCAATATAGAAGATTCTAGGCCTCCGAAGTCTACTCTGAGAGCAAAGTGAAGTAACATCGATGTGATATTTTAGTGAAACAAGTGATAAGTGTGAAATATATTGATCGGCTACCATTCTGAGTGCTGAGTGCGAGATTTTTCATCTATTCACTCGCACTCAGCACACTGGACTACGATTGTGTGTCCTGAAACATTGCAATGAAGCAATGAAGAAGAACAAGAGTCAAAAGGTGTTTTTGTTCCAAATTAACGAATCCTAACAAGTAACAATATAAAAACGAAATCGTCTGTTTGGACGTTGACCCTTTTGCTAATACTCACAGTGACTGGATCAGAGGTCTTGAGCAGGTCAACGAGATGGTCGTGTGGTAAGGCAATGACGGCAGCGCGGCACACTTCGAGAAGACGAGCTCCTCGTTTCACGCCTGCCTTGGAAGCGGCTCCACCATTCTCTACCGCCGTTACCAAACCGTCTGCCTGGACGTGGAAGCCTGAGTGGGACATATGATGTTAAGATGT
Source organism: Pararge aegeria (assembly GCF_905163445.1). Lineage (NCBI taxonomy): Eukaryota > Metazoa > Arthropoda > Insecta > Lepidoptera > Nymphalidae > Pararge > Pararge aegeria. The sequence goes on along the minus strand of NC_053190.1, from coordinate 9,210,024 downwards.
GGAAGTAGGATGATAATTTTAGCATATAAAGGTATGTATTTTACCAGCTAAAATATGATACAGCCCCCTTAGTTAATACTACGCAATAGGAACCGCGAGACTATCGAAAATTATTACTATTTAACTCTTTATTTGTACACCACAAGTTAGAAAAATAAAAGAACAATAGAAATGCAAAGACAAAAGTAGAATACAAAAGGCGGCCTTATCGCTTAGTACCGATCTCTGCCAGTCAACGTTTGGATTAGGATAAGATGAGCAAGAGCGGACAGGTGGTGTAAAATTTTTTATAAACTAACATCCAAATAGCTAAATACAAATAAATAAACAATATTGCACAAATACGAAAAATAAAGTATAAAAATAAATATAAATTAATAAACTAATATATACTCAATCATACATAAATACTTAAGAACGTATAGATAATAAAACTAAACATAAACAAGGAGTACCTTGTTTATGCTTAGTTTTAAAGTCGTCATTAATGAGCAAGATAATATACTTTCACCGCGTTTTTAAATGTTACAAGCGATTTTGCCTTACGTATATTTAGTGTAGAAAATCACCTTTGAAATAAAATAAATCGAACATTCAATTAATACAATTATCTAACTGTTTATATTAAAGCTATTTGCATACATTCTTAAAAAAAATACTTAACTTATCGTCGTCGTAAAGGACGTCAAAGAAAAACAAACTAACAAACAAAATATTAGTAAGGATTAAAGCGCGAAATTATGAGTTGATATCCTTACTAGTATTATAAATGTGAAAGTGCTTTTGTTTGTTTATCTTTCCTTTACGCCTAAACTAAGCAACCAATCAACTTGATTTTTGGCAGAAAGTTAGTTGAAACGACGGAGAGTAACCAAGGCTACTTTTATCGCGTGATTTATAAAACCTCTGTTATAATCGCTGACGAACTACGCGGGCAACAGCTACTAATATTTTTTTTTTATTGCAAAGCAACGCCACTTTAAACTTAAATCGATAGGATTTGCATAATTTTAACAGTCGAACTATAGGTTCCTGCTGGCCGTATCCGACCACGGAGACTCCTTCTAGCTACCATCACGAGCGTAACTGATGTGCTCTCAAGTGGCTGGCATAACCACTTTTTGTTTTAAACGTGCGGTCACATTGACAGCACGTTTGTACTCCACCAATAATATTGTAATATATGGCCGATGACGGTCTGGCCTTTATCTCATTACGCCTATATTCTGCGCGATTTTAACTTCAAAATCCGATACTTTTTTGTTAACAGAGTGTCTTCATCGCGGGCGATCTTCTGCCTCAAATTCCTACAATTAAAGTTACCTAGTTGGGAAGCAGTGCCTCTCTCAAGCGTGAGCTCATCAAGACACTGCGCGTGTTGAGGGGCGACGCTGGCGAGTCGACGTAGCAGACCATCCCCTGTCACCGCGCTCACCCGCACGCTCTCCCCTCGGTGGTAGTATATCCGCGTCCAGCTGCCACTTACCACCCACCCTGTCAATAAAAAAGATTTTTTTAATTATTTTTTTGCACTACTTAATTTTGCCTTTGACTGCAATCTCACCTCATGCTAAGTGATGATGCAGTCTAAGGTGGTAGCGGACTAACCTGTAATCCCCAATCGCGCGACATCATGCCGGAACGCTAAATCGCTTAGCGGCGTGTCTTTGTCGGCAGGGAGGTAAGTAGCCACGGCCGAAGCCGCTCAGACCAGACCAGAGAAAATTCGGAAATAATCAATTCCCACATCTGCTTACCGCATACCGCTTCGCCAAGGTGTTCGACAAATCCATCAATCTATTAATGTCCCACGAGGTAAAGGCCTCCTCTTTCATAGGACAGAGGTTATTTTTAACTACTAGCTATATCGTTGTATAATGTAGAAAGGACTATATTTAAATCCAAATCTCAAGGTACCGGCCAAGAAAAAAATTGCTGTATTTTGTTAGAAATTCTTATTATGACACAGAAGCCGTAGGACTAATTAGCCTTGGTTTTTTACATGAAATGTCCGTACATCTGCAATTTCCTCGTAAGTCGCAGGCATCGGCTAGTTATTTAGGAGGAAAAATGAACCAAAACAATGATGTCATAATAATCTTCGAAGTCATAATGTTTAGGAGAAACAGTTTTAACAAATTACATCCTATTTTTTGTAGGCCACTTTCTCTTTTAGACCAAAAACTAATGAATTGTGTATGATGTCCATTACATTTTAAAAATATACTTTGAGCAACTTTTCGACCGAAAAAGAAATTGACTCCCAGAACATTTGAAAAAAAATAATCGATTGAAGAAAATAAATGTTTTACCAAGCAAAGCAATAGTCGGCAAGGCAAGAACGATTTGTCTCGAGCTCTCTTCAACTATGACGATCGAGTCAGCAGATACACCCATTATGCAGTCCAATATAGATCCACCGGCACCTTCATCCTGAACTTGTACCTGAAATATAACAATAACACATTCTAGAACGTTTTGTCAACCACACACAGCACACTGGTGATTAGTTTGTGGGTAGTCCAGGGTTCGATTCCCGGTAGGGACGATTTGTGATTTATAATTTCAGAATTTGCTCGGATCTGGTAATTTTTATTATTATTTGTACTTTATTTGTACACCACATGCAGTAAAAGAATTATACAAGAAAATAGAAACAAAATTAAAAGCAGAATACAAAAGGCGGCCTTATCGCTTGGTAGCGATCTCTGCCAGGCAACTTTAAATGACAATTTGAAATGGTGATATCAATAAAGATAACAACTGGCTAAGTTTGTTGTGGGCTTCTTCTTAGACCAGGACGCGTTTGGAACCTTCGTAGCTTTAGTTTTAAGTTGACGAATTTAGTTATCGCCATCAACTCACTTCTATGTCATATTTTACATGTAATGTACGCATCAAAAGTGCCATCTATGTGCCTATTTGAGTAAAGAAATATTTGACTTTGACTTTAGAATTAGGAAAAAAAAGAGTATGTTTGATTTTTAGGTACGATTTTTCCTATAAGGTAGCCTTATAAGGTAAGCATACACTTGAATGTACGAAAAGCAGTACTTTGTAGCCAATTTACCAGTGTCACTTCGATAGTTTACACTTTCGAAACTTTACATTCTGTGAGATTATAACTCATACAATTAGACTACGTTTAAAAAATTTAATGATAGGCAACTATGTCTGAAATTAAATGTATAATAAGTCTGCATTTATTACTGTTATGATCTTAATTTGAGAAAGTTTGCCATTTAGTTTTTCACAAATATTGCGGAAACCAATAAGTTCCGGGGTAAAAAAAAAGCCTATATGTATTATCCAGGGTGCTTAAAATCTATATTTATTTTAAATTTCAGTAAAATCCGTTCTGTAGTTTTTGCGTGACAGAGTAACAAAAATCCATACATCTTCAAAAACTGTCACAGTCATCATATTAGTAGGTATATATAGAAAGGATAGGATACGTAGGAATATATATACTCACGTGGAAACATAAGGCACCTCTGACAAGAACATCGTTGTTACAATCTTCAATACGAGGAATTATAGCATTGTTGTTGGAATTGTTACCGCTTTTCATTAATAATGAGGAAAAAATTGCTGTAACAATAAAAATACAAATGAGCTAATTTTAATGTCAGTGTAAAACATAATAAACAAATTGAATTTCAAAGTCGCTGCCACTACACTACATTTCATCGTTTTGTTTTATAATTAATAAAATATTGATGGAAACGTGGACACTGACAGTCGACCTGATCCTCAAATTTAAAGTCGCGCAACATCACACTCTCTTCGGGAATTCCCAACGATGAAATCCGTAAAAGAACCAAGGTCACCGACATAGCTCAAAGGATAAGCAAGTTAAAGTGGCATGGGCGGGTCATGTCTGTCGTAGGACCGATGGCCGTTGGGGCAGATGAACTTGAAAAGTTGGCTGGAAGTGGCTGAATGAGAAAACCGTGTGGTGGCGCGCTCTTGGAAAGGCAGTTCAGCAGTGGACGTGTGGGCTGTTGATGATGATGATGGAAAATGTTTTAATTTAATTTATGTACATTAATTAAATGTGAAATTAACGAGCAAATATTCCCAATGGTTTAATATCTACGTTGTATAAAAAAGTTTCTTACAAAATTTCTGCCCCGTATCCACAGTGGATGCAGATACATAATTACTAGCGAGGTCTTTCAGGTACTCTTGTCTAGTGCGCGTAGCCATTGTACTAAATTTAGGAGACTGGATGGCAGCATTTTCACCATTAATAACCTGGAAAAAATATACATATCGGTTATACAAGTGGCAAAGACATACATTATGCAGCTGAATGTATGTCTCTTGTTGACCTCCCTGGCTTAGTGGTGAGCGCTGTGGTATTACGTGTCGTGAGAACCCACGTTCGATCCCCGGTGGGAGCAATTGTGGAATTTATAATTTCTGGATTTTCTCTGGCCTGGTCTACGTACTAAGCTATTTATTCCGGTATGATGTCGCGTAGAAACTTATTAGGGGAATGGGAAACACAACTGTCATACCTCTAACAGGTTAGCCTGTACTGGTAAAAAAATGTATGTACTGCCTACTTATATAATTAAACAAGTGTATGTCTGTTATTTTCGAGCTAAAGTGAATATTAAAAGTCCATAAGTTTAATTTCAGTTTACAACCTCCCAGGGTTGGATATTTCATGTTTAAAAAAAAGAGTGGTAATGAAATAGGTAAAATAAAATTGGAAGCATTATCATGTAACTTACATATATTCAAAAAACAACGATTTAAAAGAATCTCTGAATTTAAAAATCAATACAAACAATATAAAATTGTAAATTTCGAGCTAAAGTGAATATTAAAAGTCCATAAGTTTAATTTCAGTTTACAACCTCCCAGGGTTGGATATTTCATGTTTAAAAAAAAGAGTGGTAATGAAATAGGTAAAATAAAATTGGAAGCATTATCATGTAACTTACATATATTCAAAAAACAACGATTTAAAAGAATCTCTTAATTTAAAAATCAATACAAACAATATAAAATTGTAAAATGTGTCCAACTCACCTTACTCAATAGTAAATCGGTGAACGCTTCACCCTTGGGGTAGACCGCGCCATCTTTGATCGGCGGTCCAAATAAAGGCACTTCTTTAGCACGACTTACAGCTAAACTATAATGTGTGTTCTCAGTACACGGGTCTATAACTCTCACAACAACAAAAACGTGTTGAAACTGAGACCGAATGTTTCGCGGTGTGAAAGGCGCCGCGCCCGGTTCTTGGAAGACTATTGTGACTATGTCGTTGCCGATGTGCCGCTTCCTCAACAACTGCTGCCTGTTGTTGGGCGTGTACGGCAACATTGTTGATACGTGGAACATTATCTCGCAGCCTTGGTACGTGGTGTAGACGGAGTAGAGGCCGGTCGAATCCGTCCTGTTGTCGAGACCGGCTTTATACTTGTCGAAATCTTTTAATCGAACAGTTTGCCCCAACATTTGCAAGAACTCGACGAAAGCCGGGCCCGCCTCTTGGTTGTTGTACATTTCCTCTTCTGTTGACTGGCCGCTTTTACAGTACATAACACCGACTTTGTAATGTCTGGTTAAGCGTTGTTCGTCCAGTCTTAAGAGTTGTTCTTCAGCACCGCCATTAGTGATACCAAGCCTGGAAATGCCATTTGTAATCATCATCAGTATCAACCTATTACTGGCCCACTACAGAGCACATATCTCCTTTCAGAATGAGAACGGTTTAGGCTGTAGTCCATGCTGGCAAGTGTGGTTTGTTAGATACACTTCACAATCATTTGAGAATGTTATTTGAGAACTCATACTATCCTTACTCATATTACAAATGTCAATGTAATTTTGTTTGTTACGCTTTCACGCAAAAACTACTTAACCGATCCTCATGAAACTTTGTACAGATATTCTTGGATGTGTTAGAAGTAATATATGATACTTTTTATCCCGTCATTAAGCTCGGTTAATTTGGGAGAGGGAATGAGTGTTTGACGATTTGACACACTAACCCCGAAAAATTATAACCGATTTAAATAATTATTTTAGTACTATAGAGGTTATAATATGTGTTTAATTTTGCCCAAACTGTGGTTGGAGATAGAGGACAGAACTCCTCAGCGGACATCAGCCAACCCCTCATTTAAGGCTTAGCGATACTGTTTTTTTTTTAGATCTACAACTAAATTTAATGCCACATCAAAAAACAAATTCAAACGCAGACGAAGTCGCGGGCAACAGCTAGTAAATAAATAAATATACTACAAAAATACACACATCGCCTTCTAGCCCCAAAGTAAGCGTAGCTTGTGTTTTGGGTACTTAGATGGCTGATGAATATTTTTTATAATAATAATCTTATATACTTATACACAGATAAACACCCGGACACTGAAAAACATTCATGTTCTTCACACAACCATTTTCCAGTTGTGGGAATCAAACCCACGGCCATAGATTCAGAAAGCAGGGTCGCTGTCCACTGCGCCAATCAGCTGTCTAAATATTATGCATTACATTAATACTTTAATCTTTTATGTTTGCGTATTACCTAGGAGTTAGCTTGCTCAATTACGGATTACGAGGTCCCGGGTTCGGATCCCGGTTGTATTTTTTGACAAACAATTCTGATTATCAGCCAGGAGTTAAGAGATCGGCGGGGTCCTACCCCTTACGTCGGAGAGCACGTTAAGCTGTCGGTCTCGGTTATTATCACTTGTTGTCATTTGAGCAGCTTGGTTAATCTTTGCTATTAAATTGCCTCTCCTACGAGAGGAAACCTGTGCCCAACGGTGGGACAGTAATAGCCTGCGAATGATTACTACTTGGAAATGCAATTTAGGTAATTAAATATTCAAATTAAATATACCCAGTTAATCTTTTACATCTTCGTTATCATTCAATCTTTATATTATTGTTAAAATATAGTTTTCACTCTAAACTCAAATACACTTTATATCCTGGCAGGGAAGATCAGGTGTCCGGGCTATACATTGAGAAACTATTTCATAAGAGTCCAGCAACAAGGAGATTACTACCATCGGTTAAAGCATTATTATTTTAATAATAGTAATAAAACTGTCCTAATATAATACAAAACTTATTGTTTTCCTACAGGGCTAGCACTGGCAGCAGGGCTAGCACGGGCGGGAGATAAAAAATTTATCCCCCGATTATATCCGCTGACAAGAAGTTTACCCCTGATAATAACACATATATTATTTCGATATTATTTCCATTTGTGTGCCAGAGCTCTGAGAGAGCTGTGGGAGAAGATACATTTTTATCCTTCCTTAGGGAGATAATTGACTTCTGCCCATTGATTATTCGTTTAGAGTTAGTTTAAAAGACTGAGAGTAATAGTCTTTTAAACTGAGTTAGTTTAAACCAAAGATCAAGTTGATTTGTCGCTCACCTAGGTCGTGAAGGATGGACATACTAACAAATTTAAATGTGAAAGTGTTAGGATAGTAAGCATAAATAATAACGTAAATTACCTTAAACAACTAAGTTGCAATTCAACCGCAACATAATCTAATACTTCTTTTGTGTTGTACGAAACACTATTATTACTAGGTTTGACGGTGGGTAATGCATCCTCTAGAATTGAGCCCCGAAGTGTAAGTAGTTCCGAGGTTCGTATGATAAGACGATACTGCCAAGCGAGTTGAGAGGTCGGCGCAGATGAATCACCACCGCCTCTACGTAACTCAACTCGTTCCTTTTTTATTGAAATTGCTACCGGACCTAAATTTTCATCCATTCCGAACCAATTTTGGTGTGCTGAAACAAATATTATAATATTTAAAACAATATGTCATACAGGAGAAGCGCTTATGTTTGTTTGTATATTGATATGTTCACAATGCTAACTATAGATTAGTTTAGATCAAGAACTAAAAGGTTTGAATTAATATTTTAATAATTGAAGGATGTTTCATGCTACATAACTTCATGCTATAATCCTTTTTCTGCCGCCTAGCAGTTTTGTTGGAATGCTGTGTTTCGGTTGCCGACGTTACTGTCAAGCGAGGCACACTTATTGTACACAGGGCGGAACGTTGCGAGACGAGTTCCTTGCATGCCTTGCGAAGTGTTGTTTCGCTTTTTTTATTGTATGTTACCCGATTACTCGAAGACGCCTAAACCGATTTGAAAACTTCCAATTTTGTTTTAAAGAACATACTTTCTAGGTGTTCCATATAATTTTTTTCGAAATCGGTCGAGCTGTTTAAAATTCATCAATAATGTTACCCAAAGTAGCAATTTTTTTTTATTTTTAGTTGCTGGGCGTACGTTTTTCGAAGTCGTTTTTTTTTTATTAAAAAATAATTTTATCCTTAACACGGTTTTCGGACTTTAAACTTCTTTTTAAAGTCGGCAAATCGATCGCAATTTGTATAGCTACATTATCAAGCTGAATAATTTGAATGCGCTTATCTCAGGAACTACTAGTCAGATTTCGAAAAAATTGTGTACCGTAAGGTGAATTCTTTGTTTAATGTTTAAAAACTCCGGTCCATTTCGATAATAATATTTAAACATTTTTTATGATTACCTGCGAGATTTACTTACGTTGTGTATAAAAGTAGTTCCTATAATATAATGCTCCAAGATCCAGCCTTTCGATGGGTAGCGGCGAGCTTGATCTCACAAAGGGGCATCCGTTCCGCCAGTGAGTTTGGTCCGGAGGAAACTCCAGGACTGAAAAACCATATGCAGCCCGGGGACGATGCCACCCTCCAAACTGCCCAGGGATAGCCCCCCGAGCTGTACGAGCGCAGAGTGACACACAACGCTCCTCCTCACCTGAAGATTAACATTAGATATTAGGACAAATTACATCAATGAACAAGGTTGATTATTATCAACCTTGTTCATTGATGTAATTTTTCGTTTTTCATTTACAACATGTAAATGAAAAACGAAATAATTCTTCATAGGCTTTGTATACATTATATAGTCTCTATAACATAACTGTGAAACCGAAAACCTAATAGTTTTAGAGTATACGACTGCCATAGTTTTTACTGAAAGAAATTGGTTAATTCCGTATGAAATATACTAAGCATCCTTTAACATTATTTCTTAATTCGGTAGCACGTTGCATATTATTCAAAAATTAAGATTTCTTGTCTAACTATTAAAATGTAATAAATCTATCCAGTACAGGATTCCATTACTTATAAAAGTTGTAAACGTAAACCTTATGAAGCTATGTTCCATCATACAAGGTACAAATATATATAATACGTTTTATGGTTACGCGTTTTCTTTAGCAATTGATCGCCGCACGATTATAAGCGGTCCAAGATACGGAACCTTCGTCGTTAGGTGCGAATCTGACATAAATTTGCCGGTTTCATTTTTTTATGTATTGTATCCTAAAGCACCGTTCAGATTACCAGATAAAATAAATAAATATTATATAAAAGTAGGTAGGTATCAAATACCAAATATATCTATACTGGTCAAATTCTGTACATTGAAGATATTTTTTTTCATTTTTGTATGTTTGTCTATCCTGGCGGCGCATAATGCTGAAACTACTAAATGAATTTAAATGAAAGTTTGCACGACTTTGAATCATACTGCAAGGTAGGGCATAAGATACTTTTTATTCCGTAATAAAGCTCAATTCCTTTGGGAGAGGAAATGAAAATGATTGACGATTTCACAGCATAACTCCTTCAAATATTAACCAATTGAAATAATTCTTGTATTGGATTGTTACATGATCAGTTTAGTTTTGCCAAATTTCTTTAAATGTTAGAAATATTCTAGGTTAACCTTTAGCATACGTATCAACTAAAAATGCGATCTCGATTCTTTCCTTCACGATTACTATTCTTTGTTAGGATAGGAGCTAAGACTGATGGATACCACATTATATTTACTGACTTGGGTCAACGTTTCTTACGCAGCGCTACCGACTAATAGTGCTGCTGTTAAGCCACACATTACTTGCAATTTTTTTTTATAGAGAATTAAAAGTATTTAAATAAGGCAATACGGTAATAGTTCCTCGGGACGGTACAATTGGTGATTGAAGGTTTCAATTAGTGAGTAATTAAAACTCCAAGAGCAAGAACAGATATACTAGTCGCCTACATTTCAGTCCTTTGTGTAAATATATTGAAATACTATATGTAAGTACATATATATATCATAGGTTTGTTTATTTGACATTACCAGAACGATTGAAAAAACTTCACTTGCGTTGTAGTACGCTGCGCCCCGTACTACAACGCGTACAACACGCAAGCGAAGCCGCAGGGCACTTCTAGTTATATACTATTACCACTTAAACTTGAGATTCTTTTTTCCTCTCAATTATGACAAGGCATACTAAAACAACACACGCTTTACTCACAAACCCTTGGTAAAATCCTATTGCATGAGTCACAAACGAGTTCAAATACCTATGCATAACTGCTGACTTGAATTTATATTTTGAAATCTTTTGAAACTGAGAGATCGATTGAAGAACATACTTTCAAGGGTATTTCGGATTATATACATAATAAGATAACAGATTATGCTAACTCATTGTAATTACCATACAATTCAAATTAAAAACGACTGATTTTGAAAAAAAACTTTCTCTTTTTGAGCTCATATGATATGAAATACAATCAGTGATAGCCTAGTGGTAGGACTTCGGCTCCACTTTCGGGGGAGCGAGATCCAGCCCAGGCACAAACCTTTAAAATTTCTGAGTGTATTTTAAGCAGTTAAATATCACTTGATTTAAGGGCGAAGAATAACATCGTCAGCATGCTTGAGAAATCTCCATAATGTTCTCAAAGGCCTGTAAAGTCCACTAAGCGGCATTTGGCCAGCGTGGTGGACTACGGCCTTAACCGTTCTTATTTTGTGAGGAGACCTGTATCCTACAGTGGGCCGCTAATGGGCGAATTGTCTATTTTTTTGTTCGACCGCCCGTGATCTTCAGAACTACAAAACCGATTTGGAACAGGACTTTAAAGTAGGTAGAGGAATTTAAAAATAGTAATCTAGGCTTCTATTAGCGCAGGAAAGTTTGAACAGATTTCGATTAAACTTTTTCAGCTTGGAAAGGAGTCCTAGATTCATTTATATCGCGGCAAAGGATATTTTGCACGTACAAATTGTACATTAGATAAATATGAATTTCGACAATAATCATTAATTTTAATTCTCATTCCTTTGTGCCATTCATTGTTAAAAGTGGTTGAAAAGCAAAAAAAAATAGCTGAAACTTGCACTACTGAAATCCCCATTAGAAATTATTTTTTCGTTCAAATTAGCAACCACTTAACCATGTTTTCATAAAATTGTGTTAGCTTTAAAATTACTCACTGCCTTTTGCTGATGCAAATTATAATAATTATAATTTAGAAATGACTTAACTGTCGTAAATAGGTACTTATGTACTTATGTTAATTATATGAATTGTATTTTAATTAATTGTCCAAATAGTCATCATTATCATTGTCTTAACAGCCCTTCACAGGGCACAATTCTCCTCCCAAAATGAGAAGTTTAGTCTGCAGTCCAGCATGCCAACCCGGTGCAGATTGGAGGGCTTCACGCGCCTTTGAGAACATCATGGAGAACTCTTAAGCACTCAGGTTTCCTCACAATGTTTTTCCTTCACTGTTAATACAAGTGATTTTTTATTGCTTAAAATACAAATAACTTAGAGGTGAGTGTTGGGATCCAAACTTGGCCCCACGAAATTGAAACAGAAGTCCTTACCACCAGGCAATATATAGGTTTTTTCCTAAAGTAAAATAACTATGTACAAATATCCTCATAAATTTAACATAGAATGCAGATGAATTATGCATAATTAGCTACACATGACTGCCCTGGTGTCATTGTACAAAGAGATCTGGTGTTATTGACTTTGAGAATGCATACTTAACAAAAACAGTAAACAGTAAATGAAAGTTGATATATGAGAAGAACATCATTTTCTAATTGATGAATCAAGAATTAAATAGATTTTTTTATCAAATCAAGCACAAGTAAGTAACTGCCCAATAATACTCAAGAGTCTCTGGGACACATCTCTCCATTATAGGTGTCACCAACAGCCTCTATGTAGATCACGTGTGAAGGCTTGGGCGTCGCAGACCAACGCAAAGTCTACCTTATATCCCCAGCCACATTCCAGGAGGTTTATATCATCTTGGGCTGGGCTTGCTAGGCTACTGGAGCTTGGTTGGCTGGATTTGCGAGCCATAACAATAAGAGGAAAATTCGACGCATAACAAACTATGTGCTTACATGCAAAAAACGACTGAGGTAGCAGACAAAGAAGTAATGATTCTTCATAGAGAGGTTATGATCTCAAAACTTATTTTTGAAATAAAAATGTGTCTGAATGTTTTAAGCAAGTCTTATCAATGACATAGCTAATTATGAATGAGAAAGTGATGTTAAAACATCTTTCTTAGGCATAATAAGAAATGAGTAGTAGAATATGAGTTTTATGCTTATCTTCAAGTAGCTTTGTTTGATATAGTTAAGAGAAACAACATAGGTATGTTTTATCCATAAAATATATTTAGGATGCCTGGTAGGCTAATGGTGATGACTGATTAGCGCAATTGTAGATCTGCATAGCACTACAATGTTTAGAAGTGGCATGTATTTTAAAGTATGTGTAAAAAGATGCAGCGCCGACGCAATTCAATGCATGAATGAGGCAGATCTCTCACAAATTGTCAAGACTGTTATGGTTTGTGTACAAGAGACTTCTGACGCTCAGTTTTGACAAAAATTATTATGGGTAAGCAAGTGTTATAGAGTAAATACTCATTACTTTATGATACAAAAAATACAAGATGTTAAACATTGTAAATTCTTAGATAAAGGTATACATGCTATAGAGTCACCTAGTTCCCATACAATAACACCCTAGCTGTATAGGAATTGTTTGTATATTTCCCATGTTTTTATAACTGAGCATGACTATTATTTCTGTGTACTTCATAGCAGTTATATTAAACTATTATAAAGCTGTAGAGTCTGTATTTCTGAACAAACTTCAGAATCTTTTATATTAAACAAGACTTTTAAATACAGATATAACCATTTTATTGAGGGTGTAGGATAAATTAATACAATCCAACCTTAATCAAGTTAATGCAGGTGTGACAGATTTTATTGATATATTATTATGATAATCAATATAATCAGTAATCATATCACATTTCTCATTCATATAAAAATATATTAAACGCAGGTAAACCAAGAGGATTTGTATCTGATTAGGGCTGCCCGTGAATATCTGCAGCACCAGAGGACCCACCATTACCCACCCCACCAGGACCCACCACTGTTGAGGAATTTGAACCCCAAAACCATATTTTAAAATCTCATCAGAACACTACTCATTAGGTAACAAGGTGGATCAATTTGGCATTGTCCACAATTCAATTCGCCTGCTTTTGTATCTGGTCAAATGAAAGGAGTTGGTAGTGAGGTTCTATAGCCTAATGTAGTATCTGAGGGAAACTGCGGAGACATGTTTTATGCAGCTGAATTTTGTGCTTGTGTGGAAAGTAGTTTTTTTTTCTGTTGAGCCCAGATAATTGGCACTATAGAATATTGCTACTAATACATTTTAAAAATAGACAATTATGTCACTTTTGCACTGTTCAATTATAAATAATCAAATTCCACTAAAAGGTCATAAATCAGTAGTCATGTTACATATTTTTTTTTATATTTTCATTTCCTCACAAACATAATACAATATGTTGCATAAATTCAACAGAAATTGATTCATCAGGAAAATACATTAGCTATAATAGAATACTAACTGCAGGTTGTTAGAGTGAAATTTAATGGTATAAATTGTCAGGCCTTTTTAAATTATCAACATTTCCTTGCTATGCACTATTAAAAATCGCATAAATGAAGTCTTCAGAAATTCAAAAGGAGCAATTTTACCAAGAAATCTTGTCATCCAGGCTTAATTTATTTAAGAAACATAGCTGTAAATCCAATGTAGTTTTCAAACTTACAGTACTTATTAAATAAAATTGTCTTACCACCCAATTCATTTCGGAAGACTGGACAACTTTCAAGCAATTCGTTGGAACGTCCATCACCAGTGTCGGGAACAGAATCCTCCCCCGGTGGTAAGCCACGTGTTGCAAGCAATGATGCAGCTGATGCTCCAGTGGTTGTGTTACGACGTCTACTCAAAAGTGCTCCTCGAATAACAGCTGCATAACTCAAATTGGCCATCAGGGACTGACAATCATAGTGAGCAAACTGCTTCCTTTTGTTAACGTCAGAGACAGATGATATGATTCCATCTGTATCTGGTCTAGTAATGACAGCGGTAGTACCACCCCAAAACTTGTTCAGCTTAAGACGGGGTTTAGGACTAACACTGGCTCTTGGGGTTGGCCCATCTGCGTGGTCACCAGCCAAAACTTCGGTGAATCGATCACTCACACCGCTTAACCCCGACGGCCTATTGGGTGCGTTTAGTCCACTGTAATTGTGTACCATCGCGGGGAGCCGTTCACTAGTGCCTCCAATTACGTCAATTGAGCCATGACTCCCATATTCGCGCCGTAAACCGTTGCCTGTTGGGTGCTCTGCGTATATCAAGTCAAGGCTTGAATTGCTACGGTACATAGCATCTCTAATTTCCTTTCTTCTAAGATGATCCGGAGCATACATGGCATTATTAATTGACACTACTTATACCGTTTTTTCGAGTTCGACAGCGAAGGATATCTTAGATATTTATTATTATATCTTTTAGATATATTAAAGTTTAATTGAAACTTGTTTTCTCGTAATTACAGTTACTTAGAAAGTGGCACAAAACACTTCGCAACTATGAAAAGTTAACTTATTATTATGTCACTAAAGTGATATTATTACGTATTAGTAAACCTATTATAAAAATATTATCTATTAGAATAAAAATCTGTGTTAAGAATGAATAAAAAGCACTTTCGATTCATCGGCAGTTCCAGCACAAAAAAATATTGGCTATTGCGATTTGCTTGACACCATTACCACAGACCACACGCAGATTACAGTCACACAGTGCACAGACTAATTATGTGTAATTTTTCTGTAGCAGACTTTTTTCGTCTGTGATCTGTGGACTAGGGATGTCTGCATATTGATCTAGTTTACGGTAAATTGAACTATCGATTATTTCATCAAATATTACGTATCCCCATATGATTTTTAAATCGATTCTCAACATTAAATTAGGTACACGTATTTCAACTCTCGATTACGATGAGTGAACGCCTGGATCCAGCGGATCGAGGATAATGATACGCTAAGGATGATGATCAAGACTGATGTCCAACAGTAAATAAAATACAATCAAGCATCTATGAACACCTATTAGTTGCCTAAATATAATATTAGGTATACTTAAGCCAGTTACGCCACTTTACTGTAGTAAAGTGGCGCAATCCAAAAAATCTGCGAAGTCATCTAACTACAAGGCAAAGTTATATTAATTATATTATTATGCAAAGAGTTATTTGCATGAATAACTACCACCTTCATTGATCTCCATTAATTAATGTAAAATAAATACTCTTTTGACATACGCTGTTCCAAATAATTTTGCCGAGGATTTTATTGTGGAACAGTCTAAAACCTATGATGTTTCCCCGAGACTATAATTTGGGATAATTTTAATGTGAGAATTAACAAATTTCCTAAGCCCTCAGATTCCGCTGATCTAAGTTCATAGGAAAATTGTACGTAAAAACTAGCACAATTTTCTGACAGGCTGGCATAAATTAAAAATTGGAAGCTTTTCCGACACTGCAGATGTTCATGGGCGGTGGTAATCCCTGATCAAGAACCGGAATAAAAAACGAGTTCATCGCGATTTATTTCTACCACGCCACACCTTATCGTAGGGACTGTAAGGTAAGAATCTATTCTACCAATTTAAATAGGATTTTGACATACTCGTACTATTTTAAATTTAACAGTTATTCTAGGTAAATAAAGTAAAACAATGGGCTCTTGGCTAAAATATATTTATTAGGTAGGTACATACTAAAAAGTTACATGGCAAATGTATATTTCAAATTGAAACCATTGGTATTTTATGGTACTAAATTTACTGACAAGTATTTTGTAAGCGAGGCCTTTCTTTGTCCGCTTGTGTACCCAATCTTTGAGTCTCTCTCCCACATCAACACTTGATTACAATGATTCCCTGACCATTTTTTCGTCAGCATCCTCTCTCATTTTATAGGTCCATATAAATCCAGCGCACTTCTACTATGCGGGTATTCATATAAAAAACCGACAAGTGTGAGTCAGACTCACAGAACTAAATAAAAATTTATAGTTATTTCACTGTCTCCATTTTCTCGTGAGCCTGCGTTTTAAAAGTCTAGTGATGTAATAAACAGAGGATGTTTAAAATTGCATTTCATTTTAACTTCAAGTTTTGAAAAGATACGTACGAAAGAAAAGAACTCGAAGTTTCTTGGTTGTCACTTTATGCTTTCCCAGTACATAGGGCGAGTTAGCAGTGATTTATTTTTGTTATCGTTTGTTACTTTTGTCTCCTATATCGGATTTTGATGTGTCCCTGCTTGCAGCTAGCGATGTCTAAAAATAAAAAAAACACATATTGATAAATTAATTATTACAAGCTTTTAAGACGTTACCAATAATATGCTATACTGAGGTCATACCTTATAAGTTTTTCTAGACCTAGCTAGGTAGAGAGGTAAAGGAAGGAAAACCTTGTTTAATAGACATAATGCTCTTTGATCGATTTTCATCTACCCTAGTAACTATTTTGTAAAAAAAATTGGTAACAAGGAATATCTGTTTTAATTAAGTTAGGGATGGTGCCAAACAGTGCTGATTATTTATTAAATATTAAATGGGCTAAAAACAAAAGGCCCAGTTAGTTTCGCTTCTTTGGAGGACTAACGTGCGCGTACTAAAAGGTTAACGTCGTCCGGGGAAGTACTACCGCCATGCTTATTTATGCCGCGAAGCAGCAATGGTGTGTTCTATTTTATAGGGCGCGGTTGCCGGTTTAATAATAGGCATATAAGGTTTAAGGCACCGACATCTCAGGGTTGATGGACTCAGGGTGTCAATTTGTACGATGTGTTTCTTGCACGTACCCTTCTCATTTTGTCCGTCAATTACAACAATAAAAAAAATTAAAGAGCGAAGGACAATACAAATGTATATCTGTAAAACAATCTATCTATGGATCATAGATTCGTGCGAGCTTGACGTACTTATGCAGCTCCTTGTTTGGTCTATCAGAGGGAAAGGGACCACAGAAATCAAAGCCCTTTATGTAAGATTTCAAGTTAACATACGTTGTGTGCCAAACAAATCAAATAATTTGATTGGATTTGTTTTAATTAAAAGGAGTTTATTTAAAAGGATGGAAGGAGGATTTTTATTTATTTATTTAAAAGGAGATTTAATAAATTAATTAAAAAAAAGAGATTTTAAAGGGGATCCCTCTGTCAATAAATTCCTATCAAGACAATGTTTCGATGCTTTAAAATTGGCGCTTGCGAGGTGTGCTATCCCCTAGGTACTAAAGTTACAAAATTTTTAAACCAATGCAATTTAATTGAGAATAATATAGTAAAGCTTTTACCACTTGCAGAGCCTCTTGAACGTCTATATCCAGTCGTTGTTTTTCTTCAGGACAGATCAGTTGTGCACGTAGACAGTCTATCGCTAGTTTCACTACATTATCTAATTCTTCTGCCGGCGCATTTACTCCACAATCTGTTTAAAGGATTTTAATAAATAATTTACTTTGACTAATAAGCAGACCAACTACAACCAATGGGCATTTCAGCTTGTTTTATCGTATTATAACAACAATACTGTCATCAATATTATATTGTGAACATGTGACGCTAATGGTGATAAACTTAAGAGGTGCCAACGATGTATCATTTTTCAATTTCTGAAGTGAAGAAGTGGTAAATGAAATAGGTGGTAGGTATACTATTAAACTTGGTTCTAGCTCGCTCCTGAATCTCTCGTAGCTTTAGTTTTTAGTTTACGCAAGAATATATCGCAATATATCGGTATATTTACTCTAATATATTTTAGAATTGACTTTGACATAGACTCTTATATTCAATTAAGATTATTTATTTAAAATAAGAGTTACCTTTGAGGTCTTCAACGACATCGAAAACCTCAATTGCATCAATAGATTCTGCGGTAAGAGGATACTCCTCGTCGATGAGTGATTGCACTAAAGTAGTCATCGTCATCGTTACAGTTTCTTCACCTTCTGTAATGATAAAATTAATGACATCTTATATATTTCTTATGATATATATTCTATTGTCATTTGAGAAAGTCCAATTAATGAAGATATTATAAATGTGTTTCAATATAAGGTTTGACTTTCAAGCACTTCTAAACAAAGTACAAATGTTGTATTAATTGAGTCTAGACATTGAACGGTGCTGAAAACGTACTACTCTTGCACCGGAAGACGGACTGTTGTGTTACCACTGCTAAGTGGATAGACGACATTAAGTGAGTCCGATGGACCCTAATGGATCGGGATCAATCAGTGTGGAGATCCCTCCAATGAGCCATATGCCCAGAAGTAGCCTGTTGAGACGAAGCGAGTTCTTTGTAAATAGGGAAAGACCATATACTCATTTAAAAGTTTGTTACCATGATATATCTACTGATTTATATGTGATATTATATGGTAAGACCCTAAAAATTATTGTGTTCCTCCACCGCTAAGGCGTTTAAAATCTTGGAAAATGTTTATACTAGCCCTCATCAATATTTAAGTAAGGCATAACTGTAAACAAGCATTAGCCTATTACATATTTATAAAAATGTATGTACCTACCTAATTCAGCCGATTGCGTGGTATGCAATAGAGTAGCCAGCGCAGGGCCGAGTCGTTCACGAAGGGGCTGTGCACCAGCTGCATCCTTTAAAGCTGCTTCTAGCGACTGCATAACTTCGTGTTCTTTAGAATCTATACCTTCAAGTTCTTGAACCTACGAAACATTATTTGGTCCATATAACCACTCTCCCAAATAAAGCTTAAACAGCGTGTAGTTGATGCAAATTTTTGAGGTAAAAGTTCAGTAAGTATGAAGTAATTAAAAGTTATGAGAAGTGATTTGGTCAAAACATCAGTTTTTCAGTTTCAAGTAGCATGATAATTCTAAATGACATATACTTATTGAATTTATAATATTGATTATGCCCGATTCAATAGCAAGTAAGCCTGAAATTGCACCTACCTAATTCTGTGTTTATCAATCAATATTTAAAAATTATCACATCGCGTTATTTAATTTATCAATTGAAAACCTAACGAAATATGGTATAGTAGTAATGATGATCAGAAATTCGGAAAGAGGATTTTGTTAGTTTTAATCTTACATGTTGTTTGATGAGCCGATCAGCCAAAGTGGCGAGAGCATCAAAAGCACGTGTTTGTTTCTTGTAAAGGCTTGGATCGCCACCATATTTAAGCAGCCATTTTCGCACCAATGAATCTACGACTTCAAAACGAGTTTTGTCACTGTAAGCAAAGATATCGTTTTGTTTAAATTCATACGAGTACGCACATTCATCTATACTTATAATAAAACTGTAACTGGAAGATTTCTGTACATATTTAAAAAAATTTGACCGGGGGATGCTTTATAATCGACACGGAGTATAAAACAGATTTTTATTAAATTTTTGTCCGTCTGTCTGTCTGTCCTTGCATCACGTAAAAACTACTGAATGGATATAAATAAAATTTGGTATAGTGGTAGCTGATATTTCGGGTCAACATATAGGATACTTTTTATCCCGATAAACAATTAGTCTCCTCCGAGAAACGGGATGAATTTTTTTATCAATTTTACTTCATAGCTTCTATAAATTTAAATTGATTTTAATAATTCTTTTTTTATTTGTAAGTATATACTATCAAGCATATATTGTCTAATTTTAATGAAGATCTGTGTTGTCGGAGATATTACTCTTCACAGATTACAGAAAGTCGCAAGGCATATAGGACAACGATAGAATGCATGCGTACCATCCTACGTATGAATGGATGGATGGACATGTTTAAAGTAATCATTATTACCTACACAAAGAGTCCGGGAGGCTATATGTCTAACTGTTAAGTCACAATAACCGCTTTTTGTTATAATTTTCAATCAAAACACGGGTACAATCTAAAGATGGTGAAATTAATATCATGATCCTTATCCAAATAAATAGTTTTATAATTAAAATTATGTACTTGCAATTCCTCTTAAAATTATTCAAATTGGCCCTATTGTTTAGAAGTTACGACGGGTATTAAAATGCTAAAAGCAAGAAAAATGCAGAGGGCTGCCCGGCCGTATATCGTTTGGAAATTAAACTGGACCCGGTAGGTGGCGCTGCAATTAGGTTCTTGGTTTTTTAAGATATTAAATCCAATAATAACGGGTCAGCTAGTATACATATATAAGTGTAGTTTTATTATTAAGAGCCTAACAATTTTAGTCTTGCTAGCCGTTCTATAGGCAGGAAGTCATAGTTTTCTGAAATAAATAGACTTTATACTTGTTCGGATAAAAGGTTTTGTTTTTCAACAATAACATTTGAAAGTTCAATGAGATAAGGTATATTAAAAGTATGCAATTTTTTTCAAACAATTAAATATTTAACCTTTTTTTTCTTTCGTTAAACCAAAGCATTTCTTAGATAAAGTTTAATTATTTGTTTAAATAAATATACATACCCAGAGATAATTTTTGGTAATTCATTAGTAAGTTCTTGCAGTAGAACATCTGCTTCGTCCCGTGAGACTCTCATCATGTCCAGGCAATCATATAGGAGCTTCATTAAGTTAACTTCGTACACTAACTTCACATGTGATCCCAAGGGTGTTCTATAGAATATAACATAGTATTTGGTTAAAATCCTTTTGGCAGTATGCGTAGTATTCACTTCAATAGTCTTAACCAGCAGACTATTGGAGTGAAAGAGTTTTATTAAAATCAATCATGAGCATCAGGCCGGTAGTTGATCTTGATCTTCTTCTTAGGGTAGTGGCTTCAAGTGCCTTGAAGTCCAATAAAAGTTTAATAGCTATCGATTAGATATACAGTCTAATCGATAGCTATTTATCTCTTTCTTTCTTCAGTTATATGACAATCGAAAGAGGAAAACAAACCGTTGTATAACTATTCTACAACCGAAGTAGTATGGACCAAGTCGACCGATTGAGATCGCTTCTCTCTGTGGTTCCCAAATTTCAAGTAGTACTGGTTACGAGGAAAAGCAACACTTTCATGGTAAGGAGTATTTTAGCCACCTCAGGGTATATTGTGTATTATATGTGTAAATAATATGTTATGTGCAGGACAGTGGCATATTATATTTTGCTGCTGTACTTTTGCCACTTAAGATTGTGATATTTGATTTCTCTTAGTGAATCTCCAATAATCATTTGGTAATAATGATAATTAGAGACCGATTGGTGATAAAAAATGCTGGATCGGGCAACCTATTGCTAAATTGTGAACTTACATAGGAAAATATTTGTGGCGTGTAGCTCTTGAAGATGGTCGAACCATGTGGAGGTAAACTTGAGAGCGATCTGATTCGGGCGGTGACCACACTGGGGGGGAGGCAATTTGCGCAAGTGGTTTGAGGCGCAAACCTTGAATTTCTTCCTCAAGTGCCTATTGAAATTAAAATGATAAATTTGTAAGACAGTCGGCATACTACAAAATTTAGTTTTTTAATTCAAATAGGTCATTGTTTGATGTGAATTAATATTTTTACATCATGGTAAGATGATGGTGATAGCTATATCTGTTAACTACTAAGAAAAAAAACTGAGCATGTACTGAATTTAGAGTAAGTCCACTTCTTTCAATTTTGTGCTACATAATACTACTAGTATTAATTTTTAATCTATAATTTTTTTAAATGAAACCTAATTATACCTTAATTTGTTGCAGCTGTTGCAAACGTATGATGCGCAGGCGCACCACATCACGTTGATAATGTTCCGGTTCATAACCTCCCGCCATTTTCGATGGGTCTTTTGGTGGCTGTTCAAGCAAATATGTTATTAAAGTTTGTAAAAATCTTCATCGAAGATACAATGGTGCTGATTTCCTTATATACAAATCTCTACGTATTGTCATACATCCCACTGACAGACAGATGGAAGACCGCAGGAACGGACAAGATGCTGAGGAACCCTAAAATTGGTTTTAGGGCTTACCTCACACAAGATAGAAAAACGATTATTAAGTTGTAAAAAGATGTCGGAAGAGAGCAACTGCTGAGTTCCTTGCCAGCTTCCTTTCGGTAGAATCTGTCTTTCGAACAGGTATAAGAGTCACTACAAAAGTACTTATATAAGGCCTACTTGAAATAAATGAATTTTCATTTTGAGTTTGAGTGACTTAATGGATTCCAAAATAATGCCGTTATAAAGTCATAACCCTTCTAAATTTAATAATACCTTTTGCGGATAAATATCAGCTTGTAGGGCAGCAGCAAGTCGAAGACGATCAGAATAATGATTAATAACTGTGAGATACTTTTGTTCCAGCTGACTGTAACGTTCCTGCAATGTTTTAATATTATTAAATGTCAGTGTGGACTTTGCCTATATGTATGTATTATGTTTTATCGTTTAACATTTAACTTTATCTTAGGTCCTATGGGCGTCAATTATATAACTCAGCTCATTTACCGTGACGTACTGGTCACTTGAAGATCCAAAATAATACTTTAACGCCCTAAATAATACTTACCCTCCATGTTGTGATTTGTGAAAGTAGATGCGGCACAGAAGCAAGGGTGGCTGTGAATTTGTGGCGTTTTGCGAGTTGCCTTAAAAGTTCATCAAGTGTGCGGTCGACACGGCGCGGTTTTCCTAGCTTGCGCGTCAACACGTCGCGCATCTGAGCGCTGAGTTCTGCTGCGCGGTCCTCCATCGCGCGAATGTCTACGTTCATTCGGAAAAGATGTGTGCGGTTTACCCTGGAAATAAGACACATTTTATACTAGAAACAATAAGTAAACGCAGAGAAAATCATACTTGAAAGAGTGGTGTTGAGATTTATTGGTCTACCTACTTAGTTTGTTTCTGATTGAAAAGTCAAACTTTAATCTTTCTATTCGAATGAATGTATAGAAAACCCTATTGATGTTTAACTAAATTCTTTATCTTGCAATCCTTATATAAACTTTTTCGTTTCTAGAGATGGATTAGTAAAGGGATAGAATTAATTGTGATATAAACAATATAATACGTTAACCCTTCTATGATAGGTAAAAGAAAAGTAAACTTATCAAAGAGGTTGGAAACAAACCGGTTTGGTTTGACTGGAACACAAAAGTTATCTAGAAGATTCTTATTGTTATCGGCATCTCAGTGTTAGCTTAATTAGCTTTTGTTGGAGTAAGTCATGCAGAAGCTTTTTCAATTTATAAAATTAACCATCCCAACATTTATAAAACATCATATAAGATTAACTAAAAAAATCATAGTTACTTCTGTCGTAGCTTTTGCTGTTTTATTTCATCCTGCAATTCTAATACCCTTTTCCGCAGTTTACTCAGCATCTTTTCGGGAAAGACAACGGTTTTGGAGAGTCCACCTGGCCCAGTACAACCTTGCAAAGCTGATGCTCGTATTTGGTCGTAACGTAGTATCACAACTTGGTCTACCTCGTTCATACAACTTTGTTTCTCCATCTAATGTACGAGTTTATTATTTTTTTTTTTAATATTAATGGATACTTTAACATTATGTAGATTAATACCCATCGCATTATAACGTACCATAAATTCTCTTAAATCTTGCTTTCGTTTCTCCAGTTGCACTGAGAACTTCCTTTTTACCTTGTTATGTGCTTCAATATCTTTCCTTAAAAGTTCAACTAATCGATCTTGTTCTATCATTTCTTGTTCATGCTTGTGTCTAAAAAAGATTTGTAAATATAATATTAACCGCGGTATTACGTTACTGATTATTTATCACGTATTATTATTTATAGATGCTCAATTAGGAACGTGATTTGTTCAAATTTAAATCTGAATGAAATGTATGCTACATTTCATTCACATTTCAATAGAATGTTATTTTGGGCAAATGTTTGTAAGGAAAAATTATGTCAAATAAATAGCTATTGATGTCACGAGAAGTGAAAAGACTATTGATAGAGTTGAGCTTATAGGCCTACCGACTATTTCGAAGTTCATAAGTCTTGTTGTAGATATCAACATCACATCCTTCAGGACATATATTTGGGTCGAGACGAATAGGACCAATGTCGCGACTGTCCAAGCTGGCCTCATCTTCTTCGCTGGATGATGAGCTTGATTCAGATTCCGATGATTCTGTATTCAAGATTTTAAAATATTATTTAATTATATTTTGTGTCTATATAAGTGTATTTAAAGGTATCGTGATTATATTAGAGAAGTAAATATTCATCATAATCATGAACTCATTACCGGCCCACTACAGGGCACGGGTCTCTTCCCGGAATGAAAACGTTGTTGACCGCAGTTCACCACTTAGACTTCACACGCCCTTGAGAACATTATGGAGACCCTTCAGGCACGCAGGTTTCCTCACGATGATTTCTTTCACCGTTGAACCATGTGCTATTTAATTTGTTAAAGTTAATATTAAAGTAATTGTAATACCGTCATCATCGTGATCACGAGGAGGACGATACTTCTTCTTGAATATTCTACGGAGGAAATCAGCGAACTTATTATCCTGCACGAGTTTTTTAAATTGCCTTTGCAGGTCTTGGCATGCCAGATCAAGTCTTTCCTTTTCTGCTTTGTGTTCTTCGATGCGTTGTTTGCAGTCCATAATCTGGTCATTTACACCGCGAACCTATATAGGTCACCAAATTATAATTTGTACAATAAGGAATCGGAATGAATAAGTCCATTTATTCAAGGAACCATATTTACCTGCATTAATTTTACATAAACTCTTTCAGCTAGACGATCTTCATGTGCTTCAAAACGATTCAAAACTGACATTTCTCGATGTAGTTGATACAAGTGCAACTCTAGTAATTGATTTTTTTCCTGTAATGTCAATTATAATATCAATTCCAAGTGAACATACCAATGATGGACCAATTAATATCTAAATTTAAAATAAATCTTCATGATGTGGGGATTTCGCAAAGTATCCTGGCGGCACCTTATTCAGAGGTAGCCAGAATGCTATTAGATTTTAAGTTAAGATAAGAGAAAGGAAGTATCAATTTTTGTAAAGGGAACGATGGGGCTGACATTCTTATTGTTAAGAAAAGTCCCGAATAAATAAAGAATTAAAAAAAAAAATGGAACATATATGTATAAGATATATATGTATATAAATATAGTTAGTGTATGTTACAAAAGGCACTATCGCTCGGCATGAAAAAATATATTTAGTTAACGTTATATTTTTCAAGTTTGTCTCTATGAGTACACAGTTTTATAAAAAAAACACCAAGCGAAGCTCGATACTTATTAATGCTCACAAAATGCTCACCTGTACTCGAATACGTTCTCGTTGAAGTTGTTGGAGTCGGGAGTCGAATTTTTGAACCAACATCTCAGCATCTACTTGTAGCATATCTTGCTCGTAGAGGTGCCTAATCAGCAAAGATTAAGGAAATGCAAAATAATTAAAAAACCATCAGTTGCACAAATACTATAGGAAGATACTAGTTGTACCTTTCAATACGTCGTTCACGTATTTCTATTTCAATAGCTGAAGATACTTGATCTTGCTTTGATTTCAATATATCCCAAGAAGCAGTTAAAGGTCGAGATTCTGTGCAAACAATGAAACAAAAATTTAGGAATGGAAATCGAAATATTAAAAAATAGCTTTAAGTTAATGATAAAAATGGTGTAGCTTAATGGTACACTTAAAGATTAAGTAAAACATTCAAAGTCTAACAACTATAGAGAAGTAAAAATGCAGATAAACTATATTTTATTTTATTACCAGTGATCGGTACAAATAACGGAACTCTTGTCTGCCGAACACGCTGCTGCGGATACAACGTGGACTTTCTGCGTTCCTCTGTTTTCCTTATCGTTTGTCGCCTTGGACCCAGTGCGACTACTATTTCTGGTTTTATCTGAGGATTTGATGGTTAAAAAAAAAAAATATCACCGAGAAAAAATTGATGCAGTAAATGGTACACTTTAACTGACAGCATTTTTAAATGTCAGGGCGTAAAAACATTGCGTATCTATTTCGATGTTAAGCCACGTTTATTTGTAAGGCACGCAGTATTTATAACCTAGCTTATGTAATTAACTTCGGGTATTTTGAAGTTGCGAGTTTGGTGCACGTCTTTGAACATATCGCACCGAAATTAAAAAAAATACTGTATTTGATTATTCAGAAAAACAAAACCAAAAGTTGTACCTCTAGATTTCTCTCGGGAAATTCTAAATCGTCATCAATGTGTGGTATAACCGGTGGTTGCTTAGCTAGCTTGTGCGGAATTTCAACACGAATTTCTCCCAAACGCTTTCCAATGTCTTGTATTTTTGAAACTAGCCAAACTTTCTGTTCTCGAAGTTTCAATACTTTGTCGTTAAAAGCACGCTTGTTATCGTAGATCTGAGAGATTTCGTCAAAATTAAAATTTTACATCTGTGCTATATAGTAAAGAAACTTATATTTTAAATTTATTAACACAAAAAAAATATGTTTCACGTTCTTAGTTAGGAAAGAGGAAGCAATAATCATATAAAATCACTGCCGTGCTGCTTCGTGTTCGTTAATTACGGAACGCGGCGTAGGTACTGCACCTACACGTTTAGCACCTACCTCAATGAGTCAAGCTCATTGAGGTAGGTGCCAAACGTAAATTTTTTCAATCGTACTGGAAAGATAGCATTGCAACGTATTTTAACAAATGAGGCGGATAATATATGTGTTCTTGCTCTTGGAGCTTTAATCACCCACTATTTGAAACATCAATTACATAAACTTTGCCAATCGTGAATGCCCGTCCCTAGGACCTACTCCCGTTTTTTCCTTATTTAAAATACTTTGAATTCCCTATAACAAATGACTGCTTTAACAATGTTTGGCTTAAAAGCAGCACTACATACCAATAAATGGATGTGTGCCCGTATTTGGATTTTTGAAAATAATTAAATGAAAGTATCGGTTATAGAATGCCCTTAAATTTTTTTTAAAATATCATTAATGTACATAATTCGATCCGTTACAGTTTTATTCTAAGTAAAGATTCAGCCAGTGAGGACAGTTTTTTAAAGTGAAAGAAATGCACTTCCCTCGATAACAATGCCATGAAAGTCTTGATGAGGGGAAGGAAGAATGATAATAGGTTGTTTATCATCATTAGCAAATTTTATCGGTGCTAGCGATTGTTTAGGTTTAGGATTACGTTATTAATGTTTATAGAAATCCTATGGAATCTTAAGTGAGGCAAATAAGTATATACCTCCTTCCGTGTCAAACAAATCCGAAGCTGCGTATTGTGTCCATGCGATGCAACGTAATCCGGATCAGTTTTAAGAACACGATTGCCAATAGTGTCTTCAGCTTCTTTAAGTGCCTCTGCAGCGCCTGGCGGCATAGCGTTTGGGTCTGGTTTGCGGGATAAATGTTCTTGCCACTGCAATTAGTTCTATATATTTTAATAAAAATTACGACTTTTTTCGAAATAAATAATTATAATAATAATAATATCGTTTATTTCTTTCATCAAAATTGCACATATAATGAGTTGACGAACTGGCTATCCTAGCTAGATTTTATCTGTGTCAAGGATAACCAGCCCTCGCCCCCGGAACATACGTTACATAGACAGATTGAAATTAAAACATTACTATTCTGTAGCTTTAATTGTAACTTAAAAAAAAGGAAATAATAAAAATAGTTCGTAAACCGCGTACAAAATGCGGATATCTGCTTTTGATTAAATAACATATTATTATAATTACCTCAACGAATTGTATATGGTGCCGATTTATCCTTTGATAATAGTTGCGTAAAGCCTTTTTCAAGGGGTGAGGCGGATTTGGCGGTAATCCAAGTAAGAATGAAGCAACGCGAGGGGGACCCCAGGACATTTTTTTTGCGGCCGCCTTTAAGGTCGATGACTCAGTACGTCTGAATGAATTAAAACTTTCATTAATTACAATGATTATCTGTTACTACAGTAAACTACTACTTTTTTTTTCTGTTTGTACTTACCGTTTTTCTGCTTCAATTAATGCAAATAAATTTAAATTCCTGAGGTAAGCGTGAAAAAAATTAACAAATTTGAGAGTTAAATCACTTTAAGAATAAAAAGTTACCCAGTCAGTAACTTATTTATATACTTTAAAGATACAATACCTTCCTCGTTGTGATGCTTCTGCCATTTTCTGGTGAACTTCTGCAAGCTGATCATAAAATGCTTTTGACAGGTTCTTCTGTCGTAAAGGCCTTATCATTATTTCGGAATCCCTTAATTAAACAAAATGTCATTAAATATATTATAATTAATATCTATTATTACAAAATTGATTTTATATTTTAGCATTTATCCAATAACTTACAGCTCAGCAAAATCATGCATTGAGAGATAGGGACCTTTTAGCCCGTGAAAACAAACAATTCCAACAGAATTATTAAAGTCCAAAAAAACGCGGATGGAGTCGCTGGCAACAGCTAGTAATTTTTATTAACGGCCCCCTGCTGCCTCATTGTACATAAATTATAGCATTAACATCATCTATCTATAATAAAATATCATAATTTATGATGATGTATTTATGTCTTTACAGATTTCAACTTTGTTACGTATTAAACAACAATTATGGTTGAACGTAGTTCTTAAAATTCTAAATTCAAAAATTCAAAAATGTTTTATTCATGTAGAGCTTATCACAGGCATTTATGAAGCGTTCATACATTTAACATGTTAACACTAATGTTAGGTTAATGAGTGTAATAACTGCATTCGTTAAATTAAAACTAAAGCTAGGAAGGTTCCAAACGCGCCCTGGTCTAAGAAGAGCCCAAAAAAACTTAGCTTAGGTTAAAGATTTAAGATCAAATTAAGATTTAATTTTATCAAACCTGATTGCTTTCAAAGTAAAGGGGAAGACGTCAAGCTGAATAATGTTTCGGGAGTGCATTTTTTGTAAAGCTAAATCAGAAGCTTCTAGCTGTTGGGCCAATTTGCGGCGAGTGAGATCTTTCATTTCCTCCAACTCTTTCTCCTGCACGAGGAGAGGCCGAGGATCGAGTGTCACGTCGATTTGCTGAGAGCACGGCAACTGTCGATTTCTGATAAAATATTTATTCATTGTTATAGGAACAATGTATTCTAAGGATTATATTATTGTAAGCAATTAAAATATCACATGCTTTAAACGGTGAAGGAAAACATCGTGTGGAAACCAGCATGCCTGAGAGTTCTCCATTACGTTCTCAAGTGCGTGTGAATCCAATTTGCTACTACGGCCTCGACCCTTCTCATTCTGAGAGGAAACCCGTGCCTTGTAGTGGGCCGGTAATGGTAGCCGGTAATGATGATGATGCATTCGAGGGAAATGAAAGTAGGTATAGTGACGAAAGGGAGGATGGTTGTTAAGTTTATATCAATTTATAAGCCACGTATCTCGAAATGATGAGCTCTCGAGTTTCATGAACTTTGATAAGACTAAAGTCATTGGTATATTTAAGGTTTATGTAATTAAGTAGTTGTTCTTATTATTTTATTTCTTACATTGATATAATATTAAATCTATGAATATTCATTTAATAAATAAAATTATAATGTACATACGCTTTTATCAATTTTGTATATTCAATGGTTAGTTCCGCCAGTTGATCACGCACACGTTTCTTATGTGCGTTCGCTATAGAAATCATTTTGTCATATTCTTCTTTCAGTTTAAGTTGCTCGTGAGACATAAGTTCACCATCAACAGTACTTGGTTCTTTGACTTTTTCAACTTTCTGGAATATCCGTTCAACCATAATTATGTAATAAACTGGCATTATTCTTAAAACCCTTTAGATATTATTAAAATTAAACAACTTACTGGCAGTTCTTTTAGTTGGGACAAATGCGGTGTTGGTAGCAATGGTTCTGTGAAATTTACAACATACGAAAATATATTACCATCCGATCCACTTGTGTACAAATGCCTGTAAAAGAATAACAAAGGTATTAAAAACGTTTTACGGCCTTTTTTCTATAAGAAGTTGAATTTCCATTACGTTTAATACTAACTTGCCATCAAAACTAAATTCAAGACATGTTATAGCACCCGTGTAACGGTCGTGCATTGGAAGGTAATAGTTGTCATCAAAATCAATACGCGGAGTTGGTTGTTTCTGTAATGATCGAAAAATAATAAACATACTGGTATTATATCCGAGCTGACTTTCTTGTTTATTGTTTATTGTTATTAGTTACACAAAACAGGTAATAACTAAAAGTAGATCTAGATATAAGTAATAACAAGTTTTGTTCTAAGCTACAACCCAATGTATGTGTAAACAACTTGGAATTAAATTAAACAAAAAGTAAAGATAAAATTAAAGTGAAACAAAAAAGGAACCCTTAAAAAATAATACATATATGATTTCCCTAAAGATTATGTGGAATAGTGCTTAATAATTTGATTTTTATAAATATTTATCCTTTTGTTAAAAATATCAATATTACGATTACTTGATACTAAATCATTATAAAGGCGGCACATGCGAATGATGGGATTGTAAAAGGAAGTATTGTTCTTGTAGACACTTAGGACAAAGGGTTTAAAATATTTTAATCTGGTATTAACGCGAGTATTTATAGTAATGAGCGAGAGTAAGACGGAGGAATAAATTTGGGAGTTAATGAGCTTAAATAAGAAGATCGAATGAAAGTATTTTCGATGAAATTGCAAGATTTGCATCCCAAAGTGTACAAGCCTGTCATGGTAA
Organism: Pararge aegeria; assembly: GCF_905163445.1. Lineage (NCBI taxonomy): Eukaryota > Metazoa > Arthropoda > Insecta > Lepidoptera > Nymphalidae > Pararge > Pararge aegeria. The sequence continues at coordinate 9,179,039 of NC_053190.1, read as the reverse complement.
GTTGTACGTTTATGGCCGACATGATGTCGATATGACAATTTCGTAAAAATGTTTTTCTTGTAGGCTTCTAGTAAATTTTGGAAGCTCTTTTGAAAGAAAGTTTTAAAAGAGCTTGTAAACTAGGCCTACTTCAGAACTACTGTCTACACACATAAAATTGGTCAATGTGATCGATCGCTATGACTCGTTTTAATAGTGATATGGCATCAGTAAAAGCTTGTGCAAGTTAGAATGCCCCAGTAACTTACGCAAACAAAATGCAATTGTAACTTATACAAGTAACATGTGCATATCGATTGACCAGTAGCTCCTGCGAATAACTAGAGCAAGTAACTTGCGCCGGTAGCTCGTTAGATTTTCGGTGCCTTACACAAGTGCGTTTGCAGGTAAAAACGCAACATATTCCGTCCAATCTTTAAAATCGCCTGCGATTTAGGTGAACATACATATGCAATTCTAATGAAGTTAGACGAGAAAATCCGTCGACTTGCAATCCGTTGCAAGTGACATCGCAAGTTATACTATGGAGCGCTGATAGCCTAGTGGTAAGGGTTTCGGCTTCTCTTTCGGTGGGGCTCAAGTTTGAATTCCAGCACACAGCTATAACTTTTTTAAGTTATGTGCACTTTAAGCAATTAAAATGTCACTAGCTTCAACGGTGAAGGAAAACGTCGTTAAGAAACCCGCACGCCTGTTCTCCATAATGTTCTAAAAGGCGTGTGAAGTCCACCAATCCAAACTGGTTCAGTTTGGTGGACTACGTCCTAAAACCATTTTCATTGTGGGAGGAGACCCGTGCCGTGCAGTGAGCCGGTAATGGGTTGATATGATGATACATGCTATCCATAACATACGCTTGTGTTGTCTCAACGGATTGCAAGGAGATGGATTTTCCCGTCGGACACCGTTAAATGACCTCTGTAAAGATGCCCATGTCGTAAAGTTGTATGTACACTACCAGCATTGTCATCATTGAACATATATTATGTTTAAGTTGACACAGTTATTGAAATTTTGCAAAATTCAAATGAGGTAAAAAAAAGTATATATAATTGGTTTTCTCTTCGACAAAATTTTCTTTAGACATAATATAATAGGCGCAATTCTTATCGCCTATAATATTATGTTCTATAACTTCTGGGATGGGTTTCTTACTTTTATATGATCAAACAGGCTTAGCAAAACTTACCTCTTCTTTCGCAAGACGTCTTCCTTTTAGTTTTTTCAGTAGTTTCTGTTGGGCCATCATCCATGTCATATAATGATGTTCGGGAGTATCTTCATCGTCAGATGGCATTCGGAGTACGCGGATATAGCCAGAGTTTGTCCCGACCACTAAGTAGCGGCCTTCATTTCTTCAACGCATAATTGTTTTATGGAACAAATACAGATAAATATTCCTACCTGCTTTATATGAATTGTTGAAAACTTATTTAGTGTATAATTATATTTATTATAGTAATAGTACTAATATAACTAATAGATGAGAAAACGCATGAAAAGCTGATTTCGATCATAAACATATTTTAAGCTTAGTTACTAATATTTCAGGATCGTCTTCCATGTTGTATTTTAGATTTTATTACAACCACGAAATCTGTACAACTAATCAGTAACACTTACACAAATTTTAAAGCTGTGATATCTTCATGCCATGCCCCAGGAAAGGGTCCATATTTAAGTATCTTATTATGTTTTGGTTTGACTAACAGCAACGCCCCCGTACCTTGTTGAACCACCCATATGCCTTCTTCACAGTATTCCGCCCATGTTATCGTAGTTCCAGGTGTATTCTCAGCTTCTTCTACCAGATCGAATATAAATATTGAATGTCGTACAATTTAATACGATATTAATATATTACTTTTGGACATGTTATATACCTAGTTGTATTTCTCCGATCCACACGTCTTCTTCGTCATCTTTTTCTTTTTCAGCTTCTCCTTGAGCTTTTAAGGCTTCTTCATCAATACTAGCAAGATCTTCTTCCGTCGGAAATGGTCTATTGCGCATACTAATAAGTGATATAAAATATTTATTGTAGTTAGAAGTTTGTCGATTTTTTACAATTTATTTATTAAAAAATTTTTTTTACTCACTAATATTTTTTGACGAGAATCTCTTCAAAATGGACGAATTCTTGTTTAAATGTGGTGATGTCATTGTATTTACAAACAGGAAGATCTGGCAATACTGCTTCAATAATAACACCGACTTGACCACAAAGAAGTAGAACACGCTCCTTAAATATATAAATGTTTACTAAGATTAAAATGGTTAAATAGTTATTAAGTTTTAGCAATAGAAATGATAGTTTAACGTAATATAATATCTAGAGAAGTTAAAATTGTTAATAAATCTTACTTCATTAGGTTTCCAGGTCATAAAAGCCACATTATTTGGCGTCTGTATAAAGCCCAATCTATGCAGAGTAAATAGTGTGCCCAATTCTAATTGATACATAAATATCGTGCAGTCTTCGCCGCATGTTACTAGAAGTGTACGATGTTCATTTACTGTTATTTGAGTAATGGCTTTTGAATGAGGTTTCAGTAACTGTAAGAATTATCGTATAATATTTATTTAACTGAGCTATTTGTTACAATAAATAAAGTTACATTTAAAATATATTTTTTACCGATATCAAATCCATGACATCAGCGTTTACGGAATCCTCGCTGTGAATAGTAAGTGCAGAATGCACGCGGATTTCTATTAAAGATGATTGAGCTTGAAGTCTTTCGGGGTGTACCAATAGAGTTCTCATGATTCCATCCGCAAAGCCTACTAGTATAACACGAGAGGTACTATCAACCTGTAAATCACTTTAAAGTATCAACTTGGAAATTACTTTATACATGCGCTGCAATAACATGAATATTAGCACAGCTTCTCACACTAGTAGCGACTTACATCTATTGGAGGATACAGCAAGCAGGTCACGGCAGCTTGAAACTGGTACCTGGCCAGTAGAATATGAGTTTCAGAGTTATAAGCATGTAAAGCTCCGTCTTCCCCCGCCGTGATGATAATAGGATGTGTGCGTAATGCCACTATTGCCACGACGCTGCCAGCGTGAAATGTCATTATTTTGCGATGATTACATTCTAATTTATCTATGTCTAGTTCGACAGTCCAAATTCCACCATTTCCATCCTAAATTGGTTACATAAAAATTTCAAGCGTTAATAAGTAATTCAATAATTATTGTTTTCTAATAATTGAAGTGGTCTTAGGGTAGGTCAAAAGGACATTACAATTGACAATAACAGAGTGCAAATAACGAAGTATTTTATGCAAACCACTAATATTACAGTTCTATTTTCTCGGGAATTTTATTTGAAGGTCAGGCTTACTTGAGCATACCAATACATGTCCTTTTGATGTTTTAAGCACATAATTTGACAGCCTGGTACCTGTGTAATCAAAGATTATCTTTAAAGTTTTTTTTAAACGATAAACATAGGATAAATTTCCTGTAGTACGATTATTAACTATCCGTAGGCGTCAGGTCTCATGTAACAATTAATGAACTGATTGGTATTACATAGCGATCATTGTAATTATTTTTATTTATTTTTCCCATTATCACAGTTCCATGGCTAACGTATCGTTAATACACTCGTACGATTAATGAATTAAATTAAAATGTATATTACGATAGTTTCGGCGACTGGATTGAGTTCCACGTAAGGATCATCTTCAGGAGGATCTGCCTGTTCCACTGTATCCCAATACCAAGCTCGAACGTAACCATCCCGTCCAATCGTTGTTACTTCATCGCCAGCTGGACTTAGCATAAATTGAATCTAAAATAGTTAAAAAACTCAAACTTAAATAAACCAATCTGTAAAGTTTTATCAAGCCTATTGAAAAAAAAAGTTTAAAACAAATAAGATGAGTACAAACAATGGGAGCTTTATGGCACGTTTTTCTTCCACGTTGAGTCACTTCCAATTTGACAAGTCCAGCTTCCCATACTAGAATATTTCCCCATTCACAACCGGACAACACCTGTAATAACAGTACATATATTCTTGTACAAGTCTGTAAGTATATGAAGTACTTCAATACTTAAAACTTCACGTACTTTTTCGTCTGGCATGGGGTATACACCCAGTACATCACAAATCTCTGTTTTACCAAACCTTCCAAGTTCTCCTATTAGTTTAAGACCTGTAAAAGTGCTTGCCATTTTCCACATTTTTATATGAGCCGCTCCTGCAAGAATTTGGTATTCATAATCTAAATGGAATATGATGCTCTAGTGTTAGCCAAATAACGACTGAACACTTAGAGAAATAAATTGTAAGGATAGGATTGAAAGAATAAGAGGTCGGTATTACAAATAAGAAAACTCTTCACCAGCTGTAGTAAGTTGCCCATGGCAGTACGGCGAGAACATAACGGTATTCACATCAAAGGTAAATGCGCTCGTGCGTAAGAGAATGGTGTGACGTTTCCAGTTCCAAATAGTTAAATTATAGTCAGGTTCCTTCCCCACAGAAGCTAAAAGCTCGCCATCTGGACTGTAATGATAAAAATTGATATTTTTTTTATTATCTTAAAATTAAGCAAAATATAACGTTGTGAGATTAAAAATTAGGTACTAGTTAAATTATTATTGTCATTAATATTGTATTCTTCTATTAATAGGGAATAAAATATGAAAATCCTTATACATATTATAAAACAAAGTCGCGTATGTCTGTCTGTCTTGGCGCGAAGAACTCTAAAACGTTTTTAGTAATGGACAGAGTAATACATGACGAACGTATTAGTGTATAATTTATATTGTAAATCTGTAAATTGGCTGAAATATAACGATGATTGTTAAAGATGTCGGATAAAATCGTACCGACTGGAAGCTTTACTTTGACTTGCACGGCGAAATCTATTAATGATACATTAAAATAATGTACTGCATGTTTGAAGTAATCATCATTGCCGACAAAAAGTTCGCGAGGCTATATGTCTAACTATTACATTTAAATCACACTAACCACTTTAAGTTTCAATTTTTCAATCAGAATAATTTAACGCGGATGAAGTCGCGGGCAACAGCCAGTTAAAAAAAATTTAATATTATTAAATTCTTAGGTCAAAAGGTTTCAAAATGGTTTGACATAGGTTTTACCTAAAATCAAGGACAGAGTAAGCGTTAGTGGTTCCGTCTCTAAGAACAGCATCGATATCCATTTGAGGCCAAGTGTAAAGCAGTATTATGGGATCTCGTTCACCTTCTTTTCCTTCGGCTATAACTATTCGATAATTTGGATCTTTCCTATAAGACTAAATTATAATATTATTTAATTTATATTATTTATTAATTTAAAAGAGTCCACGTAAACTTCTGTTTAATGATAGATAGGGGTGCACTCAAACTAGCCGTTACATTGCCGCCGTGCTTTAGCTACGGGCCTGAAGCATCATTTGCAGCGTTAATAGCTATAAATAAATATATTACAATACACACATCGCCATCTAGCCCCATAGTAGGCGTAGAATATTTTTTTATGAATAATATACAAAAATACTTATAATATAAAGATAAACACCCAGATACTGAAAAACTTTCATGTTCATCACACAAACATTTTCCAGTTGTGGGAATCGAACCCACGGGCTTGGACTCAGTAAGCAGGATCGCTAAAAGCTGCGCCAATCGACCGTCTATATTATGATTATTATAATGAGTTGATTAGATCTTTGCGTCAACTAAGGCTGAGACTAATAATAGCCAAGCGTGTTTAGATTTTAAGAAACAGTCAAAAAGAGATAAAGTTATGTGCCCGATATCAATTTGTTCCGTTATTATACTAATTTTGGCTGATTACATTCAAAGTAAGCTCGTCCTGGACTTCCACGTGAGTGAGAGTGCAATCGGTTCAATATTGCAATATTGCAAGTCGCGTTTTATACCAAGCAGATTATTTTGACTTCATTTGCGTTGTTTTCTTTTTTTAAATATCCCACGGAAACCTTTAACCGTATCCTTGGATAAAAATATACTTGGTTCGTCTCCAGGATGCAAACTTTCTCTATGCAAAGTATAGAACAGTTCTCTGTGCATCCGAGCATAGTTGACAATAGGTAACAACCCAATAAATTGGATTATAAATCCAAAAGTATTATCTGGTTGTTTATTACAATAATTTATTCAGTTAAGCTTAGTTTTATTTAAAAGCTGAGAGGTTTTGCAATTAGGTAGGTAAATATTATTTGATAAGTTGCACAATTTTACCGTGACAGCTCCAACTGATCCCCCCGTGGTACTCCGTCGAAACCATAACTGTTTAGTGTTCACGTCCATGAACGTAACGATACTACCGGCGGCCCAGCATACAACAGCATCGTCACAAGCGCAGAGATTAAAGTATTTCTTGCAATCGTAGCCATACGAATATCTTTGTGTTTATAGGAATTCATATTGGAAAAACCTTGTCGGCGGTTTTGATGTATATAAAAATTGGCCAAGATTCCTATACTTCATACTGAAGCGTAACGTATAAAATGTAATAAGTCGCGTGGAAGCCATCCAGAGTAATTAGATTTATAACTTTTATTAAAGTTTCTTTTACCTACATTTGAAGAAAATGTCAAATATATAAATATTCGATACAGTTGCAGTGTTATGAGAACCGTAGCTTAGTTGGTAGAGTCGCGGGTTCTGTTCCTATCGGTTGCGATTTTATTATATGCATACTAAATTTATAAATCAGAGTTATGAGTTAAAAAATTACAATACCAAACCTAAGGCTCCATTAGGACCTACGAATATTGTACTGTTGATGGTGCCCCCCGAGACGTGAGGCACTAAGTAATGGCTTAATTTGCTTATGCTTAGACTGTTGGTCATCTATAATTTTTGCTAATTCAAAATACGGGCGTGCGTATATTGTATTGAAATTGTATGACATCGGCCGCCTTTTATAAATGCATTATTTAATAGCGCGAGTTATACAGACTTAGACAGACAGACACTAAAAATCAGGTCGGCTTGATCAAATTTCTTGTGATTGGTTGCATGTAGAACGCAAATTTTCATTTACGTGGGGCGGACGTACCTACTGCCGACTTGTACAACCTTTCCAACCGGCGAAGTTGAAGTCAAAGGCTAACTTATAATCGAATGATTATATGATGATAAAAACAATGATAAAAGTAGATATAATATATGAACCTACATAGATTTGGCAATATTTTGCTGTTAACTAAGCATTTTTAAATCCCGCGTTGCGAACGGTTCTCCGGAGAAAAAGGATCACTACGTTCCTTTCCAAAATTCAAGCGATCTGCGTGCTAAATTTCGTTCAAATCTGTGCAGTGGTTGAGCAAAAGATAGACGACAAACAAAAAAGTAAACATACAACTTTCACATTTATTATATAAGGATTACTTTAATATTGAAAGGATACTCAAACTCGAATAGATCGAGTGGTATAGTTGAGTCCAAACTATTTACAGCACCAGATACAAAGTCGTCCGGATCGTATTCTGTAAGTTGTGATTCGTCCTCGACGGATTCCTCTTCTGCCTCCTCAGGGGCAGCTTCTTCAGCAACTTGTTCTGATATATAATTTTTGAGATTTTAATTTTTTTTTTAACCTTAACATAGGACACCGCCATTTTTAAGTAGGTACCCACCTATTTATTTCAAGTAAATACTTTACTACTGCCTCTATAGAGCAATATTAAGTGGACTGATGGGTATTTAGAACACTAAGAACCTACTCGATGGACTCGATGGACTCCTAAACTACTTAACCGATTTTAAATAAAATTGGCTCACCGTGAGCAGTCTGGTCCAACTTAAGAGATAGGATATCTTAGATCTTTAATTATAGTCGCAATTTTATTTTATTGCAAATTATTTGTCACATGTTATATATATATATGTATATATATACTACAATACTCACCTAAGGCTAAGCGATACTGAATACTTTAAAAACAAAATCAAACGCAGACGAAGTCGCGGGCAACAGCTAGTTATACTATATAGATCAATTTTTATTCAGTTTATTGTAAAGAATTTGACGAATAAAATAATGATAATATATAGTCTCTATCGATAGAGTAAATGCTCATATATTTGCTGTGGCCTGGGCCTTGGATGGTCAGAATCAGGGGCGGCTACCGAATAGTGAAAACGACTGATGATACAACTTAAGAGTAACACATAATATGTTAAAATGCTTAAACATGATAAAGGCCCGCGTTATTAAAGTGGGCCGCTCTGCACTGCATCGTTTATCAATATTTTTTCTTAAATACTTTCGTACATTTTAGGTATCAAATATAGAAATATATTGTTAGGCGCCACTACGCAGGCGCGCGCAAGCTACGAGTATATAGCTGCAGAGCTACAGGAAAAGAAAGGGGAAATGGTGCGCGGGGAGAGACTGAGGGTGTGGGTACTTGGAGGCTAACAGTGAACGTCACGCGGTTGATAGTTTTACTTGTAAAATGTGTGGAATTGGGAAATATAAGATTTGTTATATGCATGTAGGTATATGTTCGACTTAACCATAATATGTAACATTTGTACTTATAAAATAATGTTTAATCATCAATAGCCTATAACTGACAGCTGCTGGACTAAAGGCGAGTGGCTTTTTAACTAGAAATATATGTTACATTTGTACCTTTGATATAATGTTTAATCATAAATAACTTATGACAGTCCACTGCTGGACTAAATATCTCTCCTAACAGGAGGGTTTCCTCATAATCACCACCCTGGACAGACGGGTTAGTGATTGCACTTGGATTTGCAGGCCCAGATTTGTATTCTGATCTGCCGTTGACCAAAAGGCACATAATACCTATCATTTTTTAAAATAAATGTGATCTATTTTGATAAAATTTGGCAATGACGTAAATTCATATTGTTTAATAAGTACCGAGAAAGGGGCGACTTGAATTTATTGAAGAGCCTAAGCAGGCCAAGATCTCAAATCCACCTCAAGCCACTGGATAGGTTAAAGGTCAAACAGATAGCAGTTCAAAGTTTCGTTAGAATTGGTAAGAAGTGGATTTGCACAGAGTTTGGGCTTGTATTAAGCACACCTACTAACTAAGTACTTACCCTCCTCTCCATTTTCTTCACCTGGTACTTCTTCGTCAGCCATTAAATTAGAAAATACAACTTGGTAATTTCTTCTAACTTCTTTAAAATGGAGAGAGCGTGGTGTTTGTATTAGGTTTTTATTTATTGAGACAAGAGTTTCAATTAGTGAAACGCTGCGCACAAAAGCAAGAGACATTAGAATTGCGTTGCTTAGTGACAATACTAATTTACATGTCGCTAAGGAAGCAGGTGTCGTTGTTAGGATCACAGGTTAGTGTCAAGGACACAAAACGGCTAAGTTCGTGAATAATATCCCTACTAATATTAGAAATGTGAATGTAAGTTGTTTTGTTACGCTTTCATGCGAAAACTACTGAACCGATCTTCATGAAACTTTTTATATATATTCTATACTTTTTATAGGAGGTATTAGAAATAACATATTATACTTTTCATTAAAAAAAATTACATAAGATAAAAAAAATGTCATCTCATATATGACTATACGTATAAACTATGTAGCAGTACGCTGCCTCCCAAAATTACGCAGGCGAAGCCGCATATATTGTGAATTTCTAACCTATTAGCTATACCATTATGTTTTTTCTCACTATTACAACCTCAACCCTGTTTAGTTCTAACGTTGAACTAGTGCGTAAAGTACTGTGCCTACTTACCACATATTATCCAAACATAACTGTGTCAGAAACTTTGGCTACGTGTGAGTAAAATCTGTAGGTGCAGTACCTACAGACTTTTAAGGCCCAAATCAGTTGGCGATTGCTCTGGTCTTCATTCACCAAATTAAGTAGTTAAGTCATAGTGCATAGGAGTGTGTAGGTATTGTGTAGTCAAAGTAATTATCAAACATTTTTGTCACTTCTAAATGATCTTATTGTAGTTCAGGACGGCCAAAAAGATTGACAATAGCACTAAGTCGAATATTCATGGAAATATAAAAAGTAGTCATGTACTTTTATTGAATCGATTCTGTATGACAGTTTCTAAAAAGTACTCGTGTTCGTGGCTCAGTCTCCTCCGGTTCATGTGGTTAAAGAGTTAAAAAGATCGTGGAATCTAATAGTTATAGTACATCCTAACCTTTAGTCTGGTGTCAGTTACATTTTAAACCATAGACAATTTAAAGTCTGTGTGTCTACTGTCAAGTTGATGTCAACAAAGTGTTGTGAATTTTGTCAACAATTTTTGTAATGTAAACTTTATTGATTGTCATGATAAATCTTGCAAGCTGAAGATTTTGGACTTTAACCCGAGTTCTTGGACTGTAATAACAACTGCACAATGTCACAGACACATAGAAAAGCCGTCCTAAACTTATATAAAACGGTTTGTACCTAAATTAAATATTAACCTACCTTTCTAGCTTCTTAAATCATTATTGTTTGTATAATAATTCTTTGTTTCTATTTCAGCTATTATTTTTAGGGAGAGATTGGCCCCAGGGTTATGATCTATTTAGAAAGCGTTTAAACAAAGTATTTGTAAGGAATAGTGAAGAATCCGATCCGAACAAGATTGCGTTGATGGTTAAACATGGTCAATTTGTTATTAAGGAGATTGAAGCACTTTATAAGCTTAAAAAATACAGGGCTATGAAACGCAGATACTATGATGATAATTAACATGTAATTAATGGTATGTAGAGAGCTAATGTATTTGTTACTTAATATTTTTAGCAATTTAATTGCATCATATGAACATTAAATGGTACATGATAGGTGAGACGATTCAATGTTATAATATATGTATATTTAACTAATGTACTATGGATACTAGAATTATTTGAGTCTTTCAAATTTTAAACTGTTCCTGAAATTTAAACACTAAAATATGTCTAAAATAAATAACAGAATGAGCTAGAGATATTTTAATATAAGCTTATAGTTTGGAAATATTACCTTTTATAATAGCATTAAAGTAATCAAGTTGATAATTTCATTGAAATATTACATTACTAGCAAGTATTTATATAACTCTGTGAATATGTTTTCTATTAAATAAAACTATAAAATCTATGTCATCTGGTATTATATTTGTTACGATTCACATAATACATTATTGTTTTTAAACTAGATTAAATAATAACATTTTACTAAAAAACATCTATTTTTATGAAAATAAATTATAACATAACATTATCAAGACTTAGTTTTGTTTTAACAGGCGAGTGATATGATAATTTTGTTGGATGAATTTTATGTTATTATGTACATTTTATATGATGATGTTGTTATCATTGTCATAGCGTAATTAAATTTTAATGAAGCAAAATAGCATCATTGTAAATAATATCTAACGTAACCTACACAAAACATTGTGTAATTATCCAAATAAATTACTTTCCATTTTCTTTTATTATTTGTTGTAAGACTATTATATTAAATAGTTACTTTCATCTTTAGAAATGACTAGAATTGCATTGTACTCCCAGTTTTTGACGAATTATTTTCAGCCCAATTGTGTCATTATTATTGATTTAATTAGCTCCAATTTTTTAAACATTATAAATTTGTACATGAACATATAATGTACTTGAAAACGACAGCAAACTGAGTTACAAGGTCTACTTAAAATTACAAGATACTATTCAATATATATAATTTAATATATTTAAATGTTTTGAATAATCATATTGTCAAAAAGTACCTACTATATTTGCTTGACTGTGAAGCAAAATACAACTTTTTACTCGTAAAGGATTCTAACAGACCCATGATTACAGTACTTTATGAGCTTAGTTAGTTATTTTCTAATTGATATAGAGATGAAATGAGGCAATATGGCTCCATCATATGCTAATCCCAGATTGGAATGATTAAAACAGTTTTAGCTATTGATTACTGCAATGTTTAATATTACAATGAATCAAGTGTTTGCTCACCGTGAATCTGTGGATGTATGCTAAACGTACAAACTATAGATACATATATTCCCATAATTAATTTATTTGTAAATTATTTGAACCACAAGTCTAGATAATTTTGTGTTGGTGCATTTTTATATTTTTGAAGCCAACCTTCAATACATCTAATTCTTTACGTGATTGTGAAATTTAACATGTGATTACATTATATACATAGTAACATACACATTTGAGAGCAACAACAGTCAAGCGTCAGCTAAGTACGTATAGTATAATATATTTCTCACACCAAAATTAGAAGGATTATTTGCTTATTACTAATTTCTTTGAAGACAAGTAATCAAAAATAGAGGTGTGCCAGATAGTTATGTTTTCAACTAATAGTGATGTACCTAAAAAATCTCACCTAATATTTCATCTTCGAATATAATATTTTTTATCCAAAAAAAAAAAAGAATTAATTTTAATTTTAAAATTAAGGTATTAATTATAAGAGCTTACAGAAAATTATTAGAAAACAAACAGATTGTTTTGTTATAATTCCATTATTACATTTATTGCCACTAATTATAAATTAGTAGTTGGCGCTATAACAAATTTATACATAGGTAATTAAAATAAGATATCTATTACTGCAAAATTATAATGCTTTTTTTTAAGTCTGTCATAAAAGAGAATAAATGCTAAGATTCTCATCCAGAGATCTGCATTTTTGGCGATCTAGCACATCTCTAATCCAGAATTACTGTTTTAATAATATGAATAATATTATCAAGTTGATGTATAACTTCTTTAAGATAAAGTGAAATTTATCTAGTTAATTGAGGGAAAAATATAAATTTTATTTACCTAATGTCAAAAGTTGGGCTAGACGTTCTGATGATTTTCGAAATTTTTTGGAGCAAACGTAGCAACAAGATATACAAATTCTACGAATATTGTGATATATAATTTATTATTAATATTGTGTATATTACAATAATTCATTATTATCTTTAGTAATACATATAAAGTATTTACCTACACTAATTTAAACATTTAAAATAAATAGAGTCATTGACAAACAACACGAATAAAAGAAGAGTTAGAGATGCTGTAGCACTTTAAAAGCAATATAGGTGTTGTATCAGGAGTGTTAGTTGTAACTTATTTTTCTCCAGTTTGTTCAAAGTAAATTTAAATTATTTAAGACATTACATTATTGGACCTATATTTTTAGAGTCTTAGAATGCAGGTTCTGAATGTCATGTAATAAGCAAACTCTGGGTAGAGGGCTTAATAGGCCAATTTTTCCTCTAAAGAAGGCAAGAACCTAAATAATGCCCTAGACTCTGTTAAAAACAAAAAAAAATAAGCTTCATATCTACACTGTACCTACAGAACTGGCCTTCTTCAGAGGAATCTATATAATAATTTACTTAAAATGTTAATAACACTTACTTGGTATTAAAATAGAATGTAATAAATTTAACAGGATTCAACTTATTTACATAGCTCCGATACAATAATAATAGTAGAGATTTAAATATCTAGTTACATAATGTACTTTTCGTACCTTAGGTAAACTATTGTATAGGTAAATTTATTTCATGAAATCATAATTACTGTATAAAATTTTAGATGGTCTAAATGAATGGCTTATCCTCTAAAAATAAATATTTTGTACACATAGCCGAAAATACTGCTTAAGAATGAATGGACGAATAAAAAACGAAGAAAAATTAAATTAAAACACAATATCTAACAATATAAATATTGAATGAAGTATTCATAAAATATATATATATATATATATATATATACGCTCATGCATACAGTTATTCCAAATAAAATAGAACTTATGTAATAGCTTTATAGGCATTATAAATTAAAAATGCTATTAATTTAGTAGATGTAAATAAAATAACAAATAAGGTTTAAATATAGGTAAATCATTATAAATCTACTTCTTCAGTTTCTATTCTTGAAACAACAGAATGAATAGTTTTCTGAAGTGGGTTGTTGAATAAGGCGATTTCCGTTCGTCTTCGATCTTCCATTGCTTGATGTCATTCTGTAATTATATCGTCACAAAGTGGTTAAAATGCAATATTTCAACTCACTTAATACAAAGTAGCTTATACCCGTGACATTGTCGCCGGTTGTTTTTTCCACGCAGTTTTTTCTCCAGACTAAAAAGTTAGTCACAAGCAATCAAAAATTTCGTCTATATTGCGGGTTAAGCACAACAAATAAAAAAAAACAGGCACTTACAGGATAAATAAACAAACATAATTAATAGGTATTAGTTTAGATGCGAGTGGGAGAATGTTTGTTTGTTACGTCTTTACTATACCGATCATCAAGTACCTAGTTTGTAGTTTAAAAACACATTGTCAGAGGTGCACAAAAAGATATAGGGTATCTTTCTGCTTGAGTAAAAACACTGTTTCGGGGCAATAAACAATAGATTTTAGAAAAAGGGGTAATTGATTGACAAATTTTCCATTCATTACATCAACCCATTACTGGCCAACTACAGAATACTGGCCTCCTCCCACAATGAGAAGATGTTAAGGCCGTTCGTAATTCTACATTTAAGTAAACGAATTAAAAAAAATATATCTTTTAAGTGTTTTAAACTCAATACTTTTACTGTTTACTTTTGAAACATCAAACATCCCATATTTTATCACCCATATTTTATCAGCAAAGGTGGTTGGGAGAAGAATTCGTTGTTTAAATATATCTAAGCTATCTCAGTTCGGGTGGATCATATTCACCTTTTTTATGGTCTTAATCTTTCTTCTCTCCATCTTCGGGATCCTTGAGTGTATGCCACTGAGCAATTGGGCGACGCGGACTAGCCAGCATGTCTGACCAGTGACGTAGTTCCGTTCCTGACGCGTTGTAGCCCAGCACGACCTTTCCAATGGGTTCCGAGGTGCCGATGCGATCGTAATCCACCACTGTTACCACTAGATTCACCTTCTGTTGTGCAGTTAGTAATAAAGTATTAAAATGTGAAAACAAAACTATTTCTAACATCAACCCATTAAAATCTATAATCCCTCAAACTAACATGGTTATTATGATCTCCTTGCTACTTGTTCTACATGATTGGTGCTTAAACATTCTTATGAAAGTGGTTTCAGTGTAATGGGTCAGTTTATAAAATAGCAGAAGTTTTCAGAGATACTACTTTATATAAGTACCTATACTTATACTAACTGTTTACTGTTCGATGATTCCTTTCTTCTGTAGTAATCGTTCTTACTTATTTATGCTCAAACATTTAGAAGTTTTAAATATTTGACAGGATACAATTTTGAGTTTTCTAGTATAGCATGCAATCAGTTGTGATCCAAAAATGTTTCTTTAGTTTTGTTTGCTTGGCTGGTCAGCTTTTTTCGGTGAAATACGCAAATAGAAGGATCCTCGATTTTTAATAAGAGTTTAAAAGCTAAAATTGCACTACTTAAGTTATTTCTAATGAGCGATGCAATCACTTACCTTTGATAAAGAGTATCTGAGTAAGGAGTAAGGTAGTTGCAAGGTAAAGGGTTAGACTGAAGCGTGATATGTATGAAAGCAAGAAAAAAAGATCCACAAGAAGAACAAGAGACTGGATTCCTGAACACCATATATGTGGGTAATTACAATTTGAAGTCACCAAATTGTAATGCAGTTACGAGGGGAGATTTTTAACACCACTAGTTTTACGGAGCAATTATGGATGTTATATTAACAGAACAATACTGTTAGATACGTCCCGAAATTGAGAATCTTTAATCGAAACAAAAAATTGTTACAACAAAAGATCAACATTTCCGACGAAGCATTCCTAAAGCCTTGTTTTGAAAAATATAACGATGGAAAGATAAGGAAAGGGTTAAGGTATTGGATACAAGACAGGCGAGAGGAGAAAGAGTAAGAGAAATATCTGGGGCATCGCCAATCAGTGTACTGAACAGTGTAATAAGGAGTAGTTAGATTAATCTACTGCATATAGGAATCTTTTCCATGGAAACGGAATGGACTGGATGAAAGTGGTGTGTATAACCATATTCACAACAATTAGAACACAACATCGATTTCACATTGCTAGGACAAATTTGAATGAGGAAAACTTTTTTTTTGTGTCACGATAGATTCGTGTTTCCTTGACATAATTACTTTTATTGTTTTCGTCACTCGTGATAATGTCCATACAATGTTTGACAACATTGAATTTTGATGCAATCTCGGCTCGCACCTGTATTTGTTCGAATGGTACTTCAAAAGTAAATGACTCGTTGTAATATGGATTCAGTGTGCATTTCTTGATGCTCGTTTTCTTCTTCTTGAGACGTTTTCCATTTTGCATGAGTGCGATCTTTACGTACGGATCTGTCGCCAGGCACCGATGAATCCGGATATGAAAAAATGGAAAGTAACATATTAGTTTTTATAACACTTGTGGTAGGTACAGATAAATATTACATAATAACAAGTAATGTAGTTATTGGCAAAACATAAAAAAATTATAATAAATTATAATGCATCCTCTTAGAGATATTAAAGGCAAGGTTCAGACGGTTAATGAATTTTGCGAAATAACCCAATTGTAATAAATGCGAAAGTATGTTTGTTTGTCCTTACTTTATGCCATAATTAAGCAACCAATTGACTTGATATTAGCGTAGAGTTGGTTGAAATGACGAAGAGTAACTTCTTATCCCAGGAAAACAAACTGTTCACACAGGAATAGTAAAAAGTCTCCGAGTTTACTTGGGACTGCTTGCACTGAGTCCGTCCGTCTTCCTGTCAGAGCCCAACGTTCTATTAAAATTAAATGTCAGAGTCATAACTTAAGAATTCGGCAACTTTGCATGGCGTTTGTAGTTTTGTTCAACTTTCTTTGAGAGGTGTCATCATACAAGCAAAATAGATGTATTTAACTAATACCGACACATTTTGAACCGTAGAAAACTATTTCTAACTGTTTTCAAAAGATTAAATTTAACTTTTGGTATATTTCAGCAGTACCCTGTCCTTATCTGAAGTGTATGCAGTTATAGCTCGGGGCGAAAACCTCTAGTTATTGACCGTCTGAACATTCCCATAATGATTTTATAAAAGCTATAGATAAATAAAATGGAGTAAAAATTTTTCGCCTTTAGTTTTGTATTGTACCTACTCAAACCTGCGTAATGTATGAAATTTACTATAAATTATATATAGTGCTACTAATGGTCTGCAAGCAGTTTCAATTACTTATGTGTAAATATATATATTTATATGGCTGTTATATATTATGTTACTAAGTGCATTTTGTTACCGTAAATGTAATGTTATTTTAAACTTTTAAAAATAATTATTAATTACACTAATTTGATAAGTAAGGCTATGATTAAAGTTAAAACTCTTCAGTAAATAACTATGTTTGTCTACACAAAATGAAGATTTTCTAAAGTGTCTGTAACTGTAAATGAAAATGGTATTAAACTGAACCGACATGCAAGGTAATTGCAACAATTTTTCGAGCATTACAGCGAAGTAAATACAAAATAGGACACATAACATGTCTGTTTTACCCTAAATATTCCTGGAAGTAGACGGTAGTGTTAGAAGTGTTCCTTAAATAAAAATATAATTAATTATGCTACAAGCTAAAATTATAATGGTAACATTACCCGATAAGCCACCGACGTCCATTTTCTTAAGATTCTTTGCCTCCAAAATAACGACGGTCAATTTTCCAGCAGTTGGTACATAACGTAAAGAGAAACATATGTCGCCAAGCTTGTTATCCTGAAAAATTCCACAAAATAGGATATATTATTTAGGCAATTAGTAATTAAAGAAATTCCACTACTTTTGACGCCTTGTAACTAAGAATAATTTCACTTCTAAATAAACTTGTAGTCATATCCCGAGTTATTAATATTGTAAGTAGGTTGATTGTTTTGTGTTTATTTCTAGGGTATTGGAAAGTGAATAGTATGGAAGAATAAAGGGGAAACTTGTGTAAGGAACATAGTATCTTAGACAGGTCTGATAAGCTGTTGAAAATATACAAATAATATACGGGCTCATAAATATCGCGGCTTAGGGCGGATAAGGGTAATAACTTTTTAAGGAAAAATAATATAAATATAACAAACAATAGCTCCGTGTAGTAACCTAGAAGCGTTTTATGATAATAAATCCGTCGGCACAGCTGACCAGTCAGTGAACATGTTCGAATTTCACATAATAACATAGTAAAAAATGCGTTAATACAAATCGATTGAATAAATTTTTGCATAATTGCATATTAATAAGTACTTATATGTTTATTGATAAACCGCTGAACTTAGATAATGATATTAGATTCACATGTTTATAAATAACTGAAAGAACGTGTTGAGTTTCTAACATATACAATTTCTAGCTGAAAGTTTTTAAAACACTGATCAGCTTTGCCGAATGTGCTTAGGATGCCACAGCACAGAGACTCAAAATTAGCCTCAAACAGAACAGAATTTGCAACTAGTTAGGTCTTCAACAACCATTTCATTGCGTTACATATAACGTTTTAGCATAGATGACATTTCATCTAAGACATTAAACACGTTACAAACATTTTAAATAAAAGTCTATAGGTTGGGGAAAAACACAAAAAATATAAAGTCCACATCAAACCTACAATAATAAAGCGTTAATCCGTTGAATATATATGGTTTATAGAATTAGGTAAATTATTACGATCTGTTGCCGAAATGATGCCAATTTCTTGTTTTGTAACACCCAGCTCAGATCATCAAAGCAATACCTATGCTCACCTTGCTGAAGAACCTAGAATGTTTGAAATGAGACGATTGACGACCCTAAAGTAAATATTTATACTCGCCTAGTAGGTACAACCTGGAGATAGACTAACCATTTAAGAAACAGATCGCAATTATCTAAAGTTTGAACATTTAGATAATTCACACATACATACTATTTACATAAAAAGGCTAACCAATAAAGATCCAGAAAGAAATGCTGCATACAATATGCTGTACTCAATACTTGCTTAAGATCCGCGGAAGTTAAACTATTCGCATTTCTGTAATGGATATTTTATAGATGCAATACAATACATACATTCCGAGGATTACTCTATACATATAGGATATAGGTAACATCACACTAACACAAGGGTAGACTAGTGGTGACCTCACTGCGTATGAAGTGCCAAGCTTGCTGTTAGGGACGATGACTGGTAGATAAACTATGTTTATTGTATTTTATCATAGAACCATAACTACGATAGAGTCTTTCACAAATTTGTTGACGAAACTATTTTGAAATAATTTGTCCTGGAAAATCAACATAGTTTACCTATTAATAAATAATAAATAACACTTCATTATTAAGACGAGCTTTCATTATGACATTGTAGTGTGTTTTATCATTTTGTCACCATAATATGTTTACATAAAGTATTGAAGCACAGGAATAATATATATTTCGGTACAGAAGTTTGCATAGAGAGACTGTGACAACTCTTCTTTCGTCGGTCAGAGGATGATCTGTAACATATATTGGGCAACATTTGATTATTATACTGCAATATTTGATTTTATATACTTTTCCATACCATAAGAGACTATGAGAACTCTTATTTATAATTATGTTATGAAAGACTTTAAAAAAATGTAGCAAACTTTTTGATTTTGATATAAAATGAAAAGGTTGTGTACTGCATACACAAAATATGAAGCTGCGGTTTGCAAAAGCCACATATAGTGATGAAAAACATACAGTAGTCAGTCACTAGCTACGGTAGATATTTGCATTTAGATAATATTATTAAAGTGTTACACATAATATTATATTGTCCTGAATTGTCGTTTAAAAGATTACATTTAAACACACAAGAAGTATTCTCGCGAAGGAGTTCAAGAAAACAGCAATACAGGAGCAAGTAAAGCACAGTTATTAATGATCATGCATCATTCTCCAGCCGCTATACAAATTATATTATAAGTGTCGGATGGATGAACAGAAATATAAAAAAATAAAAGAACATGGTATGATAGGTGACATCGGGTAACGGGTGAATATATTTAATATAGTAATTGATAATTTATTATATATTGATTCACTTCACTCTTAATGTGTATACCTAATTTATATTTCACATTGCTGTCCCAATTTTACATTCTTTTTCTCTCGACTATATCGAATTTCGTACTGATTTTGATGCATCCCGGCAAATTTATAAAAGGTAATGAAACGTGTTTATAATATTTCAATATACATCTCGATGTGTCTCAAAATAATACTTACGTGAATGATCATTTCGTTTTTGAAGCGGCATGCAAGATTGTTCAGGACACAATCAAACACAGCCAAGCAGAGCAGAGAAAATATGTAGAAAAAGAGAAAAACCAAGTAAATACATTTTTGCTGTTTAAATTAATTTTCAGAAAATAAATGACGACTCAATCCATTTCGAGGTACCTTGACTGCTTCGCCGCACAAAATTACGAGTTTTTTAAATAACGAATTGTGATTATGAAATATTGAAAATATGAAATATGTTTTGTCAAGGTTCCTCTGTTTAAAGTGCAGTAAATTTAAAAATTATAATCCACCCTCTCAATAAAATTAAGGAAAGCTTTTCTTTCTAATTCCCTTTTTTTTCTATAATACAAATACAGGTAATAAAGTGTTTTTTTTTTCAAATAAGTATCATCGATTTTTCTTAAAGTAAATTAATAATTTTATTAAAAGGATAGAATTATAAATAATGCTGTGCTAGTAAACCACACCCATCTTAAAAATATATTGTTAACGTATTAAACAAAAAAAAACAAAAAACGATAAATTTGGGTATGTTTTACCAGTGTAGCCTAAGCTAAGAAAAAAAGATAAATATGTCTCCTCAGTTGATATTTGGTTTCCTACATAATATTACTTATACCTTCCTTTCTTCGAAAATCTTATGCTTTTATGTGCATTTGTGAGATAATGTTTGTATACCATACATGTACCTAGATGGTGTGTGTTAACCGAAATGGATTGTTGATGTGACCTGGGTGTAACGGTTAATTTCCTTGTCATTAACTTCACCAATCATGATTTTCGCAACATACCTAAAGTATTTTTAAATTGACTGACGCCATGCGATGTGACGCTTGCCCAAATTCTTATAAACATAACAATACCTTTATATTCTCTCTCTATATCTATTAAACCTTAACATAAAGATACTCTAACCACTCCAAATGATGCCTAAATCGTGCTGAAAAGTAAACTTTTATGATTAATTGTTAAGTCACCAGTGCTGTAATTTATATTGGAATATTAATACCTACGTTGGAAACTCTTATTATTTGTGTGCCATTTACGACAACTCATTGAATATACCTGCTATGGAGATATTAAAATATCAAGTCTCAGGTATAAACTTTAATTTAAATTTTTCTAATCGCACCTGGCCTCCCTCGCCTTCGACACTCTGTAGTTCGCGCCACTCTTCAATTGTCTGTGCTAGATCGACTTGGCACAGGGGTACCTTTACTTCGCCAATTTGATCGTGCTTGGAGAATCGGTCGAAATCGAATATCGCGAACACTAGGGTTTTGTTCATTGCATCAGCGTATGGCACATTCTGTACAAAAATATTCAAAAAATAATTATTGTTAAATATCTAATTTATTTTTTTATTTTTTTGATATTTATTAGGCGAGCAAACTTGCCTTAAATACAAAGGTTTCGTTAAAAACAGGGCTCAGTGTTTTGCGGTGTACTTTGGTTTCAAATTTCTTTTTCTTATCAGGCAGTAGGTACACTTTCACATAAGGATCTGACGTTCCGCCCATGTCTAAAGCTGGAAGCTCTTCTGCTTGGATGACGGTCACTGATAGGCTGTTGCTATTAAAGTCATATTCCAGCTGTAAGAAGACGCAAAGTAAAGTTAATTACTTATAAAATGTTTCAATAGTATTTACAAGTGAAATGGTCCGTTTGGAAGTGAATATTTTTACCGATGATTTAAAATTATAGAACTCTATAAAGTGAAAAATTAAATCACGACAAACATGAACCTGTTTTCAACAAAACTTATAAAGATAAGACTACGCAAAAATAAGTAAAAATATGAAAATGGACCAATGAATTTTGTTAGACATTTCGAAAAGTACAAATCGGTATTCAAGCTCGTTTCCTGGTCCTCCATAAGAAGCTGCGAGATTCTCGTCACATACCTTGTACTGGATTTTTCCTAGCTTCTGTTCCTCTTTCTTGGAGTCCCCGTCGTCTGGTTCCTCAGCATTCTCTGTGAGCTCCTCCATATCCGGCTGAACCTACATGCACGTCCCGCGGCAAATTTCACATGAATATAGGATATCTTATCATTAAGGTTATGGATATATGCCTCAAATTTGGGGGTTTTTTGCTTCGATGTAAAGATATTTAATATCAAAATTACCAGATTTATCTTGAACTTTATCGTAACCATGAGTATTCAGATGATGTATTGAGTAAGTGATTGAGTTTTATGACTTAACGAATAAGACTTTGTTTCCTCGTTTGACTAATGGTCTTAAAACATTACCTTTTCCTTATATGCTGAGCCTAAAAGTTGGACGGACTTGAAGTCGACCCCTTTCATCCCTTTTTTGCCATCCTTGGATCGGCGTTTGCGGAAGCATCGCCGAATGCAGCAGAAGCAAATGCCCAACACCACGACTGCCACTCCTATATGAAACAATTATCAGCGCTATAGTGTATTTTCACGCTCTGACATTTGAAAGGTGCTGTCAGTTGAAGAGAGTCGAAACACTGCATAGCTATTCCGACTTAATGCCATGTTTATTAAATCGTTCTTAGTGTACCAAATTTTATGGCCGAGATGTAATTGAGGAGTCTTACCCACAAGAATGGCAACTAATTGCCATGTTTCCATATTCATCTTGTGAGCGATCTCAGCTGTTTTCTCCGCTATAGATTCTTGAGTGGTAGTCGTTGTTGGCGGTCCTTCTGACGTGACAATGGGACTTCCGGACGCCCCTGCAAATAAAATCGGAGATCAATACAGCTTTATAATAATAATTGGTGCGAAACGTCATAAGATGAATCAATACTGACCTTATCTAAGTCAACTGCATTTAGCCTTTATTCTTTTGACAATGAATGAATACCTAGGTTATTTTTATATATTATTCTTCAAAATAAATAAAATAGTTTACCTATAGGTAGGTACTTAGTTTTTAATTAGCTATAACAATATTATTATACAAACCAACTTGTATAGGTAAAAAGGTATCATGAATAAGAAAGGTTAACTGAACTAAGTATTCGTCTATCAATTCCAGATCCCCATAGAAGACACAGTTATAATGACCACTATGAAACCCTTGAGAGATATATCTATTACGTGCGTTGCTTTTTGTTTCTTCAAAGGTAATATATACTTATGTATACGTAAACGAAATCAAATGATTCGAATTTAGCTTTTGGCAATAGCGTAACAACTTTTACTAAAATGTTAAGGTTTTGGATGGTATCTGTTCAGCTTTATGGTGGGTATGGAAGAAGCTTGGTTTAGGAACGATAAAACTCATGAAAAGATAAAAAAGATACCATTTACCTGGTGATACAGTGGTCATGTTTGAAACTGTAACATTAGCGTTGGTGGTGGCTGGGGCCTTTTCGCTGGTGCCTTCGGCCTCGCGGCGCCACCGCAGGTGTACCGGCAGTGGAGGCGACATCGTAACTAAGGAAAAAAGTTTCATCAATTATCAATAAATTGTATATCTTTTTGTAACAAATTACCAGATGAAATCCTTGAGATGTCTCTCAATAAGTTCAAAGTTCGTATAAAACGTAAGCTTATAGAAAAATCCTATTATAATATTAAGGATAACATGTATGGAAAAAAAGCTTAGGTATGAATTGCTTTAACTTCATAGCTCAACATTAACTAGACTGTGAGGTGGAGATGAGAAAAAAAACCTGGCTAAGTTTTTTGTGGGCTCTTAGACCTGAGCGCGTTTAGAACCCTCCTAGCTTTAGTTTTAATTTAACGAATGCAGTTATCACCTTTACTAACATAAGTGTAACATGTTAAATGTATGAACGCTTCATAAGTGCCTGTTATAAGGTCTACTTACATGAATAAAATATATTTGGATTTTCAATGGTAATAAATTCTTTGGCGCAGTCGTGAGTGCTTTAGCTTAATATCTGTCGACTGCTGGACTAATTCCTCGCTTCGAAATCGCTACTACCAACGGGAGGTTTTGCCCATAATCACAACCCTCTGCAAACGGGTTGGTGATCGCAGTAGATGCTAGTAGTCGCATGCTAGTGTAGCTGCCCGTTTTCCTTTATTCCCTGCAACGCTTCGTACTATTCCCATGGCATGAAATGGGATGACAACTGTAGTCTGACTCTGATTTGCTCACATCAAAAGGTACAGATACCTACCTATACCTACTTGTTTTAAATTTAAACTGTAAGGATACATAATATATACCTAAAGGTCAACTAAATTCTTTTACATGAAGGAAAAATGAAAATCCTTCAGCTACCTTAGAATACAATACCGGACGAAAAGGTTACTTCTCTTAGGTTTCCTTAAAAATATGGATATGTTGACCTTTGCCCCGATTTGTTTTGTCTTTGCCTTTTACAAATACAAATTCTTGAAAAAAATAAGTTTTCTTTATTTCAAGTAGGCTTATCGTTCGGGCTCTTTGTATGTCTGCTCATTGTGACTACCATTGGTACGAAATGAAGATTAAATTGAGAAGTAGCCGAAAAGAAACTCGTTATATTGTTTGTTATAAATTCACAATGCGTTGCTAGCATAGTGCTTGCTCTACTTGCAAACGTGTTTCGAAGTTAGTATCTACTAAGATTTTTCATTAATAGTGTTGGCGACAAAAATCTTTTGTACTGTTACTAATTGGTACTAAGTCTAAAATATTCTATAGTCATTTTACTATTTGTGGACTCGTTACAATAATTCTGATCCTTCTGGGAAATTTCTAACACATGTTTTAGTTTCAACCGATCACTTTTCAACCACAAATGTAAGGGCAGGAAGGACACGAAAATTAATTAAGTTTTTGTTTTAGTTAGTTATATATATAGAATGTACTATTATTTTTCAAGTAACTGTTGAAAAATGTAGTTGATTGGTTAAATACTTCGGGCGTGAACAAAGCACACAAACACACAAACAAACACACTTTCGCAATTATAAAATAAGTTAGGAAGTTAGGATAAGCCCTAGGAAATCGAATACCGGTGGGCGAAAATTATGTTTTCTAAAGTGGCTCGTGATGTATCGATCTCGGGTAGGTAGAAAAGTCATACCGCCAAGAGATAAAGCGTCCCGGTACAATGCTGCACAAATTCCATTAGGAGTAGAAAACGGTTGGTTGAGTTCAAAACTGGAATGATATACTTCGGGTTTTATGAATGTGAGTTTCTTTATACTAACTAATCTTCTAAATGCCGGAATTATTTTTTCGAAAAAAAAGCAATATGTCGACTGATTGGCCCCATTTTCAAGTTATTCATTTTGTATTTGTTTCATTCAAGATGCCAGCTACATCAAAGCACTTAATAATATAAGTAGGTACAATTCACGACCTTAACATCCTATTAGCAAGCTCAAAGTCTACGATTGCCAACTATGGTAGGCCTTTGAATTACGATGCCAATAGTATAGTTATGGCTTAACACATCAGGATAAATGCGATTTTTTGCCTGCAAAGACCTCACGCTTAGGTGTTATTTCCAATGTCGTTGAGAATAACAGAAATACTTTAACTTTTAGTACCCTATATCTTGTATGTTCTATCTTGTATATAAAAAACGTCGGTTTGTTCACTCTCCTTAAGGGCCAGGAACATTTGATACACTGCCAACATCTTATAGTTACGTCGGTACGCCTACATGCTTTACGCCAATAAATTTATATTCTCTGAAATTTTGCCTATAGTCTTAACGATCCACCCACTCTTACCCGATCAAATGTTTGAACCTGTATCTATAATAAAAACAAAAGAATGATGACGAGAAAACATGTAAAGATACATGTAAGTATGTTTATTGAATTCGGGGCAAGCAAAATAAAAGAACGGGGAGAAATGGAATATAGGGTGTAGATAAAGTTCAAACGTATTCCCATTTTCTCCCCGCTGCACCAATTAACACTGTCCAATTGTAGCAAACCATTTATATAATAAAATGATTACTTATGGAATTATGAACCCATGAAATAGCACTAAGTATATCTTTATTGAATATTAGTAAAACAATATCCACTACCTACGCAATAACACATTTCTTTATAAATAATATATCTAGAACTAACGCAAAAATATTAAAGAACGTTAAACCATATTAAAACTATTTGAAGCTGCACAGTTAACATCTTCCATTTCTGGAAGAGCCTACTTGAGTACATACTTACCTACATTCAGCCCTGGTCTCCTTACAGACAAGCTCACACTAGGGATTACGTACGAATAAGCTGTAATGCATAAGGCGTTTCGCTTTGAAAAACTAAAACGTCTGGATAACTTCACCACTGACCTTATTTTCTCCCTAGAGAATTGCTACCGAGTTGCAATTATCAATTCCTAAATCGGCAGTCACTAAGCACGAGTTTGCTTCATTTCTGTCGAATTTAATATTCGAATGGAGGCTTGGCGATGTACTGAAGCTTGGATGGCGGAGATGCGCGCGCAAGCGATCGATTGCCGCTGCGCGCTGGTTTCGATGTTTCAGTTCTTGGGCAAGACATGACGTTTACGTCACACATTGCGTACATTGACGACTATGCAAAGACTGGTAAAACATTGAATGGATGACGAGGCGTAAAGAAGTTATGTTTACCGATACAACCAATGGATAGTCAATTGTATAATGAAAATGATTGGCCTAAAAAATTCGATAGTTACCTTCTAATTACGTAACGTACTAACGTGTGTGTCCTATTTTATTACTTAATGGTATTTCTATATCTGCATATAGCCTAGTTTAAACAATAGGTATAACTTGTATTGTTACCTATTAGAACAACTATCGACCTGAACCGATTTTGACTGGACTTTCACAGGCAGGAGTATAAAATACTTAAACGTGTGGCATAGGCTAATTTTAGTTTAGATATTCATCGCTAATGGATGAAACGGGAGTTGAAAAAATAGTATAGTATGAAATTACTATGATTTTTAATATTAAAGAAATTACAATTAAGAAGGTAGGTAGATCCGAACAGATTTTTTTTTACTAAAAATCACCCCAATAATTAGCCTAAATTAAAATAATCTGCATTTACTTACATCAATAATTTTGAGAAATACTTACTGATGTCTTTGTTTGAAAACCAAGATGAAGGGATGAAAGGTACAATTTTAATTACGTGCAGTAGTAATAAAAAAAAATCCTGAGGCAGATATTATTAGAAATCTGTAGGTTTGATAGACACTAATAGGTGGCTTATATGAAGAACCAACGCCCACGCTTGATCCTGGATTTCAACGCGTAGGTAGGCAATTTCTTGTCGGGGAATAAAAATATTTTTCTTAAAAAAGTATCGCATATTATATATGACGTTTAAAGTAACAATAACTATTTTAAAAAGATATACTTAAGACACTTGATTCATAGGCACACACAGGGAGTGGTAGAGTTTCGTAAACTTAAAAGCTCATCGTAAAGAATCATCGTAGCTGTACTACGATGATTCCAAACAAAACAAACTTTGCCGCTTGAGTTTTTTAATTTCACCATCTCTCATTGATTGGCACTTTGAACTATTTAAAGAGAAAAATAGGAAATAATCAGCAGCAACGAAAATGCTTAGCTTAGTATACCCATGCTTTTCTAACACTTACGTTGCCATCTATAATGGGGCATATAAAAAAATTGTGGCAAGGGCAACGTATAAAAGAAGTTATTTTATCAAACTAGGTACCTAAACCGCAAGTAGATGTTATTTCACGGGATAAGTGATTTCTTTCATCTTTCCAGTTACCACGTAGACAAAGGTTTCTAAAGTGGATTAGGGTAAATAATGTTGAGGGACGGTCAAGTAGGTAAGGCGGGAAGCAACGATCCCCCAATGCTATTTTGGTGAAGATCTGAATAGGGTTCTGCATTGTACAATTAAAGAGATTCTTAAGTTGAATTTTTTCCATACTTGCGATTTCGTGTATCTTTTATAAAAGTTCATCTTTTGGCTTTCTGGACTGGTGGCGTCATTTTTGTTTTTAAGGGCGCCGAATATAAACGGAACCCTTAAACTAAATTGCGTCACCTTTTTCTCAAAGATTGCTTGAGGTACAAAACTCATACTGACCAAATACTAACTAACTGACCATTTTAGGGGCTGTTTTTAGATAGAAGTTATACTATAAGTAATTTACGTTTTAAAACAGTTAACCTAAATACCGTCCTTATTGAGTAACTTTTATTATGTAACTTTAAAAAGGTATGACTAACCCCCATTTATCCCCTTAAAATCTGAAATAGAGTCCATACTTATTATACTCCACTTGACCTAATATAAGTAATTTGACCTAATAGCAACCTTACTTTAAATTTTTGATTCCCATTCTAGCAACAATTTAATCAGAAACTTGGAACACTTACAGCGTTAAGATACCATTGAATTTGTATGCAGTATATATGACAGTATATATGACAGTGTAAAGAAGAGAAGATAAATACAATTTTTGACACAATAAATCGTTCTCGGTTATAACAATAAAGCAAGAAATAAATATTTTCTAAGTACAAAATTTTTAAGTCGGTGCCTTTTAAAATGTAATAATTACTAGTTATTTCCCTTGATACTACTTATATAAAAGGTAATGGTATACAAACACTCAGAATCTCGGTCTTAAGTCAGTTCATAAGACGACTAACGGTTGACCTGCGCAGTAGACAATTTTGACAGCTGTTTGCTAAAGAGTATATTACAATTATATTAGTTAATAAATATCTATTTCTTAAGTGTTAATTCTTATGTTATTAGGATAAATTCCACCCTGCGCAGTAAGAGCACTATTTACGAGACGCGCTATGCACCCCCAGCCGTTATTGACAGAAAGGACCTTGACGGCAGGCCGCCGCGCGCCGTTACGATGCGCGAAGATCGAACGGACAAAGGTACAACCAAGTGATCTTGTTATGGGTTCCGTTTAACGAGAGTAACAAACCTAAAACTTAGTCAGAAATATACAAATATGGATAAACCGTTAAGCTCGAATTGATAAACCTCATATTGGAAGTGTATTAAGAAAGAATCGAATGTTAATATTAGTGTTACTTAGTCACTACGTCAGTGACTAAGTTACATTTGTTAATACTAGTTAACATTTGTTAAATAAAACAAAACGAACAACATGTAAAAATCGTCCCGAAAAACACTACAAATATTAAAGATTTAAACTAAGATTTTCACTTATAATACCACAAGAGCTTCAAAATTATCGGGTATTTCCCGATAGGTTCGTTGCAAACAAATGAAGGATTAGCAGTTTTTCAGGAAAAATCACTCGCGCTTCGCGCTCGTGATTTTTTAACCTGAAAAACTTGACGACTTTATTTGTTTGCAGGGAACCTTGAGGGAAATGCCAGATAATTTTGAAGCTCGTGTGGTATTCGGGGGATTATTTTTCCGTCCCAAATGTCGGCCAATAGAATTGCACCATGAGACGAAATGTACAGTTAACAAATAAGAATTTCATAATGAATAAATATAGCAAAATATATATAGCAACTACCAGAGAAAATTTTCAAAAAATTATCAGTATAATACCATGTAGGTTGTACCACGTGACGTCGAATGGTGCAATTCTATTGGTCGATATTTGGGTCGGAAAAATAATCGTGGTTAATCAACATTTCTTAAATATAGTTCAATGGGTATATACCACGATAATATTTTTGGATTTTTTAGATTTGGAACTTATGTATAGTATAGGTGAGCCTAAAAGAGACAGTATATTTTTTTTTTAGCACTGACAGTTTTGTACAATCAACAATAACACCTAAAATGAGACACTAGCGTCCAATTACCAATACCAGTATGGGCTATTACTATTACAACAGATATAACATTACGTGTAAACAAAATTGACTTGTACCCACTAACGTATAAAGAATGTTCAACGGCCAAGTCACACAACATTAACTATAATAATAAAGAAATCGCAGTTAGAGACTTGGCACAACTTTATCTAGATTTCATTACTTTTTAGAGATAAACAAGCAGCTTCATCGAGACTTAGCTAATTTTTTACAGAATGTTTTTGGTGGGATAAGCTTTTACGTCAAATATACTTCATTGAAAGATACTCTTTTAACGGTAAACTACAGAATTACAACTTGGGTTGAACCCATTAAGTAAGCGTCGACCAGTAGGGTAGGTGGTTTAAATAAGTTTCAACAGAAACCTAATAAATTATTTAGGTTTTTGTCATAGATGATAAAAAAATCTTTGTTCTGTTTATTTTTTAAGCTTTAAATTTAGATGAATAAAATATATTTGTTGTAGACTTCTTTCTGTACGCCAATGCAAAATTAGAAGTAACTTTTGTTTTAAGTTAAAACTAATGTATCAAAAGTGCCGATATAGGTTTGTTTTACTTCGACGTTGCAAACGGTCGGTATGTAACCATAATTTCTGCTCAAGGTACGGCTGCCCTATTTTCTTAATACAACGTGAATGACCTTGGTGAGACGTAGGTCAAGTTGGAGCCCTTTCTTATAAGTATAGACGTGAGTACTGAAAACCTTAAAGTTGTGGCATAAGAGCTATTTAACGAGTATATCACGAATGTATAAAAAAGTATGCTAATAGGTTTGGTTCTACATCAGAATATGATGCTTGGCTGAGAAGTTGGATGCTTTTATGAACAAAATCGTTGGCAGTGATCCAATATATTCTTTAAGAGGGACGACGGCGTTACGTCGTCTACTGGACGAGTTTAAAAGACCTTTATTCATGAAAAGATGCAGTTAATATTTTATCTACTGTCAGGGCTTCTGATAACCAGAAGGTTATGGCGATTATGTATGGAATGCATTATCATAACTTTGTTTTATGTGAACAAATAAATTTTCATTTCAAAAAAAAAAATTACTTGTTTAGATGGGTCGTTAATTTTGCGGACCGCGTACAACTGCTGATAAGTGAATTTCTATAATCTGTCATCCGCTTTTTTGCACAACATACCCCGATCCACCGCGTTGTACCGCCGGCCCCCCTCTTTTAGTTCTTATAGCCTGATTCTATAAAAGCCTATATCAAAAGCACTGCAAGCGCGTGTTCCAGAGCTGAGTATGATTGAAACAAAAAAACAAACTCTTCAATGTTACCATTACTGTTCTACCTAACACTGGGTATGCCAAAACCATAACGATTCAGGTGGGAACATGGATCGTGATGGTTTTGAACACCTTCTTTATCGTGCACAGTAAATGAATGGCTCATAATTTCATGCCTCATAGAAGAGAGGGTTTTAAAGAATAACATATTGGCGTATTCGTGGTGTAAAGTATTTTTATAATACAGACTCGCAGTTTTAAGTATTAAAAAATTATAGAGTTTTAATAAAATAGACTTCAATGTTTCTTAACGTTCGGGTGAAGGACCTTACCAAGTAGGGAACCTGTTTTTAGCTCGGGTTAAATGGTACTGCAGGATTGATAGCTTAAGCTTAGCTATAGCGTCTTCCACTTAATATCAACTCAAGTACCATTATATCTAGTTCCTTTAATAACGGGTACCTTAAGAAATATTTCCTTTCAAAGGACTACCTTAATAAATAAGCTGTTAATTATTCCCGTAATCGTTGAGAAAGGAACAAGGTCAACATCCCACTTAACCCGCGTAGACTTGAAATTTTCCATCAAAATTAGTATAATTAACTTTTAAACGCAGCCACTTCTAATGATATCGAAAATGTTATTAAACTGGAAACTAGGTCTGCTATTCAACAAAGTTTTTTTAAAAACTCCATTATAAGGTAGGCTTTGACTGCAATCTCACATGGTTAGCGGGCTAACTTGATTGAGATATAGCAGTTATATTAAACGGATACCCGTAAACGGTCGAAATAGGAGATCCACGTAAAAAGAGCGCTTAAAGGCTTTTGGTGGGAGAATAATATGCGAATGAGAGGTAGAAAAAGCGTAGTTATTATAAAAATTAGTTTGCACAGTCATAAAGTATAGTCCTATGTTTAAACATAGGCAATAAATTTCTCTTCTAAATGAAAGTTTATATGAAGAACATTATTATTATTTAATTTAAAGGACAAACCAATTTCAAAATAGCGTATCATTGATTAATTTTGATACTAGATTCAGGGAGATATTTAAAAGCGATCAGAACCCCTTTGAGAAATTATATAAACTTAGAAGGATAAGTACAATTGTGAGCTTTCTCTTAAATTTTGATTCAAAACCTTCTCTTTATAGGCAACTTTTCAGGCTATTGAGATATGAAATTGGTATTCGAAGTACGTTATATTGGCTTCTATAAGCTAGTATCTAAAGCTCTAAAAATAGGCGACATTTAAATTCTTTAAGATACAAAGGGAAATCTCGTGAGCTTCAGTTCAACTTCAAATAGAAGGCCAAAAAAATAAATATTTTACCAGTTTCTCAATATAATTATAGGTAGGTACTCAGTATCGAGAAGGGTATGTGGTCTTAGAGATCGAACATAAATCTTTACTTAATTTAGGTCGGGCGTGTACGGAATAGGGTAGCCATTTGAAGCTCATAATGCCTCGTTAGTCCAATTTTATTTCAAAATGAATGAGATTTTATTGATATCTAAATACCCTGATTTCGTCACTGACTCATTGATGATGATAAAAATTTTAGGGTATTTCCTAATGTCCTAGAAATCTGAAATTTGGTATTTAAACAAGTATTAGTACTTACACAAACAACAAATTTTTAGCTTGTAACTTTTGCCCCCCAGCCCCTTGAACTAGGAGATGGAAGTTTTATGAGACTTCCGAAACTTTGACGCTAGAGGTCTAAATATGTATAGAGTTGTTATTATGAACTAGCTGTTGTCCACGTTTATGACGAATAAAAAGTTTTAAAAATTTTGGGAACCGTTTGTTATCGTCTAATCTTTGCAACATTTTTTATGTTTTTGGTGGTATAATTTATTTCATACAAATCAGATTCCTTGTTATGTATTTTTGAGCAAAAAATAATTTTTCTGAGGCACCAAGATACCCCCCTACCACTAAAGATAATCTTAAGTATAGTCTTTAAGTAAAAAACTTCATCCCAATCGTTAAAGCCGTTACCGATTATAGACACAAATAATCAAAACATAATAATTACAAGAATCACTCGATTGAATATAGTGCAGAGATAGAATAAAAGATATCATTATATGCTGATGGCAAATCACACTTCGCTATTTGACAAGAAACAGCGCTGCTATTTGCCATGGATTTTCCTCTCTTGACTTATCAGGCTCACAAAATCGGGGTTCATGCCTGATAGAGAGATTGCGACTCGTTCAAATTCTCTATCCATTAGGTCAGCTCGAAATCTTGGCTTGGGATCGTTCTTGGTAAAGTGGAGATCGATAAATATGGTCTCTTCAGTTTCTGTGCGAAATGTATCTTGCATCCACATGCCCGAACACTGGAGGCATGCATGATTACTGATTCCACAGTCATTGTTTATGTATAGCCCATGATCTGAGCCAGCTATTAATTTTAGTTCCTCTTGAAAGTGTCGTTATAAATTATAAAACGATTATTGCTGTCTCTTTTCTCATTTCACAATTCCTTACATGTTGCCAATGACGCCCCACGCAGTCGTGGGATGGTTTTTGGGTAATCATAATGGTCTTTGGCCCAATTTCTATATATATGATTCAGCTGGCTTGGCATGTCTCTCTATTTTAAAAGCCATGTCTCTGTCTGAGATGAGAATGAAGCTGTATGCAAGCGCTTCTCAGTAAATGTCCAAATGCCCACCTTTTATTTCCTTTATTCAGAGAATCTCACAAGGTAGGACCACCGATTGACTCCTGCAAACTACTATTTCATGATATGGGGTATACTGATCTCCGTCGGTATATATTTTATTTACTGATCTTTCTGTCTTACACTTAATTTGTGAAGGATTATTTGTATTTTAATAGGAAACTTTCCACAACCAAATGGATTCCGACTGAGGGATTATTTAAAATGTTTCTGCAAAATAAAGAATTTGTTTTTGAATTTGAATTTGGACGACAAGCATTATGGAAAGCTTTATAAAGCTCGTAATCAGTGATATTATTAATACCATATTTTTTGCATGCCCTTCCATATGTCGTTTTTTAGGGCATGAATCCGGGAGAAGATTATCTTATAAAGTATTTTTTGTCTTTCACTGGCAACAAATATAGTTGCCTGTAAGCCTTGGCGTTTATGTAGTTTCTCGGGAGAATGTGCCACTTCAATCTACTTAAGATTATCTTATAAAGTATTTTTGTCTTAAACTGGCAACATTTATAGTAGCCATGGCGTTTAAGTAGTTCTCCTTTTCAGGTTTACGTAGTACCAAAACTTAGATGATCAGCTGTAGACATTTGTTGAATAATGATAGGAAAAGTTCCAGATCACGGGATATTGCACGATCGCAGATGCTGGCAGTGTGGCAAGCTGAACCGGTTTAAGCTTATCACCAGAACCTGGCACGGCTTGCAAATCTGTTTTCGTAAAGACAAAGTCTTAAAGTTCATTCGGAGACCAGCCATTTACAGGGTTGACCTCCTTTTCAATTAGTAATTCTTATGAGCTTTTCTGTTGAGCTAATCGGACATATTCTTATTAAAAGGTCTCAGTGCTATTGTCGAATTCGGTCTATCTTCTCATTTTAATTCAAGTTCTTAGGAGATTTTAACCCCCTTCAGACCCACCCATATTCCCTCCGTATCCTGTTACGATTCAGCTTAAATCTCTTAAGGAAAGATTGCTCATCGCACCTTCTACAGCCTTCAGTGTGCGGTATTTGTCTTTCTTAAAAACTTCTCAACCTCTCAAAATCAAAGACTTATGGGGAATAAGACCTAACTTCGGTGGTCAGTTGCTTCAACTATGATCGTGGTTTCCAAAGAACACACGTTTACTAATTTTATTTTATAATAACTTATATTATCTTTTAGATTCGTAGGCAGTCACATAACTATTTAATTTTAAAAATCAAATCAAGCTAAAAAACTACTGATGTGTACCTAATACGTTTAGACTTTAACTTGTAGCGTCCCTGTGCGTGTAGAAGATATTATACGTATAGGTATAGTATTGATATAATACTAGGACACCTATTTACGTATGCAGGGAGCGGTAGGGGGCTGTCGTGTCGAGTAGTGAAGATTTCTTCACTGATCCGGAAAACAGCTTTGTATTGGAAGCCAATCGTTGCGCAAACTGAATGCGCGAAAGATGATGTGACAACATGGCTACCATTATTTGAACTTCCTTTGATAAAATGTTTTTTGCCAATAGTTGGAATTAGTTAAGTACGTATGGTAGTTATAGATTACTTTTGCATGAATATTCATTTATGAATGGTATTATTGTTTGTTTGCAGTAACGTCGTCTTTGCATTAAATAGACCTCGTTTGAGTACTTGAAAATAAATAAATAAAATAAATAAGCTAATTTGCTAATTCATTTCTATAAAAAGTTTAGTAATATGCATTTCATCATTACCTAATATTTCAATAGTTATTATAAAAAAAATATAATGTATGATATATAACTCAATGAGTTGAAAACAAAACGCTCTTTAACACATTGTACATTACTAAACATATTAAGTATAAAAATAGAGTTATACGGCTCTTGTTTAATAAGATAGGCATATCTTTTTGTTTATAAGTAGATATATTATTTAAGAACATTCATGTTTATTTATTTTGAAAACTAATAATCACTATCCAAATACTTTGTGATAAAACAATATACCTACTTAGTTTTATATTTATTTTGGATTTTGTTTATGTATTCTGATAAAAAATTAATGCGTTCGACGGAAACATCACGTGATAACAGACGAGATAAAATCACTCTAACATTACTTGATTCACATAAATATGATACCTACCTCATTTATATTGTGTCAGCTGTCTCATTTTCAGTCTTACAATAAAAAATTGAATATTCTTATATTTTTGTTAGCATTCCTTTTATTGCATATCAACTTGACAAAATATATTTAGATTTATTTGTTACCTCTTTTTCTTTTTGTATATTACAGTAAGAAGCCTAGAGCAGTCTTGTAATAACATAAGGAATCGATTGACACCCCATTTATTAAAACCAGCCCGCCTGCAGGTTGTCTTTAGTGCTCATTTAAACACACAAGTATACACAAATGTAGATAGATATACTGCTAATTTTCCTGTCTTTGCTTGGTTCGTGCAGGTAAAAAGACTGCTATTAGGCAACCAACCTCCAATACAACGCTAACTCATAAGAAGCATCTATAATCCTAAGATACATGTATTAACTATATTACAAAATATACTCCAGTTTCATATTTATTACTATTATTTAATATCATTATCTTTTGACGCTCATATGAAAGGCTTCCGCGAAATATTTGCACTATTGATTTTTCTGTTAACTGCGTATTTTCATATAAAACTCCGTTAGTCACTTCGAAATATAAATTTGAAACGAAACTAGTATTCATGTGTACAATTTGTGAGATGTGGTCTTTTTGATGCAAGGCATTTTTACTTGACTCCTTCAGGATCAATATTCGTGTTGCGCCTGGCTCGCGTCGGTATGACCCGTTTTTTATAACCATTGTCTAAATTACTGGTGAAATGGAAAAGTTATGGTAGCTCACCTGTGTTTATTTAGCTAAAGGAGGTAGAAACCGTTGCATAAATATCCCATCATGCAAATATCACTCAATGTTTGTACCGCGTCGCTCGCAGCCGTCAGCACGCGGGTTACGCCTCGAACTGATGTTTCAGAGGCGCCATGCGGCAGAAGCTTTCAACTTTTGTAGACTTTCCTGGCGCAATGGTGAGCGCTGTGATCTTATAGGGCAGGTCTTGAGTTCGATCCCCGGTGGGAGAAATAAGGGAATTTATAATTTCTGAATTTTTCTCTATCCGGTCTAATGAAGACATTGGCCTGCCTTGTTACTCTACTGATAAAGACGTGCACAGTTATTTAGTGTTCCGGCAAGATGCTGCGTAGTATGGTATGGCGGTCTGGGTTTACTGTTACACCAAAACAGTTAGCCTATTTCCATATTAAACAACTTTCTAACTTACCACCAGGGGAAATTGCATACAAGGAATAGCGTGTAGTGGAATTAAAAATAAACCGCAAACTTAACGTTTCAGCGTTCAATAGATGGCGTTCTTAAGGTTCTTCGAATAATCTAGTTATCTTTAGAATATCATCTATTGCCTAAAAATTATAGATGGATTGTATTCAAAATGAAATGTGCAAAGTTCAATCAAGTGTGATAGTTCATCTTGTTACAGGATAAATTGTTAGAGGTACAGAAACAATTGTCATATATTAAAAAAATGGCTGGTCGCCATCTATCGGCCTGATAAGGAAACTGAGACCCACTTAGCTGTCTATGGAGGGTACTATAATAGAAGTGTCCTAAGATACATCATAAGAATAAATATAGGTACCTAGCAAAACGAGTAGTTAGACTGAAGAATTAACAGGAAAAATTGTGGGAGAAAGCCGGGTAGATAGATCTAGTGAATCCCTTTAACCCGGTGGTAAATTGACTACAAACCGACTGACTTGTGATATCAAAAGTAGACCTACTTCATTTTGATTTTGACTGAAGTCCCTACACCAGTTGAGATAATCCCAAAACAGTTTGAGCTTTATCATACGTAGTTAATAACCATCGCAAAGGATACATGCATAGAACCATCATTTTCAAATTTGAATATCTGATTGAACTATACGGTGATACAACCATAGTAACACTCAAAATATATATTGATTAAAATAGTGATGAATCACCTTTATTTTCGTAAGCCTTACGCCGTAAGGGGTTAAATATAGGCATATCAACGGCATGGCCTCCCCGAGAAATTATAGGCGTCTGAATATAAATCTACATAGGCATCCTAAAGGATGTTGAGGCCGCCATTTGTCCTTAATGCGTCTCAAGGATAATTATAGGGCCGTCTACACTCTACATGGGTTATATTACACACTAAACTACCCATTGTTTATTTTAAGAGGGTCAATGCTAGTGGAGCTCGCTAAAGTTCTTTGAAAAGTTAAAACGAGCACTTGGCACACACTTGTTTTCTGTGTTGTCATCATATCATCGAATAGATCTCAGCAGTGGATATCTATCATATAAGACTGGAAGGGCCTCAAACTTTGGACTTCCCTATGAATTTCCGAAGTCCTAAGTTTTAGGCCACTTGTGTCCACTTGTTCCTCTACTACGCACGTATCGCTCCTAAACTGGAAATGTTGACTTTAAAAAGAATAAGTGTTAAACGAAACGTGCGTAGAGAATACATTGCCGAAGATTTGTTTGGTGAGGAGTATAAAGATTGACAAAATGATAAATAACACCATACAGATTCTCCTGCTTTTCGCGGAGTAAAGCTAATTAAGTTTATTTTTGTTAATATATCACGGAATTCCGCAAAGTAATGCCTGCTTCCATCCAATGTTTAAAAACGTGTCTAACAACGTAATTACACACTGATAAAGCGCACTCTACCTTAGGCTGCATCATCGCTTACCATCAGGTGTGATTGCAGTCAAGCGCCCGTCTATAAAAATAGAAAAAAAAAATTGGTGTATCTATATAGCATGGACTCCTTATAGTTATAAATTCTTGGAGACGGACATGTTATACTTATTTATTTATTTATTTATTATTTATTATTTATGTACCATAAATTGTGATTGTGAAGATACATGAAGTGTACAAAGGAAAGCTTATCTCTATAAGAGATCTCTTCCAGCTACCCCAGGATGTGAGTAAGATGATTTCATTGTGGTATAGGTCAAATAAAGGTACAATATACTTCGTAATAACTACTAAGTATGTTATATATCTAAATAATAACAAAACTCTACATACTAATGCAATGAAATTTGAATATACTATATATACAAAATACATAAAAATAATATAATAAATATTTATATAATACTAGCTGTTGCCCGCGACTTCGTCTGCGTTTGATTTTGTTTTTAAAGTATTCAGTATCGCTTAGCCTTAAGTGAGTATTGTAGTATATATATACATATATATATAACATGTGACAAATAATTTGCAATAAAATAAAATTGCGACTATAATTAAAGATCTAAGATATCCTATCTCTTAAGTTGGACCTGACTGCTCACGGTGAGGCAATTTTATTTAAAATCGGTTAAGTAGTTTAGGAGTCCATCGCGGACAAACATCGTGACAGGAGATTTATATATATTAAGATAAATATAAATATATATCTATAATAAGTAAACAGTGATAAATATACTATGACAACGATAGATAATGCTCCTTTACATTGTGTTTAAAAGAGTGCACCGATCGGCAGTGTCTAAGCATAATATGTTCTGGTAGTAAGTTCCAAAGGTGTGTAGCGTGGACGGAGAAAGATTTCTGGAATACTTAGCAAAGGAGCTTTCTTAGCAAAGGAAAACTAGAGTAAGTAGGAGGTAAGAGTAAGAAGAGAAGGTATTAATTTCAGGTGATATAAAACGATAGGAAGGCGATACGGAGTTGACGTCGCTACGATGCTCCAGAGTTCCTTATTGGCTATTTAGTCCAGGACTGTCAGCAAAACAAGTTTGGACTCTTCATGCAGTAAAATTCAAAAATTCAAAATTCAAAACACATGTGTTGACATCACACATGTTACATGTACAAATGCCACCTCAAGATCGATTTACATCAAACGTGTTAATGCTCGCTTCTATCCCTCCTCTATTTTTGTTTTTAACAGTTTAAGAGCATTCTGTCGTTGTCCTGTCTGCGTTCATTCTAAGAATGCTTAGGCATTAGACCGTGCGAACAGTTGCCTAGAGCGTGCGATCTGTCGCCTATAGCGTTATTGCTTGACCTCATGTGCTCGTTTCCCGAAGCGGTCTCTTAAAAGCGATTTTATGTTCTAACAATAAGGATTCGTTTGGCGACTACTGTTCATTTACCAGTATTTCCGCAGTCACTTGTGACTTATTTCAGTGTGGCAAACCGTCTGTATAGCCCCTTTCTTTTGGGCTAGGTTTTTATGCCTGTCTCCTTAGTTTTTTTGGCACGGAGCCATAGATAGGCTCATGCCCTACATTTAGTACAATCATGGCGATCAACAGAAAAAAGAAGATATAAGGCCTTTGACAATATTTTGGTTATTTGTATAAAGCTAAGGATATTTTTAATATTTTATGGAATGCAGTATTGTGACTCATGTAATATTGTAAACTCGGTGTTAAATGATAACGCTATTAATATATATTAAATAATTGGAGCACATGTAAGCTTTCCTGACAGGTTGTCATCGAATGAACGATGAAATTACACTGTAGCGTCCTTTGTGCTACTTTTGCCATCTACTGCGATGAACAATCCGTCTGCCCATCATGGTGATTATGGGCAAACCCCCCCGTTGGGAGAGGCCTTAAGTCCATCAGTGTATTGTTACGGGCAATTCATGATATTTTTTGATAACTGTCCTATTGTGTCCACTTAAAACAAAAATATTGCCCTAAATTTATTGATAAATAATTGGAAAACAATATATTTTACATAATATATATTGTGTTGTTGGTTGGTAACATAACAGTAATTGTTTATTGTTGTTTTTTATAACCAACTAGTTGTACCCTGCCACGCTTCGCTGTGGCACATTTTTATGGAATTTGTTTAGAAATGAGAAACAAAACAAAGAATACATTACATATGTCAGCGAGTGTTTTTCTCGCTTTCGGCAGATGGCGCGGTCACTGGTACATCGATCGGTAAAAAACTGTAGTTTCGCGGTCGCGGATATGTGACTAATGCAAAAATAGATGAAAACAATCCGTGATGATGATTATATATCATGCTAAAATTTAAGCTCGATCGGTGCAAAACTTTTTGATTTTTTGAAGTGTACACAAACCTACATAACATTTTTATATATATAGATTAATGAAAATTATAGTACCGGTTTTAGTTTTAACTATCGGTTACTGACATCTGTTTAAAATGCAAGCAACTGTTTTGGAATCATAAAACAAACCCTTTGGAATTCGAACCTCAGCAGGCCGAACTAAACGTTAAGCAAGAAGTTCTACAGATATAAAGTAGATGTCGCGCGAAAGGTTTTACTCTTGAAGGCAAAAAGAGATATAAAATAAAGGTATTTTATAGCATACACTTACAATTCGAACCTTAGCTGGCTGAACTAAGCCTGCACCAAGCAGTTCTAAAGTCTCAAAATAGATGTCGCTTGAAAGGTTTTACTAACGAAGGGAAAGAGCAATATAAAATAAAACTACTATAGCATATATTATAATTATACTAATAATTCGTTAAGTAAAAAGCATTATAATGATGACAAAAAACTACCGCGAGATCTTTGGTTTCGTTAGATCGCGACTAGTTATGGTACTTTTATGGTACTTTCATAACCTATTTCATTCAAATTAGTTTCTGAAGTACTTGGTGAAGGAACCTGCATGCCGATGAGATTTCTCCATAATATTATTAAAGGTTTACTCCGGCTATTACTCTTCACATTCTGAGACAACACCCGTGCCTTGTTGTCGGCCAATAATGTGTTGATGATGATAGTATTCTTATTTAAGTTCGTCAGCATCAGCGTCTAAGAGACAATAAATCTTAATTATTGGGTAATAAGTAATTGGGCAGTGAACAAAATGTCATTCTGTGTAGTGAGTAACTATTTAGTCTAGTCTTTTAAGTGTAAAGTATGGTCGTCATGGATAGCGAAATCCTGGGTCTGATTCCCGGTTCAGACCAAAATCAGTGTTCGGTTTTCCGGTCAAAAAATTCTCAGTACCAGCTCAGAGTTAGGTTAGTTAGGTTGGTATCACCTTCGAGCCTCGGAAGCACGATAAGATGTCAGTTGTGAAAACAACTGTTAAAATGCATACTCCTTATCAGTCTCTCGTAATTGTTAGGCCGAGGATTATGATCATGTATTATTTATCGGAATGAGTGCAAAATGAATAGATTCATAAAGAATGAAAAAAATGCTAAAATGCAAGACACTGCATATAATGACAATGCATTAACGGGCAAGAGATACCTGTGCCAGAATAAAGATCTAAGAGATAGAAATAGGTAAAATTACGTCTAAGGAAGATGCGGTGAGACATTTTCTAACAGAGGTGTGGATCCGATTGGTTGCGACAGACTCGAGACATAAAGCTTTGGCGAACTCCGGGAAAGGCCTACGCCGTAGGGGCGCCGTAGTCAAACAGTACGTAAGATGTATCTTTGTTAAAATATCTTCTTAAGTAAGATAGAACAATATTATAAATCAAGATTAGTAACTGAATAGAAATCAAGACTTATAACTGACTTGAAAAATATGTGTTTGATGTGGTTCACAATTCGGTTGTATTTTTTTATGTTTATTACCTCGTAACTTTTTATTCATTCGTCATTTACTAACTGCTTTTTTTAAACCTACAATACTTCTTAAGTGGTGCCATTTTCAACAGGTTAAGATCTAATAGATCTGAACCTGTTGAAAATAAAACCACTGTGAGT
Organism: Pararge aegeria; assembly: GCF_905163445.1. Lineage (NCBI taxonomy): Eukaryota > Metazoa > Arthropoda > Insecta > Lepidoptera > Nymphalidae > Pararge > Pararge aegeria. The sequence continues at coordinate 9,136,341 of NC_053190.1, read as the reverse complement.
GATCATAAAGAAATCGAGGAAACTCTTTCAATATTAGAGGCATAAAGAAATTTGAGTAGTTATTTTATCAACGTGTGCATTATTTTTCGTAAACAATACGACCTCACGTTCCATAGCACCATTTCGAAATAGAGTAGTAATATAAAATTTGTTGTTACACAATATTTTCTGCGATATTTTGCTGCATTTCCTTTTCAGTTCAATCAGATAAATAATCATAGAGAATGGTCGCCCGCTGTTTTCCACTGAGCAAAATAAACGTAGGGCTATCAATCGTCGAAGATTTCGACACGCGTCTTCTGATTCCTTCCTTACGACTGCTCATAAAAGTGGAATAGCAAAATCGTGCTGTATGGATTACTTTTCTGATTGATTCTGTGCTCCAGAAAGTTTTATTCAGAGTATATCTATACCTACTTAGGTAAGTATAGATATTTTCTCAAGTATTTGTGTACGTATTAAAAAAATATTAACGGCGTTTAGTTATATGATTTGAAAACACAAAGTCAAATATAAGATAGATCTATTACAATTATAATAGTCAGTTAAATAATAAATAATTAATATACTACGACAAAACACATATCGTACATACACACATTGTGTTAAGGGTACTATGATGACATATTTTAATGAATAATGTACATACATACTTATAATATACATATAAACACCCAGACTCTGAAAAACATTCATGTTCATTACACAAACATTTTCCATTTGTGGGAATCGAACCTACGGCCTTGGACTAAGAAAACAGGGTCGCTGCCCACTGCGCAAATCGGCAGTCAAGATGATGACCATAATTACATTCGTCAACTTAAAACTAAAGCTACGAGAGTGCAATGGTCTCAGAGGAACACACACATTAAATTGAAAATAGGCTTTGTACTGACGTAAGTTCATACAAAGAATCTTTGGTCGCGCAGTTTGAGTAATGTGGAACTAAACTAAAGAGGAACTGCGCGCTGGCTAAAGATTCTGCAGACAACATCTTTACTGAGCAGTGTGTCGCTGTAGATTAATGCGGTTTAGTGCTATTTCATAACAAAAATATTTGATCCGTATATTTACAAACTTAAGAGATTACTAACTTCTAAGATAACCCTCAGTGTGCGAATCTACCATATTTTTTTTTTATTTTGTAATAAATAGTACAATAATAGGCACCTATACAATAAAATAATATTATTCTTTACTTCTTTTAGATTACGGGTCATGATTAAATGTGATCTGTGTTCTTAGCAGGGAAGTAAAATCAATTTCGTTTGCGTATCTTGCCCCCGGCTAAAGGTTGGATTAAAGCTTACTGCTATTTTACGTAGACGGCGGATGGCTGTCAGTTATTTACAATAATACTTTATTAGATTGAGAAGAATTGAACATAGCATTGTCTTATACATCGATCATATTACATTAGACGGGAGATATACCTAACACTAAAGCATTAATGTTTAAAGTTGTTTTGATAAAAATGGCCAATATTGTTGAGCGTTATAAATTATCTTATCAATTTTTACTTTCACGAATTTAATCAGTGTTCAGAACAAGCCAAGTGTTAAGCTTTACAATATCTAAGTCTTCAAAGACTGACGCGAAGCGGTGGAAAATTTTATCATAGCAACTTTTATTTACCGCTTAGATGAGCAGTAAAAGCTATATAATGCCAGCGGAAAGCGTATACATGGTGCGTGCAAGACGTATGTGCAGCAGTTGTTTTGTTTTAAACTGTGTCGAAGTACCAGTACGAAGTAACTAGATGGCGCTCTTTCGATTCCATATATATCTTATTTAACTAACACGCGATTAAATGAGTAAAAGTAGGTAGTAAATCTCACACTTGTCACTCTGGTCGACTGAGATCCGCTCACAGCACGTGGAAGGAATCGCATGCGCAACGCTAAATTTCTGAAGCCAAGATGCCCGCATACACGCGCAACAGGATGACGTATCCTATGATTTTCGCTATGGGGTATGAGCCCGAAGAAAAATCAAATATACCTAAATTGTTAGAACAGTAGAACTTCTACTAATTATAATAGCATTGGAAGTTACAAGCACGTTAATTATACAATAAAAATAGTTGATAGCAATATGCATGCTTCCGTTTCATTACAAATTTTGCATGGATTTGAATTTTAAGGCATTTAAAAACAGAAGTGCTCAATATTCTTATTGCTCCAAACTAGTGTTAATGTTGAAGAATTATGCGCAGTCGAAGGCGGTGTTGGAAAAAAAAATTATGTGTTTATAATTTATTTACGGTATTTATATACATAAAAATTATATATACCAATCAAATAAAGTGAAAATTTTAATAAATTTGCATGCGAAATAATATATTACGCAATTAAGCGCTCTTCAACTACTTATTTACTTTGCCTGAATAGAGCCTGTAACGAGTAGAAGAGAGAAATATACGTGAGTAATACGACCACAGAATACGATATTTATTTAGACCATTGGGGATTATTTGGGATGTATGTTATGTTAAATTATAGTAGGTATCGCCTATTTATTTGTGGCCTCTACGTGAAAGGCCAAATTGCGGAGTCGAGTACCACTGAAGTTGATCGGCATATATTAGGTCTTTTAATAAACGTGTCATAACGTCTGAATAGCATCGCAACTTACGCTCAATGGTGCATTGCAGGAATAGTTAAGCAGATAGTAGAGTTTTTCACAGCGCTCCTTAGAGGATTTCGTAAAATGGTGGTATACTGCAAACACAATGCTTTTCAGTAGTTTCGATAGATAGATAGTCCGTAGATGATCCCATGAATTTCTTTAATGAAAATTTACTCGCCAGATTTCAGCTGTTCAAAGACTACGGGCATATTGTAACTGATGTTGTCGTTGATATAGATGATATACAGAGAACGACATGACTGCCTGTTAGATGTACTATGCTCTCACGTTGGATTGCAAAATGCATTGAACAAGTCAAAGTGACTTGTGTGTGTGTTTCTATCTAGTTTGTTTATATGACGATACGTGAAACGTTTTAAATTATTACTTTCTTGAACGGTGAAGGAAACCTGCATGCCTGACAGTATTCGATAATGTTCTCAAAGTTGTGTGGAGTCCACCAATCCACACTGGGCTGGAAGACTACGGCCTTAACCCCTGCTCATTCTGGGAGGAGAACAGTGACCTGTAGTGGGCCGGAAACGGGTTGATTTGATGATGATGTAACGGTAAAGCAACCCAGGCAACTCTTAACAATAACAGGGTGCGATTAGGGTGCAAACCATGTCCTGGTAAAGTTGCAAAGGTACTGAAGAACGTTGACCATGTTTGCTAAGAGAGTCAGAGTTAGAGTATTCTTTGCGATCCTGAATCGCAAAACCAATACTGAGATCCTAAGCATGTTGGTGTATCTCGACTGCTCAATTTTCAAGACCTGGCTTTAAGTGCACCAGGAGGTGAATAGAAAAGTAAGACCTTAGTACAAAGCCTTATTATTGCTTACGATGCTAGTTATACAATTGTTCTTAGGTACCAATAGTGACGATTTGTATGTGTAACAGTTATTATAAGACTTGCTATTGCAGCATTCATAACATGATTATATTTTTTATTATATTGTTTTAATTTTTTTTGTTCTAACCTTAATTAATATCGGTAGATATAAATACATATTAGGTAGGTATGCACTTCGGGTAGAATCAATAAACCTAATCTGAGACTTTGTTCGACACACATTCGTACTTAGCCTGGATCGACGATAGTTTTATAAACACTAATCGCACTTTAACTTCAAAATCCGCACTTTAAGGTCAAAACGTCTTGTCTAGATCTCAGCCTGATCACTCACTGAGTTATCGTATTCAGGAACTAATCTTAAAATATAGAATTCCAAAGATGGAATGGAAGGATGTATGTGTTCTTTGTTTAGAAGTTAATGTCATAAAACTCGGTATTTAGGTTAGGACAAAAGTAATTTTGCGAGTTAAATACTTTTAAAAATTTTCCCTTTTTTGTTTAAAATGGTATCTGAGATGTAGACGGTTGAGTTGAAAACCTTTATTAATACCTTATTGTGATACAACTTTACAGATTTAACTTTAAAACATAATAGATGTTTCAGAGATAATCTATGAACGGTGAAAGCACTTTTTGTACCACGGTGAAAATATTCGAAAGTAATTAAGTACTTATATAAAAATTGTCTTCAACAGTGAAAATACGAAAATAAAGTTTTGTCTTTTAGTGTTTCATGGTTACAGGGTATACTTGCAACCATCTTTTATAATACTATTTGTATCAATAAACAATGTCTAAATATAAACCGCGCTTCCAAGATTACGCATCAAGATTAGAACTTCATTTGTTCCAAAAACTTACTTAACGAATTAAAGCTGTAAAAGTACTGCTGTGTTTAATTTATGAATTAAATATACATAGAATTCAACCTCAATATAATCCTATTATTATAATGCTCCACTGCTGCTCACAGCCCAGCTGTTTCGTAGGAGAGAGGGGTTTAGATCTAAAACCCACAATGCTAAGTATTTAACGTAGTATGTAACTATACCATTATAATTACTTTGTATGAGAACTACGAGTATAAATAAGAACTATTGCCTGCGAATTTTCATCTGCTAAAAAATACCGATAAAGTATTCACTTTCGGAATTCAAAATATCTTTATACCAGGCTTTTATTGGATTGATGATTTTATTTTGGATTAGACGTTCATTGGTAAGAAAAAAAAACAATCACACAGCTTGATTTTTTTACAGGATAATCATGAAGATAGTGGGAATGAATAGCGTCGAAGTAGTAAAATCTTGTGCGTGCTTACATAAGTACTCACACGGATAAATAAGAAATAATCCACGATTGATTAATTATTATTGCGTCCTTGGCCCCTTTTTCAATCAAAGCAGTAAGTAGCTAAGCTTAGCGGTGAAATCTTATTTCTATTGACCACAATAAGCTTCGAAGTAATCTGTCCGTAACAATTCCGACACGAGTATTCTTGTCCTATTTTTACGAGGTCTCATTTTATAGAACAATGGTGGACATATTTTTGATGTTGGTATTGGTTTTTTTGGTGTTTTATACTTATTTCTGTACCTTGTTTGGTCATTATGTTGTGTGATAATTTTTCATATTCCACTCGTGTGATGGCATCTTTCTATATAGCCAGGAGGACCATGAAGGAGATCGACCATGGGACCCCAGCGTCCATAGTTTTTCCAAGCTACATACCCCAACCATTTTCTATTGAGCTATGCGACTGGTTGAGCTACGACAGTAAACTATTTTGTCTTCGGATCCTTTAGTTTTGTTGTGATAACAATATACCGATCATAGCTGCAGCTCTCCAACGCCTGCTGAGTTACTATACCAGAACTTCTTTCTGTTTAGTAAGATTACGACTTATTATGACTTATTGGGGTTTTATCTTGAATGTAGTAGGTACGACACTTATTCGGGGGCTTGATATCAATGACGACAAACACGTATCGCGTCACTTAGATATGACGCGATACGTCTCGCTCTCCAGCGACATTAAAGTTATCACGGAAAAATATTGTAAATGAAGTCGTCCAACATTTTCATGTGCGAATAGTAATTAATTATATATTTAAATAAAGAAACTTATTATTTTGGTTGATAATTTTCCCTTTATGTTAAACCAGCAGCTTTACCACAGAATATTTAAAAGCGTGACTGTACTTATGCAACATTAGATGTTATTACTTCAAAATTGTAGATGGAGTGGTTCTAAATTTTAAATGATGAATTTATGTGCGAATTGTAACAAATTACCATCTGAAATGTATGTAATCAAGCGCGCTTAAAGTGACTTCGTGTGAATAGAGCACGTAACGAGCGAGACATGCCCTATGTACAACATTTGATGCTGTATTAATGGCGTATCGTTGCTTTTGAAACTAAATGTTTGTAGCTAGTAGTTTATTTTTTTAAAAGCAAAGCAATGAGTAGTCAGCTACGTAATATAATATACAGTGCCTTTTTTATTTGGTCAGTATTGCTAAAGACCAACACTAAGTACTCATTAGAAAAAAAAACTATAGTAATTGTAACATTAAAGAGACTAATTAAAAATTTGGTGCAATCGAAACACCCTGAAATGAACGCAAGCCAAGCGTTGTGGCAGCAGTAATACTCACAACATTAACACAATACACATTTTTAATAAAATATACTTTAAACTGTACATTTTGTAGATATATCTACCGATGAAGACAAAATAGCATATTAGCTTTACCTATAAAATACGAGTATATTATCATGAAGAAAACTTAAAGACGCTAAGCTGGAGGGTGCCATGTTTGGAAAATCTCTCCAAGACCAAGTAGTCAGCAGATTATATATTTTTATGATATATACCATATGATATATATTTTTGGGTACTCAATTTAAATTTTCAAATGTGTATTGATTATGCACCGCCATAATTTTAGCTTCTTTTAATACTCTCTTGGGACAATTTTTATACATTGCACCAACAGCCCATTTTTATATATTGCAGTACAAATATAGAGTCAATATCAGCAGCATTACCCCATAATAGTATGCTGTAGGACACAATGCTGTGAAAGTAACTAAAATACACAAGCCTGGCAGTTTTTATATCTGTCATACGACGTATCTTTTTACCGCGTATGCTGCAGAGCTAAGTCTGTTCGGTAAATTATATATATGTGGGCCCCATTGAAGTTTTGCATCTAACGTTATACCTAGAAATATTATCGTATCCAGCAGATCGAATTCCTCATTAATAAGTTGTACAATGGTTTTTACTTGTGTGAACAATAGGTAACGTTGATTAAAGACACTTGGATTTTTTCCGTTCAGAGCTAACTTATTGACCTCAAACCATTGTACTACTTTCGCGAGACTACTTTTACATCAGTAAACAATACTATCCAAAATCAACTCCTATATCCAAGATCATATTACAAAATTATTAGAGTCATCGACACGGAAGATTAGGAAAACGATAGCACTACATTCAATCTGCGATCTGAAAATTCGGATTACATATATTATTCCTGTATGGTAGAGTATACGCTTACATCACATGACTCCTAAGGAAATTTTAGACCTAAAAATACGTAAATTACTAAAAAATAGATAAATTATTAAACATTAAGAAAATGACAAGGTTGCTTGAAAGCAGTCAGCTTAGCTCAGTAGCGATTCTCCCGATTCCCAAGATAAAAAGGTGGTAGAGTCACTAAAAACATACATACTTGACGTTTCAGAAGTGCTTATAAAGTAGGCCTACTTGAAATAAATGAATTTGAATTTGAATTTGAAAAAATGATTGTAAAATATTGATGTTGGAAAAGAGCAACTGCTGAGTTTCTTGCCGGCTTCTTCTCGGTGAAATAAGACTTCCAAACCGGTAGTAGAGTCAATAGTAGAGGGCCTGCTTAATAAAATGAATTTATATTTATATTTTTTTTTGGACTTCCAAAGGGGCAATGCTGCCAGCATCTTAGGAACTGTGCCTCGCTGCGGTGGTTTCGACGACGTTTTAGTTTTTATTTAGTTTTGAATTGTTTATTTTAGGTTATATTTATATTTGAAATCTTTCAAATTTTAAATTCGGGAATAAACCGATAACTACAGCATTCGTACCTACTTGCAACATATACCTCCATGCGCAACGTATTTACTTAAAAAGTTTCTGAAGATATTTTTAATTTAAGGTTCTAACCTAACAAAGAATTTTTGTTCTGAAAACTTATATCCTTCTAAGTAATAACAGAGAACAAAATTTAAGTGAATTTGTCAAACTCGACAGTATAATAAGCTTCAGTGAGTTTGCTTAACTCACGCGACAAATGTTGTTAGCGAGTTGGCGATCAATGCTTTAGTTTTGTGTTAAAAGTAAACTGAGAAGCCTTGGTAAATTAGGTAATTATATTTCTACAGAGAACCTTGGTTATTCAGAAATATGGAAATGTTTATGGCTTCTTTGCTAACGTTGCTGTTTTGATGAGATTTATCCAGAAGTGTTGTGTACGATATTTCCAAATTGTGGGGATCTACGGATAATGTCTATTAATTTAGCTACTATTGGAGTCATTATGACACTATGTAATTTATTCATTAGTAGACGGAGAGTAGACAGAGCTTTGCTCCGGGGCTTTTTTCCACTCTCTGAATACTTTATCTAAATATAAATTTACACCCCAATCATTCTTCTTCGAGTTTTTCGAGCTCAACGTGTTGAAAAAAAAAATAGGGTGTCCTGCTGCCCACAATGTATTTACATAATAAAGAATACATGCGGTGGAGACTTAGAACGACACATATTCGTAAAACTCTGTTTTTATCTAATGCAAACATGAAATTTGGAAATGCGTGGAGAATTCCTCCATTCCTAATTCCAATTCTGTAGACTTGTTAAATATTCGGATCGGTACTAGCCAGTCATTGAGTAAATGGTATTTTTTTTTTATATATTCCACTATAAGTTAGCCCTTGACTGCATTCTCAACTGCTGATAAGTTATGATGCATTTTATGATGGTAACGAGCTAACTTAGTGGGGGTATGGCAGTTATATTATTAAACCCATAAGTCATACTGCAGCGTTTAATTGCTTAGCGGTACGCCTTTGTTGGTAGTGCGGTAATTAGCCACGGCCAAAGCCTCCCACAATACGGAATATTATAGGAATTTTGAAGACAAGTTATTGGCCATATATATGATCAAAATTGTGCTCAGTATTCTTTACTATAAGAGTAAACACATCGGCCGAAAATAAACAAAGCGTAAAGCAATTTAAATTAAATTATCGTTGCCCTTTAAAATCTTAAAAAAAAATATCACATATACCTTTTACGTTAACTAAAATGAAAATAAATACCTTTTAACGTTACGTTACGTTGGTTCATTAATAAATAAATATTCCTTATTAAATGAATAGGCTTTTAATCTACTTGTTCTGGCTAGGATTTGATATGTCTTTGCTACGACATGACAACGGGCGGAATCATCAAACTTAGATTGGGATTTTGCCCAACTACTACCTATGTATACTAATATTAACTTGAAAGTGTGTCTGTTTGTTTATAATGTATGTTTAGTTCAACTCACTACTATTTAAACTATTTTAAATTTTTTTTTGTATTTTCCAGCGATAATTAAAATTGATAAATAATTAAAAAAAATTTAATGTTTGAGGGAGATTTAAAGAAAAGAGTTTTTTATTGAATAGTACCTGGTCTACCTGATGGTAAGTGGAAAACCATTGCCTATAAACAAAACTTCGCAGAGCATGCAAGGAGCACGTCCCGCAACTGTCCCTGTGCCAATCAATTTGAGGCGTAGGTGTTAAGCCTCATGTTCCTTTAATTACACCTAAAGGGGGACCCCCTTTGCCCTTTAGACCGGAACACAGCATTGCAACAATTCCTCTTAGAGGCAGCAATAAGCATGGCGATAGTACTTCCCTGGACGAGCTGTGTCACAAAAAGCTCTACTGCTAGACAAATAAACATAGATATAGGATACTTTTTTATCTATTTATTTGGAATACTTTATTGCACAAACTTAGAAACAAGACAAAGAAACACAAGAAAAGAAAAAATAAGTAAAATTAAAAACAATTAAAAAAAAAGAAGTTAAATACAGTTGTGTGCAAAGGCGGTCTTATTGCAAAAGCAATCTCTTACAGACAACCCTTGGTGAAAGTAATAATGGAAAACATGAAAGAGGGACAGTGCAAACAATGAAACATACATAGGCGAAAAAAAAAATATATTTACTATATACTAAACTATATACTATATAACATACACATATAAAAATTAATAAAATAAATGAATACATATAATAGTACCTAGTAAAAGATGGACTGAAAAAAAAATTGCGGTTGCTCGGATTTGACAAATAATTCTTTTTAGGTACAATACATTATTCGATAACTATATTATTATGTAACACTAAAGTTGGCGACGGCATACGGAAACAAAGTGTAAGTGAATTTGTCAACGTGGCACTATAATCAGCTTGCAGTCGTAGCGTAGAGAGTTCTCGATCAATGTTGCTTAACTTAAGTGAAGTGAACAAAAGTTGTAATTAGTTGTAAAGTAGCTAGCAGATGGCCAAAGAAAGCTATTTGTCTAATCGAATAACGTTTTATAATATTTAAAAGCTTTTGTGATATCGCGTTGTGATGATTTGTTTGGTTGGGTGGTTTGACCTATTTATGACTACATAAATCATGCTTAATTAAAAAATTAAAAGTTTGTGTACTTATGTACACGCGTTGGAAGTTATAGGTACTTTTAAGGCGTAACAAATATTTTCAAATATTTTATCTTCCGCCTTATTTTACGTTTGTAAAGAAAACGATACTAACAATCGAAAAAAGTTATTGAATATATTGAAAGTTTTACTAAACCGCATTATCTAGTTATTTTATTATGTGAACACTTAGTTTCACTGAACATTAAAATTTGAGATTTTTATATGAAAGTTTTGACTTTGATAATTGAATGTGTACACTGTCAAACCTTATAGCTAACTTCAGGGTGCCAGCTTAGATATCATATTGATTGTTTACCCCTGTACCCAAGAATATGATATTTAAGCCGAACAGCGTGTACAATAGGAAGAGAAAGTGGCAGTGGTGGATAAACAAATGTCAAATTATAAACTACGAAGTCATGCAACTGAAAGCTAATAAATTATATAAAACATTAATAAACCGTTAAACTATAAATGCTTGAAAATTATAGTTTAAGTAATACACTAAGTCACTAGTGTAAACTTTCATGTTTCAAATTGACAGTGTCAGATTATCGTTTATTTGTCAAAACCATTGATTTAATGTTACTATCGTAACTAGAATTGTAAACCCACTGGTCAAAAATGGAGTCAAAATATGATTTTAGTGGGTCATCCATATAAATAAAAATATATAAAGAAATAGAGAGATCTGGATTGCGAGTAATTTCTTTTTATTGCTTAAAAAATAGGTATTATTTATTCTTGATTCTTATGTAAGTATCTCCATTAACGAAGGTTACCACTAGATATTCACATATTTTATTAGGGTATCGTCGTAATTAATTAAATAAATCATATAACAGGTAGTGTAACGTGTAGGCCAAGTCATATTAAGTATAACATATTACGAAAATTAAGCTTAATTTGCTATAGTCCGCGAAAAGCGTATGTAATTGTAAACGATGAATAATTGTTGTAAAGTCAATATCTCCTGAGGATGCTCCGGTTTCAGAGCGAAAGTGTGTAGAGGGTACATTGCCGAAGATCTGTTTGGTGTGGAGTATAAGGATTGAAGAAATTATAAGTTATACAGATTCTCCTGCGTTTCGCGGGCTTTAGCAAATTTAGCTGAATTTTCGAAATATGTCATGGATTTCCGCAAAGTAATGCCTGCTTCTATCCAATACACAACGCATAACAATTATTTCCAGCTCTTGCACCCTGTTTTTTTCGAAATCAATTAATTTCAGACTTCGCACGCCTTGAGAACACTATGAAGAACTCCCAGGCACGCGGGTTTTGTCACTTAATTGATTTCAGCAAGTGATATTTAATTGCTTTAAAGGCACATACCTCCGAAACGAAAGCTTAATTCTTACCTTAGGTTATTGAATTTTCGATACACAATTATTTTTCTTTACGTCCTCGGTGGTTTAATTCACTTGGTGGTAAAGAAGGTAGAGACTACATTTTTCTAACCAAATCTATCACAGCTGCAGACTTGAGATAGATCCAGGATGGTTGAGTTGCCTTCAATCTTCAATAGTTGAGTTGACGGCCGATTGGCGCAGTTTGCAGCGACCCTGCTTTCTGAGCCCAAGTCCGTGGGTTAGATTCCCACTACTGGAAAATGTTTGTGTGATGAGCATGAATGTTTTTCAGTGTCTGGGTGTTTATTTTCTAAGTATTTATGTATATTATTCATAAAAATATTCATCAGGCATCTTAGTACTCATAACACAAGCTACGCTTGGGGCTAGATGGCGATGTGTGTATTGTCGTAGTATATTTATATTTATAATCTGCTTTAACAGGCTGCTTCCGCGTAGCTTCCTGGAAATGATTCTCGTAGGCCACCTTATGTTGGGCAGGCTATATGTACGCATTTTAAATGTTAATATTGCATGGAATAACTTTAAAAAAATATTCTGTATGTATATTTAACGCTTCTATGTACATAATATTATGTTTATGGTCCCCTCTCGCTACTCCGCGATAATCGACAGGCGACAGGCATCCAGCGGGTCCCGCCATCCGCGCTTGTAGATTTATGACGTAATATCTGAGACGTGCGTAGGGTTGACGATTTAAAGTGACACATTTTCCGGAACAAGGACCCCAATTATTATTGAACATTGTTCTTTCGGCGTTGATTTCCTCTAGACTTCCAAGCCACCTCGTACCAAAAAAGGCGGACGGTCTCAATAACATAGTCAATTTGCAGTATTTTATTTAAGTTGCTTGAATAGGACCTATTAAAATGTATTTTTTTTCAAATACCTTAATAACCGTAACCTTATACTTAATGGCTACCTTTTGTTACTATGTTATAGATGCAAAAACAAATGAAAACCGTTCACCAAGAGCCCACTATATATTTTGATAAAAAGTATTTAAGAGCGATTTCCATATACTTACGACTACGTGTACTACCTACACACAAAGTTTTATTTTCTATTAATGTTAAGGACGTAGACTCGTAGTTTCTACAATTTTAAGTAATAATAAACCTGATCGGGAAAATAAAAGAACTGTTCTGCGTCGCCACATTCGCATTGCAATACAGAGTAAGGGTAAAGAAAAAAATAGTTCCATTTTCATCCGCAATATGGCGGATTTTTATTTTCTCAGACAGATTTTAAAATAGCTTGGAATGTCAATAATGTAATGATTACGAATAGATGTATGTATCGTTATGTTAAAAATAAAAGTGGCATCGGGGCTGGTACTTGTATATTGCCAATAATGTTTTTACCATATTATATCATATGTCAAGATGCAGCTAGTGAGGAAATTTATTAATGTTAGAATTTGTTATGTAGCAACCCTGTTAATAGTTATTTACACTTTAATAGTTGCAGCGCAGCATCATCCCTCTTTATATGAAGCACAGTTTATTCTCTACATTACGCCGTAACGTCGATAATTCCCTTGGATCGCGGTCAAGGAGACGTGCGCGACTGACGCATGCTATCGACGCGACATGGCTGACTGGCGTAGCGATTATATCCTCATTTGTTGGCGTCAGGATACTTAGAAAATACATTACACGACGATTGAAGCTTAAGGTTGGGGAAATACATTTTTACAGTGTCCGGGATTGTAGTTAGGCACTTTAGAACTACACAAGAGATTAAATAAATAAATAAATATACTACGACAATACACACATCGCCATCTAGCCCCAAAGTAAGCATAGCTTGTGTTATGGGTACTAAGATGACTGATGAATAATTATATGAATAATATACATTCATTCATTCATTTATATTTAATACTTATAATATATAAATAAACACCCAGACACTGCAAAACATTCATGTTCATCACACAATCATTGTCCAGTTGTGGGAATCGAACCCACGGCCTTAGCTCAGAATGCAGGGTCGCTGCCCACTGCGCCAATCGGCGGTGAATTGTTTTGCCACAGAATACTTTATCCTTACCCTTAGTTTAGTATTTACAATAGTAAATACTTAACTAAGGGTCAGTTTAGTATTTATAAATATATAATACCTACTGCTAGTATTATTAGTTGCCCGTGTTCTTCGTCCGCGTTTTTGAGAAAGGTTGGGTTTTTTAGGAATCCTTTCCTGAGTTTAAAAGTAATCCATGTTACCCCGTCCTTTCAACGAAATCAAGTAGATTGGTTGCTTAGTTAGGGCGCAGAGTAAGGACAAAAAAACATACTTTGGAATTTATATTATTAAGTATGGATTACTAAGTACGGGATATATGCAACAACTTCATTCATTATATATGAAGGGAGGTATAATAATTATGAAACCTTCCCGAGTATCTCGAGAACTAAAATATCTTACTAAAAATTCTCATCGTAATCCGATTAGCTATGTTGGTACGGAGTAATAACAGGTTTTCTTCGTTCGTTAACTGTTAATAACATGGATGCTTAGACTGGTACCTTTTTGGTTATTAGTACTGAGTGTCCGTAATACTTACAGTCTTTACACGATTCAGTTTCACTAACTACTTCTTTCCTAAAAGCTAACAAAGCAAAGAAAGAAGAAGAAGAACTACATCTTTACCTTCACTATTACTTCTACATTACACACTACACACTACACTATTACTGAATATGAAATTCACGGTATTTGCTTTCAAACTAACGCTCAATGCTGCAGGCTTTAAACATGATCTAAACTTTATTATGTATGTGTCAAAAATATATGTACTTCAAACTAAGAAAAATAAATAATAAACCGTAACGTGAACTTTTGAGTTTCGATTTGGCCAACTTCTTTCACGCTATAACATCATTGCTACGTTGTATCGTGAAAGAAGGACAAACCAACAGATTTTTTCGCATTCATAATATCAGTAGGGATAGGAAAATTATACCTGAAGTGTAAGTTTAATTGAATGTCATTTGAAATGCGAACAATTGCGGACTGGGGGCAATTACAGTTAATATCCCTTTCTGCCTAATTTCCCCGTTGGTCTGCCGAAAATTACCGCACGTTATCTAAGTGACGTGCACTTTTTGCTCCAACACGCACGGTTCTATAATACCGCACCGCTTTTAATTTGTCATTCGGACAGTAAGGAAAGTTAATTTTTTGCCCCCACTTTTTATCCTAAAATAATATGACGTTTGTAACCCTCATCTACCCTTTTTATGACGATGTCACTTATTAGAAAATCAAGTTATTCGTGGCATACATTTATAATTTACGCGCATTTTATGATTTTATCATTTTCATGGCCTATAATTCCGAACGATAACGATACGGTGATGATTTATTTATATTAGAAAACATTTATTGTTTACGTATGAATCAAACACTTAACAAAACACAGGTTTATTAAAATCTATATATATAAAAGAGAAAATGTATGGTATGTTCCGTATAGGCTCCGAAACGGCTGGACCAATTTCAATGAAACTTTCAGGGAATTGCCGGATTGACCTGGCAAGTAATCCTGTAAAGTTTGGTGACGATCGGAGCACTACTATTTTTGAACAGTCAAACTGTCAAATATAGCTTTTATTTAATATGATGATATTCTATTGTTGGGTGTACATTCTATTGTTGGGTGTAATGATCATCATCCGCTCGAGAAGAGAATAGAAGAGATTGAATACGGAGAGAAATCAATGATTTAATATATTATGAGACTTAAATTAAAAATTTAATGATGTAAGTTTATTGTTTAAATAAAATAAAGCAAAATCTAGCCCAGCTAGCACTAGCGTACCCAGCCCACTTGGCTGAGTACGCTAGTGCTATATAAACAAGAGAGTGGTATCAACAAGAAAATATAATCATTGTCGATAAATATCTATTCTAATATGTTATATGCGAAACTGTAAATTTCACTGTTTGTGACCACCACAATCTTATGGAAATTGGGCATTTTTGTAGCTTATATTTGAAATGGATATAAGACCGCGGAAAAATTTGTTAACCTCATGGGAAATTCAAAAATTGCGCAGATTAAATCGCAGACTACGGCTTACAATTTAATAAAATGCTATAATAAATAAAAATAATTGTATCTAATTAGGTAAATAAAATGTTAATTTTAAATAATGTATCAAAAAGTATCATATTACATTGTTGACATCGTCTTGTATAAGAGCAATGACTATTTTTTTTAGGTTAAGTAAGGTTATTTTTCTCCCTAGGGATGGGATATAGAGTTTTCTGCCCGTAGCGCTGATTAGATTAAGTTTGTCTGCTTACGGAGAAAAGATATATAATTTTGCGTTGTTTTAATGCTGCTTTTAGTAAAAACCCTAAAAACAAATCACGCGAGATCGTTAATACACTTAAATTCACTTTTACTATACAGTGAAATAAACATAATATTTTTGAAGAACATAACCTATACCTCAAACTGTTAATTATGGTAACCTGTCATCCTCAGATAGTAGCCAAATTTGTGAATTGTTTGCAAAATATTTTAGTTCCGTTTTCGATAATGCTATTGACGTTGATACAAGCTCATACCCACCAATCGATACTTGTAAAGAGACTACGCTATGTGATATCCATGTCACAGTGCAGGACATTGAACGACGTTTTAAAGAGTTAGACTCAATCAAAGGTGCGAGGCCTGATAAGATCCCTCCATTGTTTATTAAATTGTGTGCCAGTGAATTATCAATCCCCCTGAGTACGATCACATACTACAACATGTCACTTCAATCATGTGTCTTTCCCAAATTATGGAAAACAGCTTACATAATATATTATACCAATTTTTAAGTCTGGAGACCGATCGCGATGCGAAAACTATCGGCCCATTACTATATTATCATGTTTTTCTAAGGTATTAGAGTCTGTCAGTATTTACCATCACGTGTTCCCAATCATAACACTTAAACAACATGGTTTTGTTAAGAATCGCTCCACTACGACAAACTTATTAGAATACAAGAATTATGTTTGCAGGTCATTTGCTACACAAGGTCAAACATACACCATTTACACGGATTTCTCCAAGGCGTTTGATAAGGTCAATTATAGAATACTTTGTCATAAATTAGCTTTATATGGTATTTGTGGTAACCTTTTCCGAGGGGTAAAATCATACTTACTTAAGAGATCACAATTAGTAGCCATTAAAGGGCATCTATCTTTACCAACCATCATTACCTCGGGGGTTCCTCAAGGGTCTCTCTTAGGACCACTATTTTATATTTTGTTTATTAATGACCTTGTAGACAGATTATGCTGCGAGAGTTTATTTTATGCTGACGATCTTAAAATTTTCAAGTCTGTTGATAGTGAAAATGATTCCCTTTGTCTGAAAAAAGACTTAAATGCTATAGCCGACTAGTGCACCGAGAACCGCATGAGCCTCAATATAGAAAAGTGATTTGTCGTTATTTTTACTAAAAGAATCTCAAAGAAAATTGAATTTAATTACTCTTTGAATGATCAAGCACTAACTCGAAAAACATAAGCAAATGATCTTGGGGTAATTATTGATGATAAATTATCTTTTAGAGACCATTACCAGTATATCATTGCTAAATGTTAAGTTAAAAATTTTAAGATCAACGAGAGATTTTATAAAACCATCAATCTCAATACAACTTTATCAAACTATGGTCCGTAGTATAATGGAGTATAACTCACTAATATGGTAACCGTATTATACCATTCATTGCGATCGCTTAGAAGCTGTTCAAAAAATATTTTTACGAATATTGTCATATCGACATCACTTCGGCCATAAACGTACAACTTACCATTACAGCCTTGTACACTTTGGGATGCAAAGCTTGCAATTTCGTCGAAAATACTTTCATTTGATCTTCTTATTTAACGCTCATAAACTCCCAAATTGATTCTTCCGTCTTGCTCTCGCTCCTTACTATAAATACTCGCGTTAATATCAGATTAAAATATTTTTTAACCCTTTGCCCTAAGTGTCTACAAGAACAAATACTTCCTTTTACAATCCCATCGTTCGCATGTGCCGCCTTTATAATGATTTAGTTTCAAGTAATCGTAATATTGTCATTTTTAACAAAAGAATAAATATTTTTAAAAATCAAATTATTAAGCACTATTCCACATAATCTTTAGGGATATATATAGGATAATCTTTTTTTCAACTTTAATTTTATCTTTACTTTCTGTTTAATTTAATTTCAAGTTGTGTGCATATACTTTGGGTTGTAGCTTAGAACAAAACTTGTTATTACTTATATTTAGATCTACTTTTAGTTATTACCTGTTTTGTGTACCTAATAACAATAAACAATAAACAATATTTAGAAAAGAGAAAGCTCAATAATATCATATCTATAAGAATGGTACCTATATTATGTGTATAAATCGTATCACGTAAACATAACACCTTTGCATTTTCATATAAATGCGCCTTAGGCCATTTATATGGAAACATTCATACACAGAAACATTTGACGATTTTAATATCGTATGATTATGAACTAACTGTGTTTATTTTAAGATTTATATTCATTGCCCGTAGTTGCCAAGATGTACTTTTCCGATTTTCCATTCCATTAGTGACGTGACAAACGCCGATTTATGTTCAAACTGTCATTTTCATCCATTATAAGATTTGAAAGCTCGAACAATCTTGCACGCCCTTTTAACCCCTATCACGTTACATCTCGATTGAACAAAAGAGATTTGAAATTTGTATTACGTCTACAATTTTTTGTGCTTAATTCAATGCTCTGAAAAAGGTTTTAGAATTTTTACGTTGGTGTTATGTAAAGTTAATCATATTTTAAATTTTACGACCGTTGGTGTGAAAATAGGAATACTGGACTGGATGTACTAAAATAGTCGGAGTTGAAAAATATTGACCCTACTTAAGTTATCGACTGCCTTTAGAGCTCCGTACCTCATTATGATTCAATCGGAATCTTTAAAGGATTAAGTCTTTTCAGTGATTATATCATAGAAATGTAGTATAGTAGAGAGAAGCATGTAGTATCGTACTACTACATCATTCTACAAGTCGCATTCTACTGCATTTAATTATGTTTGTGTAAGCAATTTTATAAAAAACACACAAAAGAACGAACCCAAATTTATGCTTCGATAGAGCCCATTATAATAATATAAACAATCAATAAATTCGTACAGCTTTTAAGCGTAAGTTTTATCTTAGGTTCTTTTATTTTAACTAATCTAAGCTTATTTATAGAATCCCATTATTAGATTGACCGCGATTGCTTTAGTATAAATTAATCAAAATACCAACCAAAACATTACATTTCGAGTCTCTTTGGATAGCCGCTAAAATCTGTACCCTAACGATCCTACATACCTAATGATACTCACACAATCACCACCTTACGTAAGAACTATTACCTACTGTTATCCTACTTGTTAAAATTAGTTACTGTTGAAGACTTTCGTTTTTATCTCCGAAAAATGGGCATAATTGGTATGAAATCACAATTCCCGTGTAGTATTATTACTTCACTAACATACATTAGTGGTTAATTTCACACATATATAGGAGAATACTACGTAAACTAAGCGAGAATTTCTGCAAAATTTAAGTTTGTTACTCAAATACGTACCTTACGTACGACCTTTTCAGTAATTAGTTTAGTTATACGTTTAATTGTAACATTATAGAAAAAAACTAGAATTGCATATTTTTAGTTCGTAATATTACTTGAACCTTACTGGGTTGGGGAAAATTAGTGTTTTCGCCTTATAGTATCTATGAACTTGTAATAAAATCTCTTTGGCTATACTATTTGTATCTGGCTGGTTTTGTTATCATTAAAAGTTTAAATCTTAAAGAAGATCATTCCAAATTCAAATTAGCAAAATGTGTGAATTTTATTTGTTTTTCGTACTGTGAAGATGAGTGAATCTAATGAAGAAATTCGATACATTTAAAATTTACTACAAAAAAGGTAAAAATGCAACACAAGCCGCGTAAAAAAATTGCGATGTTTAGGACCTAGTGCAGCGTCTGTGAGAGTAGCACAAATTCGGTTTAAGCGTTTTCAATTCAGAAATTTTGATGTCAAAGATGCACCTCGCTCTAGTCGCGCCTTATTACGGATAAAATAGATGCCATTTTTGAAAAAGTATATATATAGTATATATAAGTATAATAATTTTTTTGAATTTTCTTAAAACTGCAAAGAAACTTTTTCCCCAACCTTATATTTTGTGCTCCTCTTACGTATTATCACGGTAAATATATTTTATTTTTATCTTAGTGCGTAATTAAAACTTTAAGTACAGCCGAGATGCTATGTTTTATTCCTATAAATATAGATTATCATTCACCAAAGCCTTCTACTTTTACTGAAGCGCTGCATTTGAGTTTAAATTTGCAATATGCGCGCTTCGTTAATGATAAGTTAAGTGAATAATTCCAGCCGGGATACAAAGGATACAGGCCTACTTGTGAAATATATAGTACAGTAATTACGGTACAGTAATTATGCATGACTTTTTTACATGACAGTAATTATTCATCGAAATTAGGTCAAGATCGGTAACTTCTGCTTTCTGATTATCTGATCAAGTGTGTAAATGTTCCACATAAAGTAAGAATCTGTGATTAATATTCCTGCAGATAAGATAATTTCTAGCGAAAATCACTAATTGTCATAAAATAAGTTGTTTATTAATATTTTTTTATAGTTACATATATTGGTAGTACATTGTGCCAACTAAAAACGAATACAATTATATAATTTTAATTTAAAAAAAAAAACGCCGACTTTTATTAATGTGTTAATTTTTCTACTAGTCAAGCCCTTTCATTTGATTCCCAGATTGAGAGGATTGTAAATAAATATGTAATCCGCCATCTTGTGGAGGCGGCCATCTTGGGTCGATTTGCGTCTAACATAGCTAAGACACACACACGCACACACATACACCTAAAACTTCTAACAAACCGTCGGTTTTGTGTCGAGGGTTAAAAACAATTCACCACAATTTTTTTTTCCAAGAAATTACATGACTATCTAAATGCATTCATATGCAGATCACAGGGCGCTGTTGCCTATTTAAAATGTATTTTTAAATTTCACATCCTTAGTGTAAGATATTGCGGAAGTGACAAGGGTCTTAGGAACTTGCCTTGGTGCAATTCCGTGGGCCCCGATTTTGAATCTCCCACTATAGCAAGAAGGTAACGTTCGCTAGCTAGTTGCATTATAAACAGGCAATATAAACGAATCCTATAATTTGATTTCCTAGCAGCCATGAAACTGCCCGCTCTTCATTTCATTTCGATTTCGATTTTGAATATCTCATTATTTAGATAAAGTTATGTTTGTTAGCAAATTGAAATTTAAGCAGTCAATGGTTGACTATAAACGCAATGTACAATTCGATTAACTAGCCGCCATAGCACTGCCGGCACTGTATCACAATGTATGCTTTTGATTGGCACTTGAACTGACACACAACTATGCAACTCGACTTTGAATCTCTCATTAAATCGACAAGTTTACGTTCGTTAGCTAGTTGCAATTTAAACAGGCATTGGTTGAGTATAAACGTGTCGTCGTAATTCGATTTTCCAGCAGCTATAACACTACCCGCTCATACGTTCGTCATTTCACACTGAATGTAGGCGTCCCTCATTATGCACGTCGTGATAACGAAAATTTACAGACCGGCTCCGTGACTACTTGATAGCTTCTGCTAATGTAAGTGATGGCTACTACATGCGGTATTTCCATTTTATGAGTTTATAAAATCTATGCGGTTTCCCCTTTTTTTTTAGTGTTATTTAAACTTATCTCATATTTCTAAAAACCAAACAACCTATTTTCTTGAAAATCCGTTCAGGTTTTTTAACATGATACCACGCGGTGATAGCCTTGTGGGTAAGACTTCAGCCTCTCTTTTGGTGGTTCAGTGTTCGATCAGCACCTTAAAATTCTTGGAATAACGGGCGTTTTCAGCAATTCAATATCACTTGCTTTAACGGTGAAGGAAAATATTTAAGGAATATTATAGAATATTATAGTATAATATTCTCAAATGCATATTATGAAGTACACCAATCCGCAAAATTCCGCAATTAGCTTGGTGGAACACGGTTTGGGGTCCTAATTTTTTGGAGTGAAAACCTGTGACCTATCGGACCGGTAGGGGGTTTATAATGATTCTAGCGTTAAGTTTATACCAGTAATACACTTTAGAGCTATCCAATAGGGTAAGGGTATTTGATTTTTTTTGAGACATAAAATAGCCATATCATTTGCCATAACATAAGGTATATCATAAATGGCATAAACTAACTATAATAATCTAGTGGTCTGTTGCTCCGTGAAAGTAAGTTAGAATAAGAAGCATATCTTTACAGCACCTTCTCAAAGGGGCGTCTTTTTTTTTAGATAAATAGGCACTCTCCTTTTTCTTTGTGTTCATAAAAAGTTACCTAATACTTACAGAACGGAACTATGGGCGCTAATTTCTTTTGGAATTTTCCTCTAGGAATTGTTGATGTTCGAAAGTACAATACCGGCAGTACAAAACAAGCATTTGAAAACCAACAAATATTTTATTTTGTCCGTTCAAGACGTCATCGTTGCCTTTGACGGCTTGGAGTAGTGTTGTTGACATGAAAGTATCATGAAAGAGATTTCAAGGGGCTTTTGAGAGGAATGCCGGATACTGCTTATTTTAATTCAAAGCAAAGTAGATACAGAACTTTTTTAACCAGCTGAATGTTTGTTTTGAAATTTTATTTTTAATTTTAAAATTATTACTTGTAACCAAAGCTGGTACTTATGCTTATATTGCACAATCTTTGTTAACCGTAGTCGCATCTTTTTACCTTTGTAAATAAGTCAAGTCCACTCAAAATCTTACGTAAAAAGAGCTTTGACGGTTTAACTGCGCAGGGAGCGATATACTAAAATAATATAAGAAGTAGAGTGTTTAGCGCATTGTTTTATTATAATATGTTTGTTCAGTTTTTATCTCATTTAATCAACATTCATCTATATCAAGTTGGAGAGTTTGGGTTTTTCATTCATTTCTAAAAAAATGCTAACAGTAATATATATTAACAAATATTATTAATAATAGTAATACATAAAATTAAATAATATAATTTCATATATTACTATTATAAATATATAAAATTATAATACTGGAAGTGTGCGTTATTTTTAAGCAACTTCCAAAAGAGTGGTGCTTTATTCGGCGCGTATAATTGTGTTATTCGACGTTTTGCGGATTTGCGCAAAGTAGCAATGGCATAGCGATAAAAAAAGGAAGTTTTCACTGCCTAGTCTATGTTAGAATAATAAGCAATCCTTGATCATAAGACATCCGGGAAAGCTAGGCCGGGATTTTTTTTTGCCTTGAAGAAAAACTATCACGTACATCTAACATGACGTTTATCTAAACGGCTGCCGACGCTAGCAGCCCTGCAATAAATAAAAAGGTGATTTAGGAAATTCCGACACGACTTCTCGGATTTATACAGAGTGTTCAGACGCGAACTTTTCCTCCTCAACCTCATCAAAATTCTCCCCTCGTGCGGACGATTGAATGTTATGGGCCAAGGGATGCTCTCTACTCCGAAATTATGGGTTGTTAGCCCCACACTTTACTTAGTGATCATTGCCATTAATATTTCTATATCAGAGATGGCTTGTGGATAGACAGTACAGTTCTTTAGGACAGAGATTTTAAAACCGTCCATTTTATATTCCTATTTGGCGTGAACACAACAAACTTCTCTGAATTTCACATATTTGAAAGCATACGGGATTTGTCTATTTTCTTTTATACCAAGGAAATATCTTAATCCCAAGAGAAATTAGGAAGATATGGAAATACATAATTGTATTATGTGCAGCCATTTTCCATGGGACCTGGCAACACAGATATACCTTATGTTTGATACACAGGTAGATGAAAATTAATGAGGAGGCTTTCCACATCATTTCGTCTACTTTCCATCCCAGTATGAGGTTCGGGGGGAGTTATTCTGTTTACCTTTTCACGGTTTACTCTTGGACTTTATGAAACTGTACAAAAATCGCATGCAGTCTAAAGAAGAATATACGAATTTTTTTTTCATGCGAAAACAGAACTGCTGGACTAAGTTGTGGATAACAGTAAAACTGTAGAAACTCCTTCTTTAGCGAAGCAAGAACGGAGATACGTACCTGATGGCGTCTTGCGAAAATACATTACAAAATTAACTTTTTTTTAGGCAATTTTTACACCGGAATAATAGAATCATGCAAACAAATTCTTGGACAAAAGCAAGTAATTCATAAATGTTTTACACGCGAAAATAATAAAGCCATTCGTACAACTCGTAGCTTTTTGGGACCATAAAAACAAGGTCAAATTCCGCATCAACCTATTCAGAGCTTGACTAATAGGTGCACGTTACGGGACAGACTCGAAAGTAAAAAAACACGAGGCAGCTGTTTCA
The DNA here is from genome assembly GCF_905163445.1 of Pararge aegeria. Lineage (NCBI taxonomy): Eukaryota > Metazoa > Arthropoda > Insecta > Lepidoptera > Nymphalidae > Pararge > Pararge aegeria. The sequence goes on along the minus strand of NC_053190.1, from coordinate 9,112,216 downwards.
GTGAAAAATATCATGTCATTAATCATAACTGAGAAGAAAGGGGCGACTGCTGCTGCTTGACAAATACCTTCCTGTCGAGAGTGCGGCCACGTGTTTGCATTTACTCACCACAACACGCCGTTTCCACTCATCCTTGCAATTTATTACTTCATCATCACTATCGATGGACGTCCACTTCTGCTGCTCTATTCAGTATCTTTTCTGACTAACCAGTCACAGTGGTGTAACGCTGTGCCTAATTTAGAAGGTATCGAAATTAGGCACAGATTATGGCTGGTTAACCTTTCCACTACTTCAGTAGCCGATCTCAGTATAGGCGTCTGATAAGTTAAACGTATACTTATATGAAAAATGTGATGTGCTGTAAGTAAGGAAACTGTATATTTTTCAAACATTGCGAAGATAACATAACAAAATAGATAGATGCCCAATTTCCATAGTAAAAGTAGTTTTGCACGTAAACACTATAACTTTTTTGCACCCTACCTATACAACCTTATACAAAAAGGTTCCTTAAAAGACATGACCAATAGAGAAATTAAGACCTACATTAAATTTTGGCTAAAAGATTACGATTACGAGGGTACAGAGATAATATTTCATAAGAATATCTAATTTAAATAAAACAAATTACAAATAAAAATTAAAACAAAATGTGGATAATGTTCCCTATACACCAACATACACACACACGCACACACACACACACACACACACACACAAACACATACATACAAATACGTCACACCCTCAAGCCAATCAAATGTACCTAGGTACCTTTTATTTATTTTTTCCCTTTATATAATTTAGAGAAGATACTGCCTTAAGCCAAATTAAGGTTAAGTTAAAATAATTTAATAATTGTTACTGTAAGTTATTTTAGTTGCCTAGTAAAATAAATAAATATATAAAAATAAATAAAAACGGCGACTTGAAAAAAAAAAGTTAGTACAAGTATTAATTACCCAACACTTAAGCCCGTTTTCACTAAATCTATGCATCGCCAAAATTGGTGAATCGATGACTAATTATTTGGGCAATGTCTATAAATAAAAAGTTTCAACAACTCTTAGGGATCATTATTGGTGAACGGTTGATGTATGTTTAGGAACCTCGGAAGATTGGGCGTTACTTAATTAGGCTTTGCCTTGTTGTTGTTAGTGAAAACGAGCAATAGGCACATAAATATTTATGTTCTAATATGGCCGAAGCTAACCTTTGGTTATAAGGAGTAACACGGTGACATAGGGGCTAAGGCTACACTATTTTTACCTACTTTATTAACGCTCCGGATTATTTTGATAGTCGCTTGGTAAGCTTCATTGGTATATAATTAGCATTTTTATATACCCTCTTTAATATTTATTTGGTCAGTATGGTTTTAATTATAATTGGTTCACATTATTTATTTTACACTTTAAGGGCCGATTTCACCAATCAATGTTTTTTACTTTAGCGACCCGTTGAGTGCTTTAACGGACTGTTGGTGTAAACGAGTATCCCACCACGTATCAACAAGTGGTTATCTTTCCTGACGGGCCGCTAAAGTTAGTTGCTGGTATGAATGTCCGTTAAATATATAACAGACGATTAGGTACTGCCGGTTCATAAAGTTGGTAAACGTTATTAGAAAATGAGTATTTGGAAAATTTTAATACTGGTCACTCCAGTAGTACAACATTGAGAAAGTTCAAGAGCACAGACCCATAACGCTGCTCCAATGCGGATTGATGGGCTCAAATGATCATCGTTGTCATGTAAATGATAAAAATCAAAAAGTAAAGTAACAAATATTGGCCCAGATTTCGAGTTTCTCACGAGACGTCATAATTTTTTCGCAGCTCGATTTATAATATCCCAAAATATAATATCAGCGAAATTGCGCTATTAGCTAATCAAAATCAGGAAATTAGTCTTCCCACTCGATTCTATGTCAAAGGCGGGCAAATTCAGCTCATGTTGAACACCTCCAAGCATAATATAATAGAAGTTACAGCAGTATAATGCAATAACCTCGATGAAACATAATCCTGTCACACTGCAAGAACAGTTTTGCTAAATTATTGCATTGTACATCATATTGCAATAATTTAGCAAAGCTAATTCATATTATAATGTATACTAGTGGAAATATGATATTCCTTCGCAGAGTGGGACCTCAATGTGCATCAGTCTTTCGAGCTATGTGTCGATGGAGAGTTCAGTCCTCTTCATCGCCCACTGAGAGGCTTCTTATCCTATACTAGCGCGCTCGCAACGTTATGTCCTGTCCTGAAAATAAAAGCTAACCTGAGATTTGATATCGGATATAAGCAGGCGTTACTTTGCGGAATTCCATGTTATATTATGGAAATAAAGTTTAATCTCTGCCAAAAGCAGGAGAATCGGTATGGTGTAATTTTTAATTTCATCAATGTTTATGCTCCACACCAAACAGATCTTCGGCAATGTATGATAGAAAAGCTAGCTGCTGAGCAACCGAGACTGGTAAATCGCTCTAAGCCACTGATGCTTAAGGACAACGCCAGAACACACACTGCACAACAGAGGCGAGCAAATTAGAGTAAGTAATCCACCGTACTGCCTGGTCGTTGCTCCAGCTGATAGCAATTTTTTTTGAAATTTAGATAACTTTAAAGATTTTATTGATTCCCGTCCGAATGGTTTTTTTTTTAAGTAAAGGGATCAATGAACTACCTATGGCAAAAGTGCATAGATAGCAATGGTACATACTTTGATTAAATAAACAAATTATATAAAAAAAATCTACTTTACATTCCTTTCTTACAAAACGTCAATTTCGTATGTAAGGATCTAATATAACGTCCATACCCCCGAACAGGCTAGCCCGCTATACCATCTAAGGATTATTGCACATACCAACAGGTGAGATTGCAGTCCAGTTCTGACAAACAATGGAGAGCGAAACCGTTTTGAAAAACAAATTACTATATTCACACTTAGAGAAGAATTATATATGTGAAAGGAAAGCAGTTTACGATTAACTTCTTTTATAGTTAATTTCTTAGCGACTGCGTTCATATCTTACAAAGTAGATGTAGTGAAATTTTCCTCACAAAATTTCAAGTAGGTCTTTATTTTAAAGGCTTTTATATGAACGTTTTTCATGTTTTTTAAAGGAAAAGAAAATACTCGAAGCTAAAGAAAAGCAGGATGCTGTAGGTAAGTGCATATTTAAACTTAACAAGTTCGTACAGTTATTATGGGTGGTATACGGGAAGCAAAACACGTTGTGTTTGTTTATTCGGGTCTTTCATCCGACTGGGTTTCACTGGGGAAAATGAGTCACTTCGGTAATCGATGATACAATTTACTGCTTTATGTAAACGAAATTTAGTTTAAATTTGCATAAATGTCATAGATGTACGTTAAGTTCAGTATGCCTTAGTTACTTATCAACGAGAACGTTTAATAATGTGATGTAGTTAGTATTAATATTAGTAAAAACATATCAGTATAAACCTCAAGTAGGTATGAACGTATTTGTGTTTTTTTTAATAGTTATTGACGGATCTAGCAACTGGCCCGCCTGAGAGCCACACTTCGCAGGGCATGCAAGGAAAAGGTGGCAAAGTGCCACCGTGTATCAAAAATCTAAGACGAAGGTGTTAAGGCTAATGTGCTTTTACTAACACTGGCAACCGCGCCCTTCAGATATAAACACATCAAACCTACTTGGTGGCAGAAATAAGCATAGTGATTGAACTTTCTCGGACAGAGCTTTGTCACAAAAAGCTTGACTACTAATAAATTAAGTCTGATATGAATAGCTAAGTATAGACGTTCTTTCAGCGTTTATATTTACAGTCATGTACCATCTTGGTAAGATTGAATAGGCATCTTCTAGGCAAGCGCGTGACATCTGCCACCCATCAGTTCTCGCAGTATTTACTTATTTGTACAGTAAAAAACGCTTGTCCATAAGGGTAGTGTTTTTGAACATATTGTATTCATTTATTACATATTGAAATGCTACGCTAATTTTACAGAAAAATGTAAATATGTACAAACAAACATTATCTATTAATAACATTAATATTTACAAAAAATATCAGCTGTCTAACTGTTCAATTATGGGCATGGTACCTAAAACGCTGACTCTATTACCCCTTTACCTCTAGACTTAGTCGTTGGGCTGAACAAGCGCCAGCTCTTAGGGCACGAGACATGAGGAACAATAATTGGGTCACGACATTAATGAAATGTTTCCTATCCGATGATCGTGGGCCCACACATTCATACGCGTGCGCATTAAAAACGTATACATTACACAATATATGATCTACTTGATCGTTATTCGTAATATACGGCGATTAAGCATTTGAGCACATACTCGGTAAGTGAAGAGTGGCTGCCAACGTATCAACGCAGGTCGCATATCAGTAGCGACGCCCCATCGACCATGGTACTACGTTCATATCGTCTGGTCTTTTGCTATCATTCCTGAACAAACTGGGAGGTTCCAATTGTGCAGGGATGGACACAAAGGCCAGAGCACGACGGACTATATAATTAATAGCTTCAAGCCGATACAAAAGGCCTGCACTTCGAAAACAACTAAGCCCATTGTGACCCAATTGATTGATCCACACGGGTGCCACGAGTGCAGTAAAGAGGCTCGCTTCTATTAATTGAATATTTATTGTATATTTGTCTGTTGGTTGTCGTGTCAACCACCGTGTCAGAATGCACGTTATCAGCAGCGACGCCCCATCGACCAAGGTACTACGTTCATATCGTCTGGTCTTTTGCTATCATTCCTGAACAAACTGGGAGGTTCCAATTGTGCAGGGATGGACACAAAGGCCAGAGCACGACGGACTATATAATTAATAGCTTCAAGCCGATACAAAAGGCCTGCACTTCGAAAACAACTAAGCCCATTGTGACCCAATTGATTGATCCACACGGGTGCCACGAGTGCAGTAAAGAGGCTCGCTTCTATTAATTGAATATTTATTGTATATTTGTCTGTTTGTTGTCGTGTCAACCCCCGTGTCAGAATGCACGTTATCAGCAGCGACGCCCCATCGACCATGGTACTACGTTCATATCGTCTGGTCTTTTGCTATCATTCCTGAACAAACTGGGAGGTTCCAATTGTGCAGGGATGGACACAAAGGCCAGAGCACGACGGACTATATAATTAATAGCTTCAAGCCGATACAAAAGGCCTGCACTTCGAAAACAACTAAGCCCATTGTGACCCAATTGAATGATCCACACGGGTGCCACGAGTTCAGTAAAGAGGCTCGCTTCTATTAATTGAATATTTATTGTATATTTGTCTGTTGGTTGTCGTGTCAACCACCGTGTCAGAATGCACGTTATCAGCAGCGACGCCCCATCGACCATGGTACTACGTTCATATCGTCCGGTCTCTTGGCATCATTCCTGAACAAACTGGGAGGTTGCAATTGTGCAGAGATGGACGCAGAGGCCAGAGCACGACGGACTATATAATTAATAGCTTCAAGCCGATACAAAAGGCCTGCACTTCGAAAACAACTAAGCCCATTGTGACCCAATTGATTGATCCACACGGGTGCCACGAGTGCAGTAAAGAGGCTCGCTTCTATTAATTGAATATTTATTGTATATTTGTCTGTTTGTTGTCGTGTCAACCCCCGTGTCAGAATGCACGTTATCAGCAGCGACGCCCCATCGACCATGGTACTACGTTCATATCGTCCGGTCTCTTGCCATCATTCCTGAACAAACTGGGAGGTTGCAATTGTGCAGAGATGGACGCAGAGGCCAGAGCACGACGGACTATATAATTAATAGCTTCAAGCCGATACAAAAGGCCTGCACTTCGAAAACAACTAAGCCCATTGTGACCCAATTGATTGATCCACACGGGTGCCACGAGTGCAGTAAAGAGGCTCGCTTCTATTAATTGAATATTTATTGTATATTTGTCTGTTTGTTGTCGTGTTAACCCCGTGTTTCAGAATGCATGTTATAATCACTTATTTGCGATAATAGTCGTTGAGTCCACCAACCCGTATTCGTGAGTAGTGGGTCAGACCTCTAAACCCATCTCTTCTCTGAGAAAAGACGATGATTGGATATTTTAATTTTGTGTATATTTCGATTCTATATCCAAACATCTCTGCTTGGGCAAAATTGGGAGAGAAATTTTGTATTCAAGCTTATGCATTTAAAGTTTGACAAAATGGCAAACCAATAAAAAATGGACCTTAAGTCGAAGAAACAATATGTTGTTCGATGTTTATTTTTAATTTAGCTTGTTCGACTTCTATAGATCACGAGATCCTAAGTTTAATTCCAGGGCAAGACAAAATTTTAAGGGGTTTCTTAAACTTCGAAAATTATATAACAGTCTGAAGTGCGGGTTGTTTAAGAAACGTGTCTTTTAGAGCACGTTAATTCATCTGTCCAAGTTATTGCCAAGTACTGCCATTGCTTAAGGATGAAGATCATTATGTCGTACCAACCACAGAATAAATCTGTGTATATAAAAATGAAAATGTAACTGATTAGCTGACCGACAGATCTATCAGCCACTGTTTGTATATTCTTGGAAAAGCGCATTGGTTTCGAGCTCGACTTCACTTTCGGGGGGGCGAGTTCGAATCCTGAACTTTTATAAGTTATGTGCGTTTTAAGTCATTAAAATATCACTTGTTTCAACGATGAAGGAAAACTTCTTGAGGAAACCTGCATGTCTGAGAGTTCTAAATAATGTTCTCAAAGGTGTAGAGTCCACCAATCCGCACTGGGCCAGCGTGGTGGACTACTGCCTTAACCCCTTCTCATTATAAGGGTACCATGCTCTGTAGTGGGCCGGTAATGGATTGGTATGATGGTGATGATAATTATAAGTGAAGAATTATTTATTTATTTTTATAATGTTACTTTATGTTTAAACCAATAGACAGATTCGGGTAAATACAGTCAAAAGCTAATATAATATAGACTGAAAGTAAAGTTGGACAAACAAAACTATCCAACCGCATAAATTGTAAGACGCAGAAGGCCTGTAGTAATTAAATATCAATCAATCTATCCACGTCATTCTAATAAGAAAATATAGCGTATCACGAAGCACTGAGGCACAAATTACGTTTAAATGAATTTTTATTATAGATATCCATTAATATGGATTGGCAAACCCCCGGCTAACTAGACGTCTAAAGTGGTCTCGATTACCTATGATTGCTTAGCGGTTGAATAAATCAGAATATATTACTACTGATAGGCTTTTCTAAGTAGCTTACATGAGATATGTCTGTGATGTATAACCAAATCATTAATTTAAAGAATATGACTATGTAATAAGTAAATTTAATCATCACCCACAGTCTGTTAACATGTCATGTCTGTTGGGCACAGGCCTCCTGTCTTAAAGGCGAGAATTTAAGAGCATAGATCCACCACATTCAAAATTCAAAATTCATTTATTTCAAGTAGGCCTAATATAAGCACTTTTGAAACGTCGACTCTGTCTGGGTGTAGTGACTCTACTACCGGTTCGGAAGGCAGATTCTACCGAGAAGAAGCCGGCAAGAAACTCAGAAGTTGCTCTTTTCCAATATCAACAATTTACGTTTTACATTTTAAAATTCATTTTTCTATTTTGTGAGAGATGAAAGCAGAGCCGGATGCTTCCAAACAACCTTGTCATTAAGAAATTCATCAATAGTATAATAACCTCGCTGTAGTAAATGTGTTTTAACACATTCTTTAAACTTATGCTTTGGTAGGTCCAAAATTACCTACCTATATACCTGCATTGTTTGCCTGCAGGTTTATGAGCCATGACGATTAATATCAATATACAATAGAATAGAAAATTTGGTAGGTTTTTTTTTAATGAAACGGAAAAGTCAAAGTCAACTTAATATTACTTTTTACACCAGGATATCTAAGGTAATTTGTGACCCATTGATGCATGATTTAACAAATATGACTTTAAATGACTGTTTCGCTTTAACAAGATATTTTTTTCAAATGTAGGTTGAGTTTCTTGCTAGCTTCTTCTCGATAGAATCTGCCTTCTGAACTAATGGTAGAGTCACACTTGGAATTACAACAGTTTGCCTAAATAGATAATCGACACAAAATAAATGAATTAGTTATATAAATAAATTAGTAGTTTAGTTCTCTTTAATAGAATTGGGTATTTAAATTTTTTATTTATGCACATAAATCATTAGGAACTTCGTCTTATACGAGCGACAGAAAAAAGGGAAATAACAATTTATAATATTTGACATAAATTAGTTTCGGTATTCGAATTTTTTACTTGATATATCATGCGATGTGAAGCTGGCGAAGTGAAAAAAAACATGTATTTTAATTATAACTATAACTGTTAAGGTTTTTATTTTCCTGTACGGGAAGGGAGCCAGCAGGACCCTGTCAGCTACTAAGCCTCCGCTGTCCGTCTGTTTGTGTTCGTCTTGCGTATCTCAATAACAGTCTATAATAGTCCACACTGGACTTAAACACTCTAAGAGCGGGGCGATTTTCCCATAATCACCACGCTGGACAGACAGTTTGGTGATCGCAGTAGATGATAGTAGGAGTTCGGGCGACAACGCTTCCCGTTTTCCGTTATATTTCCTTAGTCGCCTCGTACGATACCCACGTGAAGCCGTCTGTAGGTACAACAGACACGGACCGTCATTAATGATTCGTAATAAATAAAGTTTTTTTTTTTTACATAGTGTGGATTTGACAGCCGACTGGCGCAGTGGGCCGTGGGTTCGATTACCACAACTGGAAAATGATTGAACATGATCGTTATTCAGTGTCTGGGCGTCTATATTTGTATATTATAAGTATTTATGTGTATTATATTCAGAATTATATTCAATAGCTATCTTAGTGCCCATAACACGAGCTACGCTTACTTTGGGGCTAGATGGCGATGTGTGTATTTTCGTAGAATATTTATTTATTTATATTCAAACTCTCGTAGTATATTTATTTATTTCTATTCACTCACAAACAAACTCTGATTATTTAATTATACTTATAATCCAAAGGCAAGTAAATAAATTAATATAGACTTACCAGATTTTGAGTTCTTAGCCATTATGTATAGGAAAAAAGGTCGTAGATGCTTAAGCACAGGGTTGCCTGAATTAGACAGCATTAGATTAGAGTTTCTGCATATCAATAAAACTTGTTGGTTCTTAGAATCCCATAGTACCAAGCAGTGGCGTGCACTTGGTTTCTTACCAGGGTATGCATATAGCAGTAAATTGCATAAAACGGCAAAAATTCTCTTCCTATATTTAGTTATATATCAATTTTAGGGTATGCTGTGCTTTTGTGCATGTATAAAGTGCACGGCACTGGTACTAAGTTAAAGTTATACTGTCTATATTGTTGTTTTACCGGGTAATTAGTTTCGGAAACTTAACTGGCCGGTAAAAGCTCGCTACATCTTTGAACGTAGACAAAGTTTTCTAGTGCTTGTATTTCAAAATCAAAGTTTTGTGTTGTATACATCTACAATTTTTGCTATATATATTCATGCAAATTTTTTTGTATAGGACAATAATTTCTATGAATATGTTTAACTTGTAAATTTTCCGAAGATGGCAAAAAAATTCAAATTTTATTTATTTCATGGAGTCACATATAAGCAAATTGTAAACGACAAGTCTATCTGATCTTTCCTTCTTTTGGAAGAGTCCCTACTCTACAAAAAGAAAAAAAACGACACAACACGTCAAACAAATATGATATCCGATCACTTTACCAAATTTGTCAAGTGTTTTGAACATTGGCAGAGTAGTTATGAATGGACGATTAATAAATTCTTAAATCGATTACCAAATATTTGGACCTTTAGATCATATCATTACTTGCTAACTTTTTTACATATCTGATTTAATAGATATAACAATTAGCTCCAAATTTACAAATGTCGTGTAAATGGATAGGACAAATAGAGATAATACAAAACTTTTTTAATTAGTTGCCAACTGCCAACATTAAACACACCTAATAGTCTATTTAACAATCGACTAAGCTCATTCCTATTATATGTTCTTTCATTCTAAGTGTTTACTTATAGGACAACTAGACCTAGACCCTATTGAAGATAAAAGACCGAAACGCGCATAGTAGTAATAGGTTAGTAGTCTGTGTTTTTATTTTCCGTAAGAATCGGAAAATAAAAAAAGTTATTTGATAAATTATTAACGTTAACTAATTAAGATTAAAATACTTTTGTATTTATTAAAAAAATAAAAAGTTTTATTTTTGGAAATAAGACTTGTGTGAGTAATTCGTTAAAATGAACAGTGAAAAGATTGTAAGCAAAAATGAAAAGTTGCGACTAGAATGTTCTGTTTACATTCATCGATCACTAATAAAAAGTTACATTTGATATATTGGCTTATGTTATGGACGTCAAATTTTCTTATTTTTGAGGGCTTTTGCACATACTGCATGCCAGTGTAGAGATCGTACAGTAATTCACATGTTTCTTTGTCTAAAAAAGTAGACACGGTGCGATTGAGTCTGGTAATGCTTATATATTTTAACCACGCCAATGCGCAATCTATTCAGATTTAGAGATATCTCAACAAGGAAATCGACATTTGGTTTTGATTACGAAGTTTCTATCTATACCTTGTATCTCAGATGTAACAGTTTTTGCATTATTTTTAGTTACTTATTTTCCATGCGTTTGAATGAGTTCGAGAACATGTGCTTTCGGCACATCATCCACATGACGTCTGACGCAGTGAAAGTATCTTTATTCGTATAGCTCAAAAACGGTAGTGTTAACGGGGTTTCGAACACACTATAACTTCAAACTGTAATAAAAAATAAAAAATAAAAAATAAAGGTTATATTATATAAAATCAATAATTCTAATTCATGGTAATATATACTGTAACATAGTTTGTAAATTTTAGAAGTAGCCCTGCATCTGGTGTTTCCAACTTTTTAATGCGAATTATCGTTGACCAAACCCCCATAATTGCTCTCATAATTTCGGAGCTTCTCGCGGCCACAACATTCAATCGTCCACGCGAGGGTAGAATTTTGATGAGCTGGAGAAAATGTTGGTATGGGAATATTCTGTTTTAAATCCGTTGAGTCATGTCGCTGCTTTCTAAATAGCAGTTTTATTTATTACGAAGGCAGTCGCTTCGGAAAATGTCGCGTCGCTCACTTCCGTGTCAGCTTCTGACGCGTGAAAATCGGTCTTTTAGTAACCTAGATTTTTAACCTGGTGTTGCCTAACCATTTAAGGGATTTATCTGGGGGCCTACTATCATTAATTAAAGCAGTTTTATTTTCAAAGTTTAATAATTATTGTAATTCGTATATTAGGCAGAGCATGCAGTTTTTACAACATGTTATGTTGTAAAAACAAACTGCTGCTACAGTGGTAAGCCCATTTGCAGCGTTCTATCATTGCTTAAAGCAGTATTATTTTAATATTACAGTTTATTACAGCCATATCTTGATGTCCCAAAAATAAACGAGAGCATCAACAATAGTATAATACTGCGTTAAGCAAAGTTAGTGAGCCTCCACAGAATCTGAAAAATTGAATAGTTATGTTTTATGGCAGCGTGTCGGTTTCCAAGCTAACATACTTACATCCTTGGAGTTCCTGTCAGTATCTTAGTTAAGCATGCTAAGATACTGACTACACCTACTATACTGCAGATCACCGTCCTGGGCTCGATCCCCGGGTGGGGCAAACGTCTAAGTGGTATTGGGTTTTACTACTAAGATATTCTTATTAATTTAGATATTGGCTATGATTCACCCCAGTGTTCCGAAGAGCCCTTTTAGCTTTTACTACAGTTAGATATATAGCGGACTTTTGATTACTTTAAACATATGTACATTCTGTTTATATATATCATCAATGATTAAAGCTTCAACTCGAATGGCATCTTTAAAAAACATCGTTACATGTTAGCCAATTTATAGAAAACCATAATTAAACGTACCTACACTGAGACCTTCCGCATGAGTCACTCTGTTCATTAGTTGAAACCGTATGAAAATCCGTTCGGTAGTTTTTCAGTTATTCCGCGCCCAGTCAGACAGACAGACAAGAAATTTGTTTATAATATGTAAAGATGAAGATAATATCTTTAGGTATTGTAGTAGGTACTTTTTTTTAGGTATCTATAGTTGCACTGCTAGTATAAGATGTAATGAGTTTTCTGTTTTTATAATACATTATAAAAATAATATATATATTAATAATATAATAATATATAAAAAGTCTGGATTAGAATATAAATATCGGGCTAGCTATGTATTATTTTCACACGCCAACCTAACATAAAAATTGCGTAAGCTTAACGAAGATGTACCTACATACATTCCTACCACAAACTCGCAGGGAAACGTTAAGATTATACGCCTGATTAAATATTTTCGCTCCAATGCAAATAAAGGCTTTTGGAGGGAATTTTCCTCCGTGAATATTTCGATTCTGTATTTACTTATCTACAAATATATTTATATGATTTTGAGTAACATTCGGTGAGGTAAGTATAGACATCGTTTTTCATGATCTTTTTATTGCTTTGATATCGCTAGCAACTTAACCTTAACCTTAACCTTAACCTTCTTCATTTAACCCAACTTCAAAAACACGAGATTATCAATTCAATATATTTTGTTTCTATTATGTGGCATAGTAAGCTCTTTAATCGAAAAGCAATTTATGTAATACTTCTTTCATTTAATTTGGGTAAGATCGGATGAAGAACGAATGGAACCAATTTATGAGTGAGGTATCTGGGATATGGATATCAGGTATTAGCGTATTTTCTTTATATTTACATATTATAAAACGAAGTACCCACATCACGTCTGGCTATCTATCTGGGCGAGAAAATCTAACGAACGCATTTTCATACGGTTTTCACTAATGAACAGTTTGACTCAGGCGGAAGGTTTTAGTGTGTATTTAATAATGTTTTTTTTATAAATTAGCTAAAATATAACGATATCTGGTAAAGATGTCATACCGACTTGGAGCTTTACATCGGAGCGTACGCCGCGAAAATTATTTAGCATGTTAAAAGCAAACATTATCTACAAAAAAGTCTGCGAGGCTATAGGGGTTTACGCTGCGAATTTCCAAATTCTTTAACAGAAAATACATAATATCTAACAAATTTTGTTCCGACCCGGGATTTGAACCCAGGACCTCGTGATCCGTAGTTGAACGTACTAACCACTAGACCAACGAGGCAGTTAAATGAATTGAGTCACTCAAATTCCTGTTTAAACACTCTCTTATACGTGATAGATTTATGAACTAAGGACTATTCTCCTAGCATTTCGAGTAGCCAATTTTATATATTTTCCAATCCTTTTTGAATACTTAATAGAGAAAATCCATATCTAGGTTATTTATTAACATGCGAGTAACATTATAAAGTTTGTAATATTAACATGTTCGTAGATACGAACTATTTCCAATAACCACCTACCTAATACCTGTGGGGCAACATAATTTCTATCGATAAAATATTAATATTATCGGAGTAACGGCGTAATGTGGAGAATAAACTATCGATAAAATGGAAGGAAGTTATGATGCCACTACTGTGGTGTACGAAATTGTTCATCCGGCACCAAAGGGTTGTGTAAACAACAAACAATAAAAACAAATCATTCTCAATAATAACATGCCCACACAAAGAAATATTGTTGGGTATCCCTAAGTACAGTTTACTTTCATCTTTGATATTTTGTTATAATATTGTGTAGAACAAAATATGAAGATATTTGTGCCGTTGCTAATGTCTTACTAGGTACCTGCTAATATATCTAATGGAATAATTGGTTGCATGATTGTTGGTCGTCCTCATTAATAGCCTATGAGAAGTCCAATGCTGATCTTATGGCCCCTGGTGAGCTCATATTCACCACTTTGGGCAGACGGGTTGCTGATCGTAGATAATGCTAATAATAGCACAGAAGATTCTGCTATATTCCGTTGGTCGCCTCGTACGACATCCGCGGAAAGACAAAAGGAAGGGGGGGGGCACCTATTTCCTAAACGGCACGATAGTTGGTACAACTGTTTATAGGTTTATTAAATTAATTATCGTGGATACTTAAAAAGCTAACTATGTACCTACCTATTTAGATTTTTAAAAAATGCCCGCTAAGTCGCATACGAGCAGTGTGGTGGTCAAATTCTATTAATACATCTCTTCTATGATAAACGAGGTTAAGCTTAAAGCAGTTAAACATCTATTAAAGGTTTGTTTTAAATCGCCCAGGAGCGGTATCTTATGTCCATTCCAAACATATATTCGTGACAAAATTTCAACAAGATCGGTGCCGTGGTTGAACTAGACACAGGTAACAAACAAACAGACACCCTTTTTAAGTTTGGATAACATGTCATAAAATTTTTTAACCATTGGAGCCACTTGAGAAGTTGTCTATTAAAACCCCTATTTAAGAGAGCTATGCCCATCAGTGTGACTTTAATAGGCTGAGGATGAAGCATATTGTAAGCAGATAAAACAAAATTGAGTAATAATTGGGGTTCGGAAATGTGTCACTTTATATAGTCAACCCTAAGGCGGCACGCGTCTCAAATATATTACGTCATAAATCTACAGCGGAGCACGCTGGATCGCTGTCGCTTGTCGATTATTACGGGGGCGCGGAGGGAAATGTCAAACGGTCCCATTTACTGTCATTTGCATAGCACATAACGATTCTTTTTTTAAAAAAGATCTACAAAGTTAATAAAAATAAGAATTCAGAAGTTGAACCTAGTCACGAGGAAATTAATTTTTGATACAAAAACTTTAACTGAGCTAAAACTAGAAACAAGTGTTTTTATAAGTTGAAAACCATGACTCTTATATTTAAAAAAAGTTGCAGTTGCCGTCCATTTCAGAATCTATCTCCGTCCTCTAATGGTCGATATTCATCGATTTATACTTATAATAGCTTGATAGCTTTTCAGCACTGCCTATTGTTATTATTTTAACTGTTTTCTAAATATAAATATTTTTAGTTTTTAGGTGCAACTTATTGTTGCTCTATTAGATATGTAACTTTTGACAATAGGTAAGGGGAATAATTTGCATTTCTTAGAAAAAAGACAATTTGTTTGACAGTTTGATCAAAAATACGTTACCAAATTTATTTAAACCAATATCGCAAACGTCAGCAATCAATCGAATATCCGAGAATCCAATGATCACCCTAAGCCTAATTAAGCCTTTATCCCATTTCTGGTACTAAGAAAATAAAAATAGGGGAACACTCTCACTTCCTTCACTTGGTACCTTGGTATATAAAATAAAAATTTCTCCGGATATAGAATGATGTAACTTAGCTACCACGCATTGCCATCCTCATCAAAAGTTAAGAAAGTTAATAAATAAAGCAAAATTTCAGATCAAACATAGTCGGTTACTAACATGCATAGTGAGTTAAATAAAAGCTTTTAAAAAGCATCGAATCAACTTTTATTGACATCGGCCGAAAAGAGTCTGCAAGCTCCGTATCCATAACTATTAAATATTTTATGTTGCAGTGCTCAAAAATTACTTTAAAAGTTAAGTAACAAAAATCGAATGGGCTGTGCGACAAGTTGAAGTCCTGTGTTTCTTCGACGCTTCTTCGATAGCCAAACCTACATTTAGAATGTGGATCTACAACGGTTTTGTAATTAAAAGTTTCACGCTTTATCCATTCTTTAGCCATTTTCTATTAATTTACCAATGCAGGGCACAGGTCTCATCGCACATAGGAGAGAGAGATTTAGAGTAACTACACTACAGGCTGTTTTGCTTCATTTAAAACTCACGACGAATATTATCGGGTAGCCTTATTATTTTCGCGAAAGATTAACTGCAAACATCTTTTTTTCATTTCAAACAAATTAAAATAAAATCTTCACATACAATAACCCAAATCCCGCTGTTTGTTGGCTTAGATCTTTTAAACTATGCAAGGGATTTTAATGCAGTTTTCAGCAATAGAGAGAGTAATTAAAAAAAAGGTTTGTATTTTGTAAACATGTATATAATCAGCAGAGAAAAGTAAACATCTAAACATTTATAATTTGATGTCTTAACAAACATATTCATGTGCGCTTACATTGCAAACGCAATAGTAGTTAAACCTTAACAGATATATTGATGTACGGAATTGGATTATTATTAATCATTTCAAACTGCATTCGTGCGAAACCGTAGCGGTCGGGCATAAACAGAGAACACTTCGTAGGGCAAGCAAGCAACACGTCGTCAGAGAACCTGTGTCCATCAATCTGAGGCGTAGGTGCTATGCTTTATGTGCCTGGAATAACCCCGCCAACCTGCCGCAGGTTTAGACCGGCAGGGTGATTATGTATCTCACAATAGGCTTGCGACAGGGATAAATCTCGTGATCTTTCTTTTCATACATTACTTACCTATAGATTTTTGAAGTTATACTACTTTTGGCGCGTTAGGGAAAAATGATGAGAGTAAATTTTTACGACGCGCGCACACCGTCACAAAAAACCGACACCGTTTAAAAGTGTGCACTTTCAATTGTTAGTCTGCGTACTCATTCCGGTGATTTAAATTGATTCAAGTTGATCAAAAATCTCAAAGTTTAATGTTGAGTGAAACTTGGTTGTCCGATAATGAGTCTTTTAGTATTCCAAATTTAATTATGTTTATTATGTCCATTTCTTTGATATATAAGTACACACACTTTTTTTGTATAAAAAGTGACGTTTGATGATCGCGAGATTTACGCCTGTCGCAAGTCTGTTATGACTTATGAGATACGTAATCTCCCTGCGGAACACAGCAGCAAAACCTAGCAGCAGAAATAATCATGGCTTTAGTAATTCTCCGGACCAGCTCTGTCACAATTAGGTCTACTAAATAGAAGAGCTCAGAATATAGAAATATCTTATCTTATATCGATATAAAATTAACTTGTACCATACGCTAAGGCTTTCAGAGCACACTTGGTAATCGGATAGCAGCTTTCAACAAATATTTCAGTCTCTGTTTATACATATAATGACATCACGTTTGTGAAGCTGCCCGACCGGTTCTTTTTTTATTTATTATTATTTTAAAACATTCGTATGAAAAGAATCTTCTGCAGTATACGTGTAAATACTTTTATCTTAGTTTGTGTCAAACGAGCAATTTTCAGACACGTAGGTACTAGGAAATTAGTGAGTAAAATTACGATCGTAAATGAATGCCATGGAGATATTTTTAGTGACGTCATTTAAAGAAATGAAAATCAGGGGCCATATTTCTATGGAAGAAAGTTCGATTGTACGTTTGGTTATTAAGGCCAGGTCCAAGGAGAAAGACCTAGAATTTGCTTACCTTCTCAATGAACACATATGATAGAAACGTTGGTGGAGTGTTCCCTCAATGTTACTTAACCCCAAAGGAACAAAAATCTTTTTGTAAAAATCGAATAAACTAAGAACTGTGAATGTAAGTCCACGTGATTCGAGTCCTTATTTAAATAGGTTAAACTGTGTATGTGTAACCTTTTCAGTTTTTGTTAGGTACAGAGATTTTGGGAGTACAAAATATTCATCCCGATCTATCTCAGCGACCAGTCATTTGTAATCGTGCTCTCTGCAATTAAACCTTTCCTTTTTTTACTTGACTTATTATGTAAACAACCTTTTTATAACATTTTAGTGTATAATAGAATAACATGCCTCTCAAATACATTGACATTACTTTTTTTTGTAGTAAAATTTTAAAATGTATCGAATTTCTTCATTAGATTCACTCATCTTCACAGTACGAAAACAAATGAAATCACACATTTTCCTTATTTGAATTTTGTATGATCTTCTTTGAAATTTAAACTTTTAATGATACCAAAACTAGCCAGATACAAATAGTATAGCCAAAGAGATTTTATTCATACATACTATTATGCGAAAAGACTTTTTCCCTAACCTACTAGTTATTGTGCAATACGTGTAAGTGTTATAAGTGTACACTAAAAAGTCGGTTCTTAAATTGATCGATGGTGCTTTAATTTTAGCAACTCCAGCAGCATTGGCCACGAAGTCGCTAACGACATTTGACACGCGAGTTAAGCAAACTGCAAGCTGATTACTCTGTCGCGTTTGAGAAATTCACTTAAATTATGTTCATCGCACTCGTTGTCGACAACTTTGTAATTTTGTTACACAATCGAGTGCAAGATGCGGAGTGTAAACATGGAGTATCTTCAAGAAGAAGCAATTTATAGCTGTGTGTAAGTATTTATTAGGTACTAGCTGCTGCCCGCGACTTCGTCTGCTTTTGATTTTGTTTTTTTGATGTGGTATTCAATATAGGCGTGTTCTAAAAGAAATTAAAGTATTCAGTATTGCTAAGCCTAAAATGAGGGATTTGCTGCGGTCCGCTGAGGGGTTCTGTCCTCTATCTCCAACCACATTCATCAGATCTTCACAAAGTTTGGGCAAAATTGGGCAATAATTATTTAAATCCGTTATAATTTGTCGGAGTTATCGTCAAACACTTTCATCCCCTCTCCCAAAGGAAACGAGATTAATGTCGGGATAAAAGTATCCTATATTACTTCTAACACTTCTAAGAATATGTGTACAAAGTTTCATGAGGATCGGTTTAGTAGTTTTTGCGTGAAAGCGTAACAAAGAAACATAACGTTTATGTAAGAAAGACTACGGAATTATAAACTGACAACAAACTTACACAAAAAAAAAAATTACGTCCCAACAGGTGGTTTAATTGCTAAGCGGTGATCTCCTAAGTAGGTACCGAAGATTTACCAACTGTTCTGTGCAAAAAAAAAAAAAACAGAACTTTTGTCGTTTAAGTACGCTTAGTCGAAAGTAATAGTTCGAAATAGCAATTGTATTTTAACTTTAAATTCTGATTGTTGGCAACAATCAAATTATTGAAAAGGCAGCGGGGAAGAACTGGATGCGTATCGAAAGCAACAACAGTAGATGGCGTGTAAAATAAGTAATATTTGTAAGTAGTTGGTACTTGAAAGTTTCTTACAGTAGTTTAACAGTGATCTGCAATAAAATGCTTATCACTTCATATTATAATTTGATCAGTTTAATGTATAAAAGCGTGAAGATTTACAATATATTATTAGTTATCAGAAACTTCGGTCGTGACGCGCCAAGTTTCCATCATAATAATTGCTATTTATCGCGTTGATAGCAGCACTTAATGGCGTTATTAAGTCAAAATAAATGAAATATTGTATAATTTATAGCTGCTGTTTACCAAAGATTATTATTACCTTCCAGTTAGGGAAAATCTATTGTTCTAATCATTGCATTTGTTAAAAATCAAGCTTTTAAATGAAATTACTGGCTGGATTTAGCTGGGAGTTTACAACTGTTCAGTTTTACCTTTGGGCCTATTTGGACCATTTATTATTCTACCTATTAGTAAAATAATAATACAAAAAAATCCCTAGGGGGCGTCTGGTTTAAAGCTGAAATACAAACAAATTTAATTTGGCTTAAGAAGATTTTAAATCTAAAATCTTTATTAATTTAATATTTAAATGACACCTTAGACTGTAACGTAAACTGACATATCTTACTGTATACACTTTCATCTTGTTTGTGTAGTTGTAAGCTAATTTAACGTTATTTATTGCATGCGGTGTTTACCTGTAAGTAGATTTACATTTTGTCTTCATACAGTAAAAGCTAGTTTAAATTGTTTTTTTTAAATGTAAAGCTGTTGGTAAACCAAATAAAAAAAAAAAAAAAACTATCTACTTAGATCAGATCTCAATCAAAACACCTTATCTAGAACTTTTATCATTGCTTTAAGTAAAATGTGAACAGACTGCGTAGTGAGGATCTAGATTCCAATAGGACACAATTTTGCCTTCCTCGTTTATGACCTCTCGTAAGAAAGAAATCAGAAGACGCGTGACGACATCGTCGGGGGCTGATCGTTCAATGTTTATTTTGTTTGTTGGAAATTGGATTCCGTCGACATGATCACTTTTGTGATTGAAAAGGGCAAAAGATATGGATAATTCTACCGATTTCTTCTTGGTTATGTTGCACGAACTTGGAGCTCCTTAATACCAACTTGGAGACGAGGAGGCCTTTGAGGAGGCTTTTACACCATGAAGCGGTTCTTCCACGGAATGAATAAATAATGGAATTGCTGCAGAAATGTGAAGCCACTGAAAATTTAATCAAAAAAAGATCTGATAACTAAGTTGCCACAAAAACTTCTTCTCAGCTCAAGATTTTCGTCCAATACGTTTTATAAATAGACGCGATCTTTCAATGTTGTTCGTGTAATCCAACGCCCAAACTTAATTGGGGTCGTCTTTTTAGGGTTCCGTACTGAAAGGGGAAAAGGGGTATTAATGACATACTATATTTCAAGTATTATCCATTCCACATTTTTTGGTATTTCGCGGTTGTTCAAGCGCGTTTATGTCGACCAAAAACCAAATATTAAAACAGGAGTTTTAAAAAATGGCGGGGGTTTTCCGGTACAATAGAAGTATTTTTGTTTTTCTCTTCTAATTCGAACGAATTCGAGAAAAATTATATTCGAACTAACACTAATCTTCGGCGTGTACGAATCTTATCACTGGGCGTGGCGACGAAGTGACGTTCAGCACCAAGCGCGACGGCTCTGTGTGACATCCTCAATATGAACTAGTACTAGAACTGTAAGGTGCTCACATTGTGTTGCCAACACGCTCTAAGGCCTAATAGACCCAGGCCTAGTAGGTAGGATATTAGAGACAGCCACTAGTGACACAAAATTCACTGATGATATCAATTCAAAGTACCTAAATATTCTAAAGGCCCTGAGGCTGATACCTGGTGTGGCATAGACTGCTAATCCGTTACTGTCTGTCTGGCTGTCTGCCTAAAATCTTTATAATTGCAAATAGTAAAAGCAGTGATTTGTAATGTTTTTAAATTTTTTTTTTTTATTTAATTCGTTTGATTTTGCTATCAAATGAATTTCCAACATACGGAAACCCCGGGGTGCAAATCTGCTTCGCACTTGGCCAGCTTTGTTTATTCTATCGTGTTTTAAGACATGATTAATATGTCTGGCTAGTGACTACGCCTGATTTTATAATCATGCTTGGTATCAATAATCACTATATTGGTTGACCGTGACTTCGTCCTTATACAATTTCTGATATGTAAAATGTTCCTATGAAAACTATTTTATCTCGGACGGACAACGGACCGTAATTAGTACATTAATTAGTGAATACAATACACTTTTATGTACCATAACAAGTACATTTATTAAATTTGGTTAGGTGTCTCAAAATCCTATTTCTATAATAACCAGTCACTACCACTGGTGTGGTTTTCTTTGAACTATAGGTAATTTACTGTAGCGCTTTGAGCTTCTTGACTTCAAAACAACGATAACCACAAAGCTAATATAACCCCTTACTAATATTATAAATAGGAGAGTGTGTTTGTTGATTTTATACGCAGCGGCTAAGCAATGAAATAAGGAGGTTTTCGCACGGATATACAATCATTACCTACCTATTACTCATCCACAAGGCTCGACTCTCGGTAAAAGAAGGTTTTAGGTCCGACCATGCTGGTCAAGTGCGAATTGGTGGACTTCATACGCCTTTGAAAACATCGTGAAGATTTCAACCACGCAAGTTTCAACACGATGTATATATTGTGATGTAAGGTGTTGTTGGGGTCCCAAGGTGCTTGAGGGGCGTCAACGCATTGAAAAGTGCAGTGTTGAAGACAACATAAAAGGCGTCGCAGGGAGTTTCTTTACAAAAATGCGTCAAAACCTTAGCGTGTGGAAATCCCTACAAATACCAATGTCCAGCATTGGACGTCCTGTGGGTATACCTAATGGTTATGATGAGTTAGTATCGGTACTATAGAATAGTTTGTCCTTGTTTTGCTCAGCATCTATCGAACTTGAATAATTACAAGAAAAGAAGGGTGGGTTAAATTTGCAAGTGAATAAGTAAACGCGTACAAAGCCGCGGGCTGTGCTAGAACATTCATATTTTTGAACATGAAACAGTATAAATCTAAAGTAAAATCCACCAGAGAAAACTTACACATTTATACCACAAACGCGGAGGGAAACGTCGAGATTATACGCCTGATTAAATATTTTCGCTCCAATGCAAATAATGGAAGGAAAAATCTCTTACGAATATTCCGATTCGCCATTTATTTATACATATTGGTAGGTATGTATACATAAATTTACAGTTGATTCACCTAAAATATCATAAATAAGATGAATCAAGTTTGTCTCGTACAAATATGGCATAAATAAGAAAGCTTTTGGAAAGGCAGCTCAGTTTTAAGGGTATTTATTAGTTTGGTACACAGTTGTTTTTAATTTTAGAGAAATGTGTTCTTATTCTATTGGAAAATTGGTAGTCTAGTACACTGCATCCACTGAAAAGTACTTTTTTACGGTAATAATTTATAGGCCAATCAGATAGCACTACTTCAGTGAAAATTCATCGTCGATACAAAGAACAGCGCTTCGAAGGCCATGCAACGAACGCATCCTACAATGCGCAACTCTGTATCCATCAACTTGAGGCGAAGGTGTTAAGGTTTACACCGGAAATTATGCCCTTCAAGCCAGAGTACAGCAATGCTTCTTGGCAGCAGAAATAAACATGGTGGTAGTACTTCCCCGGATGAGCTCTGTCACACAAAGCACTACTGCTACTGGAACACAGTTTAAGACAGATAAATTTAGTTGAGTATGCTTCTGTAATAGAGTTTAATAGTATCACACATAGTATTATTTGTCACGTTTGCCGTGGAGGCTCTGGGGCCATGAAGCTCCGCGATGAATACAGCGTAGGTACTCTGACTTTGCTAAGCCGAAGTTATTGTTAGAACGAGATAGTCTTACGTCGAACACATAACTTTGTCCTGTTTTATCTGTTTCTTAAGTCTGAGGTAGAGCCCGCTTCGTAATATTGTTTACAAAATATTATTCGCTGTTATCAATAGCCTTTAACAGTTCACTGCTGGACTTAATGCATATCGAGATGCTTTGCCCATAATCAACACGCTTGGTAGACAGGTAGCATAGAAAACGCTACAGCCCGTTCTCCCTTATACATTTCCTTAGTCACCTTGTACGACACCCGCAGGAAGAGCATACCCGCAGGTGATGACTGTATTCTCATGTCCTCACCATTTATTCTCACCTCTTTCTCTCTTCTCTCTCTTTCGCCTTCGCCACCCGGAACTTGATTTTTATATTACGGGTTGCAATTGTGACGGCCGATTGGCGCAGTGGGCAGCGACCGTGCTTTCTGAGTCCAAGGCTGTGGGTTCGATTCCCACAACTTGAAATGTATGTGTGATGAACATGACCGTTTTTCAGTCTGGGTGTTTATTATGTATATTATAAGTATTTATGTATGTTATTCATAAAAATATTCATCAGTCATCTTAGTACCCATAACTCAAGCTACGCTTACTTTGGGGCTAGATGGCGATGTGTGTATTGTCGTAGTATATATAATGTTATTAATGTTTTAAATACACTTGTAGGAAATATCAAATGTATAATTTTTTAAGTGCACATGTTGTATGCACTTTTAAATTTCAAACATAGAGTTATAAGTTAGTTTCAAATAGAATCAGTGGTGGTTATAACAGTGTTGTCAACTCACCACCAACCTATTCATGGATTAAAGTGATAATATAATAAACTGCACACCCATCTAACTTAGTTCGTGAAATAAAACTTCAACCGATATATCGGCCAAGGTTAAATTACACAATGCAGTTTTCAATTATAATAAAATTGAGTTCTCGGTCGCGATGAGAACTGTAGTCATGACATTGCGGTAAAGTGGCCTCTTAAATCCCATGTGTGCTTGTTACTTAATGTCCCGCTCAGCATTATCCACTCTCGCCCATAAAAGAAGCTTTATCACAAGTTAAAACTTTAAAAGCTCCACACTTAGGTGAAGCTTTTGCTTGAACCGCTGGCCTTAGTTTTATAATAATATGAAACGATACAAAATGCTATCTCAATGATGGCATAAATAAAAGCATTTTAGAATGTATATAAGTTATATATAAATTGTACTAGGCAGTAGAAATGGTGCAATAGTTGTAATCATATTTTGTAGATCACGAACTTTATTATGTCTCAGTAAAAATTGTTCCATTCTTTACCGAATATTTTATATGGAAAAAATTGAAATGGCAGCTGTAATCAACGACAAAGGAATCTAACATAAACCCTTAATAAAATCTCGGAGGTCAAAGCTTTTTAGATAGGAACTGATCCAAAAGAAATTTAAATCTATAATATAATTTCCTTATTGAGCAAATGATATTACAGTGTAAGATGTGAAATTGTGATTGTACATTACTATAATTATTAAAATCTTCCCAATTGATTAGGCTACAGAAATCCTTCCCATAGTATTTAATATTAATAATATTAATATTTAAGTTTTTAATACAATAGATACTTTGATAGGAGATAGGAGGCATACCCTAGGTACATTGCAGGCGCAGGCGCTAGGCGAACGCGAAGGCTTTATTGAACGTATAGTATGTTTAATATTTTACAGTATTTTGTCTCCAGTTATATTTTATTATGTTATTCATAAAAATGAATGAATGAACGAATGTATATATACTTTTATTGCACACCACAAAAAGTACAAAAAAAAAGAAAAGTGTAACAAAACAGCGTATACAATTTGGCGGCCTTAACGCTTCATAGCGATTTCTTCCAGGCAACCAATGGCGCAGAAAACAAATACAAAAAATGGGTTGTTGGTGCACATATACATATACTAAATATATAAAATAACATATTTATATTATATATATATAAATTTTATAACCAAATTTAAAATAGACATAAATATAAAAGATCATCACACATCATAAATAAAGAATAAATACTAAAGGCCTCTCTCAGCGGGAGGGTTTGCCCATGCTCACAACGCCGGGAACATTGATTGGTGATCGCAGTAGATGCTAATCTCTCACTCTCTCTATTCTCTTAGTCGCCTCGTACGATACCCGCGGGAAGAAGAGGGGTGGTGACAATTGTACACACTGTACTCAACAAACAGCTGGAATTAAAAATTTGGTTGCTTATCCACGTTTTTATTTAACTTCCCTTCTATTCCTTATGGTGCATCTATATTCGCGTGGCGATGCAAGCGCCGCCTGTGGCATGTAATTTAAGATATATTGATAACGATGCAGAGTCGACGCTGCGACGACGCAAAGTAAATGCACTGATGAGGCAGAGCTCCTAGTCGATTTCAGTAGCTTCAAACATAGACGCATAAATGTAAACCTTTTTGCAAGTTTGCTCTTTATAATATTAGTAGAGATTTGATTGCAATCACGTGCTCATTCAAATAATTAAACTAGATAATATTTATTCTAAACTCTACAAATTATAAAAACTATGTGTGATTTGTGATCAACTCGCCTCGGGAGCCTATCGAGAGTATATATTGTAACATAAGTTTATCCCAGAACCCGTTTGCAATATTAATGTGCAGTACGTGGCCATCTCTCTGACACTGATGCCGCTGTTTACTCGAATTTAGGGAGTACCCAGCTCTATCGTCCTCTTTCATAACCAATGTTTGTGCAACCTCGTATTTCACAATTATTTTGCTAACCCATACAAATATAATTAAAATAAAGAATTGCAGTCTGCTTTGGACATAGTATTAAACTTCTGATAAAAAAAAATTTAATTAATTTATGTCTAATTTCAAATTTACTTTAAAAAGTTTTTATTCATGTAAGCCTATCCCAGTCCTTGTGAAGCGTTAATTCAAATATATGTTTATTGCTTAAAAAATTATGAGCTGATGGTGATAACTACGTCCGCACTTTTGAGTTCTCACGACTATACACCTCAAGGATAATATGTACATCTTCGTAACCTTCAGATACTGGTGATGACGATGAAAGGCAAATGACAATAATCTTTCCCTGTAAAAAATAATAAATAAATGTTCATCAATCCAAAATATCAAGTTATGACCAGCCCACTACAGGGTCTATTCTCAGAATGAGACGGGTTTAAGCCATAGCTCAACGCGCCAGGCAAGAGCGATTGGTAGACTCCACGCGCCTTTGAGAACAATATGAAGATATCTCAATCATGCAGGGTTCTTCGTGGTGTTTTTCTTGACCAATAAAGCAACTGATATTTTATTGTTGGATTGTGCGTGCCGGGAATCGAACTCTACCCCTCCGAAAGGTAGGCTAAAGTCCTAACCATTAAGCAATCCCCACTACTTTTATATCACTACTATCTCTATTCCTACTAATCCTGTCCTATCCTACAAATATTATAAATGTCAATGTAAGTTTGTTTGTTACGCTTTCACGCAAAAACTACTTAACCGATCCTCATGAAACTTTGTACATAAATTCTTGGAAGTGTTAGAAGTAATATAGAATACTTTTTATCTCGACATTAAGCTCGGTTCCTTTGGGAGAGGTCATCCCCTCTCCCAAAGGAAACGAGCTTGACGATTTTACACCATAACTCCGACTAATTATAACCGATTTAAATAATTTTTTGTACTATAGAGTTTATAATATGTGTTTAATTTTGCCCAAACTGTAGTTGACGATAGAACTCCTCAGCGGACAGCAGCAAACCCCTCATTTAAGGCTTAGCGATACGGAATACTTAAAGTATTTTTAGATCAACAATTAAATTTAATGCCACATTAAAAAACAAAATCTAACGCAGGCGAAGTCGTGGGCAACAGCTAGTTGTATAATAAGCCTGATAATTTTTAAACCTTCATAAACTTATTAGGCTGATGATGGTCATGAAAAGGTCAGAAAGATATCATCCCCGGTAAAAAACAATAAGCAAGAGCTAATAAATTAATATCATCATCAATATTATCAACTCATAACCGAACCACTAAAACGCACGGGTCCCCTCTTAGAATGAGAAGGGTTTAGGTCGTAGCCCTCACCACAGGCCGAATACGAGTCCCACGCCTCTGAGAACTTTCTGATATGTAGGTTTCCTAACAATGTTACTCTTCACCGTTAAATCAAGTGATATTCAATTGCTTGTGTTATATAATTATCCAAATAACTCCAAAAAGTTAGAGATGCGTGCCGTGGATCGAAATCTGATCCCTGAAATCCAGCCTTAAAGTTAGCAATCACCGCACTGATTTACTATTTATTTATAAAATATAGCGCCATCTGTCAGGCTGATTTGTGAATTTAAACCATCCAGGGTGTCACCCAAACGCATACC
Organism: Pararge aegeria; assembly: GCF_905163445.1. Lineage (NCBI taxonomy): Eukaryota > Metazoa > Arthropoda > Insecta > Lepidoptera > Nymphalidae > Pararge > Pararge aegeria. The sequence continues at coordinate 9,084,917 of NC_053190.1, read as the reverse complement.
GAAAAATTCATTTAAATCGGTCCAGCCGCTTAGGAGCAGTTCAGTGACATACACACGCACACAAGAAATATATATATATAAAGATAATACATTGCCAGATTTTACACACTACTTTTAAGTTTTACCGGTTATGCCAAAGTTCTATGTTATGAATGTATCACGATGATGGGCTTACAGAATAATAACATTTAAATAAATTTAATGATAAAACTTTAGGCAATTGAAAATCTTCCATTATTAAAATTTACTAAATATAACCAAAATGTATTTTTATCTATTAAATAGAGGTTTAATTTCTTTTATGCAAGTAACTTAATAAACATTTTATTGTATAAGTCATCATGTGAAGTTATTTCACAGAGTACATTTTTAGTAAGGTCACATGGCATAAGGGTATGACTATTATTCTAATAATACCTTTAGCTTGGTTTTAGTCTACAGTAATTTATTCATGAAAGCAATAAATTTCCACTACCTGCTACATTGGATTAAGGGTCTCCGTGAAGTGAAGTTAGTGCATAATAAATAGTAGTTTAAAATACAGAGTACAATTCCAATCCCACCACTTCCACTCATGTTTATCTATAAAGTAGATATAATATACTATTTACAGCACCTACCTCATACAAAGGTATAAGATAAAATAAAATTGCATTTAAAAAGTTACAGTAAATTGATAGACAAACTTTTGCCCAATAAATGAAAATTAAATGAAAATAGTTCTAGGGCGGCCTTACTATCAAAGTTCAGTGATCGTATAAGATGCTATCGAGCGATAGAACAATTTTAGGTCTTCTTAAAATTGTATTAGATTTGTATTCAATTTCCTAGAAATTTAAAAAATGCTACTACAATTTAAAAAGGCAATGTAATCAAAATTCGTCTAAATTGCACAGAATTAAGAACATACAGAACACTCATTCAGCCAATATTCCATGCAATGCATTGTGTCCAAAAACAATAAAATCGCCCCGCGCACACACCCACACCCGCGGAATGTTGCTAGCTCACAACCTTTTCCCGTTTTCTCCATTTTATGGTAAACGTTTGGAACGTTTGGAACTGTCAACTGCTAAATGGAATGAAGAAGCCTGTATGAGAAACATTACTAAAGTGGAGTGGTCTTTTATGCTTCAATATTAGTCGTGTACACGGTTTCTGTGTGTTCTTAATTCTGTGCTAAACTGTTCAAGTCTATATAATCAATTTCCTGGAAATTTAAAAATTTTGTTTAATTTTAGTACATCGGGAGATCGGTCCTAATTGCGATAGAAATACTATAAAAGACAAGGGATGGGCATCGACATAATCAAAAATCGAAATAAACTTTTTTTTTTATTCCACTACAAGTTAGCCCTTGACTACAATCTCACCTGATGATGCAGTCTAAGATGGACTAACCTGTTAGTTAGTATGAAAGTCATACTCCTAGTCAGTTTCTACGCGATATCGTAACTTTATTAATGTCAAAAATCACAACGAAAAGTAAATAAGATTTTCGATCAATTCTCACTGAACTTCTTTGAACCAAAATATAGTTAAGTAAAGTTTGGTTGAAGGGTTATTTGGACTTAAGATTTTCTTCTTATCCGGAAAGTCTTAAATTTCTAACGAAGCTCCGAAACCTTTTCTTTAATGGGTGCCTTGACCTTTAAAAATATAACAATACCTTTTTCAATAAATAATGAAAATGTCCGTTCTATCCTACTAACTAAGTATATGCAGCAGTATAGTTGGTATGCATGAAGTGGTTTTTATACCTAATAAATTATTTTTTCTATGAAAAAGAATAATAACATAGATATATATTTTTTTTATTAATTTGATCGCATCATTCTTAATGGGAAAGCATTTATGAATTCAGGAGTTCTTTCACACCGACCGTCTTATGCCGTAAGGCGGAAAAGGCGTTTTTTCGTAGAATCCAGTTCCCAGGAAAATAACAAAAAATATATTCTCTCATTCGATACGAATATATATACGATCGCATAGTTATTTATGTTAATTATGTTTATGAATTTAGGGATGCATACACTTAAGTCGTCATATGCCGCACGGTACATGCGCGGCTTTGAATCGTGTTGTAGATTCGGTATACCATTCTTAGGCTTGTTATTCATATACAATGCGACGTCAGTGGTATCAGCAACCTTTTCTATTAGTACAATTTACGGTCCAAGCACATTATAAGTGGAAAACTATCGGCTATAAATAGAGCAACACTTCTGAGGGTATCCCAGGTACATGTCTTACATAGTATCACTGTGTTCTTCAACCGACATAGTCAATTATTTATATTTTTTTAAGCCTGTCATTACTACGGCAGTATCGCCCTTAAGATGGAACACAGCCATGATGCTTGACGGCAGAATTAATCTCAGCCTTTTATTGTTCGACGGCCTGGTACAGGCCTCCTGTCCACGGGTGTCTTGAATCCTAGACGCTGTTCCAGTTTTTTATGGTGGGCTTTTAAAATTATAGTGAAGCTGACCACCAGCTCTACGTACTCTACGATGCACGAGGGTAAGACATCAGCAATTTTCTATGTTCGGGTAGTTATGGATAATTTATCGGCCAAATAAAAACAATGCTTTACAATCAGTTATCGTACAGTATCGTACAGTTATCGAACGAAGAACCTCGTGTTACCTACCCACGTGCTAACCACTGTTAAACGAGTTATTTGATATTAATTTTATTATCAGAAGAGAAATTCATATTAATAATAATAATGTTTATTTCCAAAAAATCGTAAGTCTGAACATTAAAGTAAAAGATTTTCTTATTTTGTCGGGGCATCCATGACACCTTAATTAATTATTTTACAACAAGTACTTTAGTTGACGTTACTTTTACTTTTAACTAAAATAATTACTGTAAAGGTCATGCCCCAGTAGTATGATGCCAAGAATACTGGCTGTTATTCTGCGATGAACAGCCAGGTTGATTCTTTATGCAAAAATTGAGCCAGATTTTCTGCCACCAGATGAAATCAACCGCTGCGAAATGTCTCACAAGATTTTCTTTGCTCTTAGACTCAACTTTAATTGTTTTCATTATCATAGCTTCACTTTTACCAACTAAACATCTAGTTAATGCTATTTTAATTGTTTATACGAGCAGTCCCGTCGCTTTATGTTTGCGCTGCCACCGCGCGATACACTGCGGTTAATCTGAATGCACCTTACTCATTAGCCAGTATGCAACTCTATTAGGTTAATGACTAATGAGTAGCAATAGTATGAACACAATAATTAAAATTCACATGATGATTTATACTAAAGTGGAAATATGTACAATGTATATTGTACGCTTCACGAGTACTCTCAATGATTTACAAGTGTTTTATGAAAATTCGTATTTTGGTTTTATGTAAATACTTATATTTGTTTAGTAAATTCACTGAACAAAATAACTTCTATAATAAATTTGTTATACTAGCACAATGTTTAAAAAATTTAACTGGTTCAACAAAATAACGCTTTTACAGGAAATAGCATTTGCCGCCTGCTCCGTTTGCGTAGAATTGGTCTTAATGTGGTTGTATCTCAGGTTCTAGTGAACCTGTTTTAACCAAAGCTGTAGTCGTCACAAAACAAAATGGAATAAATAAAGCAAAAAACCTACTTAGGTAGATACTTGTCGGCGGCTGGCCTGCATATTATCCTTCTCGATACTTGATAGCATAGGATAATAGACTAATAATATTTATTTATGTATTTAGTACAAAAATATAAGAATTAACATAAAAAGGACAGGACTTTCAAAATTCATTAAATCAAACAACTTATTACTAAAGAGATTTCTTCCAGAAGCCCTCGAATGTTTAAAAAATTTAAATGTAGAGCTGTGTAATGCAATATTTAACCTAGCCGAAATCGGAAAAGTTATCTGAATATCAAACTTTTACTTTCAATCTGCAATAGTTTCTCCAAAACGATATGTAATAAGAAAGATCATATTATTATCTTTATATCAAGTTTGATAAAAAAAGTAAAACAAAAAAGAAACGATCCAGCGAATCAAAGTACCTATACGTTTATAGGATAAATCAATGAGATTGGGATTGGGGTCCCTTGTAAAGGACATCCCAAGTAATTAAATTTGCGTCTGCACGTTTCAGTAACTAATTGGACATGGTCCTGGAGGTTTTTGCCAGATGCTTACTGATTGATCTGGTATTTTTTGTACACTATTTTGATTTTCCCGATATACGTATGTTTACGTTTATTAAAGGTTTGTTCTAAGATCTTTTAGGTAGTTAACTACTGACTCTTTGACAGTTAAATTTATTTTACTTTTTTTTGTACATTAACAAATACAAAAATATAATAAGAACAGAAACATGAAGAAAGAAGTAGAATACAAGAGGCGGCCTTATCGCTTAATAGCGATCTCTGCCAAGAGGAGAATAGACTACTGGTGGTACACATTTTTACAATACATACATGCGAATAACTACATACTAATACATAAACTAGTGTACACAAATAGATCAAAAGTACATAATATAATTAATAAATGTAAATATATATATAATAACAACACATACATATTTAAGTACTTTAACATACAATAAAAAATTAATTATATACTTACATGCTATTAATAGTCGTCGATAATGTAAATTTAGTCGATAATATCGACATATTTTGCTTTTGGGTCTGTTTTTGGGGTTTCGCTATCAAAATATTTAGAACGAGTCCTAATGACTTTAATCGTCTGTTACTACTTTATATAATAACGGAAAAAAGTTGGTCTTCCCTGCCAATATACACGCTGCACAGGCTGAAATATTTGCTTGAATTCAGATCAGGCGCAGGGTACCTACTCCTTGCTTTGAACAATTATATTTTCAGCCCACAAAATTTATTACTAGAAGGTAAGACGCGCAGAATTCACAAAAATGGATTACTCATTTGGATTACTAAGATATTATCTTTAGAATCTAAATATTAATGCAAACCTGGGAATAATATTTTTTATCACGGGAACTCGATTTATAAATACAAAGACTTTGTATATTTTCTTATTCTTGTGAGCAACGAGCCAAATAAAATTAAGCCTTGATACGGCCACATAAAGTTTAATCGCCTGTAACACGACTTCTTATAACTATTACAACCGACTTTTGAAAAAAGTGAAACAACGACTTCGAATTCGATGCGGTTTGTATAGCTATGGGTGCTCACTGACTTTTCCGTTATTTCTTTGCTGGTTTGCGTGATAGCATCTGCAGTTTTATACCTATTTCATTAATCTTTATGCTTTGATTGAGCATTTTTGTTATACCGAAAAAACCACAAAAAATATTTAATATTGCTGTTTAGTTATAGCTACAACGAAGAAAGTTTTTTTTTTCTCTAAAAATTTTTCTTTGTTTCATAGTTAGTAGCATTGAAATTATTAGTAAGGCACATTACTTTTAGAATATTTCCATAGCTTATTATGGTTACACTAAAATCCACCCCAGACAAGAATGAAAAGATTGAATGAAGATTCTATGTTTCTAAAATTATAGGCAAAGTATATTATTTCCATTGGTAATTTAATCTAAGCTTGTTGATATTAATTATTCAAAATTCTTATTGCAAAAATGCCTTTAACGTTGTAGATTATGGAATGTGAATGGAAGTTGTATTGGAATTAGGAAAGTAAGCAATAAACGCGGACAAAGTCGCGATAACCCTATATTGTAAAGTTAACTTTGTTTATTTATTACAAAAATTTTGGCCCATGTATAAATCCAATCATTCAATGCTTATTTCAGCTCCCATTCGAAAATAAGGCCGGGAATATCGGGCGACCCGAGAGTTTTTCAAATAAATATTATCTTTCCAAAGTAAATATTAATTTCGATGTGTGGAGTTTTTAGAATACACGTGTTCCAATTTAGAATTTTAGTAGGCACATATGTAAAGGGCTTATGCTCTATAAATCTGTTCATACCAAAATTAAACAAATGTCATGCCACCCTACGCGATAAAATGCGTGTTGAGTCAAAAAAAATCCTTGCATAGTTTGTATACTTAGAAAAATGTAAGTAACATTCGATAACACGTCACGCTATTCGGGAGTTTATCAGTTTTTTGAGTGATTTGCGTGAACTGTCCTCTATGTTTATCTACCACTAGACTAGCTGTCCATGAACAAATGATAACTGAAATTTTGTCCCTATTTGAAGCGCCACATGTGTCGCCACATTTGTCACCGGTATGTGAACACATCTGAATTGGCAATGGTCGAGGCACATAGCTCAGATAACCCATAGACATTTGGGTCCTCAGCTGCTGGAATGGCGACCCCGCACCGAAAACGCAGTGTCGGTCGGCCCCGAACGAGGTGGACAGACTACATCAAACGAGTCGCTGGGAGCAGTGGACGTCAATCGGTTGAAGTGATGATTTATTAAGGTCGATGGGTCTGCATGTACCAGATCGTCAGTGCGTGTCGTTGTCATTTGTTTTCCTTAGCCTTTAATTAAATTGACAAAGCACGCCCCACACGCGGCTCATGCGCTGTGCTTGCTCAATGATTTAACTCGTAATAACAGCTTCAAAAGAAATATAAATATTATAAAAGAGTAGGTAATCTGCGGAAAAATTAACAAAAGTTTTTTTGGTTATTGTGAATAATTGAGTTATTTATTATTATTGTTATTTTTAATTTGCCGAACCTTTGCCTTAAGAAGCGCTGGGAAGACGTATCGGGAAACTGTATCCACGGGGTGTGTTGTATTTGCATAAATAAATAATGTTTTTAATTACATTTATAATCATTCAAATTTTATGGAGGAAAAAAAATGCTTGTTCAGTGGTAATAGAAGTCAAAGTTTTCTTACTTTGAACACAGGCAAGAAATATTCTGTCTTAGTTAAGTTTGCCTAATTGGCTCGCTTGCTCGAAGTTTTCTGTTTCCAATCACCAATCGGATTAGACCATCTCGAACGTGCGTTAATAATAAATCTTATCTTCAAAAAGTTTAAGTATAGGCTAATTAAAAAGTAGGTATAGCAAAACAACTAGAGAAAAGAAATGAATAATCCACAAGCACTAGCAATCAAAAAGATTGGAATTGGATCGGGCTTCTGCAGATCTTCCTTAGTAATTTATTTCGTATCGGCACGTTTCAGCAACTAATTGGACACAGGCTTAAAGGTTTTTTTCCAGGTGCCAATTAAGTGATCGATTTCTTTCAACGTTAGTAGGCATACATTGAACACAAAGAGTTGTTTTAATGTAATAAAAGTTTTTTATGGTCTTCATTCTTTTCACTCGGTTAACTAAGGGTCGTATTACATTGGCTGGGTTGCGGTTGTGTGTGAAAACGTTCCGATGACCCAGTCACCAGGCGATGGGTTGGAACACCGTGGGGTTTTAGTCAGTAAGAGTCCAGCAGAACCACTGCACCTCCCCATGGTGTAGTGGTATCCATGAGAATTTCCCCACAAGAAAAAAAAGGGTCGTATTACCACGTACTCATAGACGTAAATTTACCACTCGACCTCAGTGTCGCTTAGTGCTAACCACGCGATCTAGAGCAATGGATTTATTCCAACTTTTTTTAATTTCGTATTCAAAACGGATGAATAACACGTTCAGAAGAGCAAGGTTTTTTCGCAGAAGATCATTTTGGGTAGCTAAATCTAGCCGGTGACAATTGCTAATTGCAAACAACTCGGCTTTACAAATAGATATTTTAAGTTTAACAGTTTATTACACTTTAAAATGAGAAGTTTCATTGGTTTCCCTTTTCCTCGTTGTAGGACAGTAAGTTTCACTTATTGTCGTGGCGCCACGCAAACCCTTATGGTAACCCGAGAGACACCTTTCTTCTAGTAGGTACTGCTAACTTTTGTAGTCCGCAAACAGTGTTCTAAAGGAGGCATTAAGTCATAAGTACCAGGTATACGAGCATCATCTGAGCGATTCCACTACTTGGGTTCCAGAATTGCAGTCCTTTGAAGTTCGGTAGCCGGCCGTTCAAGGTTCAAGGTCAAGGTATGCGAGTAAATCAACCTAAAATCCTTGCGATATGTCAAGCTGTTCCATTTTGCAATAATGAAGCACTGAAAAAACGCACCGAACATTTGTTTGTTTTGCACATGTCTAGTTACGCTTAACCCTGGTAGTACTTTCTATATACATGTTGGATATTAGACAGTACATATAATAAAGTCCCAGAGAGTCCACTTCAAGCTATCTGAGTAAGTGATACGATTGTTTAAGACTCCAAAAATACCAAAGTATTTATTGCTCCTTGAACAATTTGTATTTTTGCTGGTATGTCAATAAATCTTGGTGCCTTCATGTTCGAATAACGGAATCGTATTATCAATAAAAACAGCATTAACTGTTCACATAGAAACTAATTACGCCTTATAGGATCTAATATGACGGTAATAAATAAGATGAATCGCTCGCTACAACGTACATTCATCACGATAAGCGCACCATCAATCTTTTTCTTATTTACTAGGTCTCGTAACAGCATTACTTCGCAGGTCGCGACCGACGACGGCTTTCCGTAACTTAAGTCACGGTATGACTATATTGAATACATTTAACCAAGCAATTCTTATATTATATACTATTAAAAAAATTGGAGGAAATCATATCGAAAAAAAATCCTAAATCATTGATTTCAAGTACTTCTATATAATAACTTTCATATGTCAAGTCTTGCTTGAAGTGACTTTTTCAACCGGTTCGCATAGCATATTCTGCTATAAATTCATCAGTTGCTTTTTACCAACATCAGAAAATTACACTTTAACATTACTTTAGTGTTTGACAGCCGATTGGCGCAGTGGGCAGCGACCCTGCTTTCTGAGTCCGAGGCCGTGGATTCAATTCCCACAACTGGAAAATGTTTGTGTGATGAACATCAATGTTTTTCTGTGTCTGTTTATCTGTTTATTATAAGTATTTATGTGTATTATATTCACAAACAACACAAACGTACTAAGCTTAGTTTTTGCCCATAATACAAACTAGGCTTACTTTGGGGCTAGTTGACGGCGGGAGTATTGTTGTTATTATTATTTTTCTATAGTATTATATTGTATAATATATTTTATATTTTATTATGTAGTATATATTATATTTTATTTTTCTGTCTTTGCCATTAAGAAATTAAACAATTGCTCAGTAATTAGATAGGTAACGCATTGTTCAAACTTAAATTTTGGCATTAAATAGAAATAACAAAAGGCCATCCTATTTAAGTAACTTACGCCCCGTTGCATACTAACATACGATGACCCTTCGCCCAGTAACAAGTCAAAAGCCATCAATCATAATTTATAAATAAAAAATCAATAGAATCGCGACTTTCAATATAGTGTACATTATTCTACTATTAGTAAAATTGATACCCATATTTAGGGTTTTGTGAAAAAAAGTAATTCGCTACATTGTGGTGGGGGCAATCTTGGATTTGAAATAAGTCATAGAGTATAATATTCTACTAGTCAAACCCTTTCCGTTGATACCCATATTGAGGGAGTTGTGAAAAAATAAGTAAGTATCAGTCAAAGATGGCCGCCGGCGTCCATCAAACATACACACACACACACGCACACACACGCACACACGCACACACAAACACACACACGGGTCACGGACACGTCAAACTTATAACACCCCGTCATTTTTGCGTCTGGGGTTAAAAATAAATGATATCTTACTTAACATCTTCTTTGTTCAAAAGAAGATGTTACTAAAATACATTTAGACAAGTGTTTTATTAAATAATATATAGATACAATTTAGATAATTATATCACAAGGAAATCTAATAAAAGTGGCGTGAACCGTGTAACAGTTATTTATAAGATATCTATTATGGAAAGACGAATTTAGGGAGTTATTAAAATGAGCTCTTAAAGGTTATAAAAAAACATTTTATATTTTGATTAGAGGTAGTAAAAATAATTTGAAGAAATTTCGTAGCATTAATATGATAAAGCTCTGCGGCAATTTACCGGCACTTTTAATTTTCTTCCAGTTCCGGATAAACCGGGCTCCCGCGTCTTAGAGTCAGAAAATAATCTTCTGACTAGTCTGCAGTGGTAGCGATTTATTTTAATTGCTTTGAGGTATAATATCTTATTTTTATATTATATAACCTGCATATTTATTTTTTTATTTCTGGTTATGTTAAAAAACCACATTCGTTTTTATTCTTTTAGTCTGTTTTATTCTTAATATGAGAATTCATATTCCATAAAATATTCGAATTCTATAATTTAGCAAAATATAAATTTACCCGCGTTTTGCATGTAAGGAATAGCGTAAAATTACAGCCTGTTAAAGAAGAGAACTCTATAAAGCTTTTTTTTTAACCTAATACGAACTATTTTTGACAATAAAGTAAGATTTTCGTTAAAGCAAATTTAGTCGAGTTTTGAGTGTTATCTTGTTCAACTTTTTCATCTCTCAAATTTACATCTCCTACAAATCCAAGAATCCTTTGACTGAATCTGATTAGCTTAGATAGCGTTATCCTCTACCAAAGATGAACCTAGATGCTTTTGTCCACGGCAGTTATTATGGAATCTCGATAGGAATTCCCCAGCTCCATTTTTCAGAGCAGTGCTCGAAAAAGTATCTATAAAAAGTATCTTTCATTATGTTTATGGTATTACAATTGCAAGCAAATAAAACTTTCCAAAAACCATTTTTTTTGCAATTTTTAACGTATATTCAAGTTTAGCAAAAGAACTACATCATAAACTTTACGTTTGGATGAAGTGTATCTTTCAAACGACGAATGATTGCCTACTTATGTTTTCCTCCGTCTTCCTATCAACTAACTCTATGCCAGATATCAATTCGGTTGGTTGCTCAGTTCGGGTGTGAAAGAAGAACAAACAAACACACTTTCGCATTATAAATCATCTTAGTATCATCTTAGTATAAATAACTGATGGAAGCTAACACTGATACAAGTATAAGGAAATGTTATACTCGTATCAGAATAAACATTACGTACCAATTAATTTCCGTAGCCAAATAAATCTGCGATTTCTATACTGTCATGACGTCTATACTGTCAAACGTTTACGCAATTTGTTATCGGCTGCTTATTGAGCCTTTGATCGGAAATTAGACCCGCGTTGCCAGAGGTACTCACGACGATCGTGCAAATACAAAATACTTACTTCATTACCAAAATATGTATCTACCCGATGTGCTTATAGAAATTAGTGTTAAAATTTATTATAAAGAGTTGTTAAATTTGCTTTGAATGTTATAATGAAAATATTATTAAATCAGAGTAATATGTAGTTAATAAACTAGACACCTTTGGCTAAAAAAAAGAGATCTTAAGCAGAATAACCTAATGCCTAATACTTTTTTGGGTTTCGTGGCCGAGAACTGGTGACCCACAATTGAACACGCTTATCATTTATCGAAATCAGCATCGGCGTTTAAAAAAAAGGCTGTGTGTATTAGAGTGACCTTTAAGCGCAGTCTTGCGAAGCCCGGGCACGTCATCTTGTTAATGAATATACTTCTTCAAGTAACAAGGCAAAATGACAACGACCGCAATCAAAGGGCCATTTCAGTGGTAATCAATTACATTGGTATTCCATGAGCCTTCTAAGTGATTTAATTTCTACCGTCTGTGGAATGAATTCAGCGGGATTAAAGATTTTAGATTAATCTTAAATCAAATAGTTAGGTTCGTAAAATCAAATCGAATCAATGATTGCGTTATTAAACTACACCTATCAAAGGCAAGGTTTAATGATAGGTATATTTGAATAAAAGTATATATAATCATCAATAATAGTTTTAAGTGACAATGTGAGATGGTGATAACTGAAGAAAAAAAACAACCGGCTAAGTTTTTTGTGGGCTTCTTCAAAGACCAGGTCGCGTTTGGAACCCTTAATTTTAAGAGATCTTGAAGGAGTAATTCCTTCAAAATATGTCTGATAGTGATAATAAAACGACTGAATATAATATCTTCAGTATCTATACGTTTAATAAAACTGTAACTAGACAATTATTCCTTTACATTTTAATTATATTGATATAGAACCCAAATAGATTTTTATTTAAGTAAAAAAATATTAAATGCAAAAATTTGAATATTTATGTAGTAGATTGGAGATTTTTCAGGAAGAATATAATTTATGTCGCTCTCGGGCCTGACTATCTCTATGTATAAAAAAACACGTATATCCGTTGCTACGGCATCGATGAACAAACGTAAAAACGAACCCACTTTCGTATTTATACCGAATATTAATGAGGATTAGGAGAGATAATTCGGGAAAGGAGGTTGAAATTACAATTTAGTTAAATAAGCTAACAGCATTAGTAGGATAGCCACGTTCAGTACATTAATATTGCAAACTGTTTTTGGGTAAGCTTACGTTACCCGCTACTAAGTTGAGGCGATCACAAATCACATTCAACTTGGTACCCACCAGATAACTTAGTTTTGAACTTTAAATATTAATATGCGCTGTAACACAAATCAATTCAAACTTAGAATATTTATCTATTAGGGAACAAAGATTTTAAAGGAAATCTTTGCATTAACTATTGGATTTTCCCGCGTCATTGCTTGCGCTTAGGTCTCGTGTAAACACTGTATCTCTTATTACCTACCTATATTACGAAATGCAAAAGTTATCAACGATGTTCTGATAGTTATAGACAACTAAGAAATCTAATGCTGGAACTGTAATGGATCATTCTTAATTATTTGCTGGCTTCTCCGAGAATCCATCTGAAAAATAAGGATAATTACAAACTGGCAACAATGACCAATAATCATATTGAACTTATAGACGGCAGCGTCTTCTTTCGTCGCCATTAAAGAAAAAACTTTGATTCAAACAAAAATATTTATATTTTATATCCAATCGTGAATTCCGGCATTGATATCTTCTAGATTGAGTTTCATCTCAATATTTAATTGATGTTCTCCTCCTACAAAGATATTAGTTCAAAATGTTATAAAAATTATGGCACTTATTTATAAGAAATCTCTACAAAGTTATATCGTTACTTAACATAAGAGCCAAATCTTATTTTAATGAAATATATAAAAATAAGACGACAATACTCACATGGCCACCTAGCCCTAAAGTAAGCGTAGCTTATGTTATGGGTACACTAAAGTGGTGAATATTGTTCAATGTACAGATAAACACAAAAATATTCTTGTTTATCACACATGCATTTTTAAGTTCAGTTGAACCCACAGCCTCGGACTCAGAAAGCTGGGGTCATTGCTCACTGCGCCAATAGGCCGCCAATTTTTGATACTTGATATTACATTTTTTTAGTACTTATATATTACATTATCTAGTACACTACAAATCCAGAATACAACTACACAACATTCAAATGTATTCGATTAGTATCCGGTAACTTCACTCGCGTTTGTGTTTTAAAAACTGCGGAACCTCGAGGAACTGGTTTCTATCAAAAATTTATTAGAACTTATAAATAATTAGTGCCTTTTGCCGATGTTTTTACTTAACCCTGAAATGACTGTCCTCGTAGTACAATCAAAGTGGGTAAGCTACCGAGCTAAGTAATTCTATTTTTATCATTGGCACTTGATCCATTATGGTATTAAACATAAGTAAATAAATATTCATAACAGCTTTATATAAAGAAAACAATGCAAACGATTAAAATATTTACCGTGCACACAAAAATATTTATGTTTTAATTGAAGCGAGCCTGAATAAACATCAAAGCTGTTTAATACAATAAAATTTAAATAGTCTGCCCTCAAATAAATCAGCAGTTTCTACCTTGTGACAGCGTCAATAATTGCTAGTATAAATGTTTATCCAATCTGCTATCGAATGCTTATTCAGCTTTCATGTGGAAATTAGGCCGGCGTTACCAGACGACCCCTCGAGGGTTGTACAAATAAATACTACGCTCCTACTGCAAATAGTAGCTGTGATTTTAGGACTTACATTCACACGTTACGATTTTTATGTATAACGCGGCCAAATTAACGGTACCCACATCTTATAGGAATGCGATCGTTATAGGTACATAGCTTGCTCACTTTTCTCCCTGCGTCCGTTACGTAGCACGAGATAAATTCGTCGGCCAATATTTAACTTTGAGAATCACGTCTGTTAATTAGTAAGTCCACTCCATAGAAATATCTATTATATTAAATTACGTTTACCGTGAAAAATGAACAGTTAATTCGTCCTTGAATGGGAAGGTTCTTAAAAGTATTTTTTTTATGCGAAACCAATGATACGTTCTAGGCATATTTGTTTATTTGGGAAGGTTCATAAAAGTATTTTTTTAATGCGAAACCAATATATGTTCTAGGCATATTTTCATCATAAACATTTCTAGAGGTAATAAAGTTATAGAAACACAAACCTAGGTTATTTGATCCCAGTTCGGATTGCATCGTGCTGGTTATATAGGCTTTCAAAGTTCTAATATCGTATAACATTAAACATGTAATACGATATTAGAGCAGACACGATAATCTCTGCAACCGAGCCTAATTGATATACTTTAGTAATCGTGTCCGAAAATCATACCGAGGCGAGTTGCAAAACCTACATAACCACAAAATACAACACCTCAAGGGACACTGTCATTCAACAATTTTCCGTCCCTTATCTATAAACCTGAGGCCTGGGTGTTAAGACTCGTGTGTCGGTAATTACACCAGCAGCCATGCCGTTCGGTCTGGTACACATCATTGCACCAATGCTGCTTAGCGCAGAAAGAAGCATGGTAGTAGTACTTACTTCCCAGCACGAGCTCTATAACTAAAACTCTACAAGTACAAAAACCTTCAATCAATAAGTGATCTCATCCATAACTATTCAGGAAACACTCAAACTCTAACCAATCTAAAGGTCACATCGAAAGCTTTTTACAGCGACTGCAACAAAAGTCAAAGTCCCGTTAGGTAAACAACCGCGAAATATAACACACAGAAAAACGTAACAGGTAAGTTTAGACTCCTGGATTATCTCAGATTAACTTCTTATTAACTATCAGTTAGTTAGCCGTAATTACCTATTTATGAAAACTTAACACAATATTTGTTTCTAAAATAGAAATTGCTATACTAGCGTTTGATGTCCGATTGGTGCTGTCGGCAGCGACCCTATTTTCGGAGTCCAAGCTGTGGGTACGATTCCCACAAATGTAAAATGTTTAAGGCATGAATATTTTTCAGTATCTGTATATATATATTAATAATTTTTCTATCATTTATTATTTTCCTTTTTTTTTTTTAAAATTATTAACAATGCTTAAGAATAAATTAAAAAACACTATTAAAAATTTATAAAAAAAAAACTTCCACTCTCCGCTTGCGGGGCTTTTGAATGCTCAAGCAACCGGTGGTCAGGGCTCCAGAGTGAGAAACCTCCTCACAATACGCGCCGTTTCAAGGACTACTGCCTTCTGTATCCGACCCTTGATCCAACAACCAAGCGAAAGCTTCTTGAGATGTTGGTCGAAGCTTTTCGCGAGAAGACCATTGACTGAAACGACTATCGGAACAACAACGGTCGACTCAACATTCCACATGGCGGTAATCTCGTGAGCAAGGTCCAAGTATTTAGATACTTTTTCCTTTTCCGCTTTCACCAGATTATCGTCATGTGGAATAGTTATGTCAACAATTATTGCACGGCGCACTGATCGATCGACTAGCACTATATCAGGTCTATTAGCTGTAATATACCTGTCAGTGATAATCGTTCGATCCCAGTAGAGCAATGCACTGCTATTTTCAAGAACTGACGCTGGGTCGTACCTATAGTAAGGCATCTCAAAATCGATAAGGCCAAACCGAAGAGCAAGTTGTTGATGAACTATCCTGGCTACTTGATTATGTCTGTGCAAGTATTCGCCGTTAGCAATATGAGAACACCCGGAAACTATATGCCTGAGGGACTCCCCAGGACGATGACACGCTCGACATATGTCTAGAGTGCCATCTTTCATAATGTGTTTCCGGTAGCTTCTCGTCTTGATGACTTCGTCCATAATTGCACAGACAAAACCCTCGGTTTCCCCAAATAGGTCACCGAACTGTAACCAGGATACAGATGCGATTTGATCTACATCTGGTCCCGATAGGGCCTTGTAGAATCTGCCATGCAACTCCTTACTCTTCCATACCGCCACACGATCTGAGTTGCTAAGTACTTTTGGCTTGCGCCAGTTCTCTTTGCCAAGGAATAGTGGAGTAAGACCCTTATCTACTGCAACGACATCCTTACACATACCCATATTCATTCTAAGAAAATGATCTCTAAGATTGCACACCTCACGATTATGAAGGTTCTTGGCATTCAGAAGACCACGTCCTCCACACTTGCGTGGGATGTACAACCTCATTACAGAGGAACGTGGGTGATGCATACGGTAAGCCGTCAACAGTTTGCAAACTTTACAGTCCAGGGTGTCCAGTTCAGTTTGAGTCCACTTTAGAATGCCAAAAGTGTATATGAGTAAGGGCATGACCCAGCTATTAAAGGCACGTACCTTATTACCACCTGATAAAAGACTCTTTAGTACTTTTTTCAGGCGGCTAAAGAAGCGTTCCTTCACTACCTGTTTCATGTGCCCTACCTCAATACCAAGTGCTTCTGACATTCCAAGATATTTATAGGTCTCCCCTTCACGAAGTGATTTAAGAATAATAGTTTCTGAAAGAACTATATTGTCAGAGGTCACAACCCTACCTCGCTCTACATTGATTACCGCACACTTGTCTACACCAAATTCCATCCCTATGTCATATTATTCTTGAAAAATATTCATCAGTCATCTTAACACCCATTACACAAGCCACTCTTACTTTGGGGCTAGATGGCGATGTGTGTATTGACGTAGTATATTTATTTATAAAAAAAAAATCGTTGTTTATTTCTAAATTCCTTAAACGCTGAATTCAAGCGATTGAGTGGGTTCTTCTAAATCTTACTAACTTTATACAGTAACACCCAGTAAAATGTATCCAGTAAATATTAAATTAATGATAACATCCTTAGGAATCTTATTAACAAAACACTATTATTAAGATTTCTATGATAACATATTTCACTATGATTGAAAAAATGTCAAAAAAGTCAAACATTTCGCATTTGGCAATGCAGTAATTCAAACATTTTGCATTTATTTACAGATACACCTAATAATTGACATCGATAACGCAAAGTTCTCATTTAGAAGCAGCGACCAGTCACATTCGAATTCAATAACTGGCCTTAAATTTAGCATCCCAAGCTTTTTTTGTCATTTCATAAATTTTACTAGATGACTAATTGGCAAAATCTAACTATATTATTACTTTTCAAGCCATTAGCTTACTGATTGCCATCATTTCTTTTTAGCGACTTCAGTCTTGTAATAAAGTCTAGAGCAGAAATTAAGCGGTAGCAAATAAAAATCACCCTAGAGACAATAGAAATTAAGCGGTAGCAAATAAAAATCACCCTAGGCCAAAAAATGTGAGTATGATATTATTATTATCTCTTCAATTTCTTCTTTGTGAAAAAATTTGATATTTTTTAAAGTCCTTTCTTAAATACCGATTATGGGTATGGGATTAATAAAATAGCCAGAACCCTATCAGGGTCAGCCTGCTACCATCTTAGACTGCATCATCACGGAATGTAGCGGAATAGAAAAAAAAATCTAATACAACCATTCTAGTACAAAAATATAAAATCCTTCCTGTCTATTGCATGAAAGTAAACTAACAGCGAAAGCTCATTTTGCCTTAATATACATTCACTGCGCGTCGTTTGTGGTGACCGGATGAACGAAATAAAATACACTTGCAAGAATAAATTTCTCGCGACTTGTTTTACTTGGTTCACTGCAAGTTCTATGGTAGAAAGCTTAATGGCAGGTCTACATTAAATATCACAGGTAATATTATCATACGTTACAAACCACGATAGTATTCTGGTCACTGTATAATCATGGAACGAGTTATATAGTTACGTAACATATAACACTGTGAACTGAACTGAAGACTGTTAGTTTTAGAAATGTTACATATATTACATGTTATGTCATAAAATAAACGTTTTGGTTAGATCTCGTGTAGATCTTTTAGGGGTGAGGATTTAATAACAATAATATCGCATTCATATTGGCGGACTTTATAAAAAAATAAGGTTATGCTTTTTACAACGTTTTCAATGCCGACCATTGAGTTCTTCATGACATCAGCCTGCTTAATTTTTTTTTAATACTACTGCAAGTTAGCTCCAAGATGGTAGCGGGCTAACCTGTTAGGGGTATAGTGGCAGCTATACTAAACCAATACACCTAATCGGTTTCTACGCGACATCGTCCCGGAACGCTAAATCTCTGTAGGTATTTAAGAAAGTTCTTTAAAATTTAAATATTTTACGAAAGAAGAAATCGGAAAGTTTATATCAAACTCTATTTTTTATGCCTAGGGTGATTTTTATTTGATACCGCTCAATTTCTATACTAGACAATTACAAACTAGATTCTAAGAGCATCGAAAATTCGCTCTAGACTTTTGTACAAGATTGAATTCGCTAAAAATGGCATACAGTAAGCTAATAGCTAAACAGTAATAATGGCGTTAGATTTTGCCACGTCGGTAATTAGCCACGCCCGAAGTCGACCAGGATTCGAACCCCGGAACCATGTACCCCGTGCATACCTTGTAGGCAGGCAACTGCGTTGATACTAATTGGTATAGGTTGTTTAAAAATAATGCATTACAACCAAACACTTCGTACTTCTTCTCAGTCATGCACTCATGAGGTACGTGAATGTGGGGCTGCAAGGTTGATTTATATTATGGCAACAGTTTTCATCGGTTCTAGACCGCACCGCTTCCATCGGAAGGTTGAACTCAACTTTAACTAGGTTTGGATGTATTTAAATTGTAATAGTATTTATTTTTCTATTTAATATGTTAAGATAAAAGTCTAATAAAGAACTTTACAAGAACTTGTAACAACTTAATCAGAAGTCATTGCCTAATGCCAAATTATTTAGAAAAAAAATCTACGGTTGTTGATACGGGTTTTTGAAGCTAGTTTGAGTTTATGTTTGTTGATGATGTAAATAAACTAAAAATATTTATTACATCATACAAAAGCATTATTCAAAAGCAATATTTTCTTTCTTTACAATATAATTTTCGAATCTGGCAACAGAATAGTGACCTGGCTAGTTCAGATAACAGGAAGAAGTCTGCAAGCTCAAGAGATTAATATACAGACGGTCTGAAAACTCCCGCGAATACTTAAAATAAACGTCAGAAAACAAGAAGCATTAATTTTGGATATTAAAAGCATTATAACAACAAAATATAACATCGCTTTCTGGTACTCTATAACCTCAAATGCGGAAGCGATGACAGTCAACTGGTTAGGACTACATTTTCGGTGGGCCGAGTTCGAGTTCCAGCACGCACCACTAACATTTCTAAGTTATGTGCGTTTTAAGCAATTAAAATATCAGTTGCCTCAACGGTGAAGGAAAACATCGTGAGAAAATTAGCATGTCTAAGAGTTCTCTATAATGTTCTCAAATGCGTGTACCAATTCGCACTTGGTCAGCGTGGTGGACTACAGCCCTTTTCACTATGGGAAACCCGTGTCCTGTAGTGGGCCGGTAATGATGATAACAAAAGCTGCATGCAAAAAAGTCCCTCACTTGAGGTGTACACACCGAAGACAGATAAACCGTTCAAACTGACACCTTTTTATGTTTCGGGGGCTAAAGCAACTAAAAAAATTCCCATTAGCAAGGTACAGTAGCCTGCCTGCAAATTCACATCAAGAGGGTGAGGTAACCTTTAAGAAGGATAATATTATAGAACAAGCCTTTGATGAGAAACGGTATGATCGCTGAAGTAAGCTCCGGCTGTCATAGTGTGCTGCTTTATTGCTTTTAAATAACGAATGAACTTTTTCGTTCGCTGCTTTTTCACTGCTTTCAGATCGAAATAAATACACTCTTAACCACAGTTTAAGTTGATTATTCTTATTTGTTATGAGGTCAATATTTATGTCAATAAATGTGTTTCGTTTGCAGTTAAGATTTCAATGATACAGAGAATCAGATCCGTATTAGGTACATCTCTACCTTGATGATGTTTGTTAGAATGTTTAACTACGAATTCTTAGGTCCTGGGTTTGAAATTCCGGGTTGTAAAACTTGTTAGATATTGGGGTTATCCAGTGGCGTGAACTTCATACATGCACAAAAGCACTGAATACCCAAATTATTTTATATAACCCGTATTGGAGGGGATTTTTTCCATTTTATGCCATGTACCTGCTTTATGCATACCCTGGTCAGAAACCCTGTGCACGCCACTGGGGTTATCTGTTAAACTACTCGCTCGGATTTGTGAAATTAGCGGTAGCACAACCGGTAGCCTTGGAAAGCACGCTGACAGACACGTGGTTCATAACTTGTGACTAGTCTTCAAGCCCACCAACCCGTATAGGAGCAGCAGCTTAGACCCTCGCTGCAACAATGGGTAACTGGGCGGGTTAACGATCAGCAACGGCTCATCGAGGTATTAATGTTGCTCAATGCTTTTCGGTCAATAATATTAACTGTTTGATGTGTCTAGTTACCGATAAGCGATTTAGCGTTCCAGACCGATGTTGCGTAGAAACCGATTAGGCGTATGGATGCTAGCTACTATATGCTCCTAAGGTTAGCCTGATACCATCTTAGACTGTAAGACGGTGACTGTCCTCACCATTGGAGTGCACAGAGGGTATCCAAATACAGGGTATACACATGTGGACGATATAAAATAAAGAAAATGTACAGTACAAGTTATAAAACTTTAGGGTAGGCTTTTCACAACTCTTACAATCCCTTTCCTTATGTTTTTTATAACATGTACTGGAGATTTTTTATAGTTTATATCATCTGCCCGCTTAGTGCATACCCTGTGCATACCCTGTATGCACGCCACTGATCATCACTTACCATCAGTTGAGATTGCAGTCAAGGGCTAACTTGTGGTAGAATGAAAAAGAGAACAAAAAACTAACATAGGTATTTTCTCTCTGACCTGGGGGATCGAAACCAGGAACAGAACACGGTAACTACTAACGAGGCAGTTTCAACTTTAAAGGCATGTTCAAATATAGCACTTAAAAAAAGTAACGCGACAAATCACGTAAAGTACTTTGAAGTTTTTTTTGAAAGAAGGAAATTGCGATGCGATATAGATATAGTTAGTGACTCTTCATAAAATTCCTTTTGATCGGGACCCTCTAATGGGCTTTGACCTCTGAAATTTTATTAAGAGTCTCGTAGATACTCTTGTTCATTGATTGCTGATTCTACTTTATGCCTCACCGAAATTTCGGATAAATTTTAGAATACGTTGTAATTTAGAATTCCGCAAAAAAAAAGTCCAACCTCATTATACGGTGGTGTTCTCAATTCGAATATAATGTTTCATTCCATGTGAATATCTTTTTTTTTAATGGCTAACAAGCTAGCTTTACAATGAGCCCAAATTAGAGTTTTTAGAACCGTTACTATTTACTAAGCGTTACTCTAAGTACGACTAGAAACTGTATAAAGCGGTTTTTTTTCCAAATCTTAGTTATGAAAATTATATTTATTATACAATAATCATATTAGCTTATTAGTGGGTAGGTACCCACTACAGGTCACGGGTCTCCCATAGTTTGGAGCGTTTAGGCTGTAGTCCACCACGCTGGCCCAGTGCGGATTGGTGGATTCTACACCCCTTTGAGAACATTATAGAGAACTCGGGCAGAGGTATGCAGGTTTACTAACTATGTTTTTCCACACCATTTAAGGCAGTGATATTTTAATTGCTTAAACGCACACAACTACACGTATTACATTACAGACAAATTCTTTAGCTTTATAATATTAAGTATAGGCAAGTTAACGAGTAACATAGCCCTGATTCAACGAAGTATTGAAGAACGTGGGATTATTAAAAAATAGTTTAACAACTTTTAAAACCTGTTTAGTACAAAAAGTTTAAAGAATAACTTTGAGGCAAAATAGAGTCTCCGAGTGAAATAATAATGTCACAGAAACTAGTTCGCTTGCACCGGACGATTAATTCTAGTTTGGGAGCGATTTACAACGCTCCCGAACTTTGTTCTCTACGGCATTTGATTTATGCAGACAAATTCGATTTGTTTGTCCTGCTTCTAAATACCAAACATTGTTTGCCTACCTTGATTGCTTTACAGATTTGGTATTATCTTGTATACATATAGCGTTTAGACATTCACCTTTCAAATGGCAGAGCATAAAAACAGTGCATAAGAATTGCAACGCTTTATCAAATGCGATCGTATATTATTTAATTTAAGTAATATACGAAGCAGGTGAAATTGCAGTCAAGGGCTAACGTGTAGTGGAATAAAAAAATGCTTCGGAGCATTGTTCTCGGTTTTAAGGTTTCTACTTATCTCAAATTCTTGAGATATACACGTAATATTAATGAGATTTTAAGTATGTTATCGTTTAATAAGGCAGAATATTTTCCGGGAGTTTAACTGTAGAAATTTAATCCATATATGTACCTTTTCATTACATAACGGTTCGTTCGTACAGTATCCAATTATGTTTTAGGTTGGTATTATGTACGGGTGGGCGGGTGGTCTCCGAGAGTGTGTTTAGGGGTAAATCATAGACGTAAGACCACAAACCGTGTAGGAGGGAAAACACTCATGGACGTTTTTAATGCATATAGTTTTATTTCTTACCATACCATTTCGAATTGTCCTCTTCTCTCATGCCTCTAGCATTTTGGTAGCTAGGTACCTACTTCACTGTGTATATTACTGTTAAAACTCGTTATAAGCTAAAACGAGTTAACTGTATATACCTTAATAGTTAGGTTAGAAAAGAATATAAATATTCATGTTCTCACCAATTTTCTGTTACGTTAAACCCATGCGTCACGAACTTAAATCTTTGCTAATATACATAAAATCCGCTAAATATGTTACAGTTAAAACCTGTTTAAAGTTCACGTGTACAGATTATTATAAAATCCTACGTATAACGTTGCTTATCATAGCCTCTAAGTAACCACATGAATATTACGTGTTTTACCGTAACCCAACCTAACCTTAAGCGAGGGAAGGAGCATGACGGCATAACAGAGCACCATGCCGATAGCCGTGACGGCATAGGGGTTGATTTTATTGCCATGACGCACAAGTAGATGTTACAGATGTGATTCAGTCATAAAAGACAGGGAAATTAGAGTTTTGACTCTCTATGCTGCAACAATTCACATTGGACGGCTCTGAAGATTATTTTCATACATTAATTGATAACAAGGCTTACCGAGTTCTCAGAGGCATATAGTTGTGGTAAAAATTCAGCTTTAGAATAAGAGAGAGAGTGCTGTATTTGCAAAGAGATTCATTGATTTTTAAAACTAGGTGGACCAACCACGTAGTTTTTAAAATCAATAAATCTCATAAACTGAAACCGCGAACGGAGCTTTCAGCACTTGATTATAATCAAAGTAGCTGTTTTATAAAAGCTTTTATCGTTGTAGCACTGATCCGTCAATAAATTACTTTTTTCGCAGGATAATGTCTATTATTTGGAAGCATCTTACGAGTCAGTGGGTACATCCTCGTCTCTGTGAGCGGGGCCGAGTAGCGATAATTTTAAGAAAATAGCCGCCTTGTCGGGTACAGGACCTGCTACGAACTCAGCTGGAATAATAACTCCATTATGTTTTAGACGGCTTACCACTTAAAGTGCTTAAAAGTGGCTCAGAATATCCAAAAGAACTTTCAAAGAAATATTCATCCATCCTTGTTTTTTTTGAGCCTCTTACCTTGACGTTGATACAGAGTTATAGACTAATATTATAAATTCAAAAGTAACTCTGTTTATCTCTCACCATTTCACGAATAAACCTCAGTACCGATTTCGATAAAATTTGCCAATGACATAGATAGCATCCAGGATAAGGGAATTGGTGCAGGATAAGGGATAAGGGAAAGTATCTGAAACGAGCGCGGCCGCAGTCGCCGGAAAAGCTATTCTTTAATAAGTCTTTTGATTAGATCAATACATCAAAATGTTGTACCGCGGTGGTTGCTACGCGACGCGGTTTTGCTGATTTCATGGTAAAAACTTCACTCATCTCCTTTGCGTTTCAAGATTTTATAACGTCCACCAATCCGCACTGGGCCAGCTCGGTGGACTATGGCTTTAACCCCTTGTCTTTGTGGGAGAAGACTCCGTGGGTCCAACACGCTGGCCGAGTGCCGATCGGTAAACTTCAAACGCCTTTGAGAACATTACGGAGAACTTTCAGGACTTCACTTATTAAAAAAAAAACCTTACCTTACCTAACCCAACCAATCAATATATTAATTTTTATTAAATTAAAATGTATTAAAATGTTAATCTTTATATATATATTTCTTGTGTGCGTGTGTAGGTCACTGAACTCCTCCTAGACGGCTGGACCGATTTGAATGAATTTTTCTGTATGGGTTTTGGTGGCACCCTGGATGGTTTAGATTCACAAATCAGCCCGAGAGATGGCGCTTGGGTCAGCTAGTTAGTATATATGAAATCACGTTGTGGAATTAGATGCTATTTCATTTTATTGAATTTTACATGATAAAAAATATTTTTAAAAAAATGTGATAACACAACACCCAGACAAACCAGCGGGAAGTGCTAGTAAATAATAATTATAAGTGTTCCACATCGAGGACGCTATTATATGATGACGAGTGACAGAGAAATTAATTTTCTTTGTCTCGGCTTTCCGGAGTATTCATTATTTCCTCCCAGATCGTATTTATTACTCATTGCGGTTTTAATTATATCATATTGTGGGTGGAAACCAAAATGGCGGTACGGTACAGTCTTCCAAGGTAGATACATAGCTAAACACAAATCGTAAAATAATTGTTATTGTTACGATTCTAGTATGGATTCAACATTTAAGAAAAATTTTCAGTTAAATTTTTCACCGTAAAAAATAATTGATCAAATTTCTTCTCTTTTCAAATTTGAGAAATTATTGAAATTCCAGATCTCTTAATTATGCGTGAATATTCATAACCAGCTCGTTAGCAGAAACTCAATATCATTTACGGATTGGTATCAAGCGTAGGATTAAAGTGATATTTGAATTTCATCGTCATTGTTGTCTTGCGGTTTATCAATAGGTGGCAGCACTGCCATATCAGGATAAGTGATAATAAATGAGCGTGTATCCTCTATTATTATCACTGGATAGAATTTTGTCACTTTGTTTTAGTCTCTAATTGATTTCTACTGTTTTGTTCACGGAACTAAAACATTAATGACTTAAAATACTGTAATATTAATTCCAGAGGACTCTGTATCTCAAATATGGCCATGGTGTATGAAATCAGGACAGTCAGTTCAGTTGAAAAACAGAGATTCAGTAATGATAGGTATGGCAAGATCTCATGCTACGGACATTGCAGCTAGGTTTTTTGTTGGTTGCTATCTGAAACTTATTCCAGAGTACATACATACAATGGCAAATATGGCATAATTTGTACAAGGACATGCAAGGAACACGTCCTACGACATATCACCCCGTGTCTAACAACCTAAGCGTTGGTGCTCTCTTCAGATCGGATCACAGCTTTGCCGCAAAGCAGCATTTTAATGCAATGCTGCTTGGCGGCAGAAATAAGCATGGCAGTAGTAACCCCTAACGAGTCTGTCACAAATTCGCTTACTGCTAAAAATATCACATGCGTTAGTAAGGTCTTTGCGCATTATAAAACAGGCCTCTTATATAATGTTTGTCAAAAAAGGGGACACTAACTGGATTTAAAGTCTCTACAAATATTGGTGGGTGATGGCGAACGCAAAAGTTTCCGTAAGTAAACTCACTCCGCACTCCGGAAGCTACCCAGCTCGACGGCACCGCCAAGTTTGAGCGTCATCCACAAACATTGTCTACTGAGTACACTGTTTATAATTTTATGAAAGTCAGAAAGAGGGTTACTTTGGTCAACTTATAACTCGGCTCAGATACTCACGTTATATATTTTCTATTACGTGATCTAGGAGTAGTAGTTACACAGAGAAAATGAGTTCCACTATCTATTTGTGTAGTTTTACTGTCGTCATAACCTTGTGTACAGAACAGGGATAGGAGAATATCCATATGGGCTGCCCCTAACATCCTAGATTGCACCATCTCTTAGCACCAGGTGAGATTTAAAGTCTAGGATAACTGTGTCTGAGAATTTATTGACCCCGATCCCTCGCAATTTTTAGCCCCACCTTCGAATCAAACCTAATACTTGAATATACGAACTAGACAAACCAGGTTTGGGCAAGAGTACATATTAATTTCTTCAGTTTAACCCTCTGATAAATCTGGCTAGAATAATAAGCCAACCTCGATAAAGCGCCAGAGAAATTTTAAGGCGAATAATATTATTGCAAGAATAATTCTTAATGCAAAGTTCTTAACTTAATCGCGGAGTTAGCAAGGAAATTCTTGGGTACTAAAATCTCATTAACTTTAATTACCTTGTTAATGAGTGGAAGCTTCATTTAATTTGATCATTACTTCGCCGATACAGATTACTTCGCAGTGCTCTTTATTAATATCTGTTAAAATGTATAACAAGATTTCAAGAGGTTCAAGTGTAAGATTCAAGTACATATTGCCAGTGAGATATTTATACGTCTAGAGTCAAGAACGGTTAAATGTTGAACATGACTCACTCACTCACTGAGTAATTATTAAAATCAACAAGGTAGACCAATGTAGGATATA
This sequence comes from Pararge aegeria, assembly GCF_905163445.1. Lineage (NCBI taxonomy): Eukaryota > Metazoa > Arthropoda > Insecta > Lepidoptera > Nymphalidae > Pararge > Pararge aegeria. The sequence goes on along the minus strand of NC_053190.1, from coordinate 9,058,110 downwards.
AGCATTCGAATAAAAAATGATATGTCGGAAATTTCAGGTATATAAAGGGGGGCTTGGTAAATTATGTGAAAGTTATAAAGTTATAGAAAAGAAAATATGTAAGGTTATCTGTTGTTTTAAAAGTAATATGCGTGTATAAGGTTATTTACTAGCGTATTTTAAAAACACTGTGTATTTATACACAGTGTTTTCTTTAATCGTCAAATATCGATTGACCTTGAATCTATCCAAACTATAGTAACATTGTGACGTTGCAGTGATGAAAACATTTTTGGAGGGCACTCTATAACCGATACTGAACCCAAAATTGTGCTTTTTTTGTTCGTGTCTGTCAGTCTAATAATTTATCACAGTGTCTTTTGGGAGAGGGGTTGAAAGAGATTGAGGGTTTTAGACCAGAATTCCGTCAAATGTAAACTGATTTAAATAAATACTTTTTATACTGGATAAGTTGTAATATCAATTTATTTTTGCTCAAATTTCGTTAGGTACAGATGAATATGATTTGAGATAGAGGACATAACTCTCCAGCGAACAACAGCCAACCCCTCAATAAAGACTTAACGACACTGAATACATAAACTGTTGCCATATATGCAAGGAATTTATTGCTAGAACTAAATGCAAAATACATATCTAGATTGAAAAAATCCTTACATTAGGTATCTGATTTATTGAGGTCGTAGACTATGAAGTAGTACACTGTATCCCGTTATAGGCGCGGCCGAAGCTTCACACAGATCAAGTTAAATATAAATGTCTGCATTTAGAAGATTTGTTATGCTGCTTGAAACGGGGTCCATGAATCCCCTCAGTTCCACTGGAAAGTAGACTTTAGACACTATCCACTTGGATTTCACTTTTCAGTAATTATATATAATATTAGTATAGATTTTTGTTTAATCACGGAAAAGTCTTTATGCAGCTGTACAGTTGTAGGTTTAAGAAACCAGTATTGGGTTCTGCTTACATTCTGAAGTACCTGCAGTAAAGAGAGAGAAAACGAATACAAAAAGCAGCAGACAAAATTACTAGCTTAGAAAAAAATGCATTTCCAGCTTTATTGTGAAAGCAGCAAGAGTGACATGGTACGAAAATTTAAATTTGTTATTCCATGCTCGGTTTTCATTTGGGAAAAGGGAGCTCAAACACTTTAGAGATACAATATCGCAGGTATCCACATTGAAGCAAACGAAGCAAGGTTTGCTTTTGTTCGCCTTCAAAGGATACTAATTATTGAAGTGATAAATAGGATCCATTTTAAAAATGGTATTAAAATGTGAATTATAACGTAAGAGCCTCGTCTTATAAAAGAGTTGGAACCACTTGTATTTACACGATAATACAATAACAAATTTTATGTGTGTTATCCCATTGGACCATAAAAAATATGGTTCAACTTACTGAACTCATGCCGATTTTTATAAAAATCTTAAATGTTAATTTGTTCTTAATTGCCAACGATGTGACTTTACGCATCATTGTCAAAAGAGCTTATAACTTGAATGGCATCTTGCCTTTTTTATCATTCTCCGAAAATAGTCACAAGCAAATTTTCTTTCTTCAGTTCTTATCAGTCAATGATGAATGATTAAAATATCGACTTATTATCGACCTAAATAAATTATTAAGGAATACTTTTGCCACTCCGGAACCACCTGGAAAAAGAATGCTGAAAATTCATTTCGATTATAATAATAGTAGGGTAGGAAGCGGTGATAGCCCAGTTGATAGGAGCTCGACTTCACTTTCGAGGGGAGGGCGAGATCGAATCCCAGTACGCACTTCTAAATTTTCTAAGTTATGTGCTTTTAAGTAAATAATATATCGCTTGCTTCAGGTTCAACGGTGTAGGAAAACATCGTGAGGAAACCTGCATGCCTGAGTGTTGTCCATAATGTTCTTAATGGTGTGTAAAGTCCACTAACCCGAACTGGGCCACTGGACTACGGCCTTTACCCCTTCTCACTGTGGGAGGAGACTTCGATTCTAAGCTTAGGGTGCCTAGTGTGAATTTCTAACTACGTAAGATCCATCTAGTGATAAAACTGGAAAACACAACTTTTTTTTTTTTAAACACGCTTTGTTCGATTCTATATTTATCACTGTTAACTTTCACGCGCTCGAATACTCAACATTGGTAGAAAAGCCAGTTATGAAAAAAAAATATGTAACTCAATAGATACCAGTCCTTATTCTTAGAAGTAATTTTAAAATTAACATAAATTTTTTCCCACTTTTAGTAAAACTTAATACACGGTACTTAAACTTCAAAAACAAAACGAAATGAAATAAATAATAATCAAAAATCCTTACTATAATCATAGAGCTTTATTACAGCGTATATCGCTAAGAATTGAGCAATCCATTTAACTGAACTAGAAACTACGTTGGTTTACTTAAACTAACCAAAGTGTTTTAGGATAACCTAGTTTTACCTGACTACCTCACGGTTGCAAAAGTAATGGATCTGCAAATAGCAAAAATTTCTTGTTACTATTTTAACTCTACCGCAACCCAGAGCAAAGTTTGTCTCGTTTGCAAGTTTTCTCGAACTATAATAAACCAAATGGAATGGTGAAATATTCTTATTTTATTTATGATTTTTTTGTAAATCTACGAGTATAAATATACTTTTATACTATTATTTGAAACATGAAGTCGTGTCAGTTGGTTTATTTTTTATCGATAAACACTAAAACTTCTGAACTGATTATAATAATAGTCCTTTCGAAGCTTGAAAACTATTTTGTCCAGGAGTAATACAAGCTAAATTATATTTCAGTCTGAAAAAAAATCCCACTAAAATGGTGGTTTATCCGTGCGCTGAGTAAATTGTTTTTAAAACTTACGTACTATGTACCTACCCGGATAATATTGGTCTTTAGTGGACGTATAATTTAAGAGATAATAAAAAATGGGACGGGATTTTAGGTATCTACGGTTATGAGTAAGGAGTACCTTACTCTTAAGCGGTGTTTTAATGTATCCTAAATATTTTTTACGACCGACCCAACCCATTACGATTTTTTTTACTAATTCATAATTTGATTGACTGCCGGTTGGCGCTGTGGACAGCGGCCCTGCTCTCTGAGTCGAAGGTCGTGGATCTGATTCCGACAACTGGGAATGTATGTGTGATGATCATGAATGTTTTTCTTGTTTTTATGTTATAAGTATTTATGTGTATAAATATTAATCACCTATCTTAGTATAGCACAAGCTACGCTTAATTTGGGGCTAGATGGCGATGCGTGTATGTCGTGGTATATTAGTATATTTTACCTAGTATATTAATTTGATACTAAGTGTGCCAGTTGCACAAGTAAGTGCTCCTTTCAAATGGTAGTTAGAATAAAAAGATACAAAGGGTTACCATAATATAAAAAATAAATGTCGCACAACATTTTTCTAAGATGAAAATTTACTGAAATGATAACGAAGTTCCCCGGTAAAATGATTATCAAAAAAAATCTAATTTTCGTTTCTAATTGTCTTCACTAAACTTAACATATTTGTTTACATTATTTTTGGGAGTTGCTTTAAAAATAGATAGACGTAACGCGCTGCGTTTAATTTATTCTTGTTCTTTAGAAGTGATAACTTTAAACTAAGAGTGTTCAGCATAATACCAGTAAGAACAAAAACGAAACCGCTACTGTGCTCTAACTGCAGTTGTCAAGTTTATTAATTTATTCATGAAATTCACTAAATTTCTGCTACTCTGTTGGATTTCGGGAAGTCAGGAGGTAGCGACTAGCGTTAGTGCACGCTGCCGTGACGCAAATTACTTCTTAAGTTTAGTTGCATTGTGCTGCAGTATGAGTAAGTTTGTACTCTCTCGTACACTTACCTAGTACACTAGCAACGGAAAATATAACGTAGGTATATAGATATGTAGCGCGGTTGACTTAGAAAAAGACATTAAGTATCATAAATTTTAAACCTTTAGTTTTTTGCATTAGGGGATGAGTTTTAAAAACCCTTCAAGTCCAATCCATAAAGTCTCGTAAACTGTGCGTTACTATAATCACTCAGTCAGCTATCTTTTAGTTTTATATACCTACACCAACAATAGCATTCGATTATAATTTTATAAGCGGTAGCGGTGATAGCTCAGTTGGTAAAACTTCTGCCCGTTGCGAGGGAAGAGTTAGGGAATAAGAGGACTAAAGGATCACTTGCTTTAATGGAGAAGGAAATCATCTTAAGCAAACTTGTATGTCTGAGAGTTCTCCATAATGTTCTTAAGTCCACCAATCTGACCTTGGCCAGCTTGGTGGACAGTGGGGTAAACCCTTCTCATTCTGAGATTAGACTGATGTGTTGGGTTGATAATGATTATTATGATGATAAGTATTTTAATATTTTATTCCAACAAAAAGGTTCAAATTAAATATAAGGAAACTGGCATACTGGCAGCCTCATTGTGTTAACGTGATCGAAGGGGTCAGCATGGTTGATTACGGATCGCGAGGTTTGGGGCAGGGCTCTGAACCGGTTCCAATATACCGGAAAAATTTGGTTAACAACCGGTTTATTTTAATGTTCTACATTTTACCGGTCAAAAGATTGTAAAAACCGAAATGCTATAGGTTACCTTTCTAATTGAGCGAACGATTTCATCACGGTTTATGTATGACTTTGAAAAAATGCCTAGCCTAGTTCGTAGAGCGTGTGAGTCTTATCTTTTTAAATAGATTTGTGTAGATTTTTATAAATGAAGACGTTTAAATTTATAACAACCTACACACACACCTTACTTAGGTACACATAATATGAAAACACTTTTGACTAATTTAAAAAGAAAAAAAAAGCAATTTAAAAAGAACTGAAATTATAGTTTGTAAAACCGGATAATTTTTATTTGTATTTTATTTTTAATTTATTTCTAGTAAGTTTACTCTATAAGCACTTTTGAAGCTTTAAGGCTTTCAGTTTGTGGTGATTCTACCATAAGTTCGAAAGGCAAATTCTACCAAGAAGAAGCGGGCAAGAAACTCAGCAGTTGCTCTTTTTCCCTCGTTTACTTATTATTCGTTCTCAGTCCCTTAATGTGACAATGCCGGATATATTATGAAAGAGGGCTTAGTGATTTGACCACCAAGCTAATTCAATGCGTGTTGTTGGGCTTCAAAAATTTTATCGTCACGAGTTAGTGATAATAACTGAGTCGGATGACTTACCGGTTGGTTTTATACTTGATTTTATACTAATTGTATCGCAATTACACATATTTTACATGATATTGTATCCGCAAAGCACACCAATTTTTTTAGCATTAATAAGAGAATCTCTATAATCGTTTTTCATTTTCATTTCTGAAACGGGTATGGCACTAAGGCAATAAAAGCAGAGCGACGCACAGCCCCGCCTTATCTTCACCGAACAGGCCTGCGAATATAAATCTAAAAATTGATAGCAATTTATATGTTAAACATCGGTCTGACTAAGATCTTATAAGCTTACTGGGATATATTTGATGCTCGAATGTTGAGTTAAGGTGAAATTTACTGTGAGCAAGAAATGAAACGTATAAATAATTGCAGTAATAAAAAACAACGCCGAGTATAAAATTAGTAAATATAGTAAGACAGTACACACATCGCCATCTAGTCCCACAGTAAGCGTAGCTTGTGTTATGAGTACTAAGAAGACTGATGAATATTTTAATGAATAATATACATAAATACTTATTATATTCATATAAACATCCAGCCACTAAAAACATTCATGTTCATCACACAAAATTATTAAGTTGTTGGAATCGAACCCACGGCCTTTGACTCAGAAATCAGGGTCGCTGCCGTCAAAATAAACATCCACTAGAAAAACCACAATAGTAAATATAACAACACTCACCACAAGAACAACAATAGCAACCAAAACAGCAACAATCATCACTCTCATTAAAGTAACTATAATCATCATCATCATCATCATCACAAAAACCCATTACCGGCCTACTACAGAGCACGGGTATAATGAGAAGGGGTTAAGGCCGTAGTCCATCACGCTGGCCCAGTGCGGATTGGTGGACACACACCTTTAAGAACATTATCTAGAACTCTCAGGCATGCCGGTTTCCTCACGATGTTTGCCTTCACCGTTGAAGTAAGTGATATTTCAATTACTTAAAACGTACACAACTTTTAAAAGTTAGAGTTGCGTGCTGGGAACTCGGACCCCGAAAGTAAAGTCAAGCTACGGAATTATGATATAAAAGCTATAAATGAAAACCGAAATATACACAAGCTTCATAGGTACATTATTTTAATTCTCAGAGACTAATCAGTAAAAATGAAAAGCTAATAGTTATCGTGTAAACCACTGCTATAGTTTTTACTGAAAAAATTCAAATACAGCCCTAGCATCACATGCAAAATTAATATCACTTTATTTGGTACGTGTCGCGTGGAGTAGCTACTATGCGGGTGTCAGTCTTTTATCTGCAATAGGTTTATTATAAGTAAACACTTATTATTTTGAATTAGTTTGTGTGGAAAAATAAATATGGTTCGATTGATTAATTTAATACCTTTTATTAAATTAATCAACCGAAGCATATTGATTCTTTAAGAAATAAACTTATGCATCCTTCAACAGTATTTCGTAATTTGGTGACAAGAACAGCCACAGCAGAAACAACCATAGCAACAACAAGCATTCGCACTCGCTAACTATCATGGGGATGACGTCAAATGGATTTAATCAAACAGATTGGCTGCTTCTGCCTCACGCCAATGTCGTGGTAGCCTCATATCGGTCCGCACAATGTGTCGTTTAGTTGTAAGTTTAGTTAAAACACCATTGTAGTTTTTAATTTAAAATAATAGTTTTGGACAGATTTTGTTTTGTTTAACCCTCCACTGGCTTATATTATATTACTACTTACACTAAACTAACAACAGCAGCAAACATAACAACACTCACCATAAAACAACACTACCTGCTCCATTCAACAACAATAAATCAGTTGAAAAGCGAGTTCTGTTATGAGGCCTTGATCTTACTATATTAATCATCCTTTAGTCCAACTGACTAGAAAGTGTTTAAAATAAGTTGGTACACTACTCCTGAATTAATAAAATATACTTAGTAGCAATAATGGCCTAGTATCTACATTATATTTCTTAGTCTTACTTGGACCGTAAATTCACTGGAGGGGGGGGTGTCATGGCCTGTGACGAGGACGTTCTACTGCTTCTGGGATAGGTTTTATTTCTTTTAAAGATATCCAGAGACCCTTGTTGTTGACCTTTTCAAAGCATGAAAAAAGTGCTCACTAGCCGCCGCCTAAACATCGCATTACGAAAACGCCTTCTACATTGTTACGTATGGCCAATACATCTTTACGGATGCGAATCCTGGACCATCAAAGAGGATCTCAGGAAACGTCTAGAAGCATTCGAGATGTGGGCCTATCGACGCATGCTGAAAATTAGTTGGTTGTCAGCGCGAACTTTGGAAGACCGTCGAAAAGAAAACAGTTGCTTATCTAGGGCATGTGCTTCGGCATGATAGATACAGGCTACTGCAATTGATAATGATGGGCAAAGTTGCTGGAAAGAGACGCATCGGTCGCAAGAGGAAGTCTTGGTTGCGCAATATTAGGGAGTGGACTGGGATCGCGAGTGCCGCCCAGCTGTTTAGCCTCGCGAGAGAAAAAGAAAATTATCGAAAACTGACGGCCAACCTTCACTAGTTGGAGAGGCACCTAAAGAAGAAGAAAAGACCCTTGTGTAAATTTTTTCAACTTACCAAATGTGAGGCCAATCACGCTGATATTCTATCAACAATAAACTAACAATAAGCAGTGTATGCCATATTCGCACTTGGCCAGCGTAGTATCCACCGAGCTGGCCAAGTGCGGATACGGCCAAGATATCCCAAAATGTTAGAAGACTGCACACGCCTTCGGCAACATAATATAGGACTCCCGGGCAAGCAGGTTTCCTCACGTTTTTCACTTTAACCGTTAAAGCATTTGATTGCTTAAAACGCGTATAAATAAATAATAAATATACTACGACAATACACAAATCACCATCTAGCCCAAAAGTAAGCGTAGCTTGTGTTATGGGTACTAAGATATCTGTTGAATATTTTTATGAATATAATACAAATAAGTACTTATAATATACAGATAAATACCCAGACACTGAAAAACAATCATGTTCATCACACAAACATTTTCCAGGAAACATTCCCACAAGGAATCGAACCCACGGCCTAGGACTCAGGAAGCAGGGTCGCTGCCCACTGCGCCAGTCGGCCGTCAATATAGGAGTAATTTTAAAAAGTGCGTGCTGCGAATCAAACTTTAGCCTCTATGGGATATGGGAAACCAAAGTCCTCACCACCAGGTTATCACCACTTGTGTAAGTTTAAGAAGTTACTCGTATATTCTGAAACGCTAAAAAGGTTTCTATCAGTATAAAACAGAAATCATACCCATTTTCTGCTAGATTTTATACGCATATTTAGAAAATTAGGGTTCGTTCGAACCTGGGGTTACGTCAATCTGACAGTTTTATTTACATAGATCTCTTTGATCATAGTATCACTGCTAACTCTCCGTAAGTATGTCCTTTCGCCGCCAGACACGGTGCCCTACTACAAATCTATTTCTATTTCCACAGTCAGGTCGACGCACTAATGTGCGTAATTATTGTGCCTCTGCTACCTTAAATACACATATAAATGTCAGATATACGAGATCGTTCACACTAATCATGCAATAAAAAACCGAATGACTTGCGCATAAAGCAGAAAATCGTAGCACCAAAAGGTATTTCGCCTGAAACACATTTTCCTAATAGTTCCACTGTAAAAGTGCAGCCGGGTGAAAGAAACCAAAATGAACCAACCGATGTAATGTTTTCGCTAACATGAATCTGGGTAGGCTTTATTCATTTATTCGGATAGCTTTTTTCAGTAACATTTGAGGTACAGCGCTTATTACCTCTACTTCAAATGTTAAATATTCATTAATTCAACAGAATTATATTTGTAACATGCTAGTTTGTCTAGTGATTAATGTGTTTGAATTGGAATAGCGAGGTACTGGGTTCGATTCTCGGGTCAAGTCAAAAATATAGTAGATAATGATTGGTTTTTAAGAAGTCTCTAAGCCACAGACATTTTCAGTGAGTATTTCGGGCTTAGTTATTTTCACTTGCTTGACTTGTTATGCTTACCAATTTAGATACTCGTAGTAGTACAGCCAGGAAAAACAATACTGCCACTCGTATGCCAATTGTTATAAAAGATCAACTCTTTTCATTGATTCTCTCATCACCTTTCTCCGCGTAGAATGAGAAGGATTTAATCCGTACTCCAACACGCTGGCTAAGTGCGGATTGGTAGACTTCACACTACTTTGAGAACATTAAGAAGAAATCTCAGGCATGCAGATTTCGTTGTTTCTCACATTTTTTCCTTCACAGTTTATGCCAGTGATAATATATAGCCTAAACCCACTTAACTTAACTTTGCTATTGTTATTATGTATTTATTATTATTTTGATGTATTTGTTGATATCAAACTGAGTCAGATTTTAAATACACCAAGAATATTGTAATGAGTTGATTATATATTTATAATATACTAGCGGACCCCAGCGCCATCTGTCGGCTTGATTTGTGAATCTAAACCATCCAGGGTGCCACCCAAACGCATACCAAAAAATTCATTCAAATCGGTCCAGCCGTTAAGAGGAGTTCAGCGACATACAAGAAATATATATATATAAAGATTTAAAAAACAAAAGTATTTATTTATTATTTAACATGGAACCAGCCTAACCTGAAAATGTTTGTGTGATGAACATGATTGTTTTTCAGTGTCTGGGTATTTATCTGTATATTATAAGTATTTATTTGTATTATATTCATAAAAATATTTAACAGATATCTTAGTACCCATAACACAAGCTACGGTTACTTTGGGGCTAGATGGTGATTTGTGTATTGTCGTAGTATATTTATTATTTATTTATACGCGTTTTAAGCAATCAAATGCTTTAACGGTTAAAGTGAAAAACGTGAGGAAACCTGCTTGCCCGGGAGTCCTATATTATGTTGCCGAAGGCGTGTGCAGTCTTCTAACATTTTGGGATATCTTGGCCGTATCCGCACTTGGCCAGCTCGGTGGATACTACGCTGGCCAAGTGCGAATATGGCATACACTGCTTATTGTTAGTTTATTGTTGATAGAATATCAGCGTGATTGGCCTCACATTTGGTAAGTTGAAAAAATTTACACAAGGGTCTCTTCTTCTTCTTTAGGTGCCTCTCCAACTAGTGAAGGTTGGCCGTCAGTTTTCGATAATTTTCTTTTTCTCTCGCGAGGCTAAACAGCTGGGCGGCACTCGCGATCCCAGTCCACTCCCTAATATTGCGCAACCAAGACTTCCTCTTGCGACCGATGCGTCTCTTTCCAGCAACTTTGCCCATCATTATCAATTGCAGTAGCCTGTATCTATCATGCCGAAGCACATGCCCTAGATAAGCAACTGTTTTCTTTTCGACGGTCTTCCAAAGTTCGCGCTGACAACCAACTAATTTTCAGCATGCGTCGATAGGCCCACATCTCGAATGCTTCTAGACGTTTCCTGAGATCCTCTTTGATGGTCCAGGATTCGCATCCGTAAAGATGTATTGGCCATACGTAACAATGTAGAAGGCGTTTTCGTAATGCGATGTTTAGGCGGCGGCTAGTGAGCACTTTTTTCATGCTTTGAAAAGGTCAACAACAAGGGTCTCTGGATATCTTTAAAAGAAATAAAACCTATCCCAGAAGCAGTAGAACGTCCTCGTCACAGGCCATGACACCCCCCCCTCCAGTGAATTTACGGTCCAAGTAAGACTAAGAAATATAATGTAGATACTAGGCCATTATTGCTACTAAGTATATTTTATTAATTCAGGAGTAGTGTACCAACTTATTTTAAACACTTTCTAGTCAGTTGGACTAAAGGATGATTAATATAGTTAGATCAAGGCCTCATAACAGAACTCGCTTTTCAACTGATTTATTGTTGTTGAATGGAGCAGGTAGTGTTGTTTTATGGTGAGTGTTGTTATGTTTGCTGCTGTTGTTAGTTTAGTGTAAGTAGTAATATAATATAAGCCAGTGGAGGGTTAAACAAAACAAAATCTGTCCAAAACTATTATTTTAAATTAAAAACTACAATGGTGTTTTAACTAAACTTACAACTAAACGACACAATGTGCGGACCGATATGAGGCTACCACGACATTGGCGTGAGGCAGAAGCAGCCAATCTGTTTGATTAAATCCATTTGACGTCATCCCCATGATAGTTAGCGAGTGCGAATGCTTGTTGTTGCTATGGTTGTTTCTGCTGTGGCTGTTCTTGTCACCAAATTACGAAATACTGTTGAAGGATGCATAAGTTTATTTCTTAAAGAATCAATATGCTTCGGTTGATTAATTTAATAAAAGGTATTAAATTAATCAATCGAACCATATTTATTTTTCCATACAAACTAATTCAAAATAATAAGTGATTACTTATAATAAACCTATTGCAGATAAAAGACTGACACCCGCATAGTAGCTACTCCACGCGACACGTACCAAATAAAGTGATATTAATTTTGCATGTGATGTTAGGGCTGTATTTGAATTTTTTTCAGTAAAAACTATGGCAGTGGTTTACACAAAAACTATTAGCGTTTCTGTTTTACTGATAAGTCTCTGAGAATTAAAATAATGTACCTATGAAGCTTGTGTATATTTCGGTTTTCATTTACAGCTTTTATATCATAATTCCGAAGTGGTGAAAGCGCTATGGTAGCTTGACTTTACTTTCGGGGGTCCGAATTCCCAGCACGCAACTCTAACTTTTAAAAGTTGTGTACGTTTTAAGTAATTAAAATATCACTTACTTCAACGGTGAAGGCAAACATCGTGAGGAAACCGGCATGCCTGAGAGTTCTAGATAATGTTCTTAAAGGTGTGTGTCCACCAATCCGCACTGGGCCAGCGTGATGGACTACGGCCTTAACCCCTTCTCATTATACCCGTGCTCTGTAGTAGGCCGGTAATGGGTTTTTGTGATGATGATGATGATGATGATTATAGTTACTTTAATGAGAGTGATGATTGTTGCTGTTTTGGTTGCTATTGTTGTTCTTGTGGTGAGTGTTGTTATATTTACTATTGTGGTTTTTCTAGTGGATGTTTATTTTGACGGCAGCGACCCTGATTTCTGAGTCAAATGCCGTGGGTTCGATTCCAACAACTTAATAATTTTGTGTGATGAACATGAATGTTTTTAGTGGCTGGATGTTTATATGAATATAATAAGTATTTATGTATATTATTCATTAAAATATTCATCAGTCTTCTTAGTACTCATAACAGCCAGCAAGTATAGAAAGTTGTTTCTCACTTATTTAAAATTCAATCTTTTCCTCGAGGATTTAGTTATAGTTGACCCGTGATATCATAAACGTCTCAGAAACCGTCCTTAAGCGAATATAAAAATTAAATGACTGTCAAAGAAAAACATTTTCCGTAAATAACATGAGGATCCGCGTTAGAAATGTGCGGCATGGCGGAGAAAATGCAAACACGGGGACGCGTTCTCTACAGGAAGATAGGTATTTGTTTTGCAGCCTTGTCGCTTTTTTCTTTCACATTAGATATGATTTATAGCACGTTATTTTCTGAACAGCCCCTTCGTATTTTTTTGCGCCCTGAAATCTGATTCGTGACGCGCCTACTCTTGAACTCTGATCAGATTGATGTGACAATTGACCCTGTTATTCTTGTTTTAAAAATATTGTGTTAAGTGGGTGCAAATTTGGATGCCCTTACAACTTCGACCTCCAGCATGCAAACTCTTGTTCATTTTAAGCAATTATAAATAACAAGATTTAACGGTGAAGGAAAATATCGTGGAAGCGTGCCTTAGAGTTCTCCATAATGTTATCTTAATTTCGAACAAGGCAGGATTTGAACTTTTTCCTTTGCCATTGGTCTTTGCCCTTCAATGGGACATCAGTTAGACTGATGATGATAACAACTCTGTTTAAACATTGGACCGTACAAAATACAGGCATGCCATGAAAAGTGACACGAGTCACTTGATTTTACATGTGATGTTAGGGTTGTATCTGATTGCTTTCAGTAAACACTATGACAGTGGTTTATTCAAAAACTGTTAGCGTTTCGGTTTCACAGATAGGTCTCAGAAACGGTAAATAATGTATCTCTAATGCCTCTGAAGTACTATTTCGGTTTTCATTTATTTGCCTGTGTATTTAAATTATAAATACGAACGCATAGACGGCGTCTAGGCTCTAGCTGAACGTTATCTTACACATGTACACCAAGTTCGTTACAGTTTCTTATCTTAAGCCAGACTAATATTGAATCTAATCAGGCAAAATTACCAGTGCTTGTTACTGTCTCATGCGGCTTAAAATACTGTGCTGAATGATTGACTGTTGCAGTGAAAACTAAAGAAATTAAAGAAATTATTTAACAATTTTTTTTTGTATAGATCATGCTTGAATGCGATGTGCCACAACTAGGTTTCTTCAACTAACGTTGATAGGGTATACCTTTTGAGTGTACTGTTGTGATTATACGCGATAGCATCAATCCCGGTGGATATGCTGTAATTTTTTTAAGAGTTCTTTCCTCCGTCTACTAACTCGATCAACAAGCCGGATCTAAAATATTCTGGGACATAAATTGACATCCGTGCCCCTCTCCTACAGAGTATTTTCGTGACACAAACGTCACACACAATACGCTCGCATATAAAAACCAGCTTGGAAATGCATCATTTCAAAAAAAAAATTACGGCGCGTTTGAAACAAGATCGTTTTAAACACATGAATTGTTGCAGGTACCCCGACTTGATTCAATGAACTAGGTTAATGATAACACAAGAGGATCTCATTCTGTAATGACTATTTTTTTAAACTCTGGAGAGAATTAGCCGAGCATTGCGTGTCATCAATCAATAGCCTATAACAGTCCACTGCTGGAATAAAGGCCTCTCCGTGCTCATAACAACCCCTCTGGGTAGATGGGTTGGTGGTGCCAGTACATTGCAGCAATAGCACAAGTCTGTGTCAAGTACTGGAGTCTGATCGTTAATTTAAAACAAGATCATACTTTCTTATTCTCCTTGCTATACATTATTAGGCACGTAAGACATATGTATATAATATAAATATTTATATAAAAAGGAAATGAATTTAGACATAATAATTAAAAATATAATTGTAAAACAGACAGAAAATTTGAATTGGAAGTTTTTATTGTTATAACTCGTCTTAAGCTAACGGCTACGTATATGACTCGAGACTCAGCCCATAACATTGAGCCAATAAATCACAGGCAAGATCGAGGTTAGTGTTAAATTTGTGTTTCAAAAATGTTTATTTCCAAAACAAACAGTGGATTTCCGTTCAAGAATATGCAGATGAAGAACAATTCATTTCACTTTTTGTAATAAAATTTTGGTTATTTTTACAGATATTCGCCTAAAGAATATTTGAGGAAGGAAATGGGTACGGCCACCAAGATTTAGTGCTATATGACGACAAAACCAGAGAGGGAGAGGCGAGGTGGGCGGGACGGGAAGAAATATCTCCTATTCTTGCCAAAAGAAAATCTATGGCAAAATAATAAGTATTAATTTTTATTAAAAATAAAAATAAGGGGTTTTAATTTAACAGATTACATTCAAGTATTTATATCATTTAATAAATTAATAGTTTTGATTAAAACATCGTTCCTTGCTGGACCGTCTTATGGGGACTCGTTTGATGTCTGTCAAGGGTGGTCTACAATTTTGTGTTTTCTTTTGCGTGATTGCCACGTCCACCATTCCCTGGTTTTCAAACTCCAACGTCCGTCGGTCCTCGTTACGTTCGCTAAGTTCTTTATTGTTATTTACTGGTATTTTTATATGGGCGGATGTTGCAGCTTATTTATTATAAAAAAAATCTATGGGGACGCTTAACTGTATGGAAACCACTAATGTAGCGTAAATTGGTCGATATCAATATCTTTTTTATCGAACGTTTGGAATTTAGAGTTGGGTATAAATTCAGTAATTTTGCTGCATAGCATAGGCGTTAATACCTAAAAATCAGTGAATTACAAAATAATGGTTTGCCATTAAATTATGCATAAAGAGATAAAAACTCTTAAGTAACTACAAGTCAAGGAATAAAATATTTTTGATACAATAGTTATCTCTGCTCAAAATCAGTGCTGAAGTGCTCAATACAGTGAGTATTTCAGCAAATCTTTGAAAATATAAAACTAATTCCTATACAGTACCTAAACATAACCATAAAGGCAGGTTATGTTTTAACAAAACAACCCAACCCGTTTGTCTAAAAAACTGTGAACAAATTTATTATCAATTAGGTCGTCGGTTATATAAGTTTCAAGTTATTTGCCGATATTGTGTATACATACCAGGAAACTATGGCAAGACCGCGTAAGTCCCTAGTTTCCTTAACAAGCACTTGGACGAACGCCAAAACAGCGAACGTATTTAAAGTGGAATACTAAAGATTTGGTTTTATTTTATTCGTACCCTATTTCTATTCTAGATTTTGTGCAAGTAAAAGTAGAATTCTCTGATTTTTAACTTAACATAGAACGGTGAACAAAATTTTATATTTTACTGTTTCTGAAATATACGAATTTATTTTTGCAGTATTGTGTGGGTATATAAATCATTGTGTTACTTTTTTGACGTGATAACGTCTTATAATTCTATGGAACCGGCTGCACGCACGAATGACGTATGCGGCGTTACCTCGCTCTGAGGCGTTCCATTCAAGGCTTGAAGTGCAAGCGAGAGCGCGGAACGTGCGACAAAGAGGCACAGTCGGCATCCGCGTTTGACATTTGTCTCTCTCCTACTTGAGTGAGCGATGCGTCCGCGTTGACAGAACATTTCGGCACGTGCACGTTTTCGGCAAGGATGAAGTGCAGTGAAAAGTGAATGTGGTGTCAATTGTTTATAGCAACGATAATATCTATCGAACAAATAAAATTAAAATTTTCTTTTGAAAAATGCAACCATTCCATCAGTATATTCTTACGACGTTGTCACGTTCAACTATCGTCAGTAAGCCGACTTTACAGACAACTAATTTTTTTTAAGTACTTATCTTCTTTGGATTTAGATAGTTTCACAGTACCTAAATAGGTATTACCTAAAATGGATTAGGTTTTCGATCCCCAAGTACGTCTTTGTAATCAAAGTTTAGTAAATGTTAATTACTTTAAGTCGTATTATTATGCCTCTACCTAGCTCACTGTTTTCGTACGGATTAAAGCGTGATTTTATGGAACCAATAGACCTTTTCAATCAACGGGCTATAGTGTGTGGTGTTCGTGTGCGGAATATCTTCTTCTTAGTTGTTACAGTCTTGGAAGACTGCAGACTAGTCGTGGTCGTCATCTGGGTGTTGTGTGGCTTCACAATCCGTCGCCACTCTTCCCTAACGGTTGCCTTTCTTGCGCATTTATGTAAAGGAGCCCTGATTGCGGAATTTACTTGGTACGTTCATCTCATCAGTAATCTACCCTGTGCTCTGGTATCTTTTACTTTCTCTTGAACAACAAGATGTTTAATGGACTACGTGGACACGTGACCGAAGATACTGAGAATTCGCGCTTGAACTAAAAATAGGCGCTGCTTGATGCGGATTTCGTAGAGAATTAATTTATTCGTACGGAACATTTTCCAAGTCACTTCCAGCATTCTCCTCCAGCACCACATCTCAGAGCATTTATTCTTTTCTTCTTAGTCTACCACCGCAGGGTTAGGTGCGGACTATCAGCTGTAAGCTATTTTCTCATATTTATTACAAAAAGTAATACCATATGTAGGTATGTGTACAAGATGCATCTATAAAATATATTATATTTAATATACTTTTTCTTTTGAAAGTAATAATTATTACGAACTGTATAAAATTAATTTGAATGTTGTTAAGTGACTGTTTTCAATTGGCTGACGCCGTCTTGGAACAATTGATGCAATTGGACGCCGATTTTTGTTCTTTACCGAACTTGTAGATATAAGACATAGACGGCAGACATCAAAGAGAGTTTATTTTGAGAAGCTGTGGTCTTCAGAACACTGCATGCTGCTAATATAAATTTCCCTCAGAAAGAGTAGTTTTACTAACACAGCACGAAGATAATTATCATCAATAGCGTTAACATTAGTAGTAGCATTATTTTATAATTATTGTGCTTCTATTTGACGTTAACAAGTGATCCTTCTCTTGTTCTTTTCTTTCTTACTAATTAGATACTAACTTATTTGTAGAGCAGGCATACCTTTATCTAGGAAAATACCTTTGTTTTTACTTTGAGCACCATTCACTTAGCACCATTAGTTGCTTTATAAACATCACTTTTAGAGATAATTCCGCTTTAAAACCCTACCACCAACCACTAAGTCTGTTTCCCTGTGTTGTTTCTGGGTGTTTTTTTCATTATCTATATATTTAGATTAGTAGGTATTGATAACATTTATTATTTAATCTTAAATAGTCATAATTCATTTATCTATTTAAAATGTTAATGTTTAGCAATTCAAAGGGGAAATTTCGCTAGCATTTTGGGTACCATGCCCATAAGTGAACAGTTAGACGGCTTATATTTATTGTAAATATTAATTTTAGTGTGTAACTATTATTTCCCTAGAAAAATATATTTAAAAATATTTGTTTTTAAGCTTTTTGGATTTCGTATCCGAAGGGTGCTAACGGGATCCTATTACTTGCCTTCGATGTCGGTCCATCGTAACGGTAGGTATCTCATGAATATATGTTATATGTAGAGAATTGAAATTTTTACAGAATGTGAGTGTTATATAGCCGCTATAATAACAAGAAATTAAAATAAATATCAAAGAAAAATATGTTTTGTTCGATCGACTACTGTTTCATATTGTACCTCCGGACGTGTGCACCCTTGTGCAAAACGAACTCAGACTCATCCGGTGTTTAAATTAGCATTCACCTTGTCTGGACTGCTATAATATTGTACCAAAATTCCTGATATTTTAAAGCCACGTGTAATAATATGAAAACGATTACAATGTCGTTACCAAAATGGCGGCGGTCGTCATTAAGTTGGAGTGCCCTCATTTAGGTCCGCGGCGCGTGAACGGCGACACGACGGAAGGAAGGCGATCTAAAAGCTTCACCTGGCTTCTGGTGCCGCGTGCAAATTAGCCACGCTCGCTATCTGGAATATGTGAGAGCAGCTGAAACATTTATGTCTCTAATCACAAGCTAGCATTTTACCTGGGCACATTTATTTTACAGTATAGTTTACGAAATTTTCATCTTTAAAATTTTACTTCACAAGATTTATACAATATTTTGCTTCACGAATTTGATTTTTGTAAAACTTTATATTTGAGTTAAAATGGAGAGACAAAATTATTAGATTGTAAGTTTAGTCGAATGGATGACTATACAAGTTTTGTAAATAAATCAGGGGCTGAAACATTTCATATATATGTACTTGTTTGTAGTGTTTTTTGTAGAAGTTTTAGTTTTCTATTTAAATTTTACCGTAGTCAGGCTTTTGTTTTCAAACTTATATTTTATTTTATTCAGCTCAATACTATATATCACTGCAAGTTTATTTTTGCTTTTAATATTTATATTATAATATATGTTGGTCTTTAATAATATAATGTCTTAAGTACATATTTGAAATATTTGTGATGCAATTTAATATAATTATCATTTTATTTGGAATAAGATAATATAGTTTACACAATATCAAAATACTTCCTGCTTTACAAGATGGTTTTTTTTTGAAATCGTTGCAACATTCATTAATCAATTTGTAATAAGTCTCCAAAATCCTGAAACGTTTGAAACCATTACAGCGGAGTTCTGCTCAATTTCCCAAAGTAGATTAAAAACCAAATGGAAAAGGCCCAACGAAGCATAAAATTGAATTTATCACGCTAACTCGTTATAATCATTTAATGAACACGAGCATATTTGATTCTATAGTTACCTAACCATAACATAAACGATTCGGTATGTATATGTCACAAAATAATAAGGAAACAATTTCTTGCAAAAATCTAGACATAATGCAAAGGAGCGGTTTATTGAAAATGAGACTAGATGTACGTTGTAACAAGACTATAAATAGAATTATGATAGAAAACCACCTTATGTTTTGGTAACAAACTTAAAAAAGTAATATTAAAATTCAATATTTTTTAATTTACAATTGTTTGATCATGACTGCAATTATCTTAGGTTTAGGTGTTGCAAATACTTGATATATTCAATAATCTTGCGATATAACAGATACTTTATATAACTCAAAAGTCAAAGTCAAAGTCAAAAATATCTTTATTCAAGTAGGCCAATAGGTGGCACTTTTGATTGATTCTATTTGCAGAGTTAAAATTGTTCTCGTTCTTAATAAAAAATCAAAATCAAAATCAAAATTCATTTATTTTAAGTAGGCCTAATTAATAAGCACTTTTGAAACGTCAAGTCAATCTGTTTGTAGTGACTCTACCACCGGTTCGGAAGGCAGATTCCACTGAGAAGAGCCGGCAAGAAACTAAGCAGATTGCTCTTTTCATCATTTAAAAGTTTAACAATCTTTAGATTTTTTCTGTTTTGTGAGAGATGAGAGCGGAATGGCCTGCTTCCAAGCAGCCTTGTCGTTAAGGAATTCATCAATCGTGTAGTAACCACGATTTGTTAAATGTGTTTTAATATATTGTTTAAACTTAGGTAAAGGTAGATCTAATATTACCTTCGGTATCATGTTATAAATGCTATATGCATTCCACACAAAGGATTGACGAAATGTAATAAACATTTCTTGTTTAAATGATCGAAACACCCACACACATAATCTGGGTCTAGAGGTAAAGATATATCGATATTTTATTATTTTATTTATTTAATAACATTGGAAATCTTAATGGTTAAAAGAAAAAAATAGCAACAACAATAAAATAACCAGTAAATATGGACTCGCTGACGAAGGGTTCGGTTCCATCCTACAAGATATTATTTTAACCCTAGATCCCTAACCTTATTTTTCGACGCATATTAATAACCATTGTCGTTTCAACTAGCTTGCAAACAAAGGAAATTTTTAAGGCTTTCTGGAATAATATATGCATATTTTTTGTATTTATTCTCTTTTGCAGTCTTTCATGATCGTTTTTTAGGACCATACATTTTATTCTTAACAAACATTCCTGTTTTTTTATAGTGGATAACATTAGAAAAACTAGATAGAAATTCTAACAACTATATTAACAAATTTAATCTACTACTTAACTCAAAATTTGCTGAATAATCCACGAACTGATACATTTGTGCCATACCTAAAGTTTGTTTTCACTACACAAGGATTGATTGCACTTGGTGTACGGTTGGTTCAATAGGCTCCATTTCATTCATAAGCATGATCAGCCTCAATACAGTCTTACTTCTCACATTTAGATAAATTTTCTTCGCCCATATTTATCTTTTACTATCTTTTAAATGATACTGTTACAACTGTTGTAACAAAGTCTATTGACACTTTTACAAATTGTACTTCAAGTACTTCTATTTCTATTACTGACCCTAGTACTTGCGCTAGTACTATTAAGAAATTTAATAATGATTTAAACTAGTTAATAAGACAACGGAGGAGCTCTGCCATATGAACATTGTACACCAAAATATACAGAGCTTCACCGGCAAAGAATTAGAAATAGAGCTGTTTGTGGAGAAACTCAATGTACATATTTTGTGTATAACTGAGCACTGGCTCACTGGTACACAAGTAGCAGTAAACATCGATAACTTTATATTGTCAAGTGCGTTCTTCAGAAGGACTGCAATTCACGGTGGATCTTTAATTTTTGTACGTAATAATATAATTTGTAAAGAACGAAAAGACATAGTTGGTCTTTCTGTTGAACGCATTGCAGAACTGTCTTGTGTGGAGCTGGAGCGATTTATAATAGTGAGTGTATACCGACCCCCTTCAGGTGATTTTAGCGATTTCGAGAATGTCATGGAGGATGTACTAAAGCGTTTGTGTCTTTCTACTAAAAAAGTAATTGTATGTGGCGATTTCAATGTCGACATTTTACTAGAAAATGCAACAACTGCTAGATTGCTTAACTTATTTAAATGTTTTAATTTGTGTCACACTTTTAGTGAACCTACTAGAGTAACTGCAACTTCAGCATCCTGCTTAGATAATATTTTTTTCAATTGTGACATTTTAGATAAAAGAATAATTAATAATTTAAGGTCAGATCATTGTGGTCAACTTATTACTGTTTTAAATACTATCAATAAAAGCAGACAAATTATAAAGTGTAGGCCAATAACTAAGACTAAATTAATGCGATTTAAACGTGAAATTACTGCGAAAATCCCTGGTATTGCGTGCGAACATTTTCATCCGGACAGTCTTTATAGTGCACTATTTAATACTATAAACAACGAATTTAATAGAGTATTCAACTTTAAGCACATCAATGTCAGTAATAAATTAAAATTTAGTGACTGGGCTACTGTAGGTATATATAAAAGTAGGGAGAAGTTGTATGAGCTGTATGATGAAAAACAATTTAATCATACTCCAACTTTCGTAGAACACGTAAAAAAATACTCTAAAATATTTAAGAATGTTTGCACTAATGCGAAATCGCTACACATTAAATATAGTATAATGAAATCTGATAACAAAATACAAACAACCTGGAAAATAGTTAATTACGAGTCAGGAAAAACTAAATCTCGTGATGTGGATTTTGAACTTATTGTTGATAACAATAAAGTGACGTCTGACAGGGAGGTTGCTAATACTTTCGAAAACTTCTTTCAGAATGTTCCCATTTTGTTAACAGATTCTCTAAGCTCTTCACCAATAGCAGCTCAGCGTATATTGAGAGATAATGTTAAAGAGTGCAATGTTTTATTTAATTTTAAACATATATCTGCAATAGATATTGTAAAGAATTTCAGGTTATTAAAGTTGAAAAAAACCGGTGATCTGTGGGGTATGTCGGTGATGGTCATTTCTAACATTATTGACGTTATTGCCCCTTATCTAGCTGTAATTTTTAATGAATGTGTTGATATGGGTATTTTTCCGAACCTAATGAAATGTAGTAAATTAATACCCCTTTTTAAATCCGGTCATAAAAATGACCTTAACAATTACAGGCCTATTTCAATCTTGCCAACTCTTAGTAAGGTCTTTGAAAAAATTATACTTTATCAACTTTTAAATCATTTTAATGTAAATAACTTACTTCATCCGGAGCAGTACGGCTTCACTAAAGGTCGTAGTACAACGGATGCAGGCGCAAGACTCATAAAGCATATTTACGATGCCTGGGAACGTTCGCAGAATGCCATTGGTGTTTTCTGTGATCTGTCCAAAGCATTCGATTGCGTTGAACACAAAACGTTGTTATTAAAACTAAGCCACTATGGCATCAAAAACGTTGCACTCAATTTAATTGCCTCTTATCTAAGTGATAGAGTTCAAAGGGTATGCGTAAAAGACATAAAGTCTAAGGGATCATCTGCCTTAATGGGTGTCCCACAAGGCTCAATTTTGGGTCCCTTATTGTTTCTGGTGTATATAAATGATCTGCCACACCATGTCAGGGGCACTTGTGAGATTGTACTGTTTGCAGATGATACATCTCTCATTTTTAAGACTGATAGAAACAAAGATAATTTTGACGACGTAAACCGTGCTTTGTCACATGTGTCAGACTGGTTTACTGTTAATAACTTACTTTTAAATGCAAAAAAAACTAAGTGTTTGGAATTTGTTTTGCCTAACGTAAAAAAAATTGATAAAAACATCATAATAAATGGAGAAACACTTGAAATAGAAAACTCCACTGTTTTTCTAGGAGTGACCTTAGATTGTAAGCTACAGTGGGGTACCCATATAGAAAGCCTAGCGAGTAAACTCAGCTCGGCTGCATATGCAATCAGGAAAATTAGACAGCTTACCGATGTTGAAACAGCTAGGCTTGTTTATTTCGCATACTTTCACAGTATTATGTCCTATGGGATCTTGCTGTGGGGAAAAGCTGCAGATATTGAAAGTATATTTATACTACAGAAAAGAGCCGTACGATCAATATATAAACTTGGATCACGCGAATCGCTTCGTGAAAAATTTAAACAAATAGGTATTCTTACAGTAGCTTCGCAATACATTTATAGTAATATAGTCTTTGTGAGGCAAAATATTACTCTTTATAAATCAAAAGCTGAAATTAACAATCGACTTACCAGAAACGGTCATAAATTAGTGATATCTGCATATCGTCTGCGAAAGGTGCAGAACTCCTTTGTAGGGTTGAGTATACGCTTTTACAACATGATTCCTAAGGAAATTCTTGACCTACCAATGCATACATTTAAAAAATGTGTAAAAACGCATCTAGTACAGCGAGGTTACTATACATTTGATGAATTCCTCAATGACAAGGTAGAATGGAAGCAGCCAGCCTCGCTCTCATCTCCCGCAAGATAGCAAAATGATTGTAAATGTTGATGTTGGAAAAGAGCAACTACTGAGTTTCTTGCCGGCTCTTCTCGGTAGAATCTGCTTTCCGAACCGGTGGTAGAGTCACACAAACATGCATACTTGACGTTTCAAAAGTGCTTATAAAGTAGGCCTACTTGAAATAAATGAATTTGAATTTGAATTTGAATTTAATTATAGCTGAAAATCGTATCTCAAATAAAAATTATAAATAGTCCATTTATATTGTTAAAAAAAAAAAACTTAAAATAGTGATAATAAAGTAGTGTTAATTATTAAGTGTGTTTAACCTACGTCGATCCGACGAGTTCTGGTTGCTGGAACGGTACACACAGATTGTCCACGCAGAAAGCACTATTATCCGTCCAGTCCATCTGTCCTCTGTCATCTGTCATCTGGCATCCGTCCATCAAATAACCAGGAGATAGAATGCATCATAAAAATATCGCACTCATTTCGAAAGAACTTCGTCGTAATATGGCGTAATTTCACCAATATAATAACATAAATATATATATTTTTTAATTTGGCTGATCACCTATTAATATTAATTTTTCTCCATAAGGTAAATCCTGCACTCTCTCTATGCCTTTAGCAGGATAAGCTATAACTAAGGAAAATGACCTCCTTGTCGTCTGCAGAGCCTACAACGAGCGCTGCTGAAATAATAATCCCATTATGATCCCACGTAAGTGTGATAGACAATGACTTTAATATTTTATGATGTACACGTATATGTACATTTATAGCAGTGAAAACATGAATAGTTTATTTAACTTTAGGTGGTTTCATAAAAATTGCAAACAAGAAGAAGCAACAGTTTTTAGCATGCAAACCATAAAGGAATACCCAAGAAATATAAATAGCTATTTACCAACAATTAAGTGAATGCAAAGGCGACCTTATTACTGCCAGCAAACACGTATAAGAAAACCTTGTTTTAAGAACGTAAGCAAGAAAGTGTATTAATTGTAGGTACTATGCTGTATTAATAAATATGATCTAACTATATGGAAATACTCAGATAATCTTTTTTTATAATTAAGTCGTTCCAAATTTTAAATTTTAAGAGTTAATTGGCCTCGTAATCTTTTATTTGATTATATCCGAAATAATTAAAAAATTAAATAATAAAATTTGATCCGTCCAATAATATTTTTGTATTAAATCTTATGACACGTAAATAAAATGTAATTATAATACAAACGCGAACGAACGACGCACCCCATATTCCAATATGCAAATTGCAAACAGGCGTATGCCCATATATTTTGTAATTACCGAAGCGATGTAAAATACATCGGCACAGTACAGTAAAGCTACTTTTACACTCCACTACAGAAACAAAACTTTAATTACGGTATGTAGAAATATTCCACTCTTATTTTTTACCGAGATGGATTTTTATGTGGAATTCATACATGCCTGTGAGCACTGTACTTATATTATGTAGAAGGCAAATAGATTTGAGTAAAGTTTATCTTTACACTGATTTTGATATACAGGGACAAAATAAATATTAAAAGTCCAACAATAAACAATCTCCGTGAGTTCCTTCCTTCTAGCCGCAACCTTGCTGGAAGAACGCATTATTAAAAAACACACGTCAAGCCACAATCTATGCTCGCGCAATGACTCCGTGCCACGCATAAGTTAAAACTTAATAAAAGCTGGACAAAGGGGGTATGTTTAGGAATTTATGAATTACCCTGCCTTGTGCTGCAAGTGACAAAAAATTTCTTGACTTATACGTATGGATGTACGGACAAAAAACTCAAATCTAATTGGTACACCAATTAGATTTGAGTTCTAAATGTTTGCACTGATATAATAATTCTGGATTATTATAGCAGTTAGAGGATGGTGGATATATCCGACTTGTTTGTACATCTGATTAATGGATACGCTGCCTTATTACTAGAAATGTGTTGTGAGGAGTTATGTGAACGGAGAAAATCATTATAACAAGTCAAAACATGTTAATTTAATCAGAGTCCTCTGTATAAATAGCCCGGTGGGTAAAAAAGTATACGAGTTTCGACGTATCTCAAATCATTTCAATCAGTTAACCTATTGACGAAATGATTGAAGAGAGATTCAACTTTAGAGCTTAATAAAATTGTAGAGCATTTGTGAGGTGATTGTAAATGTGCCTTAGTAAAGAAATTAATTTTCGTTTCCTTGGCTTTCAGAAGTTATTATTTAAAAACAGATTGCGCCTGTCACTCTGAGCGAAGCCGTGCAATTACTCTACCCTTCTTCAGAAAAATACCAGTAAATTGAAATGAGGATATAATACCTGTTTTTATTCTTATGTGAAATTTTCTTATCTAATTTTTAACTGAGTCCGGAGATAACATTCTTTATTCTAATAAATCTTTCCGGTTTGATGTAACAAGGTATTTTTGATGCGACATCTATGCTCTATACTAATATTAGATCCTTACATATGAAATTAGCGTTTTGTGAGGAAGGAACATAAAGTTGATTTTTTTAAATATAATATATTTATTTAATAATAGCATGTATTATTGCTATCGCTGCACTTTGCCATCTTATAGGATCATTGATCCTTTTACTAAAAAAACCATTCGGACGGGAATCAATAAAATCTTTATTATATATTTTATTTATTCATTTTTTTGCACAACCAATAAAAACTATACGGCGGACTATCTTATCTTTGGGCTGGAGTTAAATTTTTTCCCTTGCGAATTTCGAATTTAAAACAAAAATGGTAATCTGTTGGAGCAAGGTGCGCGAAGTACGGTGGATGTCTCAAACAAAATCGTTAGAATAATAACCGCATTGTGTTTTTTTTTTGCGTTTCTGCCACACTGGTGCTACGATGGAACTGTACTCGTAAAAAACGCAATATTTCTTCGAATCTAAGTGTAAACTGAGTGACGCAAAGAAAAAACCAAACAAACGAATTAGGGTTTTTAATAATTTCAATTTGAAACTGGAATTCCTATCCAATAAGGAGATATTTGAGATCTAAGTAGCCAATACGACAAAACGCCAATTTCATATGTAAGGATCTAATATTATGAAGAGTAAGGATTTTTTTGTTTGTTTGTACCGAATAGGCTCCAAATGTTCCGGACCGATTTTAACCATTTCTTCGCAAAAAAATATTAAGCCCAATCGGAACTTTAATTTAGAAGATATCGCGAGTTTAAAAAGAATTGAGGCCTAAAAAGAGCTGTTTTGTTTAGGTGATAAAACAGGTCTTTTTAGAGATACATACATACCTTTTTCCGTAGTCTGAGTTTGGTCGGTAGATGCCTTGCGGCTTTTTGCGTCTTGCCATGTCTGCCACTATTTTAATTTTTATTTATAACGAAGTATGTAGGTACCTACCTTCTTAGAACAATTAATTTCTAATAATTTCTATATGCTAAAAGATACACTATCCTTAACTAAATTGGGATCTAATTATCTATCAAATCTTCACAAAAGTTTTACCTAACTCATTTTTGACAAACATGATATGTCTTCGTACAAGAAGAATACACTTTTACGTCGCGTAATGTCGTCATTGGTGTTTTACGAATAAAATTAAATAGAAAATCAGACCCGGCCTTACAGTTTTAAAAAAAGATCCCATCCTTTTTATTTACTGTACAGGAGAGAAATTGTGGAACTATGTTTCTTCTACGGTGTTTCCTCAACATCTTTCTAAAAAAATGTATTCGCACTGGTACAGCTGGTGTTTCTATATTTCCAGGTGATCTCATTCTGTCATTCTGATTTGTGTTTGACTTAAGTTTGCAAAAGTTTCCATAACTGAAACATAAAAATGAAATGTCAGGGTGTTTGTGGTCACATTCCTCCTTTTTTTGTTTATTCGTTAGGTATGAGGATATGTCGTTAAAGTATGCTTCATACCGTGGTATTTAGGGTATCCCTATCCAGATTTATTTTAAACAACGTTTTATAAAATAACTAATTTTATATAATTTTTTGTCATCATAAAATACCTTTATTACCATTAGATCCGCTAAGTAGCACAGCTGCTGGTTGCTTACCAAATTTGTGTAAGATATCACATTTAACGTGTTGCTGCTTTTCCGGGTAGATTGGCTTTCTTTTAAATTGTTGTAACTCCTAGCAGGTAACTTTCTCTTTGGTAATCTATCTACTTAATTTTGTGAGCACAATATATCAATTAAAGATAATTAAAGGATAATAACTAAGGGCCATAAAATTATAATGGAATTGCACAACATTAATTTTAAGACAAATAATGTGGGTTGTCTAGAGTTATTTACAAAACAATTAAATTTAAGGTATGTAATGAATCACACAGATTGCGATTATAAAGTAATTTTAGAAGAACAGTGAGAAAAACTAAATTGTTTATGAATAGGTTGCTAAATAATGTTTTGTTGCTTGGCAATTGTCCAAATGCTTGTAAAGGAAGTTAGGAAGGAGACTTACGAAGTCTCACCATAGCTTCTTGTTACAATGCTTTGCGGCATATTGTTTTGTCGAACGGTCTTGATCGATGTTTTTCTGAGTACAAGACGAGTATAAGATTTCAATCCCATTTTTAAAATCGTATATTCGTCTTGTACTGATTAATGGTGATGAAGATTTAGATGGAGTAAATAATATAACACAGTGATGATTTATGACTATGTGGACGATGGAGAGATCTAGGTTTGGAGCACATCTAAGTGAAGAATGAGGAGATTCGTGGAATAACTTAAGTTAACATAGCTCAACGAGTCGCGAAGCTAAAATGGCAATTGGCGGGACACATACCTCCGAGAACTGACGATGTGGTCGGTGTGGTGGAACTGATGGACGTTGTGGTCCCAAAGGCAACCTCGCACCGATCAACGCAGCGTAGAAACCCGAAGAGGTGGACGGATGACATCAAGCCGCAGGACTCAAGCGGCAGAGGACTGTGGAATTTGGAATTCCCTGCAGAATACATATATCCAGCAGTGGACGTCCATTTGTTGACAATATAATAACTTGGACATAAGTGTGATTGAGTAGCCAGATAGAATGTTTTTGATGATATCCGATGGTTAAAATATTTAATTGGATGAAGTTCAGGAAAAACTGAAGAGCAGAAAGGTAAATATCACGATGCCCTTAGATCTTATTGCTGGACACAGGGAAACATATCAGGGAATTTGTAATTTCTAAGTTTTTCCGATCTAGTCTGGTGAAAGCCTTCGGCATAAGACATTTATCACCCCATATACTAAGACGTGTGTCTAAGCTATATAACGTTTAATATACCCTGACTTTTGGGTCCCAATGAGCTGGAATGGCAGTCCCGAAAACTGGTAAGCGCAGCGTTCGTCGAAGTCTAACGAGGTGGACATACGACATTAAGCGCGTCGCAGGTAGCCGCTGGACCCACGCGGCATAAAACCGTGGAATTTAGAACTCCCTACAAAAGACCTATGTCCAGCAGTGGACGTCCATCGGTTGATATGACGACGATGATGATATTCTGGTACAACCCACTTCCATCTTAGACTTCATATTGCTTAACACCTGGGGAGAAAGAAGTCAATAAGTGGTTACTTATTATAAAAAAGTCACACTATGCACAGTGACTTAATTCTGTATGCAGTAGAGTGTGCCGTTAGAGCAAGAGGAGGAGAATACAATGTTATTTTTATGATTTGTTACCCGTAACTCAATAAAACAAATTGAAACTAAACAATGCAGTAATTAAATTTCAAAAAGGTCCCCTTTAACAGCTTGTTCGTTCATTTAAATGAGGCGGTACCACAATTAAATCCCTACTTGATTGAATCTCTGCATCCGGGAGCCGGAATGCTTGTATCACTCAACGAATTTGAATTTTATTGCGAACGACGAATACAATTTCATTGTAATGTAGGTATGGCGCTTAGGGAATAGGAGATATAAGCACAAACAATCCTTTGAACCAACAAAATCATGTATTCAATTTGCGTTCCGACGACGAAACAAGGAAGCGAATCTTGGATATCTTTGGGTTGGCCTTTAAAATGTAAACGGCAATAATAAAGCGAGTATACTTTCATTTATGATAATGTTTATTTAGAATAGTTGCAGTATTTTGGTATATTACCTACTTGCGAAATTAAATATTTTTTTTATGTTTATAACTTCCCTGTATAATAAGCACTTTAATATGATAAATGCGGAGAGCGTTGGTTCTTTTGTCTTTTTTTCAAATAGTAGTTGAGTAATGGATCGACGTGATTTTTAGGGATTCGTACCAAAATGTCAAAAATGGTTGATGGACCGGGGAATACTTTACAAAGTATTTTATTACAGAAAAGGACACTGTCTATGGGTCGAAACTAGAACTTCGATAGAGTAGTTCTATTATTGCTTCTCAACGGTTAAACAGTTTTTTATAAATGTATCCTTGGGTCTTCGTATAAAACAAACGAATCATCCCATTTTATTACAATGAAAGCTATATTATTGGTTAGGAAATAGAAATAGGATACATAATACACGCGAATGAAGTCACGGGCAGAACTATTCATAATAGATTAACAATAAAAAAAACATCGCTTAATTCAATCAGAGTTCTGAGTTAATTCATCATCGTCATCATCACTGCTGGGGACAGGCCTCTCATAGGAGAGACGGTTCTAGGGCATAGAACCACCATGCTACTCCAATGTACTTTGATGGGCTTTAACGACTAATAACCGGGATCAGTGAACCAGGACCGATCCTAACGTGCTGATACACGGGGGTTGTCACCGAAATTTTTCTGGCCGCTACTGAAAATTCTTTAACAGAAAATACACAATACCTGACAATATTTTTGCCCGACCCGGGATTCTAACTCAGGCCCTCTAGATCTGTAATTGATCATGCTAGCTAACGAGGCAGTAAGACTTAGTTAATTGTTCTAAGATTATTGGTATACGGAACCCTTGTTATGTTTGTTCTGACTCACATGTAAGAGTTTCTATCGTTTTAATTACATATTTACCGATTTAAAAGTAGATTTTTACATGTGAGCTGTGATTTTTCACGGCGTAAATAGCTTGCCTGAGGCTTGGGCTCAAAATTTGCGAAACAATCATAAATTTTGTCAAACTTGTAATATAACAGTCGCGATCACCATATCTAATTACGATGTTTACTCATTTCGCACACGTTACCTTATTCCAGTGAACATAAGCATAAAGAATTTAATTAATAATGTAATGAAATATAGGCCGTAATTTATTTAAAATATAAGAAAATTCCATGACTGTCATATGATATTTTCTCAGAATATCAAAAGTAAAGAATTTAACACGTTATGAGGGCTCGTTAGGAATTTCAGCTTCATACTTTATCCAATTAACTTTTAAAACATGTTACTGAAAATTGTACAGTATTGCAAAGCAAACTGTTTTAATATATTTCTCTCATACGTAACTATGTATTTTAAGGTAAATTCCAAACTTTTAATTATTTAAATATGAGGTTTGTAAGCTCTCGTTTTATAAAGTGTCATTCATATTTACGTGCTTGCTTTAAAGCAATTTAAGGGCTTATAAGCAATATTTTTAATTCTCATATTTCGAGAAGTTGGATTATAAAGCCGGCATCACACTCCCAAATGCAGTTTGTGGCGGGTCTTGCATCAGTCTTGCGAAGTAGACGCTGCAAATGTGCTAGCTATCCACATTCCATATTCTCAATTTTGTTACTTGCATTTTGCTTGAAGGACCCGATATGCAGCTTCGAGGGAGTACCTAATATCGACAACAGTTTCGAATTCACATCGCCTTGTCTTGGATCCTGGAGAGTGTAGATCGGCTATAAGACAATAATAAAAGCCGAGAATCTGCGAGAGATAATTATACTTTTTACTAGCGTTTACACGATATTTGGGTCAAGCTGTATTTCCGGTGCCAGTGAACCGATTTCATACTACTCATTATAATTTTGGGGAGTATCTATTTTGTTAGTGAAAATCAAGAGTTTACTATAAAGGTAAACGCAGTGTTGGTCGGCCCCCAGCGTGGTGGCCCACGACCTTAGCCCCTTCTCGTTGTGTGGGGAGACCCGTGCCCTGTAGTGGGCCTGGGATGATACGATGATGATGACTAAAAACTTGCGTAAAAAAAGCCGTAAAAAATTTATATTCTGTTTATACGAGTCAAACGAGTCGCTGAAAACAAGCGGCCCAGGACCGTGGATTTTGGAACTCTCTACAAAAGACCTTTGTCCAGCAGTGGACTTCAATCGTTTGAAGTGATGATGATGATGATGACAAGTTTTCTGTTTGTTCTTAATTCTTAATTCTGAGTTGATTGTACGAAAATTGTATGAAAAAATCGCTGCGCGTGTGTCAACAAATTCTCCCGTGTAAGTACTCAGGTATTGGAGAGATATCAATAACCGTGTAATTTTAACGGTGATTGTCGTCACAAAATGGCTGATAGGTATGATGATGATGATAATGACAATGACGATGATGATGATGATGATGAATGAATGAATATATATACTCTAAAAAAAACTAAAAAAACTTAAACAATGGAAATTATAACAAAATTATTAACAATCCCCGGTGCTGCGGGATTACTACCTGCGCCTGGGCAGTATTTTTTAAAATTTCAGCTTACATGAAAAACCTTCACGTCCTATGAATAAAAATTATAATTTTGAAATAAAATGTAAACAATATCAAAATTATAATGCTTTAAACAATTGTAGTAAGCCACAAGGTGTGTAAAAACTTTTTATATTATTAACATGAGCAAGTAGCAGCATTGCTAGTACTATCACAATAGAATAAATACAAAAGTATGTCCATTTGTTTAGTTATCACCGAAGTAAATTCGCCTTCACCGGTTTAACTGAAATTTGGAACATACCTAAACGTACTGAAGATGGATAAATAATACTTTTTATCTTAAAAAAAACAGCTGTAACCAATTCTTGCAGGATTTGAAAAATAATCTTGTTATCTATGCACGACTTAAGTTCTAAACCCAAGTGGAAGAAGATTTGCATTGAGACACCTTACGGTGTTACTTTGGTTTTTAAAAATCCTGCAGAAACTGTCTGTCTTTCTTCAAGGCTTTACATTTTACAAGAAAATTTGTTAAAATCCATTCGGTTATAATATAGAATGAAGAATTATTAACCAAATGCGCTGCGCCTTGCGGTTTTACCCGCGAAAAATACATCGGTCGAAGGAAGATATGAAATACGTATTTAATGTTATGACTAGTTGCGCTGCGCCTTGGGGGTTTACCCGTGGTTAATAAATCGTTCGAAGGACGATACTGTGTAAAAATACGAAATACGTATTTAATGTTATTCCAGGACAAAAAGCGACCTATGTTACTCACCGTCCTTTCTACTAATTATATATCGAAAATCTATATAAAATGTTTGCTTACTTAGAGCGTGAAGTAAGGAAAAACAAACAAACATACTTTCGCATTTTTCCGGGAACCATTGTAGCAAAATATAATTTACTACTGGTAAATTAACTTCTCATTTTGTCACTGGGCCTGTCGACAGTAATATAGGAAATTAATATTCACTGTTGGTGGTACAGCTGCTAGTAATACGGGCTCCAAATAATATGTCTTTCTTTGCCCCTTTAAACCCTATCCTATATATGTCTTGATCTATGCAAATTTCACTTCATTAACTCGCTAAAGCTCAACTACGTATGTTACCTTAAATAGTTGATTTTATGGTAAATTGTGTTAAATAAAAAAAACATATTTTTTAGATCAGATTTTTTTAAATAGTAACAAAAAAAAAAAAAGAGTGTTACACATCCCAGATACAACTGGTGTTCTGATCTTGGATAGTTCTGATTTACATCGTTCTATCGCTGAGCGAATTATTTTTTTTTACTTTCTCATTTTCAGATCTATAATCTTGAGTGTTCACAATGACAGTAATTTCAACAGTTATTACATTATTTTATCCAATCTCCATTTCAAATTCCGAAACCAATTAAGTGAAAGTCTGGCTTCTGCATAAAAGCATCCTAGTTGCTTACAATTTTAAAGCACTTTAGAAAGTTTATCGTGGAGTCTGTTTATATAGTTTCCACGGGCTCCATTTTGTAATAACTTCGCAGTTTATACCAAAGTGACTAATAGTAAAGCAGTTGTAACAAATCAACAGTAATTAAATTTCATTATAACAAATTTTTATTTGATATAATGCCGAATTTAATAGGAATTACAATACAATGACAAGGTTGTTTGAGAGCATTTTACTTCGCTTTCATATATCTTAAGATTTTTAGACGTAGTTTAAGATATATTATATTATAATAAAAATATATAGATATATATATATATATATCTATATATTTTTGATAGAGTTCGCCGGGGACGTACTACTGCCATATTTCTGCCTGCATTATTGCCTTGCACCGGTATAAAGGGCGTGGTTGCTGGTGCACATGGGGCTTAAAACCTACGCCTCATTCTGATAGGTACAGAGCGGCACGTCGCCGGACGTATTCCTTGCATGCCGTGCTTTTCGTTCGTAGTTCAAGCGTTTATTTGTAACAGTGTAAATTACAATGAAGTAGTTGACGGCCGAGTGGCGCAGTGGGCAGCGACCCTGCTTTCTGAGTCCAAGGCGGTGGGTTCGATTCTCACAACTGGAAAATGTTTGTGTGATGAGCAATAAGTATTTTTCAGTGTCTGGTTGTTTATCTCTATATTCTAAGTATTTATGTATATTATTCATAAAAATATTCATCAGTCATCTTAGTAGCCATAACACAAGCTACGCTTACTTTGGGGCTAGATGTCGATGTGTGTATTGTCGTAGTATATTTATTTATTTATATTCCCCTTTGTTTTACCCCTGCTTTGGTGGACTTTTTAAAAACTGTATAATATTTGTCTCTTTAAGCTCAAACACCAAGTTGCATAGCTATAACTTGAAAAATTACGGACTTTCATAAAAACTCTTAGCTCCAACGGGTATGTTGAGCTATATTAGAAAGACCTTTCTTCGTAAATGCTAATTATATACACTATTACACATCTTCTTTTATGTTTATGTATTTACTATTGAACATAGAAAATTATTAGAACACTACTATTTTGATTGTGGTACTTTTCGATTTTGGGTTTAATTACAATTTTATAGATAATCGAAGCAAATCCTTATCTTAATACAAAACTGCATCAAAAAACGTAATTAGAGACTTTTCTGAATTACATGGAATATATGTAAATATATTTCGTCTATATCTAAATATTTCCATATAAGCAAGAATGAAATAAATAAATTAGTGATCTCTTAAATTTATAGGAGAAATTTGAAGTGCCAAATATAATATTTTGCGTTGTGGTTAATAACCTTATACGCTTTCACATTTTCATTTAAAGAGATTAGGTGGAGGCATTTGAACGTAGTACATAGAGATCGTTGCGTCCGAATTTATATTCAAATATATATATTACATTTCATTTGGAACGTAGCCAGAGCTAATTAACTTTTTAAAGTTCTCAGAGGTGAATACTAGAGTACGTTGCTTTATATTCACAGCTTCCACTCTATACAGTCTACATGGCCAAATGAAATTGTAAGCAAATACTAAAAAAGTAATAATCATACGCTTTTTAAATTTCGATGCTATGTGTAGGTACGGAATCTACAAAAAAGAAATCAAATATCGTTTTTATGGTTTCTTATTAGGTTATAGGTTGCGTCACGTAACAGACTTTTAATACAAAACATTTCATTTTTTAAAATGTTTAGTTTCTAGTTTCAATAGGTAGGCTTTGAAAACTAAGTTAACGTTTATAAATAAATATCATGTAATCATCATATCAACCCATTACCGGCCCACAACGGGTTACAAAAATTGTTTGCGTAGTATGGACTGGCAGTAACATTAGGTACAGTAACAGTTTTCCATAAGTAACAAAGAAGTCATCGTAATCCGTATGAGGTTCACCCATTCCTTTATGCCAGGTGCATTTTAGAGCCTTATATTATGGAATATCTTTGTAAGTATTACCCGATGTGATGACGCCAGCCCTAGCAATATGTCGAAATCCGCTACAACATTGTAATTAAAAAAACAATCATTGGTCTATAAGTATAGAAACTCTTAGTGGATACCAGTTTGGAGTTTTGAATCATGCGAGCACATTAAGCCGCCCAAATTTATTACATTACACTACAAATAAATGATAATAATCTTGGGACATCGATAGGGTTAGGATAGTGATAAACTTGACTATCGAAATTATTGTTACCAGCCAAATGACCCAGATTCTAAACAAACAGGTCCTGATGTATTATATCTGAATCAAAATACTCCTACTTCTTATTAATCTGACTTGATATAACATATTCATTAAAACCCCCGCTTTTAAGGTTTTTTGTAGGGTTTTTTATTATTAGTTATTATTAGGTAATATTGGATGACCGCATTGCTCGGTTTTTTTTTTTATAATTTGTGTTTTTTGGAAATTATATTTAAGTACGAATTACATAGTAATAAAATGATGAAATATGAATATAAACCCCCTTTGTTTAGAAAAAATATATAATCAATAAAATAATAATATAATCTAGGAGGAGTTCAGTGACATACACACGCACACAAGAAATATATATATATATATATATATAAAGATAATGAACGGGGGTAAACTGCTCCTATTCTATATTCCTGTGCTTTAGCATGGAATTATATCCCTTGTCAGGGGATATAATCGGAGGATATAATTTTTGTATCCTGCCTGTGCTAGCCCTGCAGCAGTGGACTGTTATAGGCTTTTGATGATATTTAATACATAAGGCACTTGGCCCTGCCATTGATACAAATAAAACATCGGCTATAATAGTTCTCAAAATTTACATTGAAGTAAACAAAAAGTACACCAGGCTGGTAGTTACTGAAATTAGCGATCTCAATATACAGATAAATATAGTTCCGCTTTATACTCGTAACATAAACAAGTATAAATGTATAGATGTTAAAATATTTATTAACAATTCCCACATCTTGACCTAATTAATTTTTTCATTTCTTAGGAGTAAAAAGTAGGGTAAGTTCAGCTTGCATTCACAGCTTGTACACGGCCAAATGAAATCGTATGCAAATATTAAAACGTAACGTTCACACGCCCTTTGAATGCCGATGTGTGGGGATATGCAAAGAAAGGGTGGGCTATGGTGCTGGCAACAGGGCGTGAAGACGACGCATTGCCTTCATCTAAAGGGCTGTAAATATACGCACCTTTAGAGTCTGTGAATCGACTCATAGAACGTACATTCCTCTCTGCAAGCAAACAAGATCTAAACGGGTGGCTTCACGTCACTATTCTAGAGAGCGGATTAGATATTGATTTTTACAACTACGTGCAAAAGAGTGCATCCTACTTATCGAGACTAATATTATGAATTATAAAGTGTCTGTTTGTTTATTGGTTTTTTATTTATGTCTGCTCAACAAATGCATCTAGCATTGTGACATTTAGCACATATATATTTTGCATCCTGGAGATCGTAAAAGTTATTTTTTTAATTCCAAAAAGAAACCGATAAACGCCTGTTGT
This sequence comes from Pararge aegeria, assembly GCF_905163445.1. NCBI lineage: Eukaryota > Metazoa > Arthropoda > Insecta > Lepidoptera > Nymphalidae > Pararge > Pararge aegeria. The sequence continues at coordinate 9,020,971 of NC_053190.1, read as the reverse complement.
TTTTCTGAAACCGGTTTCCGCTGGTCTTTGATACCCATGCACGGTTTCATAGCTAAACCAATCATGACGATACGTTGCAAAGAGGTAGTTTACATAGGTATGATTGACGGTGATAAAGTAGTTAGTGGTACTTACCGGCCCTTGACTAATGGTTTGCCCTTGTTCACGTTACAATGAGAGAAAAGGTTTGAAACAACGAATAAAGAAAGTATTCTTTATTGGACACCAAATATATTTACCAAAAACAAAACATTGAAAATTGTTGACGGCCAATTGGTGTAGTTGGTACTAACGCCGCTTTCTGAGCTCAATTCAAAGGGCTGTGGGTTCAATTCCCATAACTAGAAAAATGTTTGTGTGATGGGTGTTTTTCAGTGTCTGGTTGTTTATCTGTATATTGCAATTATTTATCTATATATTCACTAATATTTATGAGTTATCTTAGCACCCATAACACAAGCTAAGCTTACTAATTCCAAAAATGCTAGTCTCATGGTTTAGAGTTTTAACGGATAAATATTAGATAAATAAAAATGCAAGTAATGCACAAAATAATAAAAAAGATTTCAATTGGATTAAGTTACATAGAGAAAAAGGAATAATCTTTAATATTTTTTTAAACGTGTATAAATAAAACTGAATCAGAATATGGCTCGTCTTTAGTTAGCACTCACGCCATTTCTAATTACCACAACTGCGTGGCGTTTGTAATCGCGCCATCAAAGACCTTCCCTCACAGGCATGTCTCAGGTCTTTTTTCTTTGAACGGACAGTGATTTTATCTACACCTAAGAACACATTTCCCAAATGGAAAACACTAATCGTGATACTACAGTTTTTTCTTTTGATGTATTTTTGATTTTATTTAAAAAAGGAATCAATATTAATTTGTATCATTGGAGCAGATTTCGGAAAGGGACTAAGCTTTAAATCGCCCTTTCTTATTTGAGATGAGGCCTGTGCCAGAAATTTACAGACTTATCATGATTGTTACAGTAAATTATAAAGGGGGTAAACTTTTGCTAACTATAAATTCACATTTGCCAGATATTTATGTTCAAGACATTGAGTTGGCGGGTATTTTGATATAAATACGACTGCATTATCGATGCACCTCAGTCTTACATGGACTCGAACGATGCAAAGATACCTCCCGGTGTCTTAGTCGTTTATCATGATGAAGTTAAACAAATCACAGTCACGCATTCATACCTATACTTTTTAAAGCATTTTAATTTCAGACTATCAGTTACTTGATATGGTTAGGTTATTTATGAGGATATAATAGGTACAATTTCTATTCATACAATGCATTACGAGTTCATTGAGTTCTGTACCCAAACACGTTTATGCCTTTTATGATGGTAATGGTGATTTAATAAATAATCATCCATCTATTAATGACCCACTGTTGGGCACAGGGGTTTTCTCTCACAGAGATGATTTTGGATAAGATACTCACCTAGCTGATCAAATGCGGAATGGTGAGTTTTAACGATTATATGTTAGTGATAATAACCGGGATCAACGATGGCTTAACATGCTCTCTGAAGCAAAGAGATGGACACTACCAACTTCCTAACTGCGGCCTGAGGTACTGAATTATCCAAACAGATCAATATCTCTACTATTATTGGACTGATCCAAAAATCCTAACTTATAAAACCAACAAGTCAGTTATGTTATATTTATATCTATTTAAAATATAAAGTTGTTTGTTTAAACGCGCATATCTTAGAAACTAAATTGCGTTCTATAATCGACTTCAAAGGCCTTAAGCGGAACGGAATATAATATTTTATCAAATTGTAATAAGTAGTTTAGGAGATAGCAGGAAACAAATGAATGTATAACTAAAGTATCAAAAAAACAAACAAAATAGGTAGAATGCTTCAAGAAGTATGCTTCAGGTAACTCTTGTGCTGTCGAATAAAAAGCACATTAAAACACAAAACAACATGGCTTTATTAAATGAAATTTCCAAAAGGTTTTTTCAGTTTATTCGTTCATTTATTTAAATGAGACGACACCACAATCAAATCCTTGCTTGATTGAATCTCTACAGCCCGGAGCCGGGACGTTTGTATCACTCGACGAATTTGAATTCTATTCAAAACAATGAGTACAACATAATGAAATCGTAAACTCGAACATATTAAATAAGAAATATCATAGCAAATCATGTATTTTAGAAGGACGGTTGTTCTAAAGAATGTTTACTTTCACTTGGATGTCGTGAGAAGTCATTTTAAATAATATATATAAAATACAACTCCTGTGTGTTTGTATGGATGTGGTTGTTTCTCCTTTTGAAAGGCCAACAAACTTATTTTTTCGGTAGGTGATTTCAAGAGATATATTTTGCTAGTGAGGTCGTGACTAGGACTAATTCTGCCTAAAGGGACCAGGACTAATTCTGCCTAATAGTAGTAAGCTTTTCAACAATCACAATAAATTAATATTAGTGATGGATAAATTTGATGTGATTTCACGCTCTTAATATTTAACATGGAGAGTACTCAAAGGTGAGGTTTATCAGAATTAATCCGTAACATGATTAGCACAAGATCAGAAAAAGCTCTTTTCTTCTACGTAATATTTTTTCCTTTTCCGCAACTGCGTCGTATAAAATTTCGTGGGTACGTCCTCAACTCTGTCGTAGCGGGGCCGAGTAGCGATAATTTTGCGAAAATGGCCGCCTTGTCGACAGCAGAGCCTGCTCCGAGCTTCGCTGAAATAATATCCACGTTATGATTTTAGACGGCCAACCACTTAATGTACTTGAAGGTGACGCAAAATACTTAAAAGCTCGACTTAGTAACGAAATATGTAACTTTCGTTTGTTCTTCAACATGCTGAAAACTAAAGCGTTTATTTACGTTAGAACTTTTAAAATACTAATTTTGGCATTTGTCTACATGCAACATAAAGGCCACGCATTGCGAACTTTCTTTCCGAGTCGTGGCCGTGGGTTCGATTCCCACAACTGGAAAATGTTTGTGTGATGAACATGAATAATCTTCAGTGTCTGGGTGTTTATATATATATATATTTATAAGTATTTCTGTATATTATATTCATAGAAATATTTATCAGCTATCTAAGTACCCATAACAATAGCTACGCTTACTTTGGGGCTGGGTGGCAATGTGTGTAATGTCGTAGTATATTTATTTATTTATTTAGTCCAGCATATTACCAGCAATTTCGAAGACAAAATGAGGAACGATCTGGATGCTCATCGGAAGTGACCATCTTAAAGGAAGATGACCTACAACTACATTGACGGTACCCTTACATGTCCTCATTGTGCATGCATATTTCTTGGTAAAAGGGGGTATATAAGTAACATTAGGACACATGAGCGAAGCCCTAATATGAAATTTCTACAGAAAAAAAAAAGAACCAGCCGCTGTTGCCGGACGCGGCAGTGCAACAATGAAAACTATATATTGGTTATACTTATAGAATCTACTTCTACTCTCTCTCTCTCTACTTGCTCAAAATCCCAAATCCCTACAATATTTTGTAGAGACAAGCATTTGGCAAAGATTGAACTAAATAAAAAATTCTTAGCGATTTCATTACAATGCAATTATAAAATTTATGTCATATTAAATACTTTACAAGGTTTGAATTCGTTCATTGAGACGCTACCGTGATGTTATCCTTTTGACTTATAAATTATATTAAAATGGTGTTCGTTTATACATACAGCCTGAGCTTGACATACAGGTATATCATGCTGTTTCCTTTGAAAGTTTTTGCTAGCTGTAAACATCACTCAATACGATTTGTTTGTTAGTTTTAACGGACCTATATTTGTCAGTTACTTAGATTTCATTAGAAATTTCTAACATTATTTTAGTATTTTATCTAAAATATCACTACACTATTAATCTTTCATAAAAGTTGCATACTGCATCTACAAAATATCTTATAAATATCTATAATCTATTACAAAAGTTTTGAATTATTATATTTACTTACAACTTCTTTCTGCATTATTTAATAAAATCGATTTATGTTTTTGATAAATTAATAATAACAACTTTCCGTATTTCTATAGCAAACATTTTCGTCTCCGTTATTGTTTTTAAAAAATCCTGCTTTGCGGTCCTGTATATACATTACATATTTAGTAATTAATTCAGCTAAGGTAGCACCTCGTATCGAAATTAATTTTCCTCGGCTCGGCTTTCAGAAGTAATTATTTGAAAACAGATTGCGGCTGTCATTCAGAGCGACGCCGCGCTTCTGCAGATTATGAGCACTACCTATTATATTTCTCATCACCTGTACACCTATGTTCGCCTAGTCGAGGCTTTGATCAAAGGCGAAACTTTCGAACAGTAACACTGGCCGGTTTCTGAAAACATATTTTTTAGGTCTAAACAAATATAAACCATTTATCTAAATATTTCGGAAAAGTTAAAGAGCTTTTCTTCTTCTTATTTATAGTGAAAATCAACTAAGTAAGGTATCTTACCTATCCCTGAAGCTAATAAAGGTGTTTATTTAGATTAAAACAAAGACTTTTTCTGGAAAATAGTAAATATCTGTTAAACGATTCATAGAATAGGGAACGTTTGTACCTGTATAAAGGAATCCCAAAATTCTATTATTGATATGAATTGGATACCTATATGGATTGGATTACCTATTATATTAATTATATTATTATTTAAGTGACGAATAGTTTTTATAACTTAACCGAGAATTAACTTAGTTCTTCTAGGAAGTTTCTAGGATACAAAACTTTCGAAATTGACTCAAATATATTACTTATAAACAAAACTTCAATTGTCATAAAAGTAATCTTGGGCGAATCGTATCATTTCAACCGATATAGGCAGGCCTACAAATATGAATAAAGATATATTCAAATAATATTTTACGGCAATTCTTTCGAAATTCAATGCTTTAATAAAAGTCGTTGTTCAACACCGGAGGTTAAAATGTCAAGTATAATTTTGTGATTTCGCATTTCTTACTTCTAAATTGTTCTAAATTATTGTGATTCATATCCTGTTGAATATTCAACAATATTCATGACCGGCTCGTTAGCCGAGGGCCGTAGTTTTGTGTAAAGTATAGTATTAAACAGTATTATTATGGGGCTCAAAGCTAAAATACTTGATTGGAAATTAGAATAAATGAATTCATTTGTAGGATCATGGCTTCGTAAATTTTTGTAATAGCTGTGCCCCGTAGTGTGACCCGAGGAAGTCTTTACAAGGTGGGAGGGACGATATTTGCACACCACCCTTGAGAATTTGTCTTTTCAACTATCGCCGTTGGTTATTAGGGCGTAGCTAATTTATGTTTAACGTTATTATTTCTCTACTTCTTAACTAAGATAGATTTAAGGCAGGATAAAACTTTTAAAGTTTTTAAATCTTGTAGTAAAAAAAAATCATTTAATAGACTTTATATATATCTAGGCTTGTATTCGAATAGGCTTTTTTAGAAAGTCGATTATTAATCGACTTCCAAATAAAGCGTCATACATTGGGCGTTTCGTGTTGGTTTTAATTGCTACTTGTATATTTCCTTACGATCATTATAGCGTCGTCGTTCAGTGCTGGAAAGTGCGCTCTACATTTCCTGAAAGCAGCAAATAAAAAATAAAAACAGGAGACACCAATTAGCAATAACTCAATTTGTATTGAAGAGATTCACCACCTTATGGAATAGCATCTAGTTATAACTTTTTAGTTTATAGATAAGATATTAAACATATCTTTAAAATTTTGGCATTGCTTAAAAAACACAGTTTTAAAATTCCAATAAGATTTAAGAACAGCTAAAAATCTGATTGTCTTATTGACAGTGATAATAATATTTTATTGACCTTAGATACCAGCTTCTAATGGGAGTATTTAAAAAGGATTGAGCAGCGATAAATTGTGTACCGAATATACCCCAGAGGTTTGTTTCAGTCCGTGACAGAAAAAACGCTATGGGAGTGTTAGATATATCTCCGTGTCTTTTTTTTGTGGTCTTATCCCAATGTTATAAATCTATTTCACAAAATCAAACACTAAAGTTTTCGGAAACATCTCTGTCTATATGTTGGTGTTCATTTTTATTTTCGATCGCAATTATAGTAGAGAATGAAATATTTGTATTTTACAATAACTACTACATATTGACCAAGTTTTAAATATTATCAAAGTTATCATTATATTTCTATAATCAGCATTACCATAACATCAACCCATTAACGGCCCACTACACGGCACAGGTGACCTCCCAAATGAGAAGGGGCTAAGGCCGAGGGACACCACGAAAGCCCAGTGCGGATTGGTGGACTCAGCACACCTTTGAGAACATTATCGAGCCCTTTCAGGCATGCAGGTTTCCTCACGATAAATTCCTTTACCGTTAAAGCAAGCGATATTTTAGTTACTTAAATCACACTTAACTTAGAAAACTTAGAGTTGCGTGCTGAGATTCCAATTCGACCCCTCGAAAGTGAAGTCGAGCTCTTCACACTGGGCAGTTCCTACTGCTTCATTCGCTCGATATTTTCGTATCGAGTGATAATTTTTTTCTATACAATATTAATATAATATTGAAATGGCATCATTCTATGTCCCCCCGCAAGTTGTGCACAACAAACCAATTATATTTTGACGGCCTAAACGGACGGATACAAATATTCATCAGTCACCCATAACACAAGCTACGCTTACTTTGGGGCTAGATGGCGATGTGTATATTGTCGTTGTATATTTATTATTATTACTATTTTTTTTCTATCATTTATTATTTTTTTAATTATTAAAAAATTTATAAAAAAAAACTTCCACCCTCCGCTTGCGGGACTTTTGAATGCCCAAGCAACCGGTGGTCAGAGCACCAGAGTGAGGAACCTCCTCACAATACGCGCCGTTTCAAGGACTACTGCCTTCTGTATCCGACCCTTGATCCAACAACCAAGCGAAAGCTTCTTAAGATGTTGGTCGAAGCTTTTATTACTTTTATTATTATAGATAGACCTGATTGCTCTTAGTGTAAGTTTAAAACTAAATTGGAAACTATACAATAAAATAAGTATAAATTTCTATGTAAGCATAACGTTCTATGGACGAATGGAATATGGAGCACCAATGAAAACATTAGATGGTTTAGTGGCTGGAACTTAATACATAGAGCAATACGCGGCTAGCTTAGGAACAAGCAAAGCGACAGATTAATTTAAACAACTATGTACCTACATAACGTGCAACTCAATAAAACATCAATTACTGGCGAACGCAATGGTTCACAACGATCAATAATTTTGAGTGGCGTTCCAATCAAGACTGACCAAACAAATTTCTCTTTTTGTGAAGGGTACATACAGAACGGGCTGACACTTAAATTACTTGAAAGTTTGAACGGAGTTTTTAATTCAGATTTCAGTGTGAAAATATAAATTACTTTGCTAGTATGTAATATTTAGTTATAAAATACTGCTACAAGTTTAATCCCACGCCTTTTACATCTTTTGTTTATTTTTAACGAAACGTTTTCAATTTATTCAACTACATTTCCGCAACTGAGCAAGCACGCGAAATGAACATTATCATCAGCCCATTTGCATCCCACTGTTGGGTACGGCCTTATTTTTCTCATGAGAGAGCTTTAAGGATTGTTATGACATGTTAGTTATAGTAACCGAGACCGTTGCTTTAACGTGCTTACCCTCTCCGATTTTGTAGTAATAATTGACGGACCAAGGAGACGGCACACCTGATGGTAAATGGAAAACTATTGCCTATAAACAAAGCAACAATTTACAGGGCATGCAAGGACCACGTCCTACAACATGCCACCCTTTGCCCATCAATAAGCATGGCGGGTACTTCCCTGACCGAACTCTGTCACATGAAGCTCTACGACTTCTTATTGTTTGCTAGATGTTAACATCTATAGTTTATAGTTAAATAGAATAAACAAAATAAAAATAGTCTTTATTTCTAGAAACATGCAAAGCATTTACAAAATATAGCTATTACACAGTGGCGTGCATCTCATAGATGCAAATAAGCAGTGCATACCCTGACCTCAGGGCCTCTCAGACCATAAGGACGACTTAAAATTTAAAGATTGAAAAAAAATTAAACAATTTATAGAAAACTATAAAAGCGCCATCTAGTTAAAACCGGCCGCACTTCTATGTAAATCAATGGACAAGTCCCGTGTCATGGTTTAGAACTAAAATAGACAAACTGCATAATATTTCGACTATATTTTAATTTTGAGTTGTAAACAGTATCCCTAAATAAAAAGTAACGCTTTAAATATAATTTAAATCTCATAAAATTAGCTGGGGTTTTCACGATTAAGTATCCATTGCCGGGCAAATCGTTTATTCGTCGCTCGAATTAATGCGCCGCGCCGCCGCGGTCTCCATAGAAGCACGGCGATTGAATGCATCTGTCGTTACTTGTGTGCACCAGCACACATGGAAGTTCTGGTGTGTAGTGATATAATCGCGTGCATGCTTACACAATATTTGGCTCTTTCTATGTGTGCGAGTTTTCCAGGTTTCCAGTATAGGGGTTTCGCTTGTGTGCAAATCTTAAAAGCACTGCTTACGGAAATTTGAAATCCAAATGTATGCTTTGTTTTTTTATAAGCACAAGTAATTTGCTTTGTTTGTTATTGTTTAAAACGGCAATAATTCTTTTTTGTAGTTAAAAAATTTATCAATGAATTTTATTACATTCAAGGTCTTTAGAAATTTATAAGTACCTAATTTGTTCAAAAAGTATATTAAAATAACCAAATTAAAAGTTGCCGAATTAAGTTAAATAAATTATTAACGTATACCAGGTGCCATTGGTAACTGATGAAGTAATAGTCTTCAAATGACAACTTTTAATAGCATTTGTGTACTAAGAAAATATTACGGACATATTTTGACTATGATATTCTCATTATCGCTGGCGATCGCTCAGCGCCATTATTGTTTACCTTTTACCTTCTGTCATAACAACTTATATTCACCGAATTAGAATTAATTACTGTTTTTTCGTTTGCTGTACGGTTGTTTGTAAATAGTTACAATTATTATTGTTAACATTAACCTTTGTGACAGTGTACTATTTGTAAATGATTGTGAGGAATATTCTTAGTTTAAGAAAGTTCTTATATTCGGCGTGTGATCTGATGGTTCAGTGTGCTTGGAAAATGTAGGTAAGTTAAGAGCTAATTCTTAACTAACGTTTAATTGAGATTATTCTTAAAGGAAGGAATGCACCTACAAGTAGCGGCACGTAAAAAGAGCTCTCACTGACTTACAGAAACAGGCGAATAGCAGTGATCAATGTTTTGTTTCATTATTTATTTATAATAATACCTATGTTTGTTTATTGTTTACACTAAAAAACATTATTTAATGTAATTGCCGCAATGGCAGACAATTTTAAAAACTCGCTAGTCGGTCGTCTCAGAGCTTACTATACCTACTGGAAATAGGAGATGATGAGAAGATCTACATGGGTATCACAAACAATGTTAGGTTAGGTACCTACTCACAAATAAAATTATACAGTAACATCAAAATAGCATGTTCAGTACCTATTTTTTTTTATGCATACCCTGACCGAAAACCCTATGCACGCCACTGCTATTACATTAATTTTAGTTCGTCGATACCATTAAGAAAATAATAAAAAATATTTATAATATAAAATTGTATTAAATTACGAGTATGTCGAGCGTTTCAGATTGCCTATTGACAGAGGCTTCCTGTAGTTCCCGCCACTGTAACCTTTCATGCGCAACTCTGCGCCAGTTTTGCCCCGCGGTCTTTTTTCTTTCGTCATCTTGTATAACATGGGAAGATCATTCCTCAGTTTCTGTTGCGATCGCGCGGATACCAATTGTGAAGGTCTTTAAACAGAATTTCCTCAATTTTCTTAATTCAGATCGTAAATATAATTTAAGGCCGTCTCTCAATTATCTTAATTAAAGGTAGGTAGTAGTATCTACTTATTATAACAGGAAGTAAGAATCTTACCCCTATCTTTATACTTTTAATAAAGCTGAAGCTAATATCTGGAACTAACAGTCGGATTTAATAAGAGGTTTATTAAATCCGACTGTTAGTCTTGTATTTGATAGCCCAATTTCTGAAGAAAGCTAATTGCCATCACGCTAGGCCCTTAGGAGTCGGGAATGAACAAGTATACAGTATTAGTCCAATAATATAATAGTAGTAAAAAAAGTTCCTTATTTCTATTACAAAGTGTCTCGATAAAATTGACAAGGCCATATTAGATGAATGATTTAATTTTGACGACTAATTTAAATTTAGTAACGATTAATATTGCCTAAGTTGTGGCGTGGACTTAACTTTACTTATAACTATATAATAATACCTGTTACACTATAAATATTCCATTGACCTTTCTGTCTCTACATTGTTTTTGGCAAGCACAATATTATGTAACATTTTTTAAATAAACACTTCTAGAAAAGTTTGAGTGGAATTTCCAATAAAGTAGAATTGGAAACTTAATTTTGTTCAGAGCAAAGCTAGTTTTTAGCGTTTCTTTCTTTTAATAGAACAGAAAGGTGTATTTTACTAACAGAAACTGAGTACTTTCTGGCATTTAAGAACAAGTGAAAGTGAAAATCGATTTCATCATCAAAATGTGTCACACCATTTAGGAGGAGATGAATTAGAGATTACTCATTACACACCAAATCAGGTCGGTCGTAATGAAAATAGAAGACGTTTACCATGAATACAGTTTCGTAAGTTAATCCTCCAGTATCAATTAATGACATTTTGTGTAGTTTTGAATTGGCGATATAGTGCAGGACTTTTAACGCTTGTAACTTATCCTGCTTAACTTATAGATGCGAAACCTGAGCTCTAATGCAAATCACAGACTGAAACTTTTAGATTATAGTTACCCTAATATAAATAAATACAAAATTATGTTCATAAATAGCTGTTGCTGATATTTTAATGCAATAATCTATGCTACGATATTTTAAACGATACTTTGACGCACATGCAAGTCGTGAACATCAACTTCGCATTTTGCTTACTTTGGAGTTCGGACCGACCCAAACAGTATAATATTTTGCTTTTTTTCTCTTATGTTCGTTAGTTGAGTGTTAGGGGACTTTGTTTTCACTCTTTTTCACAAGGATAGCAGTACGGCGTATTTGTTTTTGTTCACGTAATTACATTGTTTCTCTCGTCTCACAGCTGTCATATTAAAATGCGACTGTTATATTTCTGCTTCGGCTCAATTCTTCAGCTTGCCAACAATTCTTTAAACTTAATTATGTTTATGGCAAATTTAGTAAACTTCGTTTTAGTTCGCATACATATTTTGCAAACGAAAACTCGTCCTTTCTAACGAAGAGGTAGAAAAAATATTCGTTTGAAGGAATTGAATATTAGTTGTTGTGACAGGGAAGGTAAAACTCGTGAGGAAACCTTCGAAGAGTTTAGGTAACATTATTGCATTATTGCTTAAAGATTTCCAATTTTATATGAAAATAAATTACAGCCTATGTTAGTTCGTTATAGGTTTGGGTTTCTTTTCGTGAAAAAAAACATTAAAATCGGTACAGTTCATTCGGAGCCTGTTCGGTACGAATTAACAAAAAACTCTTTCCTCCTTATAATATTAATAGGTAAGAATATGAATAACATTCATTTTATTACAATGGGGAAAAAGGAATAGAATTACCGAGACATAATCTTATTGACTCGACAATCCCAAACTCCAATGTCGAAGTATAACGAGAACCCTCTCATTATCCCTTTGCTCAGACCAGGGCATTAATTGGCTGCTTTGCATAACATATCGTTTGTTCCGGAGGATCCTATATATAGTACTACGGCCTGCGAATAAAGGAAAACAATGGTCGAAAAATCAAAATTCCATGACTTTAAAAGTTAATTCTCACATATCACAATCCCGTAGCTAATAGACATGTAGCGGTCGTACCTTAGTGGATAAGGCTTCGGCTTTTGTTTCGAGGGGACCGAGTTCGATCCCCAGCAGAGAAAAGTTGGAGATGCGTCTCTAACGTTTCGGAGTTATGCGCATTTTAAACAATATGACTTGTTTCGACGGAAAAGGAAAATATCAGGGAGTATGACAGTTATATTTAACCCATACTCCTGATCAGTTACTTCGCGACATCATACCGGAACGCTAGATCGATAAGCCGTGCTGCTAAGCGATTTAGCGTTCCGGTTCTTCCTCGGTAGGGTGGTAGCCACGGCCGAAGTCTCCTACTAGACCAGATAAATAATAGTTTTCCTAATCTACCAAACATAAAACCACGGCACTCATCGCTGCGCCAGTAAGGTCAAGAGTTAGGTCAACAAGATCTATGCTCAGCAATAAACAGCCCGAGGATTATGTATCAATGAAATATAAAGTATACTTCTTTCGAGTGTACACACTTTCGGATACACGCAACTATTTTTACTAAGTAGCTATTCATGCCGCACGTTTTGCCCTAACACCGGAACAGCCTCAGGAAATAGACTCGACAAAGGATGTATGTTGAACACGCAAGCAAAACACGTCCATTCCGAAGTTATTTTGTTACTTTCCTTCGCATGTTACGGGTTACGGACGAGCAATGCTCTGAGCTTTATTTCGTTAATTACCGCCCGTAGGACTGTCTCGCACCTGTTTTCATAGGCAGTGTTTACACTTGAAAGTAGACTTTCAGACTTGAATGAAGGAATCACTTTTATTGTACACTAAACATAAGGACACACAATATAAGGAGGAAAACACATCGTATACACGCGGCCTTATCACTACATAGCGATCTCTTACAGGTAACTATGGCGTAATAATCTTCTGCGAGACGCCTCTAAAAGTCTATCAGACATCTAGACTTGCAACTGTTTGTCAAGCGACTTCAAGTAGTTGCGAGTGCAATAAACTGCATGTGTAAACATATTCACATCTAATCACGATAGACCTACCTGCTTATCGTTCGTATATAATATTAGTCAACGACAGACCCGCGAATGGTCTATTTAAGGTACTATGAAACCAATGGGGTTTCATGAGTGTAGGCTATGTTTGTGGGATAACCAGTACCTGTTCCGATAATGAAAATAGAAACGAATAGCTCCACGAATAATCCCAACTTGATGTCTTCGTAAATTCCATTGCTGAACCTAAGTTTCATAATCGTTTCCATAATCAATTTCTTCTTTCATTGAGGGTTGTCTGGAGGAGATCGCTTAAAGAAATAAGACCGTATTTGAGCATTTTTATTTTTCTTGTATTCCTGTTTTCAATACATATTATTTTTATCCCTTAATTGTGTGCAATAAAGAATTTATCTATCTGTCTGTCTATCTAGCTAAATTCACCATTTTTTTCTTTTTTAGTTATTTAAAAAAAATGCAGAAATTGAGACGGTATGTAGACGATATAGTAAGAAGAAATACTTCCGCAAGCTTACGTTCTTGCAGGTGGAAACGCGGCCTTAGGGAGTGTTACTAAATTTTTCGACCCTTAATTAAAGACAACCTCTTGACCGATGAGTCCAGTACAATTTATTGTTCATGTTAGAGGTAAATTCTTTATTCTAACAGCAAAGTTTGTGAAATGACAAAACAGATTAAGTACCTTGAGTTTTACCTTAATACATAAAAGTACTTATCTTTACAAATAATATACAGAGGAAAGATTTTGTGTTGTTTGTATGCTTGTACCCAATAGGCTCCGAAACTACTGGAGCAATTTTAACCATTTGTACCAAAAGAAAGCTTAATTATCACAAAGTAACATATGAGATGAAAAAAAAAAATAGTGGCATAAAATGCTAAAGTGGGTTTAAGCCACAGTTAAACTGAACCACAGGTTTTGAATGAAATTTGGGCCAAACTATTCCTCGAATTCTAGGTTAGGTAGAAAATTTTATCAATCACAGAGCGATCACTTGAAGCACCAATAGCGGTTGTATGGAACGCTGGCGTCGATATACTGGCGACCCTCCCCTGTCCGAATGAATACTCTCACAATTAGCTTTCATTGCCGCAGCGTCGTTCAATAAAGCGTAACTGCGACCGATCTTCACAACATCGGCTAACTATTTATATTCGTGTATACAAGTATTTGAATGTGAAAAAAAATGCGTGCGAATATTGAAGGTATTGATGCATTCATATTGTTATTATAAAAGATATGTATTTTTCGTTACCCATGTCCACATACCCAATCAACTACTGTACCAATCTTGATGAATATTTGGCACAGAGTGAGTTTGCACTACGAACTGTTATTGTTTATAACTTGTAACTAACTCAAAAATTAATAACTTATGTCCAGCAACCACTGACCTATTTAATATATATTAATAGATTTCAGTGCCAGCAACCGAAGCCGTCAAATATAACCTACCAAATGTCACAGGTCAAAACTCACTGATCACGGTTTTATCACTATTCCATATGACGCCATCTAGCGTCGAGTGTGGTAATAATTGTTTCAGTAGCTATTGAGGTAGATTGCTAGTTTTACCTCTATATTTATACCTGTTATTTTGGTTAAACGTTACCTAATAAGTTATAGTTCATTCACGAACGCCTCTAGCGATAATCTGACGAAGTTTTAAATAAATAGAAGCCGAAAATATGAACTGCCGCATGGATGATGGAACAAATCCGTTTAAATCATTTTTATTCGCTGTAACTGAATCACCTGTGTCATATGGTCGAGCGTTTCATATTTCGTCTGTTACAATGGGAAAAATGTTTTGTTTTTACATTTTAGTGAAAATTTGAATTGGTTCGGATATATTTGGTACAGAAATATTATGGAAAGATATTCAAATTTTTGGTCGCATTCTGGATATAGTTCTAACATTTAGTTTGTTTGTTAAGTTGTGTTTGGCGAATAGCATTATTCTTGATTATTTTCATTCATCATCATTATCAACGTTCCCACTTCATGGCACGGGTCTGCTCTCAGAATAAGAAGGATTAAGAAGGTAGTTTACTATGCCGGCCAATTGCGGATTGGTAGACTTCCCATACCTTTGAAAATGTTATGAAGAACTCTCAGGCGCGCAAGTTTCCCCACGATGTTTTTTCTTCACCGTTTAAGGAAGTGATCTTCTTCTTCTTCTTCTTCTGTTCCTGGGCCTTTTCCGCACTTAGTTGGTCTGGGACCGTCCGTTGTACGTGTGGCCACTGATGCGGCTCCCCGCTGGATCACTCCAGCCAGCCGAGCTCGCTCCAGAAACTTAGCAGGTCGCCCAGGTCGCCGAGTGCTTCGTGGAGTGTTGCTGAGGAGCCAAGGTGTGCTGCGCGTTGTTCTGCTACTCCATTGCATTGGAGCATTACGTGTATCGGTGTTTCTTCCGTCTCCATGCATGCTCTGCAGAGAGGGCTGTCAGTTATACCTAAAATGGAGAGGTATTTGTTTAGTGGGCTGTGCCCTGTTATCATACCTACAACTTTCCTTAGTTTAGACCGATGTAGTTGCAGTAATTTTGTTGTTAATCGTGGTTTGAGGTCTGGTACGGCCTCCTTCGTGTGTTTGCACTCTCAAGTGATATTTTAATTGCTAAAATTTAAAACGTACATAACTCAATAAAAGTTACAGGACAAACTCCCCCCTAAAAGCTAGGCAATTACTGCGTTACTTACTCTTATCAAAGTAAGCACATATCAGTACAATCAAAACGACGTAATATCAAAAAGTAAATAAATATAAAATTACAATAGTGTAATATCCATATACTAAGTAAGAATCAGTCACACAAACCCTCCAAATCACTTTGTGTGTTAATTAAAAAAATTGCAAGTGTAGGTATATCACGTGCCGAATCTTTGAGGTAGCCAACGCTACCTTTCAACACGATGGCAATTAAAGCGTGTTGTTGTTTGATATTATATCATCGAGGATTTTTATTAACGATATACCAAAATTTTATTGCTGTTTTACTCGTTGCGAATCAATCATTTGGATTTACATAATTACAGTATGATTGTGTAATTGCGACGAGACAAAATTTCAGTGCATGAATTATTTCATATCGCTTAGTATAGGTATAAGTAAAAGATTATAAATGCACAGTGAGATTTTGAATTATTTTCAACGACATTAGATAAGATCTTGCATAAGTCAATGCAAGTTAGCATAAACACAATTTATGCATGTATACATTGACACGCTTGTATTGTTTGTGGCAACAACAGCCGACCGCAATTAACCCTCTCTGCGTTTATTTGCTTAATTGCTATTCACATAAGAGTTTGAATTAAATGCTAATCACCCTTAATTGGATTTTTAATGATTTGAATTTTTATTATCATCATCTTCGCCAGCTAACTAATGCCAGAGTGCTGGACATAGGTTTGTATGATAAGAATGTGATATTTAGAGCTTTTGAAACTTACATTTTCCTAATTTTTCATGTGCTGCTCAACACAAAAACACCCTAACCCACCGTTACGCGTTGCCCGTCTGCGTTATTTCTTAATCTTCGCTTAGCTGTATTTCTAACAGTTCTTTGTTTGGCTCCTACGGATCGTAGTTTGTAGCTTTCCTCAAACTGTGACTTTTCCAATGGAGTAAAAATTATGGAAATTCAACTATTAGTACCCGAGATTAGCCCGTTATGTTTTTAAAAATAAAATAAATATCAACTTTTCAGCGCTATTATTAGTACAGGTAATATTTTAAAAAGGTGATATTATTTAAACCACATATCTTTTTTAAATTTTCTGTGTTATTCATTTAACATTATATTTTTCTGATGCGTTGGTGAAACCGCAGCGTTAGGTTATGTTTTCGTTTGTTGACAAAGGTGATAGCTGAACGGCGTGTTTGCCTTTGTCGCGTAATTACATTGTTACTCTCGTTACGTTCCACACCTGTCACCCTTAAGAAGACTACAAACCAAACGGCACGCCGCCGGGGCTTGCAACGATGTAAAGCCGGCTAAAATATAAGCTGGGGGACAATTATTCGCATAGTAATTGAAGGCCAGTGGACTTTATGCAACGATGTAAATTAAATATTTGATAGAAGCAGGCGTTAACTTGCGGTATTCCGTGATGTACAATTATCATAATCATAACATGAATATTTGGTTAAAGAAGTTAAATTAATATTAAAGAAAATATAAATTGCACTGTACAGATTTTATTGGTTTTCAAATTTGGCCTATTTATCATCGGACGTAAGTTGAGTGAAAGCCAACGGCATAAGTTTGTATTTTAGCCTTACAAAATAACCTACATCTGTTATTTGTTATTTGGAATAGGAACATGAGAAGAGAAGATCCTATTATGAGCGATAAATATATTTTGAAGTGAAACTTCTTTTATCGGGTTTGGAATCGTTGTGATTCCAAACTCAATGAAACAAAAAATAAGTCCATAGACACAGAAACACATATATGTATAGGATTCAGCCAGCGAGAGAATGAGATAGAAACATTAGACGTTCTCGGACTCCATGTGTGTGTTTAATGCATGTGTTTGTTTTAAGTTTTAGTATAAGTGTGTGACTAATTTTTAACTTCTTGATAAATAAAATGTTAAAAGGTTTTATTCGTAGCTTTATTACATTGATAGATTACAAATTTAAAAATAAAAAAAATAAAAAAATAAAAATAAAAATAAAATAAAAAAATAAAAAACTTGATAAATTAATTTTAAAATTATGCCAATAACTAAAGTTGAAAAAATTCGTGAATGCTAGCGGAAAAAAAATGAAAATAAATTAAAAAAAACTGCTACGGAATGTGTATCCGAGAATTTGTCAAAAAAAGGTATTTTTTATTTCATGTTTCAAATAAAATTATTGCTACCATGTTCTACATCAGAGATCCTATATGGTGGTCAACAGAACCCATAAGTTCCGCGCACGCACTGCAGAGTTAAATTATACTGCTTTGTGTTATGATAATTATTGAAGGGAAATTAGAACTGTTGTGATTTTAAACTCGATGTGACGAAATGCTGTACGACCAAGAAAGAGACAGGCGTAAACGACACATGTATGGGAGGGAATGAGGTGGATAACATTACACATTTTGCTTTTTATTTATGTTAGCAAGGAAACCGAATAATATCTAGATAAAGAAACAAACACATAAATGTATAGGACAGAGTGAGATAGAAAATATTATACATTTTTTACCTAATCAAGTTACCATGGAAACTAAATAATTAACCTTACATTTATCCTAATAGTTCTGATACTCTACATCCACCTCGATCTGAATTTCCAAATTTTCAGAAGTTACACTTCTGTCTTGTGTAAATAAATTGGTTATAATAGGTTTTTTTTTAAATAATAAATTTTCAAAACACCAGTGAGGTTAGTTATAGTTTTTTTCGTACAAGTGTTAGGTCAGGTCAGGTTTAGTCAGGTCGACGTAAGTTCTCCGCATGAAATCCTCACTTGGTCAGCGTGAGATCATTTTAAGAGGAGACCCGTGGCGTATAGTGGGCCGGTACCTAATGGTTTGATTATGATGATGGTGATAAATATTGGGATAAACCAAACTTTGATACGCAATATCAATTCGATTTATACACGAACAAAATACTTTCCAAGGATGTAACGAAATTCGGGCGAAGATAACAATGCCGTTATATAGACCCTTTTGTTCTTGAAGGGTTTTTAACAGGGTAGTTTGATTAAAAGCGTCAACGTGAGAGACGCTCTCACACTCAACGCCCTTCGCCGGAGGCATGATAGCGCACGCGCCTCGGTCTTAAGTACCTAATGTGATTAAACTTTCGAGACGGTAGAACTAAGCTTAGGTACGTACCTACTTGCCTACTCTTCGACATTTTATTTCATGCTAGAAAATCCTGTGATACGTCTCAAGAATACACTACAAGAAATTAGAAATAAAGAACCCTTTACGATAGGCGAGTTACAAGCCATTCATAGTGACTATAATATAAATAGCAATACTAAGTACGATTCTTTTATATTATTTTTGGATTTATTTAAATTCATAAACTCTCATGAATTGAAAGTAGTTAGGAGTTCCCTCCTACTTAAGGAATAATAAAGTAAAATGTTAGACCTAGAGACAGACCTCGTTGAATAGAAGGATTAAAATAGTTTTCTTTTGAATTCCATAGTTTTAAAAAACATTACAATGAACATTTAAAATCAATTATATTACCATTCGTGTACATGTTGACAAACCATTTTAATAAATTATTCATCTGAATAGTTACGTTTCACGAAATAAAAATCTCTCGTTATGGCAGTTAACCATTAATTTGATATGACGAATTGACGTCATTTTTAACTCCGATGATTATTGTCGTCATCCGTGGTGCAGTGGCGAGTGATGTATTATAAGTGAAAGTGCAAAGGAAACGGGTTCGATTCCAGGCAGGTAAAATTTGGAAATATACGATTTTAGAACCTGACCGTGTCTAGATACCACCGTGTCTAGATACCACCGTACCGACAAAGACGTTTCACCAAGCGATTTAGCGTTTTCGTACGATGCCGCGTACAAACCCACTAGGGTTATGGGTTGTATATCATAACAGCGTTATCATTTTTTCATTGTTTTTATGATTATTATGTAACCAATATGGTGTAATTAAAATACAATTGCAAACGGTATTTTTGAAAATCATTTAAGGGATCATAAAATTTAGATTAATTTACCTTTTCCAACTGAGCTTCATAAAAAGCGGCATCAAAATCCGGCTTACGGATGTTTAAATTACAGATGAGCGCAAAATAAATAATTACGATATTAAAAAAAAGTATTCAAATCTCTTGTCCTTTTAAACCTCTGTTAAGATGGTATAGTAAAAGGATAACAAAACATTTAAAAATACTTCTCTGAATATTAAATTTGGTACTAAAGATTCAATTTTTCAAATGATTTCGTCTTGGAGTAATGGCGAGTGATCTTTGTGTAATGAAAATGTTATATCCACTTTTTAATGACCTCGTAAAAGGCAAGACGGCGTTTTTTATCATTTTATAGCATTCCGTGGTACATTACAGTTGTTAATTTCATTTGTTCTCTACCTACTATTTCTAAAGACATCGCAAATGATAAATTGTATTTTTTTTAAAACACAAACTTTAGTGGGAGATATGCAGACGGTTTCTAATAGAAGTGCAGCGCAGACCAATCAAGCCGCATTTGAACAACTTGTTGGGTCAGATCGTAAAATTCTTGTTGCATGTGATTGAGGAGGCGTATGGCCATCATTCTCATCCTATTAAAGTCTCACTTCTGGGAACTGGCCTCCTCTCTCATACCTACTACGCTACTACAATAGGGAGGGCCGGCTTTAAAGATTATACCTATACCAATGGATTAACGTGCATTTTGAGGCATGAAGTAGGCAACGCCAAATTCCGGGCTGATGCTGATTTAAACTTAATATTTATGGACTCGGGAATCGAACCTTGGAAGATGTGATCTACAGTTTAATTGCCACTAGGCCAACGAGGTAGACTTGCCTAGCATTGGCATATTACCAGGCAGACAATGATGAAGATATTAAATAAATAAATAAATATACTACGACAATACACACTTCGCCATCTAGCCCCAAAGTAAGCGTAGCTTGTGTTATGGGTACTGAGATAGCTGATGAATATTTTTTGTGAATATAATACACATAAATACTTATAATATACAGATGAACACCCAGACACTGAAAAACATTCATGTTCATCACACAAACACTCTCCAGTTGTGGGAATCGAACCCACGGCCTTGGACTCAGAAAGCAGGGTCGCTGCCCACTGCGCCAGTCGGCCGTCAAATATTCTTTACATTCCATAAAAACTCCAGCAATTTTAGTGCCGGATCTTGTTGTTAATGTTTGAACTTTTTTTTAATAATATAAAAAATTCAAATAATCTTTCAAAAATTCAACTAGCTTCAAAGATTTTTCTGATGCAGATCGGTTTTTTATCATTATCGCAACCGAGTAAAGAGGCACGAAGAGGGAGGAGGAAGAAAAAAAAAATAATAATACGATATTATTGATTTGGAGATATATAAAGTGCAACAATCAAAATATTCATCCTATTTTCCATTTGGCATTGAGCCATACATAAGTCTGGAGAAAGAACAGAAAAATCTATCGATGAAGTTACAATGTTAACAACATCATTAGTATTATGATATATGCTTACGTCTTCAGCCGTTTAAGTTTTGCAATGCATTTGAAGTTCGAATAAACTCGAATCAACCGTGGTTGGGACAAGAAAAAGACGGCGCGTAACGAAAAAATGTGACGCGTAACTGAAACATGTTACGCTAAATTTTTTTTTTTTTAATTCAATTAAAAATACAAAATACTTCTATTTAAATTAATCTCTATAATTCAATTTGAATTAAATTAAAAATACTTCAATTAAAATTAATCAATATTCATTACGGTTTATTGGGAAACCCACTTGCCTATATATGCCTTGGCATAGGCCTCCTCCATCCTTTGCCAGTTAGTTCTGTTCCTGGCTATCCGAGTCAAAGTGGGGCCAGTAGTCTCCATGATGACGTTATTCAAACGTCATCATGGAGACTATATGCGTGGCCACCAGTGGAGGATGCGTTTGCTTCATCATGCGTTAGTTGTATGGGAGTATAATATGGATAATGTTAAATTTCTGTAGGTACAACAATGACTGCTTGGCAGGGAAAATCATTACCGTAGTACTTCCCTTGACGAGCTCTGACACAAAAATTTCTAACTCTGACATAAAGACTATCAAAATAATGCCTGAGTTGTCATTTCGCATTTCAGGTTTTATCAATCGTCAAGTGTCAGCTCCCCCATCCCCTCTAAATGGACACACACTCAATTAGCTTTTATTACCGCGACGTCGTTCAATTTAACGCGTAACTGCGACCGCACTCCGCTGTCCTAACAATTTATTTTTGTATACCCGGCCCCGTTTTTGCGAAACCCTTTGACAAATTAGGCCTTAATTTTAATTCTTGTCTCGGCTTGTAGTCTGAAGTACCAATTTAAGTTTCTAGTTTCAACATGATTGTGATTTAAAAGCCTTAAATTTTGGATAGAAGCTGACGTAACTTTGCGGAATCCCATAATATACAATGAATTTGCTACACTCCGCGTCTCATAAAAGCATCAACTCAAAAAAGAATTGATGTCGTAATGAAAACCAAACTCTGAGGTTTCGTTAAGTTAGTTTTTAGGATTAATTATCAACCTCATCATCCGTATCCCAATGTCAGGTACAGGTGTCTCACTTAAAGTGTAAACAGTTTATGTCCTGCACGCACGCGGGTTTGTGAGCTTTACGATCACAGAATTAAGAACATACAGAAACCGTGTACATGACTAACATTGAAGCAACAAAGACCAGTCCACTTTATCAAGTAAGAAGTGTCCAGTCACTTCATTCTATTTAGCAGTTGACAGTAATTATTTTACTTCTAATTTTTTAAACGTTTACCATAAAATGGGAAAAAGTTTGTGAGCTACCAAATTCAAATAATAAAAATAATTCATACTTCGAACCTATACCATTTGTGATATTAGTGCTTTGTTTATCCCTACTTATCATTTAAAGTAGCGGCAGATAGACGTTAATTGCTGGACATAGGTATTTTGTAGGGAGTACCAAATTCCACCGTTTTGTGCCGCTAATGCCCAGCTGCTCTTTAGTATATGCTGGATGTGGTTTATCCACTTCGTTGAGCTATATAGATAACTCTGGTTCTTCTTCCCTGGTAGACCCCTAAACTATACTAATACTGCGCTCACCAGTGCAAAGTCGCCATTCCAACACCTTGGGACCCAAACGACGCGGCGATTGCCTTTTTAATTTCGTGACTCGTTGAGCAATGTTGGTAAATCTTGTATCTACGGATCTCTATTTGATCTCTTTTGTATACATCTAAAATCTCTCACACATTGTGACGCAAGCAATTAAATAAACTCTTTACTATGTTAAGTTACAAAAGTAGGTATTATACACGCCGTAATATTTGTGCACAATATTTTTTATTATGTTAAATATTTTTTATTGTGTTTATTATCTAAAAGTTAATTGAATACAGTGTAGATCAAGAAGAGGTTACAGAGGAAGAAAAATATGTTCATGGAACGTAGTAAAACGAACTGAATCGGATACAGTCTATCTACGTGTCGAACGTGTGTCTCGCAGTTTTAGTACTAATAAAGGTTGCAGTCTAAGGACCCATGCAGTTATTCCATGCCCTAAAACCTAACTCGTAACAGTAAGTATTAACTGCTACGCTAACGCTACACTACCGTTATGCTACTGCTACGCCGCTCTCGCGTAATTCTGACCAATGTACTATTGCCAAATTTTATCCTGCCTTTCACTTTCCTATATATAGCATTAAAATACAGTTACATAGTCGTATAGCAGTTGAAGCCGCATGCTGATCCCATTTATACTAATCTATCTATATATATATAATGAAAATGGTCTTCGTTTGAGGCTCAATCACGCCTAAACCACTGATCGTATCAACATGAAACTTCCACCATTCGATGCGAATTTTTTTCTAGATGGTTTATGGTTATCTATTTTTTGAATTCCAACATTCCTTCATTTTTTTATTGCTGTTTTACTTTTATGAACATTTATCCCGCTAATAAAAACAAAAGATAAGCATTTTCTCTTGATTCTTTTGTTTTCATGGATTTCAACAGAGTGTATTAAACGGATTATGGTTTTTTACATTCAGCTAAGAATCTACTCACGGTAGTGGAGAACGGCTGGACCAATTGGGCTTTTTTTATCTTCAGAATTGTCAGGAGAAAGTTTTGTATGTAAGAAAATTTTAAAAAAGCCCGATAAAAAGTTAAAAATTTCGATAATCGAAGAATTCCCATCTATATAGTCACTCACCACGAAATCTCGGGAACCATAAGACTTAGAAACGTGAAACTTGGTAGGAATATTACTTTTGCTATGTAGAGGTCAGCTATGAATAGATTTTAAGAAATTCATTCCCCAAAGGGGATTGCGGGGGCGTTAACAATGAACAATTCCCGTTTTTAAACTATAGCTCCTATAGACTTCAAATTTGGTAGGAATCTTCTGTAAGAGGTGTAGAAATAGGCTATGAACGAATTTTACGATAGCTCACCCCACAGGGGGTTGCGGGGGTGGGTATTAACAATTAATATTTTTAATTTTCCAGCTAAAGCTCCTACAAGCTCCAAATTTTGTAGGAATTTTCTATAAGTGATGTAAAAATGATTTATGAACATATTTTACGATATCCCACCCCAAAGAAGATTGCGGGGGCGTTAACAATGAAAATTTTCAATTTCGAAATATAGCTTCTAAAAATTCTAAATATGGTAGGAATCTTTTATTATTCACATAAAGAACATCTCAAAATGGATTTCAATAAAGTCTACTTCCGACAGGAATTGCGGGGGTGGGTGTTAAAATCTAAAATTTTTATTTCTAACCTGTAACTTCTACAGACTCCAAATTTGGTGGGGATCTTCGTGTATGTAGGGATATTCGTGTATTTCCTTACAACAATCGTCTTTTTGGCAGCGGAGAAAAAGTCATTGAGAGGTTTCAAAAACTTAACTTTACATGTAGCTATCCAATCAACGGACTAAGAATTTTACATTCATTTTACTTTTGCAGACTACATAACCGACGAATTCTTTTATTGGGGATCGCGGAAATGTAATAGATTAAAATGATGCATTTTCCAAGCTAAATAGATGTGGAAAAGAAATTTAGTTACTTATTCCAATAGAATTCATAAAATACATGCACAATTAATTTTCTATAAAAAATTGATGTCACGGAGAAAATTTTAGTTAACAGAAAATTCGTCGCACTTGAACCTAGACAGATTTCAACTTCACATATGAGACTTGCAATGACTTTAACTTAAACTTTCAATGCTCATTTCAAATTTTTTTATTCATGTCAATTATAATTAATTTTTTGAAGAAAGGCACGGAAATGATTGCACATTGAAAGTTACAATGAATATTAGTGAGAAAAATCACCTGGATGAAAGATACAGGCTAAATCGATGGAATTTGGAATTTGAGTAAGTCTAAACAATATCGATGCTTACAGTTCTATCCGCGGGGCCTATTTATGTTCATACAAAAATAAAAAAAGGAGAATAATAAAAATATGAAAAAAATAAATAAAAATGAAACATAAAATGTAATTTATTTCCTTTTTCAATTCGCCCAGCGAAGCGGTCTGGAAACGGCTAGTTCTATATATTCAAATGTTGTTTCAAATGTATTCAACCGATTGAACCTTTAGGTTTTATGCTGGGAGATCCAAAATCCATGGTCCTAGGCCGCTTGTTTTCAGTGGCTGTTAGCGGCTCGTTCGAATTCGTCTAACCACCTCGTTGGGGCCTTTGCAACGCTGCATTTACTGGTGCGGGGTCACTATTCCAATGCCTTGGGAGTCCAACGTCCATCGGTCCTTTAGTAAAGTAAAACATAACATGAGCCTGCATGCCTAAGAGTTCTCCATAATGTTTTCAAAGGTGTTTGAGGTGAAACCATCCGCATTAGGCCTCCGCGCCTTTTAGTAATCGAATGGGTTGTTAATGATGATGAGAATAAATTAACCCTTATATCTATATGGGTAGTACTAATACTGTAACGAAGAGAGATTTATTTGTTTGTTTTAATCGATAGACTTTGTGAATACTGAACTGATTTTAATAATTCTATTTCTGATTAAGTATAAGATTTTAGCCTGTTATAAAATTATCTATTATATATCCGAGTAGGCTGACTAAATATATATTAGAACTACTTTAGACGATGTATAAAAAAGTCCGGGAACCATATGTCTGGCTTAATAGCCAGCTATTAGTAGTATATGTGCGAGATCGGAGCAGTGATTGAGCCTAACAAAGGTTTCCCTTTCGGTCATGGTGATCAATGTCCAGGGACATTTTAAAACTACGCGGGTGACAGTGCAGAAGTGTGTGCACAAACATTCTCACTTTCATAGTCCGAAAGAGATCAGGCGTAGGAACGTGAGCTTATTGTGCTCTCCGAGGCTGGATAAGCTGACAAACTCCGGGCTGTGGCTAAGAATTTCTTGATTGAAAACCCCAATGACCAGGTCAGGCCAGTAATAATAAATGGATCGACCTGGTGATCGAACCCAGGGCCTCGTGTTCTGCAGTCAATCATGCTAACAAATTGACCACCGAGGCAGTTAAGCGAAACATAAGTAACATACAAATAAACAGACGAACTTCGCATTTGAATGGATGTCGACGCAATAAGGCCACTCGAATTACTACGCTACTTAGTATTAACTAACTAGTTTTCATAAACGTCAGAACGTGACTACATAGTACGAACTCTGTGATCGTGTATCACAGCTTGAAACGTGCCTAACATTTTTTTCATTTCAATGCAAGACTTACGGGTGTTTGAGAGCAACCCTTCTCACGAGCGAGAGGATGAAATGCTTTTTTAAAAGTGTCATTGAATAAGTGCCGTCTCACACTACATTCTGTAACGAACGGCGGAATCATTTTTACCACGGGTAGATTTTCATTACAAAGTGAATTGTGGTAAAGGGGAACGTTTGAGGGGAACCCGAACAATATCCCTTTTGTTAAAAGTTCTTTACAATATTCATTCCTATTATAAAATAGACTGCCTCGTGTGTTAGCATGCTCAAATACGGATCGTGAGGTCCTGACAGGAACAAAATAGTGTTTTTTTTTCAAATATTTCTCATCTATTACTGTACTATTTCTGAACAAACCCGTTAAGAATGTTACCTATTATTTACTTATTTAACTAATTGATATAATTTTTACCCAGGTATTACATTCAAGTTGTGGTGAGTGTATATACTATATACTGCCTTTCACTTTTCATTAAGTACAGTAACATACTCGTATAGCAGGTGAATCCGCGCTCTGATCCCATTTATACTAATTCTATATACTCAAATGTTGTTTCAAATGTATTCAACTGATTGACGTCCTCTGCTGGACATAGGTTTTTGCTGGGAGATCCAAAATCTATGGTTCTAGGCCGCTTGTTTTTAGAGACTGTTAGCGACTCGTTCGATTTCGTCTATCCACCTCGTTAGGGCCTGACCAACGCTGCATTTATCGGTGCGGGGTCATCCATTCCAATGACTCCAACGTCCATCGGTCCTTTAGTAAAGGAAAAATAACTTGAGGTAATATCCCTTTTGTTGAAAGTTCTTTACAATATTCATTCCTTTTATAAAATAGATTGCTTCGTGTGTTGCCATGCTCAAATACGGATCATGAGGTCCTGGCCGGAACAAAATAGTATTTTTTTTTTCAAATATTTCTCATCTTTTACTGTACTATTTCTGTATAGAACTGGTAAAAATATTACTATTATTTACTTATTTAACTAGTTGATATGATTTTTACCCAGGTATTACATTCAAGTTGTCGTGAGTGAGTATAATATAATTTACAGTTCTCTTTAGTCTGAAGTCTTGTAGAGCGTCGCTATTGTTACATTTCCTTGTACTTCCTAAGTGCATTGCCTGGTTCGAAAACCAATTGGTTGTGAATACACAGTATCAATATTATGTATTGGTTTCCTTATTTTCCTTTTCCCCTCTACAAATGAATAAAGAAATCATCCGTTTTATTTGTAATTTATTTACTGTACCTACGACTCATTAACTAACTAACTCCATAACGAATAAAACAGGTCAAGCCGCTGCTCCGTTGCTGACTGATTGAAAAATAAATCAACAAAAACTTACGCATTTATAATAATACAAGTCCTTGCTATGTTCATTCCGTTAAATGCGACGTAACTAATTAAAACGATATTAAATAGCGCTATTCTGTACGACGACGTAATATTGGATAGTAGCCGCCTCGGTAAAGGAATGAATGAAAATTTATTTCTTTATGCATTTCCCTGGAGACATTTTCCCGTCTACAAATTGACGACTTCCTTGCTAGTCGTTCCGACTATTCCACAATTTCAAAGATATTTAGTGACCAAACTGGTTCTTGTGAACTGGTTTTAAAAATTCCCTCTAGCGAAATGACGGATGTGTTGCAAAAGTAAATAATAGAATCCTCATGATGGCGACTGTTGTTTCTGTGCGTTTTTATTATAATAAATATAATATTTGAGCAGTGTTTTTTTATTTTTATGTGAACTAATCAGATAAATTTACTTATTTTCAAGTCAGCCGATAAAATAGATTTTTTTAGAAGTATACGTTTGTCCTGCGTTTTTATAGTTTAGTAGTAGTAACTCTTCATGTTATCTACAGAAAAAGAAAAAAATATGTTATTTTTATAAGAGGAGTCAGCACAGTTATGTTTGATGTTTAAATAAACAAAGTAGGTACGTAATATATGCATTTAGTTATATGTCGATGTATACAATCCAAACATGTTTAAATTAATTTAAATTTTATATTTTTATGTATTCTATGCATGCCAGTGTATTTAGTATCATAATATTATATATAAGCCCTTGAGTGCTGGCTTCCCTTTTGGTAAATGATGATGCAGTTTAAGATTGTCCTATATTTAACCTTATACTCCTATAATGTATGGTAGTTATACTAAACACATACCCCGATCGGCTTCGTTCAATATTTTGGCTTGACTTCTTTATCCGTAGTGTGGTAGTTAGCTACGGCCAAAGCCAACTAGACTAGAGCCGAGCGTTATTATTGCTTATTTGAACTCTTAAGTACGTTAAGTTTGTTACGTTATTATATGTGCGTAAGGCTATACTTTGTCTTTTAACTGAAACGGTGACGGCCGTAATTAGAGCAAAGAGCCTTCATTTAGGGCTATAGCGTAGCTTACGAACTATAAACACGCTTACTGCTTGCAACATGAGCGCTAAGCTTACATAAGAAATTACCCTCTACGTAGAATAAATAATTGCATAAGTTTCAAGATTAGTACTAACGAGTTTATGCATTTAGTTTGTGCTGCTTATAAGTTGACGTTATATTAAACTTGGGTAAACAAATTGATTAATTTTATACTTTCTTTATTTAAAATGCAGTATTTTTTACAACATAATTTTATTTTAAAAATTAAGACTGAATCAAAACTCACATCTGAAAGTAATTTAAAATATTTAATTAAAAAAAAATGCTCATGATATTAGATTGATTACTGGTGTAGCTGGGTGTTTATCTATATGGTATAAGTATTTATGTTATATTGTTAAAATTATTCATCAGTTATCTTAGTACCAAATACACAAGCTACGCTTACTTGGGACTAGATGGCGATGTGTGTACTGTCGCAGTATACTTATTTATTTATTTTTATTATTATTTGTCATACCCAAAAGCCACAAGACAAAAGAAGAGCGGAAAACAACTCTCAGGCTTCTATTAGACGTGTTAAGCTACAATTGTTTGTTAATTTAAAGTATTAAACGACAACTGAATAAAATATAGTTTCAGTAAGACTCAATACATACTAAAGTGATGAAAAGTTTTATCTGTGGAAAGGGACTGCGAGTACAAATACTCCAAAGACTCCCTTGAATATTGCTGTCACTATATAATAGGACCTTAGGGTTCCGTGTTAGCGATTTATCACTTCTATCTGAATTTGTTTCATTCTACATTATGTAAATGTTAGCAGAGCTTTTTGTGACAGAGTTCGTTTAGGGAGGTACGAGTACTACCGCCAAGCTTATTTTTACCGCCACCCAGTATGTATATAGCTCTCACTAAACGGTATGGCGGCGTTCTGCTCTGAAGGACGTGGTTGCTGGTATGATACCACCCGCATGAGGTACCTCAGATTGATAAGCACGGGGGGCACTTTTCGGGATGTGTCCCTTGCATACCCTGCAAGCTGTTTTTCTGTTTAAATGCGATAAGTCATCAGATCTCCTTTTGCCCATCAGTTACTCCTATAAAAAAAAAAACATTTTGCTTGTTAATTTCTCCTGTTTGTGTCCTCATCGCCATAATACTGCTGAATTGACTTTTCAGCTAAGTTTCATCAAAATCAGTAGCAGAAGTATTCTACTCCAAGTTATTGCCTATAGCATGTAGAATATTTAAGAGGAATGTATTCGCTGATTTTTATCATATTAAGTAGAATCGACCACACGTGACTATTATTATAAATACTAGTGATCCCGCAATGGTCAAAATTCGACCATAATTAATTTAAATACTAAATTTCAACTTTATAAAGGTTCGATTATACTTGTATAATATACTACACTACTTTTATCAAAGATTTTTCCAAGACACTGTCACTGACACTGTTAATTGCATATTTCTTTCAAACAATTTATAATCCAAAAATGTTTAATAAAGATACTCTTTTACATATGCGCGTGTGTGTCAAATACGTGTTAGTGTGTGTAATGTTATTATTGATATAATATATTAACTATGCATTAAAAAAAATGTTTTCTCTATATAAACATACTCTTTATAAACTATAAATTTGGGAAAATTTTAAAGGGGTTAAAAGGTTTTGCTTTACATATTAATATAAAGATTATTATCATCTATTGATGCAAATGTTACAACAAATACGTTTGTATAACAAGAATTTAGGATTCACCAGGCGGTATCAGAGTTTGTAAGTAGTGTGTACTACGTACACGCGACATAAAAAAAGAGACTGGTCTCGTGTCCCCAAAGGTCCACGCCAATACACCTTCGCGTGTTCCGTAACGATATGGCACATTGGAATACAAATGTGTAAATCTCTTAGATTACTATGCCTGTGATGAGGTTCAGTAAAGTTTAAGCGCTACTAGTGGCGTGCATAGAGGGTATACACAGAGTATGCATATGATATAAAATTAAGAAAATCTTCAGTACGAGCTAAAAATACTTAAGGCCTTAGCCTTTTTATAACTCTTACAATGCCTATTAATGTTTTATCGAGTATCCAGTGGCAAAAGCGGTTTATAGATATGAACACTTGACTTGTTGTTCTGTTTCGTAGCACTAAGAAGCCAGCGTAAAATTGACGTATTTTGCAGGGCATGCAAGGAAAACAATACCCCTTGTCTATCAAGCTGAGGCGTAGCTGTTGAACCTTGTGTGCTTGTAATGCCACCGATAACCACGCCCTTCAAACCGTAACACAGCAATGGCGCTTGGCCATATAAATAAGCATAACCATAATACTTACCCGACGAGTTCTGTAATAAAAAGTTCTACTAATACAATATTCAAAGCAATCTCCTCTACGCTATCATATATTTGACCATCTATAAGGTTAATAATTGTCAAGGTATATTCAATTATTAAATGTTACAGTTAATTTATAAAGTGGCTAAATAATTAAACTTTTGATAACTATAACTTCATAATTGCCAGATATTTATGTTAGTGATATTGAGTTGGTGGGTATTTTGATATAAATACGACTGCATTATCGATGCACCTCAGTCCTACATGGACTCGAACGATGCAAAGATACCTCCCGGTGTCTTAGTCGTTTATCATAAAATATAGTGAATCACTTAGAAATGTGAATCGCAAGTTGGCAGGATTTGGTCCAACATAGATGAACCATACTGCATAGAAATCAGGCCATCTTTTAAGGCCACAGATAAACAACGTTTCTAACTTACAACACCACGTTATCACGTTGAAACTACGCAAAACAACAGATATCATAAACTATGATCCCTTTTGTACGTGACTGTATTGTCATAAAGTCTATAGAGTCGGCGCTATGCGTGTAAAACCAGACTATTATTCACGCTCACTCATGGTACACTTCACATCGTCTGCGTATGCGAGTTACATCGCGTACCTATTGTTGTTTTTAATTTCCATTTTTACGTTGCCATACATTTATACTAAGAGCTAAAGTAAGCTCTTCAAAAGAGAAATCTCATTCCGACACTAACCCTACCCTAATGATATGAGATGTTCCTTACGTAGACATTAATGCAAAACATGATGCAATAGTTTTTGACTAGGCATACATATCGTGTTTAAACAAGGTTTGTATTTGAATATTTATGTTTAACTACAATACACTGGTAAGTTTTACACACCTACCTACAGAACTAATATTTGATAATAATTATTTAAGCCCGCAAATGCGCTTTGTAGCAGCTTTGTGGGTCAATTTTATTTTCTCACTACTACCCGAGGGGATGTCTGTGCTCAGCAGTGGGATAGTAATAGAACGACTCTGTAAACTTGCAAGTACGTACTGGAACTCTAAATCCCTTAGCACCATTTTGTTCATTCATAATTATTAAAATTGTGGAGTAAACCTCAATACAAATAGTGGTACGTGCGCCGTTATTTGTCTTACGGGACCATGAATCTTCGTTATCTTTCAATCGATGTCAATCCCTTGACTATTGAGAGAGAAAAGGAATAAACTCAAGGTTTGTCATTGCCTCCATCCTCCAACTGGCAGTTTTGGCGATATCTCTCCGTTCCTTTTCATAGAGACTATTACCGATTGTATCATTTTCACAATAGTCTTGGTTTTTATAAGATGACTTACCGAATCTCACCTAAATGGGAATTTCTATTATAAAACAACAAGTCAAACATATTTAGATTATCTACTTATTAAAGAAGTTGGGTAAATATTCTCTCTTGCCTAGAATATCCGACATTTATAACGATTGCGTTAAAAAACAAAAAGAAATAGACTTATTTCATAATAAATACATTGACTTTAGGCGTAAAATTATTGACACTTTTATTTGTACATTGAGTTCTTATGTTATCAAATATTTATTATTATTAATAAGCTTAAACAAACTTGGATTCTAATGTTTAAATTTTAATTTTTAATTGTATTTTAATTCTATTTTGTTTTTAATATTATAACCTTACTAGCTGTTGCCCGCGACTTCGTCTGCGTTTGATATTGTTTTTAAAGTATTCAGTATCGCTAAGCCTTAAATGAGTATAGTAGTATATATATAACATGTGACTGTCAATTAATTATAGATAAATAATTTGCAATAAAATAAAATTGCGACTATAATTAAAGATCTAAGCTATCCTATCTCTTAAGTTGGACCAGACTGCTCACGGTGTGCCAATTTAATTTAAAATCGGTTAAGTAGTTTAGGAGTCCATTGAGGACAAACATCGTGACAGGAGTTTTATATATATTAAGATTAATTAGTATGTAGTAAAAATGTAATTAATGTTGAAATTATTTGTAAACGTTGTGAAAACCTGTAATAATCTGAAAAATCTTAATATTTTATTACTATAGCTTATTTTATTAACGCACAATTGGATGCCCACAACTTCATATACAGAGACTCTCTAATATGCCGTATGAGTAAGAAATTTTCCCGCGGTGATTTCCTAGGGATACCAAGCTACAACTTGAAAATGCAATCAAAGATATACTTAATTTTAATAATACTTTAAACTTTTTGTAACGATAAATTGACGGCCGATTTGGCAGTGCCCCTGCTTTCTGCGTCCTTCTGAGGCTTTGTGATATGCGGTATTTGTGACATGAATGTTTTTCAGTGTCTTTGTGTTTATATATAAATTATAAGTATTAATGTATATTATTCATGAAAATATCAATCAGTTATCTTAGCACCCATAACACAAGCGGTTACCTTGGGACTAGATGGCGATGTGTGTAGTGTCGTTATATATATTTAATCATTTAAATCACTTGTAAACGTTAAGATATTAAATCATAAAACTTCTATTCAAACGATTGTTTCGAAATTTCCAACTAAACGATTCCAAAAATAATATGCACTTTTGAAACGTCTAGCCTATCTGTTTATAGTTTTTCTACTTCTTGTTCGAATGGTAGATTATACCTAAAAGAATCTGGCTTAAAAATTAACGTGTCGGACACTATGCACACGATGGCAGCGCAATAAACTCTTGTTAGAAATGGCAGTTTTCAAAATTAATTTCTTTCAAGTATTATTACTCTATAAGCACTTGTGATTTGAGTATGTTTATAGTAACTAAACTCGGCCGAAACCTTTTCTAGAAATAATAAATCATATCTAATTTAACTGGTTAAAAATATGAGATCATATAGTTACTTTAGGGACTATGTATTGAAACAGGAAAGATTTAGAAGGGAAAATTCTCAAATCCGTCATTTACGAGTATTTCTCTATCGGTGTTCAATTTCCGGCAGGAAGGTGGTGTCGGGTGAAACGGTAACTCTATTGGCTGTGTAGTCTATTTCTGGATGGAAGGAGTTCCCCGATGGCACGATAACATTAAATCCTCAAAAATATTAGGTATACTGTACCTGTGGAATACCTGCAGAAGCACGCATTCTAGGACTATGTAGCTATACATTTCTATAAGGTTTGTATTGGGATGTATCTAGTATCTTGATTTGTTTGATTGATTGTTACGTGTGTTCTAGAGTGTTCCCTGAGGATACTTTGGTAGCAAACTGAACGAATCTATTGGTAAACTTATATTTCTACACAAAAAATGAAGCTTGGAGAAAATGTGGAGAGTTCTTATTTTATAATGCACATTTTAGTAGAAATAGAGCTTTGTTTTGTTTTGTTTTGTTCTAAGCTACGTTGGATATTTTAACAGTGTGCTGGTCTAATCGCAACAATTTTCTTGCTGTCATTGAATGTGGGTATTCAATGACAGCAAGAAAACTGTTGCGATTGGTTGGGATTGGTATCGAAAAGAGACAATAACAATTCTTCTCTCGATGACACTCTTGGCTACTGCTGTATGTAGTTAAACGTAATGTGACACTACAGAGAGGCATATTCGCCCAGCGATTCATCTCTTTAAATTAGGATTTAAAAAAAAAAAGAGCTTCTGTTAAAAGAGCTCGTCCGGAGAAGTACTACCGCCATGCTTGTTTCTGCCGGCAAGCAATATTACTGAGTTTGGTCTGAAGGGTGTAGTTGTCGGTATAATACAGGCACATGAGGCTTAACACTTGGGTCTCGTATTAGCGAGGCGGCACGGCAGTAGGTCCTTCCCCGGAATAGCTCTGTCACAAAAACCTATAATACTACCACAAATATATGGACTACTTTATTGCAATGCCCTTTTTTTATACAGAGAAAATGCCTGACGAATAGCACTCCGTAGGGGAAACGGAGTAGTTATGTGGGACTTGCACACACTAAAAACTCTGTGTGTCCCTCGATAGACCTATAAGTGAGAGCACGGGGTTCACTTGCGTGTTCACCGCACTCTTGCCAAGGTTTTGACCCCCCAGTTTATTGCAATGCCCTTACGGGGCGTCATGTAATCTCTTATATATGTACATTAAAGCAGTCAGTAACTGAATGAAATTTTAAATTAAAAAAAAAAATGTACGTAATCTTAAAAGTGTATAAACCGAGTCTAGGTCTAACTAAAATGAAATACCTATACAGTTTATTTAGTGCCTATGAAGAAACAAAACAGCAATAGAAGTTTCAAGCTCCAATATCAAAACAAAAAATTCCACCTGTATTTAGAAAAATGCGATTTAGTTCGAAAGAGTTATTTAGTGAATATGTACCTACCTAATAAATTTAAACAGACGCTGTAAGGGTTAATAGCGGGCGGGCACCGTAGCCACAAACAATACAAGTGTTGTACTGTATACATGAATAAGTTGTGTTTATGCTACTACTTATATTGGCTTAGCTAGATTTGATCCTATTAGTGAGTAGATGAATTTGGTCAACCGGAGTGCCAAAGGAAATAAATAAGGAGTCTATCTATGTTTATTCATTCGATCTCGTCAAAGTTGACTATGATATTATGTACCAATATAATAGCCTGATGTTTTCGCAATCGTCACGTCGTCTCACTAAACACTGATACGTTAAAGTACAATGAACCTTTCTTTTTACCGCCTCATGGTGGGGCGTCAAGCGTCACGGGGATGTGCGGAGGTTATGTCAGACTCTTACTGACTAACATCACATGCTGTTCCTCCTCACCTAGAAGTTAGAGGCGTGCTACAACAGCAGTACAACAGCCAACAAAAGAACCGCACTGTGGTGATGGACAATCCGTTTCCATCGCCCGCAAGTCTTCGTCGCAAACGCTGTATTACCGATCTTTATTTTAGAAGCGTTCCGCTAAGAGCGCTGTTTTTAAAAGTTTTGACGAAATGTCTAGTAAATATTATAGATGGCATTAAAGTTTGAAGCTACTTTTTCTAAGCTATTTTCACAGTGTAAGACCAGGAAAAGTCAACTATACTACTAAGGCCCTCACACTGACGTTATGCGAGCGTTAGAGTTTCTTCAACGTATGCGAAAACGCTGCACAGACAGAAAATAAACGCCAACGCTTGCATAACGCCAGTGGAATAGGTGCCTTAGTTAAGGAGTAAGGGGAGTAACTAACTACTACTAACTAACTCGCTTTATTATATTAGTTAGGATAAGGATTTTGTCATAAAATATTTCAGTAATTATTTTAAATTTTACTTTTTAATTGATCGTCACCTAAGTTTTACAATTTTTTATGCATCTCACAAAGTAAAGCCAACTTTTCTCATTAGTGGAACAAAACATTTGCAATATTTTGTTTTGTATAATTTCAGAATGCTGAAGAAAATAATGTTATTAAAATGTATAAAGCAAGGCTTTTAAAAGTTTTATACACAAATACATTGGAATAAATGTTCCAGCAATTTGAAAAAGAGTATAAAGAAGTTTTCATAATAATTGAAAAAAAATAATCAAAATTACAATCCATAAAACGAGCAGCTGCAACGCTTAAGCCGCGTTAGGTAATCTCACATAATATGTATCAACTTTGTCTTTGTCAAAGTGTCTGTAACTAACTAATTAACGCGACGTTTGTTCTCAAAATTAGCAGTACAACAAGTACTGCTAATTTTCAGAACAAACGTCGCGTTAATTGTATGAGTGTACCTATAAATCAACACCATAATATTACGTTGGGCTATGCACCCATAATGTATAGTTTTACAGACAAACGAAATTTGCATTAGAATAACATGTTGGTACTGTGTAACAAGAATAAATGTATTTTCTTTAATTAATAATCTCATTCGAATGCATGAATGAAGTGGTAGTTTATCGAATTAATTCATTAGAAAGGATCATCGCATATTTAAAAGGTCCTGCTTTCGCAGAGTTCAAATAAAAGACTAATAAACAAATGTATTGATAATGTATTACTTTAGGCCCACGATGTTTGAAGCCACCATAAAGCATTATTTAAAACAATAATGTTATAATACTGAGAATATTATATATTTTTATTTTCCAGAAGCTTAAGTTCTTCAATGTTCTGTTTCTTTATTTTCAATAGACTCCGACTTAAGATCTAGAGACTTAACTAATTACTACTTGAAATAAATAATATTAGCACCTATTTGTATTAAATATAATGTTTTCCTTTTCAATTTTGCTCTTAAGAGTAATACTTCAATAAGTGTCATATTTATTGTATGAGAGTAATAAAAAAAATTATGAATCTTAATATATTTAGATAAGAACAGCTAAAGGTTTTGACACCTGACAAAAGTATCATGTAATCTGTAATTTAAAATTTGTAAACGTACGTACAAAATTCCCCCCTGCCTTTTAGGCTTCGGCTCAGAGTGCACGGAAAATAAATCTCACATACTTACGTAGCTCATTTCCTTAGTAATGAAGTTATAGTCCGCGGCACAATTTCCCATTTCCTAAATTCTTTTTGCATTATATCCGCCCTCTGCGTCGAAAGCCAGTTCCTTTGTGAGATTCATCCTCGTCTGCCTTTCTAATTCCGCACCAGTTTTACCCTTGACTGACATTTACGATCTCTGCATTCCTATTTTTAAGGTTCCGTAGGCTTACTAGGTACTCTTTCAGTGTCATTATGTCTAATTGTAGATCTTTTAATCCGTCTATTAATACGTATAAATAGCTTTTGTTCAAGAGCTCGCCTAGTTTTTGTCGCCAAGCAGCATTGAGTTCTGGTCTGAATAGCGTAGTTGCCAGTGTAATTACAAGCACATACACCTTCATACTTAGGCCTCAGATTGAAGAACACAAGGCGGCATTTTCTAAGACTTTTTCCTAGCTTGCCCTTCGAAGGGTTTGCTTTGTTTTATCAATGATGTTTTTCCACTTACCACTTGGTCCGTCAGTAATAATGTATAAATCGAATGTAGAAATACGAAAGTGAGTTTGTTGGTTTGTTCTTTGCCGGTTTTGTTAGAGATAGTTTATGTGCCAAATCGTGAAACAAGCCTTTTTTTCCAGCAAAAATGAATGTTTCCTATGGAGTAGACGATAGATCTAAAACGAAATTCTATTATTAGGTTCTTACTCTAAAATGGCGGAAAGGATTTATTTTCAACCCATTACCGGCCCTCTACAAGGCCGCTTAATAATGAACGATTATGTGTGGAACCTATTAGATATATTTTAAATGCAAAACCCAGTCGGTTGGTCTTTGATGCAACAACTTTTGCATTTATCACATCTATTTAGGAAGAAGCGGGCGTCCGCATACCTAATATCTGATATCTTTATCCGAAGGAAAACAGATTACTAAATAACACACTCAACGTATGTCTGATCAATTGTGTTTGTATTCTCACTCCATAGTCTTTAACTTGATTTCCGTATTTATACTCAGTTGTCACGGCTAAAATGAAAACAAGTTTAAAGTGAGTTTCGTAGATGGAAAATTCACACGGAAAGTCATTTTCATATCCCTCTGCAAGCCTGGGCTTGGAAATTTCAAATTTAAAGTGCTTCCTGTTGACGCACCTCTACGGAATATAGGAGAATATCACAACCACGGAATTGAGGATGAGAAATGCAAAATATGAGCTATTCTACGAATTGACAATACTTTCACAGCTTTATTTGTACCTACTTATTATTTCACTTAGCTCACTTTACTTAACTGTCTCTAGTGGTTAGCATGTTAGACTACGGATAGCAGGTTCGATTCCCCAGTCGAGTTAAAAATTAGAAGAAGTTTAAAATTAGAAAATTAGCAGTATCTAACCCCGTATCTCGCAGATCTCTTCTCGGTAATTATTACTACGTTGAGTACTTTGAGTCTATATACTTGGTAATAAAACATATTTAACAGGACTAACTCTCGCCTTTTGTCTGTGGCCGTCCGCAGATATAATCGGAAGACACAATATAAGTCTTCTGGCTATGCTAGCCGTGGAGTAGGACATTAATAGGCTAATGCCCGTTTTTAACTAAACCTAGGCATTGCCTGAATCGAATGCCTAATGATTAAGGCATTGTTTATAGAAAACGGTTCTCCAACTCCTTTGTGACAACTATTGTTTGTACATTAGCTGTTCACTTAGGAATCTCCTTAGATAAGGCTTTACTTACTTAGGCATTTACTAGTTCGTCGTTTATGATAAGGACTTATTTATTTATTTATTTAAGTTTTTTTTATAGTTTTTTTTTTTATTTTTATTTTTATTTTTTTTTTATTTATTATATTTATTTATTTATAATTAAATGCTATTATCAATGTAATAAGGCCAAGTGCAGACCTAAAGCGACCTATACTCCTATCGTACTATCATTATGTTCAGGTAAGATTAGTGTTAAAACGAGACAGATTTATGTCAGACAGATAACATCTTTGTTTAGTTTTAACTGTTTCTTATTTATTTTGCTAGGCTTAATCTATAGTAGGATATATAAAGCGTATTTATGCTTTATATATCTCAACTTTAGACTAAGTATCGTTCTTCAAGGATTTTGTTCCTTGGAATGAAATGCTATTAAAAATAGCCATTAAGGATAACAATTAATTAACCTACTGCCACGAAGACCAGCAATCGCATAGCTTAATGTGTATCTAAAGCCGTTATTGTTGATTCCTAAATAGCTTTGGGTATTAGAGAAATTGTTTTATTATTCCTGTGATATTAAGTAATCATGTATTTTAAATTTTGGTCTTTTCTTAAAGCGATGATATCCCAGTAGGTAGGACTGCACGTATCCCAAGACGCACCTCTAACTTTTCTAAGTTATGCGCGTTTTTCAAAAACCATTAAAATATCACTTGCTTCAACGGTGAAGGAAAACATCGCGAGGACACCTGCTTGAGAGTTCTACATAATGTTATCAAAGGTGTGTGGAGTCCACTAATCCGCACTGGGCCAGCGTGTTGGACTACGGCCTTAAGCTCTTCTCATTTTGGGACCAGGCCCGTGCCCTGTAGTGGGCCAGTAATGGGTTGATATGATGATGATGATGATGATGATGATAAATGATAAGAAGTTAGTGAGTTAAAATAATTTTTATAATAATTAATTTCTTTTTACCGAACTTATTATTTCAAAATCACTTTAACATTATGTTCACTGTTTAGTAATGTAAATAAAAGTAGGTTCGTTATTTATTTAATTGCAATAAAGTTGATTATGTATAGAATATAAAATATTTGTAAATTTAAATCACTAACATTAATGATTGCTGAAATAAGAACTTTTGACAGACGGACGAAGATGAAGGCTCACGAAGGGTTGTTTTAACCATTTTAGCATCGAACCCTAAAAAGGTCACATCGTTTTGGGCTGTTCATTTATAACTCCTTATATCCTTCATTTATACCCTTCCTGCTTCCGTTTTATCCACTACCTATATTAAGTCCTTATAGATGATGACAAATAAGAAAAAAAATAAAGCATCTTATATAGCAGGCTCTATTCAGGTTTCAGTCATCCAGTATTATTAAAGTTAAGTTCTTATTCGTTCATCATCGTCATCATGTCAACCCATTACCGGCCAAGTAAATCGCAAGCCTGGGTCTCGTCCCACAATGAGAAGAGTTTAGGCCGTAGTCCACAACCCTAGCCATGTGTGGATTGGTGGTCTACACACGCCATTGAGAACATTATAGACAACTCTCAGGCATGCAGGTTTCCTCACGATGTTTTCCTTCACTGTTGAAGCAAGTGATATTTTAATTACTCAAAGCGTGCATAACTTAGAAAAGTTAGAGGTGTGTGCTGCGATTTGAACTCGGCGCCCCGAAAGTGAAGCCGAAGTCCAGCTACTGGGCTATCACTGATTTTTATTGCGCTTCTACGTCAATAGTTATGTTTTCGATTTAAAAAAAATATAAGTGCTAAATTATTACACCTTTTTGAAAAATTAATACCTTATTGAAGCAGAAAACTTCAAAGATCGAGAAACAAAATAAAACATGAATCCCTTTTGTCCTGAAAGGGTTTTTAACAAGATAGTTTGATTACAAGCTCCCGTCTGAGAGAAGTGCCTACACTTAACACTCTTGCTGGCTGTGGCTAGATAGCGCACGCGTCTCAGCCCTCTTGAGTACGTAATGTGTTTTTATTGTAGACTGCTTACACACAGTGGGAAGAATAATAATAATAATAAGCTTTATTTACATTCCTTACAATTAAGTACCTTACTGGCTAAATATAATAGAGTTAAATACAATTTTCCTTAATCCTAAATTATTATTTTCTATTTATAATGTTTTCATAACTAAGTAATATATTGCCCTTATTGTACTTATACTATCTAATTTAGAACATTTATGTAAGGACCGCCATGGGAAGAAGCGGTTTAAAAATTATTGGTACTGAGTGCTACTAAATGAGGGCGAAAGAGCTTAAACTATTAATGATCTATATGAATATTAATAATATATATTCTTCAAACCGGCAAAACATTAACTTAAAAAGTAAATAAAATAATAAATAAATAGAAGATATAATCGGATAAAATTCCATAACATGTGATCACAGTAAGATTAAAAATAGAATTTATTGTTAGTAATTATCTTAATAATTATGTTAATAATTAAAATTTGCCCAACATATCTCCTAACTAAGATGCCCCCCTGAGCACATGGTGTATGAGTGCGTACCTATCTAGTGCTGTGATTAAAGTTGATTATTGCTGTAAAGTCAAAAGAAAGCGAAAAAAATATACTTTATTTCATAACTAATGACTATAATATTCCATCATGAAAGCACTGGAATTTTCATCATCTTCACCATGACCTATCAAATCATCAAGTCATTCTTACGCATAGAATAGAGGGTTTAAAGCATATACCCACAGCGCTGCTCTTACGCGGGTTGGTGGGTTTTGACGACTTTATTATCACATGGTAATAATAACGGGGATGAATCGTTCAACGTGCTCTCCAAGACGGACTCGGACCAACCAACCAATTTCCTAACTCAAGTATGATATTAAATATTCTGGAACAAAAACCCAATACCTAAACAATTTTGGTTCGACATGCTAATCGGAGCCAGGAGCTTAGAATCCAAAGTTTAACATTATCACTAGAATAACGAAGTAACGTCATCATGTTTGAGAAAAGCCGTTGCCAAGATCTTACCTGGTCTAGTTGGAAGGCTTTAATCAGATGAGCGAAAAGAAGAAACGGTGATAGCCATGTGGTTTAGGACCTCGGCATCACTTTCGAGGGGCTTATATGTTCATATCTCAGGCTTCAACGGTGAAGAAAAACATCATGAGGAAAGCTGCATACCTGATAGTTCTCCATAAGTTCTCAAAAGCGTGTGGGGTCCACCAATTCGCACTGAGCCAGCGTGGTGGACTACAGCCCTTCTCATTATTAGGTTGACGTGATGAACCAGATAAGGGGATCTTGGAATGATAAGAAAAGTCTATTCGCATTAACAGTATTGGAAGTAACTGTCTACAATAATTCAGTGATACTACATACTTTGTTAGAGGCTATTTTATTCACTCCAATAAAGGTTTTTTGCCCAGCATCCTCTTTTAACTTTAAGTGAGCGGAAAAGGATGGCTTTTAGAATGGCATCTCTTTCTTCAACAGTGAAGAAAAACATCACGAGGAAACCTGAATGCCTGAGAGTTCTCCACAATGTTCTCAAAAGCGTGTGGGGTCCACCAATTCGCACTGAGCCAGCGTGGTGGACTACAGGTTCAGCCCTTCTCATTACTAGGTTGACGTGATGAACCTGATAAGAGGATCTTGGAATGATAAAAAAAAAAAATCCCATTAACAGTATTGGAAGTAATTGTCTACAATAATTCAAGAATACTACCAACTTTGTTAGAGGCTATTTTATTCACTCCAATAAAGGTTTTTTGCCCAGCATCCTCTTTTAACTTTAAGTGAGCGGAAAAGGATGGCTTTTAGAATATAAAACTACGTTTAAGGGATGAAACGACATAAAGAAAAGTCCTTGTAGATTTTTTCAACAGAGGTCACAAATCGACTTACTTGTTCCCCTCAAACAATTTAAACATATTTATTATTCAAAATTAAACCTACCATGGGGAATCAAGTGTAGGGTGTTTAACTTACAGCAGCTTTTAACAGTATAATATTATAATGAACTAGCTTTTTTTACCGAGATTTTGATTAGGTTTACAAAAATCCCGCGCAAACCATTTGTTTTCCAGGTATAATAAGTATCTTATGGGATCCCCCACTAATTTTTTGCAACTTTTTGCTAAGATTGGTTTAATTGTGATGCCGCGCATACGTAGCAGAGGCTACTTTTTCTTAATCCCACGAGACCGTTGGCCGGAGATTTTTCAGGACTGAAAATTCTAAATTCATTTATTTTAAGTAGGCCTAATATAAGCACTTTTGAAACGTCATGTCTGTCTATTTGTAGTGACTCTCCCACCGGTTCGGAAGGCAGATTCTTTCGAGAAGAAGCCGGCAAGAAACCCAGTAGTCGCTATTTTCCAACATCAAAATTTTTACATTTTAACATTCGTTTTTCTATTTTCTGAATTGTTGTTTATCCATCCTCAAGATGCATGGAGCATAAATTCACTGCTATGTTATGGTATGTTATAAAAATGTTTGTAGTAACCGGGATAAAAACCTCTGAGGCATGGCTGGCAAAAGGGTACCATACATACATAGTTATAGTAATTTAGATTAAATTCGTTATAGAATCAATAACTGTAAAAGCTTCGTGAAATGCA
This sequence comes from Pararge aegeria, assembly GCF_905163445.1. NCBI lineage: Eukaryota > Metazoa > Arthropoda > Insecta > Lepidoptera > Nymphalidae > Pararge > Pararge aegeria. The sequence goes on along the minus strand of NC_053190.1, from coordinate 8,977,092 downwards.
ACTGCATTATTTCACCATACCCGTGTTTTTTTATTTCAAAATATCTCAAAGTTGCTGCGGTTCTGCCATATTAGCATTAACAAATAATGTTTATGCTAATTGGCCGAGCGCATGTTCTATACATCTATTAACATAAGCAAACAGTTTTTGATTAATTAATCACGGTCGGCTGGAAAAATGTGGATTGATGTGGACTGGTCCATTTTGCTTTCGTAGTCGCTTTGAAGATTAATGAAATGGGAGGCATGCAAACCAAGTGCCGCTATAAGTAGGTTACTAATAAACTATGATTTTTAAATGTTTTAATGCGGGCGTAACTAAACATTGAGATACCTTTTTTTTCATCGCACTGTCCATCCATCTCAACATTAATATGTTTATATAATATGATAGTTTTTGGCATAATATTTTCTTATGGGATAAGAGGATTTAGTTTAAATGCGAATGCAACCAGATTCTACCTCATGGCAAAAATTACCAACTATGAGTTTCTATGAGAAGCTTCAATTTGTTTAGTTTTAAGAATAGTGTTTGGCGTAATATTTTTTCGTAGGATACGAGGATTTAGTTTTAATGCGAATGCTACTAGATTCTACCTTATGCCAAACAATATCAACTATGAGTTACTATGAGAAGATTCGATTTGTTTAGTTGTGGCAATCAAGTAAGCGAGCCCAATAAAATAAACAGAGATAATTACATTATTTTTAAAATAACTGAACTAAATTAAAATTAAAAGATAAAGAACACGAAACGTGTTTGTTTTAAGAAGCACGTTAAGGAAAACGGGATAGGGCAAAGGGTCAAATTTGCGTTTACACTCGTTGGACCTGATTAACAGACTGAGCTGAGCAGCTGCTTAGCGGCAGAAATAAGCATTGCGATAGTACTTTAGCTCTATCACAAAAAACTCTTCAACTACTGAAATACTCCTTACAATAATATTATTAAAAAAAAAAATAGCCTTTAATTCCACAACGTCATTTCATACATACAAATAAGCATTTTAATACTTCTAAATTTAATCAACATTAATATATTGATTCGTTAGGTTAGGTATGGTTTTACAATAATATTAAATTAAAATTATGTACTTAAATTATTAATTAATTATGTCACGTGTTTCGGATTGCCTGTTGGCAAAGGCCTCCTCTAGCTCTCGCCACTGCTTCCTGTCGTGCGCATGAATATAATAAATTATATTGAATTCATTAAAGTATGCCAAATTAGCTTAAGTAATTAACCTTTAAAAACATACAAACTAAGTTAAAGTTTAAACAGACACTAGTAAAACCTTATACGCACCACAAGTTATCTTGTTAGGTTAGTCAACTAGTTGACTAATTTCAAACCCGATTGTACGCTCGGTTGCAAGTCGAAATCGATTATCCGCTACCAGTCCTATCGTGTTTCTCTATATGTACAACCTCGTACTAAATTGGCTGCAGGCAGTTTGGTTTCGCGGCATCTCTAACAAACTCATGACTTACATTCGTATACACAAACATTACCTACTGTAAATGCTCACAGTGCACCTGAAAGTACAGTAAATAAACCCACACCAATCTAAAACTAATAAATAATATCAACAAATATACTACAACGAGACCCATATCAACATCTAGCCCCCAAAGTAAGCGTAGCTTGTGTTATGGGTACTGAGGTAACTGATGCATACTTTTATGAATAATATACAGTGCTTATAATATACAGATATTTATTGTAAGCTTATAATATACGAAACCTAGACACTGAAAAACATTAATGTTCATCAAGCAAACATTTTTCAGTTGTGGGAATGGAACCCACAGTCTTGTACTAAGAAAGCAGGGTCGCTGCCCACTGCGCCAATCAGCCGTCAAACTGTTTATATTTTATTATAATCACTTTATTTGTTTCTTCTAAAAATATAATTACGTAATTCAAGTTGACCTAGTTTATAACACTTTTGAAACGTCAAGTTGTTAATTTGCTTGTTCTTTAAGCTTGGCCGAATTGCTACACCGATCTTACGCTTGCAACATAAGTATGATATTTTTATGTATACTAAACTACATACACTACATACTAAACTACATATATATAAAGCACGGGAACCTGTCTTGCGCGATTCCAAAAACATGAAGCTTAAGAAATCAAAGGTCCCACGGGATTTTAAAAATTCGTAGTAAACGTAAAATGTGGGAAAAGGCTTGCTGAGTATAACAATTAGATAAAATCTCACCTGGTGTGGTAAAAAATGTAAAAAGAAAAAAAATGGTATAGTTATACCTACATCGTGATCTCATTATTATTAGACCCCATAACGCAACAATCTCTTACACTAAATAGATTTACCTTTACTGTGTATCTTTTAAAAAGGTCTTACTTTTATTTATAGCCACTTTTATGGCGGAACGTAAAGCTTGAAGTTGAAATGTGCGATAAAAAAAACTTTCAATAAAAATAAGAAAAGCCATTGAAAGTTGTGGCGAGGTCCTATACGAATAATTTTAAATAGGGTTAACTTACCTCGTAACGTAACACCAAATAACTAAGAGTTGGAAAAGGTTAGGAAATTCATAAAACTCTTACAACAGTGAAGTTAAAGTGAAAGGTAAACATATTTGTTTATTTTGAAAACCTAAAAATTTTTAACTGGTTTTATTATTACCGATATTAAAAAAGCTATAAGTAATATTACTTGATTACTAGTGGACCTGGCAGACATCGTCCTGCGTGATAAAGCACCTTCCGCATCGAATTGTATGTAAATTCAAATTCAAAAATTCTTTATTCACCTACCTACCTATCACAGGTACTTATGAAGCGTACATACATAGGTATATGTTTACATAATTGTAAGGGAATGGTGATTACTTCATTCGCCAACTTAAACCTAAAGCTAGGAGGGTTTCAAAGGCGCCGTGGGCCACAACAAACTTAGCCGGGTATTTTTTTGTTACACCATCATATATATTCAAATTATCTAGGAACCTAATTTAAATACACACATATTTCATCAGAATCTGTTCAGCTGTTAGGAGAGTTAGTTGACAAATACACGTATAGAAGAATTAGCAATTCTTTATACATATATGTTATATGTTATATGTACGAGTATATTAATATTCGTTTAGTTATTGCTCGTCCGTATACAATAATAAACCAGGTAGTCAAACTAACTCACCCACATCGAGAAATTCCCATTGGCAGGAACGGTTTACACTTGAACTTTGTCAATAAAAAGCTATAATATTCAGCGTTAACATTATCTACGACACAAACGATCTGCGAATGCTGGTGCATCTCCAACGTTGATCAGATTGGCAGCTTGCCAGTGTCTGTCGTGGAAGTTTGATTTCTGAAAAGAATATTTACCTCTTCATTCTATTACATTTTAATACCTATGAAACGTGCAATATTTGAAATAATTCTGAAAGGTAAGTTCACTTGTGGTAACCAGATATCGCGCTTCAGGCGGGATGTCCTTTTTTAACCCTCTCGGGAAATGTGCCGCGAGGTCCATGAGCGCTTATATTCAGATCTGTTCTAAGAATCATAAGTCAGCGAGCGAAGAAGCGGAGAACTGTTTAACCTGTGCAATAGTAGTCAAAGAAAAGTCAGGCGCACGTGGCTCTCGTACGACCGCCGTCTGCTACCTTGAAGAGAATCATCGGGCGATTGACATAAGTAAGCTACCGCCTATTCGAGAGCTTTCCTCAAGGTGTGTGGCATGTTTTGTGGTCTGGCACGCCACTGACGGAGTTTAATTTTACCAAAGTCCCACAAGTCTGAGAGAGATAGTATTAGTAGTATTAAAGATTTCTGTGGCAGTGCTCGTCCGGGGAAAAACTATCGCCATGCCTATTTCTGCCGCTAACCAGCATTATTGAAATGCTGTGTTTCAGTCTAAAGAGCGTGGTTGCCAGTGTAACTACAGGCACATGAGTCTTAACAGGTATCTCAAATTGATGGACACAGGGCGGCATTTTGTAGGACGCGCTCCTTGCATGCCCTGTGCTAGTGTGCTCTGTTTATAGGCGACGGTTTTCCGCTTTTCCACGTTTCGACGGCCCATTGCCGCAGTTTGCAGCGACCCTGCTTTCTGAGTTAAAGGCCGTGGGTTCGATTCCCACGACTGGAGAATGTTTGTGTGATGAACATGAATGTTTTCAGTGTCTGGGTGTTTATCTTTATATTATAAGTATATTATATAAATATTCATCAGTCATCGTAGTACCCATAACACAAGCTACGCTTACTTTGGGGCTAGATGGAGATGTGAGTGTTGTCGTAGTATATTTATTTATTTATTTACTTACCATCAGATAGGGTATCTGCTTGGTTCGTCAATTATAACTATAAAAAAAAAGATAACGCTTCCTGAGTTGCGGTCGTATGCTCAATTGGTTAGTTACTTTGCGGCTTATTATTCGTCTGAATGGAATGTCCGGTAGGCCGGTGCAATCTGTTGTGCATATTTTCTATTGTGGGATACCGTTAGCCGATGGCTAAAGTCCAGATGAGGTAACGTACGACACTTACAGCTTTCGTATCAAAATTCAAAAAAAACAAAATTCATTTATTACAAGTAGGCACTTTTGTCAGTCTATCTGTTTGTAGTGGCTCTACCACCGTCTCGGAATGCGGATTCTATCGAGAAGAAGCCGACAAGGAACTCAGCAGTTGCACTTTGGTACGGTTTGGCGGATACATTATGCTAGCGGAGTCGCAGAAGTGTGTGAAAGCGTTCCCCTGGCTCCTTCGTCAAGCAGTGAATAGGAATAGGGTGGATTTTTTGTCAGTAAGAGTCTGACTTAACTTAAATACCTCCCTGTGGTGCGGAGAGAAATAGGAAAAAAGGGAGACCGTTTGGTCTCTTGACACGCAAAGAAACGTGTCTAAAAAACTATGTCAATTAAAGTAACGTTAATTATTTAAATATTGGTGTTTTTTTTTAACTTCTTTATATAACAAATCTTTTGACAAAAAAACCGACTTTGTTAAACTACTAAAAGGCAAGAAATAAATATTTTCTACATTTTACTTGGCAAAATATTTTTAATCGGTTCTTTCGTCAGACAATTTTTTTCACGCTTTGTAGTGGGTCGTTATGCAATTATCTAAGTTATAATGGCCAAATGTCAACTGCTCATAACCCTTTACAAGATATTGCGTTTCCCGATGCCGGGGTATTAATGGTTTAGGAGTTCTCCCAGCACTTAACCATCAGCTCTTTTATTGCGACGGGCATAAATAGCAACGAAGCCATATCCAATAAACGAACCGTAACCATTGTTATCCTAATTATTGTATAGCTCCGATGGCCATCCATGGTATTCAAAATCAGTTTTACCTGACCATATGGTGCATTTCGAGAGCAGATGCAAAAGTTCCGTTTAATAAATACTCAAATTGCTATATGCCTATGATATTTGAAGAGTTCCCTCGATTTCTCCAGGATACCTGCAATAAATCTCTGCCAAATTAAAACCGGGCTACCTCTAAAATATAATGTACTAAAAAAAAACAGAATCACCAAAATCTGCTTATAATTGGCGGAATGATCGAGTAACAAATATACAAAAAAAAACATATTATTGCCTACTTCGCTATTTGGAATCCTAACTTGTAGCAAATGTGACCACACGTTTTACACTTGCATCTGTAACCACTGTTAGCCATGATTATTTATATTTTTTTTATTTATTCATATTATGTAAAAGGTCTTAAAATAATTAAAATATTAACGTCGATATTTGATAATATAACACTAGATAACTAATAAAATGAAATAACATAAAACTTATAACTATTTTACTTGATTCAGTGAATTGTTTTACTCTATTATTGTGATGTATTTTTTTATATTACAAAACAATGTAATTAAATAAGAAATTGGAAAGACTCTTTCAGGCTGTTGTAAATGCTAGTTGATTGAAACAGTTTATCTAATTTATCGAAGCGGTAGCTAACTGGTAATTCGATGAATGATTGAGTTTTGTACGTAATTAGCTTGAGTGATCCACGTTTATTTTGAACGTTTAGTAAAACTAATCGAAACCATTACAGTTGGGTCCAAATAATGAATGATACTTAAACATAACTAAAATTTACGATTCCCTTCTGATTTTTTACTTTTAACACGAAGAAGTTATAAGGTTAATCTTTTGAATATTGGTCTTGTGTATATTATTATCTTTTATAATCTCTTAATTTAGAAGCAGACTTTACATATTTTCGAAAGTCCATAAAATGCAATAAGCTTAATAAACAAAATCTGTGGATACCAGGGAAAATTTCACGGTAAAATTTATAATTTCTTTAATATTTATACACCACGCCACAGAGCTATGCTAAAATTCACTGTCTAGGCACGGTTTGGGATGTTCGTGGGATTTTGACTTTACAATGCAAAATAACCAAGAAATAATCAAATTAACGTGTATGAATATTTAAGAAATTATAAATTGCACCATGCATTTTCGACTGGTTTAAAATGATTATAGCAAATTAAACTTGTGGTTCATTGTTAATCTTTCAACTAATTATTGATGAAAACTAGCCATAAGTTTGGACGGAGTGTAAGACTTTATATTCATCATAAACAGCCTATAACAGTCCAATACTAGACTGAAGTTCTCTCCCAACGGATGGGTTTGCCCATAACCACCAGGCTGGGCTGATTGCACTTACTAGTAGCACTGAGGACGCTGCTACCCTTTCTCTTATCTTCCCTCATTCGTCTCGCCACGGGGTGGTGACAACTTTATCCTAACCTGCCACCACCACACAGCACATGCAGTGGCGTGCACTGGGTTTCTTACCAGGGTATGCATACAGCAGGAAAATTGCATGAAACTGCAAAAATCTCCTCCTATACGAGTTATAATATCAAATTTAGGGTATGCAGTCCTTTGTGCATGTATTAAGTGCACGTCACTGAGCACATGGTAATCTTTGTGAACACGGATGCAGATTGTCTGTCGATCATATGAGACTACCACCAATGATGTTCTTAAACGTAGATCGGCATAGCTGCTCTGATCAAAAATAGTCAGAATTGAATGGTTGATAGATATAGAGATCCTGCGTTTCTCATTTCTTATTTACTGAACTTTTATCTTTTGGTAGTGTCAATCTACATAGGTACATTATTAAGATTCAAAACAGCTATATGAAAGGCGAAAAAGTTTTATTTAAGAGAACAGACAAAGTAAGTCCACTCAATATGAAGTCGATTCACGAACGGGAAAATATCTCAGGGGAGATGCAAAAAGAAATAAATTGCATTCATTCCTTTGCAGAACGACCACTATCCAATATTCTTAAGTCGTATTCGATGCCGCCATTTATCATCGTTTCGTTCGGCAAAGCTTTGAGCGGACGGACCTTGAAATAAAGCCTTTTGATTCTTCAATGACACTTTTGAACATATTTATTGATGTAGTTGATGTATTCATCACATATAAGTAAAAAAAGTATTATATAAGCATTTTCTTCATAGCGCGCTATGATAAAATTATAAAAGTTTTCAAATAAAAGTACCTATTAGTAATTGGTAATGATAAAAAATTGTTATTATTATCGTCAACCTTAATATCCCACTCCTGAACAAAGGCCATCAAAATTATAAGACCAAGGTATATTTTTGACGGACATGCAAGGAACACATCCTGAACGTGTCAGTACTCTGTCCATCAACTTGCTTTATGTGCTTGTATTTACACTGGCAATCACGCCCTTCACACCGGTACATAGCATTGCTAAAAATTGCATGGCGGCAGAAATAAGAATAGCGGAAGCACTTCTCCGGACAAGCTCTGTCACAAAATGCTCTACTACTTCAAAAGTAATTATGACATTATGAGTAAATGTAATTATTCGAGTAAAAGTGATTAAGAAAATTGATGGCACAAATTGGTTAAGAATCAGAGTAACTAATTGCTTTCTCTCGTATAAAGGAAGTGCTCAGTGCGGAGGGTAAAATGTAAAATATTTATAGTATATTTCTTATTGAATCCGGGGAGCACTCGTCGGAAGCACGCTCCAATGTACAATAGCTCCGCTCAACTGGTAACTGTAGGTATTTAAAACGACATTCATCGTAAAGTATAACAAAAGCGTGTTGCAACATTGCTATTGGCATCTTCATAATTAAAATGAAAATAATCGATAACAATCGACTTCCAAGACATTTGTCTTGGAAGACTTAAAAAATAGTCCTAAGCCTATTTACCTTCTATTGCTGCGCACAGACCCTCAAAAGTCATCCTCGAAAACTTACATTTCACTGAAATAAATAGGAAAGATATCTTTTTAACGCCTTCGTTCGGAAAAACCATACATAATACTCGTACAATAAAAAAATTATATTATATTGAGATACAAGAAATATTAAATAAGATTTATAGTGGTATAAAGGAATACTTAATAATTTACACGGTGTATGTTGTTCTGTTCATTGTTTAAAAAATAATCACGGAAAGTTCGTATTAAAGCAGGCACTTGAATTTCAACGTGAAAATAAAAATAATTCTTTGATACACTTAAAACATCTGTGCAAATGTTTGATTTGCATATGAGTTAGTGCTTGAATTATAATTTCAAGCTGAAAATATATTATGCATACAGCACTTGCTTTAAAAGCTAAACTAATAATGTTTTTATTCTCTATATTATAATTTTAAAAATGCAAGTCAAAAATAATGAAGTGGATTAAAAATTCATGCTTTCTGACTGAAATAATAACTCGGTTATGCCATTACGCTTGGAATATTTCTGCTCAATGTTTGTGAAGGAACGAATATAAAAACTAACGTTCTGTTGGGTACATCTGCACCCGACAGCCTTTGGAATCGTCTCTGATTCAAATACGCTAACAAGATTACACACACACTTTCACAAAGGTATGCCGATTTGAACACATGCATATGGTTTTATTTATTTTTATAGTAATAATTGGCGGACCATGCAGATAGTGGGCCATGGATGGTAAGTCCTAAGACCTGATGGTAAGTTGAAAAACACTGCCTATAAACAGAGCAATACTTTGCCGGGCATGCAAGGAACCCGTCCCGCAACATGACACCAAACATCCGTCATCCTGAGGCATAGCTCGTAAGCCTCATGTGCCTGTAATTACACCGGTAACCTTCAGACCGGAACACAACATTGAAACAATACTGCTTAGCAATTAGCATGGTAACAGTTATTTACACAAAGCCCTAATACTATATATAAGATAATGTTACCAGTAAAACTCCATAAAAGCCCCAATTGCTCTACTTGGTTTGAATTGTTTAAGTTAGGTGTGTCAGTGAATGTTGCACCTGCATCGATGAACACGGCTAAAGTGTTGACGTTATTACCCTCTTTAGTGCTCTCTCACATTATTCGACACTTTGTCGGTATAGGACGCTATTCGATATAGGGCTACATTAAATATAATGCAAATGATTTTCACATTGCATGCAACACTCTTGTATCGGGTACATATTTTTGTACAAACTATGGTTACGTATCATTGATGTCTATAAAAATAGAGTAAAAACTGCCGCCTATCATCGTCATCATCATCATTTCAACAAATGGACGTCCACTGCTGGATATAGGTCTTTTGTAGGGAGTTCCACAAATCAAGGTCCTGGGCCGCTTGCCTCCAGCGACTCGCCTGATGTCATCTGTCGCCGCGTTGGGGGCCAACCTACGCTACGTTTACCGGTGCGGGGTCGCCATTCCAGCACCTTAAGTCCCCAACGTCCATCGGTTCTCCGAGCTATTTGCCGCCTATATGTAGATTTTATTTTTTATTCATTTCTTACAAATAAATTCAACCATTTCTGCTGTAGGTACAACATTTTTATGCAACTGAGGTGCCAAGTAAAATGTAGAAAATTACGAGGTTATTTCCTTGTTAGGTCCCTTGTAGACTTAGTTATTATATAAAATTTTAATTGGCAGCGACATAAAAATGTTGTAGAAAATATTTCTACAACAAATACAAAGTCACTTTTTAGTGGATAGTTTTGCAATTATATAATTTGTAATAGCCAAATATCATCTGCTCATAACCCTTTACAACATATTGCATTTACCAAGGCCAGGATATTAATGGCTGAGGAGTTCTCCCAGCACTCCACCATCAGCTTTTTTATTGTGACGAGTATAGATTGCTTAGCAGCCATATACCATAATCGAAACGCAACCCATGTATTACTAATTATTGTATTGTTCCAGTGGCCATCTCATCAGTGGTCTTCATATTCAGTTCGACTTGAACATTGATGATTTTCGAGTTCCTTTAAAGTACACTCAAATGGCTATAGGTGTGCCTAAGAGTTTCCTATATTTCTTCAATAAATCTTTACCAAATTAAAATTGGACCACCTCTGAAATATCACGTACCAAACAATATAAGAAAGAAAACATAATAAAACATAACCTGCATGTCTTAGAGTTCTACATAATGGTCCTAATGGTATGTGGGGTCCACCAATCCGCACTGGGCCAGCGTGGTGGTCTACGGCCTTAACTCCTTCTCATTCTGGGGAGAGACCCATGCCCCGTACCCGTGCGTGTAGTGGGCCGGTAATGGGTTGATATGATGATGATGATGATTATAGCGGTTGTTTATTTAAAAGTTTAATAAAGCATCTTAAAAAATTACTTAGGTGTTCACTGTACAAAGCTTTTACATGAAACAAGTGGTTCAGACAATGGATGCAATATACAATTTAATCGTAACAAAATGTTGGCTATGCATAAACAAAACATGTACAGTGTGAAAGTACTGCAGCAGTAAAAAAGTAATTGCAGGAAAACCTATTAGAAATAAATAGGTAGTTAGTAACAGTTGAAAAAACTTGGCTGGCGATGGTACTTTAACGCCAACAATTACGGAAATGAGTGGAGTAAAAAATAGAAGGAGAGCAACAGCATGGCCCCAAACGAATACAGGTTTTAAGACATATAGAACAATGACCATTGTTGCAGTAATTGAAATAACGAATTAGAATTTATATACTCAATAATATAGGTGAATAAAATGTTAAACAATCTCTGTTCAATTTCTTTTATTTATCAAATAATTGATCTTTAGAATGGCATCATCGAGTTAGCTTTACCAAAATTTTACGTTCAACTTCGTACTGTTTCAGTTGATTTCAACATTAATTGGGACACAAATTGGCTCCAAAATGAAGCAAGAAGTTCCTAACGAAAGTTTAAAATTTTAAATGACAAATAAAGAAATTAGAAACAGCAACTTGCTAATTAGAGTAAAACAAGTATTTCTACATTTTGGAACAAAGCTTGAAAGCTTAACTTACGGGACGTTTTAAAATGTTAGTTCCTGTACGCTTATAAAGTGTTGTTTTGGTGGCTAAGGTATTTAATATCGCCCGATGAGTATAGATCATCATAAGGTGTTGATGATTACCAGAATCGACGAAAATGTTCTCTTTGAGGCACGCAGGAAAGCTAAAATTCTTCATTTCAGCGTAATGGCGCTCAACGATTCAATTAGTTCCAAGGGCAAAAAGTCCACTATTACAATTATTTCCCAGTGATCGATCAATAGAAAACTAATGAAAAAACATAAAATGATATAAAAAAAAAAAAATTGTAAAATGTCCGTCGGTATCAACAATAGATGAGCCCATTAAAGATGTGTTTACTTTCGATCGGTCACCTTGTGTTCTTTCTTAAATCATTATTTTAAGTAAATATATATCCTCCTGGCCGTTACTCCTAGCTATTATGAACGTACCTGATGTGCTCTCAAGTCACTGGCATAACTACTCTTTGTTTGCAATGTGCGATCACATTGACAGCACGTCAGTACTCCACCAATTATATTGTATATATGGCCGGCGATGGTCTGGCCTTTATCTCATTACGCCTAGCATCTTGCTCTGCGCGCCTTTTAACTTCAAACTCCGATACTTTTTTATTTACGGAGTGTCTCCATCGCGGCCGATCTTCTGCTTCAAATTCCCTTAGTGATGGGTCCATATCACATCTCTTCATGTGCCGCTTTAGCACATCTTTATATCGCAAGAGTCGCCCGCCCTGTTTACGTTTCCCAACCTGCAATTCGGAGTAAAATATGCGCTTAGCCATTCTTTCTTCACCCATTCTGGATATGTGTCCACACCACTGGACATGCTGATTGCATTCAAACTCCTTTCACTATATGTTTCTTATAATATTGCAGCATTATTAAACGTTTTTATAATATATTCATTTATACTGTGATGTCGTTGATGAACTATCGCGACATAATGACCAGGGCGCGTTCGGAACCTTCGTAGCTTTAGTTTTAAGTTTACGACTATGGTTATCGCCATCATCTCACTACCGTGTAATTCTCATGTACGCATCAAAGTGTGGGCCTCCTTCAATAAAGATATTTTTGACTTTTAACTTTGAATTTAATGCAAAAGCCGGCTTAGGGATAGTTAGAATTACCCATTACCCGTACCCATTGATTTGCTTTATCCTAATATAAGGGCAATTAAATGAGGCGTTCGTCTTGGGAACTTTGAGCGTACGAAAAACGTAAGAGTCGGAAAAGTGAAACGTTGTTCAAAGTTTGATATGAGCTGCAAAAAGCTTTTGAATTGATTGTCCGGTGTCGGCAAATTGCCGGGCGTTGCTATTGTTTCTGAGCTTCACGAAGTCTATCCAACTTTTCTCATTACGGCGATCTGTTACGGTGCGATCGAAATGCTTATAACACTCAGGCATGCCTTAATGGCCCCGTAAACAATCATAGTAACTTTATTAAAAAGTAGCTTAAGTCTACAGATTTATGCGTTTTACGTAAATTTACATTATGTAGATATGGTATGTTTTACCGTGCATTATCACAATTTTTTACTACCAATTGTGTACCTATTTTAAAAATGTTATATTGGAAAGGGTTTACTTGAGGGAAATCCATAAATGCTACAGGAATTTTCGGTCTATGTAAACCACTATAAAATCAAGTGATATTAGTGATTTTTATTTATGAGCCATTAAGAGCGGTGATGGCGCGTTGAGTTGGAATTGAGGAGCTTGACTTCACCTCCGTGGGGGCTGAGTTCGAATCCCAGCACCTTTTACTTTTCTAAGTTATGTGCATTTTATATAATTTAAATATCACTTGATTCAACGGTGAAGGAAAACATCATGAGGAATCGTGCATTATCACCATTTTAAAGAGCTTCAGGGCAGAAATGCAATTAATGGCTGAATCGAGTTCAAACTAACTTTTTTATTTTTCAGCCATATAATTATCAATAACAAAGTAGTTTTCTTTCTTATTATTGTTTAGATACTCTAATGAAATTGATCAGGTAGAAACTGGAGCAACTATACGTTATCTTTGGTCGTTAAAGCTTGCGAGTTAATTGATTCACGAAAGTCGAGATAGTTTTGCATATCAATTCGTAGGTACCTACGGGTATTTGCTAACATTAGAACTTTATATACATTTAGGATTTTTTGGGATATATTCGTTACGTTTTTCAAGTCAGCGATTTGTTTTTAAACGGTAATAGAAGTTTTTTTTAAACTCTTTAACTCTTTAACTCTAATAAATCTAGTCTCTAAAGTAAAAGAGAAGAGTTCGATTTTCAGTTTTTCTTATCTAAAACTGACACCTGCATACCTACCAATAGTTTAAGGTCGTCTTAAAAAGTTTAAGGCACGCTTCAGTGACGCGGCTGGGAGAGTAACAGCATTATATTCCTTTGAGCGACTAAACTATATAGTTGTTAATCTATCTTTATTCCTATAATGACTATAATTAATTAATTTTTTACAACTTAAGATAACTAGCTGTCGACCGCGATCAATTCCGCGTTTGTTAAGATTTTTTAATCAACTGTAGGTTTCAACACCATTTTTAAATGTAGAAATTTGTTATAGTGTTAGGCAGCCTTATTTTATTTCAACCAACGTATAAAAGTAGGACGTTCTTAATTCGGCTGAATGTTTTTTATTTATACATTTGTTACGCGATTACTTCGGTATTATATTTTCTTTGGTATGTCATACCTCAGAGGTGATTTCGTTTCAGTTTTGTGAAGATCTAATAGAGGGATCTTGGAGAAATCGCGGAAACTTTTCAAATATTATAGGGGCAGCTTTAGCGCTTTGAGTATATTTTAAAGTAACTTGAGCATTTGCTTTGGAAAAAGCACTGTTTGTTTAAGTGAATCAGATGAAGATATACATCACACAACATCACATATACTCATTATCAACCCACTACAGAGCACGGGTCTCCTCCAACAATGAGAAAGGCTTTAGTCCACTATACTGGCTCAATGCGGATTGGTAGACTCCATACACATTTTAGAACATTATGTAGAACTCTAAGGCATGCGGGGTTTCCTTCACAGTTGAAGCAAGTGATATTTTAATTACTAGAAAAGCACATAACTTAGTAAAGTCCTTGCTGGGATTCGAACTCGGCCCCCCTAAAGTGAAGTCGAGCTCCTACCAAATGCGCTATCACCGCTTCGTAGTACTTTCCTTGCTGCGATATAAAAGGCACTACATTTTACTTGGCACTGACTTTAAAATGTTGAAGAAAATATTTATTTCTTCCTTTTTAGTTCTACAATAAAGTCGTTCTTTTTTTGGCATTTATATATTTTTTTCTATGTACTGTTTGGTCGACAAGTTACACCTCTGAGTTACCTACAACTAATGATGGATTAAATTTCCAATTCATATGTTTTATAAGTTTCGCGGTTGTAATCCAACTACTATGTCTAACCAGTTGGAATATAGGGCTTCCAAAAAAAAAAACAATGAAAATAAGAAGTATTACATTTTAAAGAAATGCTATACAATGATTTTTATGACAACAAAATATAGTAAACTTTAATGGCAAATTAACCATAATTCGAGCTCACATAATAGATACTTGTGTGGGGAATTAGACATGTGGTATAAACCCGGCGGAAAGAAACATGCACTTGCAAATTATTGAAGAATCAAAGCAACGGGTGTCTATCTAGTAAAAACAGTTATTTAACTTTACGAGGAATAACAAAGATAACACAGGTTGGAGCCGGTATAAAATCATCGAACTGGGTTTTAAATGCAAATATTTTTTATAATGCCCGTGTGATGGTTTGTCGAACTGCGTGTTTCGTCTAGTGGTAAGCATTTTTTTGCCTGCAGATTACGAGATTCTACGGCTCCCTGGGATCAAAACCCACGTCGGGACCTTTATAGTTTTTTTTTCTTTTATTTTGGGTGATGTATTTTCTGATTGAGTAAGAAAAGTAGGTAAAACAGTAATTTGGATCGTTCATTTGCCGTTTTCAATGTTTATGTGATATTTCAAATAATGCGTGATTATAGCTCCCATATCTATATTGTTCCTGCTTACCTTAGTCGGATAAAAAGTGATAACAAAAGCGGTTCACGCTTTTGTTATCACTTTGTCTAACAAATAAGTCTGGAACAATCAATCCAATTGAAAAAATCTTTGCGTTAGGTAGGTATCAGATTTATTAAAGAAAATGCAAACTATGTAGCATTACGCTGCGACTCTTAATTGACGCGGGTGAAACCGCAGGTTCTAGCTAGTGGTTAAAATAACATATTCATATCACTTTTTTTAAAGCAACACAATATCGCACGAAATTGGCAGGGACACATATAATTATGTGTCTAAATATTGGCACACAGGCATCGTTCGTAAATTCTAGAGGAATAAATTTACTAGGTAAATGAATTTAATATTAATTTTATAACTCGCCGGTCGTCGCTATCGAAACAAATAAACAGCGCCTGTGTTATTTGCAGTATAATAATCAGTCAGTGAAACAATCGGAAGTATGGCAGATTTGCAACAGCTTAATGCTGAGTTTTATAAACCATACTTAACGATATTGAAATATTTTCGGTGCACGGGCATTGATATATTTGATGAAAGGAATGTCTTTCTTTTCAAATTTAAATATGCGCCTATCATCGTATTTTTGTTTTTTATCATTGTTTTATGCAGCCACTGGCAATATGTGATTCAGCAATTGGATAGTGGAACTGACATGCTCGACTTAGCTGTAGATTTGTCTTTTAGTTTTAATTCTATAGAATGTGAGTGTAAATGTATTATAAAATAATATTAATTGATATTTTCGTAACAATGTCATCGAATTTTATAAGTATAACAGCCAGAATTTGTAAATTTATTTTCATTAGTGGTAATTTTTTGTCTCTCACATATGAATAAAAAGCGAGCGAAGATTTATTTTTTTAATCTACTAAAAGTCATCTGTTAACTGCAGTTTCACCTGGCAGTAAATGATGATACAGTCTCAGAAGGCTGCGAAGTAACCTGTAAGAAGTTCCCAATCTAATCTATTTCCACGTGGCATCGTACCGAAGCACCAAATGGTTTGGTGCTACATTTGTTTCGGTCCCGACCAAAGAGACCAGATCAAACGAAATTTAGAAAATTATAAACTGCCGGAGATTGAACCCGAGACCTCTCACTTATGCGTTGACAACGCTCACCTCTCTATCAGGGAGGTCGTGAAATAAAATATAAAATTGAGTGAAAAAAACTAAAATTGTCTGCAATAATAGTTGAAATTTACAGGTTCTGTAATTTATTTGCATTTGATTTTGAGTAAGAATAAAATAAACAACTTCTTGATGAGGCTTCAAAAAATATGGAGGAATGATGAAAGTTTACCTCCAAATGCAATTGTGTTAAAGAGGAATCAGTTAAATCAAATCGATTTATACACTTCAAGTAAGTATTGAAAAAACTTGATAAATAGGGCCATTATTTCCAATTGCAATACATTTTCATTTAAGTTTATAGACAACATTTTAAAAGTTATTCCTACAATTTTTGTTTCGATTGAAAATCTAAAATCGAAAAATATTGACTTATTGATGAATCTGCATTAGTGTTGGTATGTATGTCAAGATATAACAAGCATTCGATATTTGAAAGATATATGAAGATTTATGTGTAAGATTTAAAAAAATGTCAATGAATACCTTTCTCTCCTGAACTGTTTTGTTAGTTTAGCGATAAAATTAGTACAACTTATTTTGGTCTATGTCATTTAATAATCTACAAAATACATATAGATTTCAATAAAAATAAAAGTTATATTAATTTGTATACTTTTTCAGTTTACTGCAATGGGTTAGAAGTATTCATACACATTTATTTGGGAGTCCCACTATTAACAATACTCTTTAAGGAATTTGTACTAAAAAGAGACGTCGCCTATATTACGCCGCTAAAATTCTCATTGCCTTTTGATTACCAAAACAATATCGTTACATTCCTTACAGCTTCTTTAATAGACTACTCAGTGTGTAAGTATAATTAAAAATAATAATTATAGTCATTATTTGATTATGAAACGATATTACTGGACAACATAAAAAAACTGTAAATTTAAAAATAAGAGTAGCTAGTAGGAATTAAGGATAAAAAAGTAAGTGTATACACTTACTTATTTATCCTTAAAAATAATAATTATAGTCATTATTTGATTATGAAACGATATTACTGGACAACATAAAAAAAACTGTAAATTTAAAAATAAGAGTAGCTAGTAGGAATTAAGGATAAAAAAGTAAGTGTATACACTTACTTATTTATCCTTAATTCCTTTTTTAACCATATTAAAAAGCTAACTAAACTCAGTCAAAATATGTAAACCGATTTTGTCTAATATATATATATATATATATATATATAATGAAATAAATATAATTTGTGACGGAGGATAAAAATTCCCAGTCGTAAATAGCAAAGTAATAAAAATCTGTGAAATAGTTTCACATAAGTATACTTTTCAAGCACGCAGAAACTAAGATCGAGTAAAAAAGCACAACAAAAACTATTTATTGCGGGTTATAGGGTCCGTTCCCAAAGAGTTGGGAACGGAACCCTTAAAATTAAAATACTATTTAAGAAGAGGTTCAATTTTATGGGTTATCTGTTGCTTCAGCAATCTCTATAATCTAAATAACAACTCTTAAGTGCAAATGACCCGCCTAGGAACGTGGCACTGCATAATATAATTTGATGATAATAAAGATACAATTATTATTAAATCGGTTTCGAATAAGGCCAGAGCGGAGATCAGACAATGCTTAGTAATATTAGGTTGGGGAAAAAGGCTTTTCGCATTATAGTATGTATGAACTTGTAATACAATCTCTTTGGCTATACTATTGGTATCAGGCTGGTTTTGGTATCATAAAAATTTTAAATTTTAAAGAGGATATTTATTAGGAAAATCTGTGTATTTATTTATTTTTC
Source organism: Pararge aegeria (assembly GCF_905163445.1). Lineage (NCBI taxonomy): Eukaryota > Metazoa > Arthropoda > Insecta > Lepidoptera > Nymphalidae > Pararge > Pararge aegeria. The sequence continues at coordinate 8,958,806 of NC_053190.1, read as the reverse complement.
GTACTGCGATGCGAAAAAAATTGCGATTTTTATGGATCTAGTGCAGCGTCTGGGAGAGTAGCATACATTTGGTTTAAGCGTTTTCAATCGGGAACTTTTTCCCCAACCTAAATTTAACCTTGTTACACATTATAAAACATTTTTACATCTACATTACTTGGGTTTAGTAGTTTCTTCTTCTTCGTCATAGCTATTTTGACAATGTATTCATGCTTATCACTTTTAGAAAAGGTTATTACCTTGTTGATTTATATGACAAGATTCTATACTTTAATATCAAATAGAAGATTCAAGAGAGTCATTTAAGGATAAATTTTGAAGGTGCATAGTCAGTACATATTTGAAAATTTAATTTATGTTCATAAGAAATTAAAGAAAATGGACTGCAACAATTTAAATATTAAAAGCAAAAATAAACTCGTTCTGCAGATTACTAGGCTACATAAAATTGCTAATTCATTCCAGGGCAATTGTATATTATTTTATGACAAATAACCGAATGTCATAAGTCCCTTGGATAGGCCTACATGAGTAAACAAATTTTGAATCTGAATATTAATCCAAGTTTCTTACCACTTAGCGGCTTAGGCTGTGTGTTGATTATCATTCAGAAGTTTGAATTTTATACATAGATTTCACAGAATGCTGTACGGTTCTGTATTCTTAGTTCTAATTATAAATCAAATATTTATTTTGTGTTCTAAATGAATAACTGACAAACGTCAGGAACGCATTTTTTCAGCGGCTAGATTGAAATATAATGTCTCGGCAGATAAATTAAGTGTTGTTTTAGGCCAATTCAGTTTGACTTCTAAGATTTTTTTGCATGTAAACTATAAAATAAATAAATTATATAATTGTGAAATTCTATACTATGCCTGACATATTTTATTTTTTTTATATTTCAGTACGTAAAATGGGGCACACTTTAAACTGCAGTTTATTTTTTCTTTCTGTATCTATGAACCAATTACGTACATTATTTCTGCTGCTCCAGGAAGATTTTAAGGAAATAATAAAAGCGAAAGAGGCAGATATTGACGATCAATTAAAGAATAAAATTAAGAAACATGTGATATTATCGAAGTAAGAAGCAATTTTATTAATGAAGACATCTAGACATTTTATAAAATTGATACTCTTCTATACTTAATTCACAAACCACCTTATTGCCTTTATCCAAAACGGTGTAAGATCGGCACAACATTTTCTTTCTTTTTCCACTGACTACTATTAGCCATCAAATCAGTGTCTACTTCTTTACCGCTCATCCGCCCATTCCTTAAGCTTTGCATGACCATGACTTACCAGCATATTACTATTTATTTTTTCCGACAATGGTACTAATTTATAATATTTATTTCTAATCTCATCCTTTATTTTTTTTCTTTTGTTTATTTTTATTAAGTGGTTTGCATAAAAGAACAAATATTAGAAAAAAGTCAAGACGTTTTACAAATTCATAATATTTTTAAAAAGAAATCTGACGAGTGCTTAATTAATTAAATAAAATGAATGATTTGCACTTGCTTATAATTCTCATTATTCTGTCTCGTACTCGGTTTTAACCTTATACTCTTCTTCGCCCTTAAGGATCTAAAGTGTATGTGGGCCTCAACAAACCCCGTGGTGTCGTGTGGATTCAAATGGCGTTTTAATAATATATTTCTGACTTTATAGTATTTATTATTGAAGAGTTAATTTATCTTTATCAATAAACATATTTCCGGCATCTTATCCAAATTGTGATATGTTTTAGTAGATACTTTATTAATTGATTTCGTTATATTCACAGCATGTTGGTTCAACTGGGTGATTCTTTCGGCTTAATATTTATTATTCATGTTTCCTTTGTAACGGTAACCATTTGCTTCTACGGCATTGCTGCAATAGTAAGTTACTTTATACTGATGTACATTGAAATAGTTATTCAATTTCTAAGATCCTATTTAATTTTTACTCTAAATATTTCATAATATTTCAAAAAATAGTAATTCTTGTGTGTAACCTTTTACATTTTAGATAAACCGTAGACTGGAAGATATGAAGAACCTTATGCTTTGTGTTATACAAGTTGTCAATGTTTATTACTGCTGTAAGGAAGGACAACGTGTTACTGATTCGGTAATTCAATGAACAGCTGCATGAGAATCATATGATTCTCTCTAACTGAGATCAATAATTTACTAAATTATAAATTTTAAATGCATATAAAAATTTGGAACTGGCAGGATTTGAACCTGCCCGCAGAAAATGCGGCCCGAGTGCTTTACCAACTAAGCTCCGGTTCGCATACCAATGATGCCCAAGTATGCCTTCTTATCAGTATTATAGTGTTTGTAGCATCATCTAATGGGAAACGTTCAAGTTTTGATATTTCAAACAATTTTTCATAACAAACTTAACAAAACCCGACTGAAGGAATTTTTGATTTTAGCCTGGGCACATTTCAAATCCACACCTACTCAAATCTTTCTGATAGTTGGTTCTAGCTTTTCGAGTCGTTGGGTTCCGCATTAGAATTTATTATTTGTTTTATGTACGTAGGAATTTGTTTAAGGTATTATTCCTGAAACTATATAAACGATGTAGTTATTCAATGTTACTTAACAAGTTCTGGACCACTAGATGTGTTAGATTGTGTTGTTCCACTTTAGTTTTTATTTCAAATGCACTCTAAAATAAGTCCGGTTTGAATTTTAATGTTGCAGTCTTGTCATTTCATTTAGAGAGGTAATATTTTGAGATCTTTTGAGGCGCTACAGTCACTATAAGACTGATATAAAGGCATATAATAAAATCAGCATCGGTATATACACTATTAAAAACTATAAAAAATATATACCTATTGTGTGATTATATAAATCTTTTATCACAGCTTTATAATAAGTTATTATTGAAAATTGAAGTGGTTGCAAACCAACTTAAAATAGACAAAGATCTTAAATTCAAAATGACAAATAATATGAGAAATCTAAAGATGCTTGAGTAGGGTACCTAATCAATGATAACACCCCGTTCGTCGACTTGGATTTTTCTTATTTATAAATGTATCTGGCTTTATTAAGTTTAGAGAATGGTAATGGATTAATAAGCAAGAAAAAAAGATAGAAGATTCATCAGAATCATCACGTGTTTGGTCTCTAGAGTTCCGCAAAGGTACCAACATACTACAGCGGCTGATGAACACATAACCCTTCCTTTGCGTCGCGCAGTCGGGTAAAAAGTGCCCAAGGACCATCTCTTAAAGCAGTATTACTTTTATTATCATAAATATCATTGACATTTATGATAATAAAACGTATATTATTTATCGTTATTTAATTTATTATGTTTTTATCAAGTATTGTGATTTTTAGGCTTTGAACGTTTCCACCGCAATATATGATAGCCAATGGGACGAGCTGTCATGCAAAAATCAAAAGATCATTTTACTAAGCATTTTAAGGTAATAAATATCCATACTAATGTAATTATTAGTGCTGAAGTTTGTTTTTTTTAACAAAACTTGGCAAAGAAAAATCTTGCATAGGAGATATAAACATAGGATACTTTTATCTCAGAAAAAAACCCGTAGCAAATTCCGTCAGGATTTAAAAAGAACTTAAACTTTGTAAACGCTTTAGCAAGAAAAAGCCATCTTGACAAAATTTAACATAGCGATAGCTTGCACCCTAAAGGAAGCCTTTGCCACCATTACCATCTAGGCCATAAGTTATTGTTGTGGCTTTCCAATAAACATATCTTTGTTCGCGATAACGGAAAGATTAATTATTATTCGTTTTATATTAATCTTAAATTCATTTTAACCATTAGGATGGCGAATTAAGTTTAATTGTTGTGGTACTGTGATAAACTTTTTGCCAACTTTAATAGCCCGAAGCTCAATGAAACCCAGTCTTCGTGATACGTCATAATCTTGGGAAAAGCTAGTTGCACTATTAAATCGTATGTAAACAGCTACAATGTTCATAAACCAATAAATACAAAATCGTTTACATAAAAAACTTGAATGTTAATTTTATTTAAATCTTTCATCCTGTTTTAGCAAGAGCTGTACCCTGTAAGAGGACATTAAAAAACTGTTAATTTCTTACACATTTTACTTTTTTAGGTCACAGCGTGCTACTTACATCCGTTCCACGAGTTTTACTGAAATATCTTTGAAGAGTTTTAAAACGGTAGGTTGTTGCTGAGTTTTTATGTGAAATTTGTGTTTTTGTAGAGCATTTGCTTCTTTAAATTAATTATGGCATACTTAATGTTAATGTGGCGGTAAAATTTTCATAATACGTCCTACTTGTTTTTTTGTTTTGTTGTTAGTGAACCGGTTACAATAGAAACCAAGTCCTCGGGGTTCGTCTCTCTTGGATTCGATTTTTTGAACTTGGATTCGATTCCTAGGTCTGTCCAACAGGGTTTGCTGATAAAAATTCTCAGTGTTAGCCCGGAGTTAGATTATTTATATAAATTATAGTTTATCACTTTCATTTTGTTTCAGATAATGAAAACTACTTGGTCGTTCATTTCACTAATTGTTAGCATGTATGAAAATTAGTTATACAAACTTCACACTTCACATTATGTCTAACTTAGTTTTATTTTAATAGAGTACATTTGTGTACATTTTAAAATTTTAAATACATAAAGATAATTAATTAAGCATGCAAATTTTGTTTTCATCGTATATTTTAATCGAAATTTAGTATTTATTTTCTTCAAAAAAAGTAACGATTTCGGAAGATTGGAACTTACTTAAATTGTGGTCTCCCTACGAAACCTATAAGCTGTTATCCTGCGGTCAATGCTCTTGCAGCGTAGCGGTGCGGTGATATTCTCGGATATGGTAAACATAAATAGGTAACATATTAATAAAAATATGATATATCTTCTACCGACGTAAAAACCAAACCACCCGACCAAAGAAAAACACCACCAAATAAAATTTCCGTAGTGTTAAAAAAAACCCTGTTTAAGCACTAAAGCTAAACGTCACGTAATTAGAAAATTAATAATTTATTGTTTTTATTCGCTTTACAAAAGTAGTTTGTGGCTTAAAAATAGTTTGCTATTTTATATTGTATTAAAAAAATTCTTTCTAAAGCGTAAATAAAATATTAGTATGTTTGTTTATTTATTTTTGGTTTAACATATGCTGAGTTATAACACAAAATTCAACTGTTAGCGTATGTTGGTATGCAATTTGGTGTGTGTCACAACAAAATATTTGAAAATGAAGGGATAAAATATTGTATATCATAAATTCATATTCATAACACATATTTCTTAGTGAATCGGCGAACAGCGAGGCACGCGTCAGAGTAACAATAGCGTCGTTCTACGTTATAATCAAACAAGGTAGAAAACGTGTACGAATCTCCGTTTTATTGTCTAAGTTGCATAATAGTTACACATTATGTATGACTTAAATTATTGATATTTAAGTGTGTATGTTTGTTAATATGTTTAACTTAACCTTTGCACTGATCTCGATTAGATTAGACCCATATATTATAAAGCTTTTATCCTGGTAAAGTAAACAGGATACATTTTATCCCTGAAAAGCAACCGGGTTACCTACCCGCGGGATTGAAACTAGCTCTTAGCGTTCTTTTTAAAAATGAGAAGAGGAAAAACGAATTATTGGAGCAATCTGAAAATTGATATAGAACGTTGCAACTTTAAAGGACGAAATTTAAATTATGGCATTGATAAAATTTATATGATACATATATATGATACTGTGATTCTTTATCATTCTAAAAATATTCAATAATTTGTAAACATATAGATAAAACAAAAATTATTATAGGTAGGTACTACGATCAAGTTAAATAAATTTATTTATTAAGTTAAAAATAAAAACGTGCCCTGTGCCGCACGATTTTACCCTCGTAACAATATCATAGTATTTATCAATTCGTTATTTAGCATCGTACTTTAAATTCTTCTCATTTATTAATTTCTAGATTGTATATCAAGTAGATTGTGAAAGTACCTTATAAATTTTGGTAATAAATAATCTGCTAGAGAATTTTAATATAAAACAAGGCTTTAGTTATATTTCTTTTTAGTTTCTAGTGCTGGTATATCTAAAACACAATTTTTTTTTCCCAGAACACTTTTTGCCTCATTCTAAATTAATACTTTACAAACATACAAGTTCTGCTCCACAAATTTTTATAGCTTCCATAAGCTTCTATTAGTTTTTAACCTTACAATCAGCATTACTTAAAAACGTTTTCACCTCCCTGGCGCAGTCGTGAGCGATGAGGCCTTATAAGTGGAGGACCCGAGTTCGATCCCGGAATGGGCAACTTGGGAATTTATAATGTCTGAATTTTCTCTGGTCTGGTCTGGTCTGGCTTTGGCCATGGCTAGTTACCACTCTACCAACAAAGACGTGCCAGCCCATTGAGCCATGGCCAGGTTAGGTTGAATATAACGTCGAATCCCTTAATAGGTTAGCCCGTTGTAATTTTAGACTGCATCAACACTTACTACAAGGTGAGCTAACAGGCATGGGCGAACTCGTAGTGGAGTGAACTTTTTTAAGTGTCTTTAGAAATTACTGGATGATAACCAACCAGTACAGTGTCAACGAACAAGTCATTGTTTAAAATTAATTAACGTATAATAAGGTAACACAGTTATTTTAAAAGCCACAAGTTCACTACTTATTTTGCTGAGGCAATTAAAATTTAAATTCCATTCAGGCATTAACCTTTAGAGGGTTCCGTATCTTACAAGAACCATCGAACTTACTTTAAAGTTATGAAATACTATCGAGATTTTTTGAAGAAATCTATTTATAGATAAGTGGTCCTTGTGCACGTCATGTCCTCTTTCATATTAATTTTAAACATTACATCAACTTATTACTGGCCCACTACGGGTCACCTCCCACAATGAGAATGGCTTAATGGCTCGTTAGCTCAGTAGGTAGGTGGCCTACTTATGATTATCACTAAAACGTTACTTAATTTTAAGTTAACAAATAGGCACTTTAGATTACCATCAAAACGTCTCTCGATCAATCATCACGTCCCTACAATAGAGAAATACCTATTGTATGTAGGGCGAATTTTATCAAAATCAGTAAAGATTGAGCCAATCATAGATAACTGACACTTTCGCAATCAACGAGCTAAATTTCCAATGACGCTAAATTAACTCGATATCAAATTTCGAATCGAAAGGTCATGAGAGCTGTTGATCTACAAACGGCTGAACAGATTTTCTACAAATAAAACGTAACACTAACATTTTATAAAAAAACAAACTAATTCAAAGCGGTGGTGCCATCTTACCTCTTCGATACCGTGTGTCAGATATCACCATTTCGATACACACGGTAAACTATACTATAATACGTAGTAAAATAAAAGTTAAAGTATTGGTTCGAGGATAAATAAACGGAGACAGAATTATCTCCAAAACTGTGCCTTCAATTTAACATATACTTCATTCGGTCTTTAATTTTTTATGGGAAATGAAAAAAAAAAAATATTATTAGAACAGGAACCCATTCCGCACAAGTCCGACTGTCACTTGACCGTTTTTATGTAATGACACTCATGATCTTTTTAACGGAGTAATCCGTGAAAAACATAATGAGTAGGTATTACGCTTTTCCGAGGTGTCGAGCTTCCAGAATGCAGTGAAATTTAAACATCATAATTTTTCATATTTCAGAACAGGGGAGTATTACGTAATGCAATCACAATAACCAAAGCTGTCTATAGGTACCTAGTATAGAAGCAAAAGTTTGCGTTTGCAATTTAATATTCACTAGCGGACCCGCGCGACTTCGATCGCGAATGAGCCGACATAAAAAAATATTCATATGTTGTCGCTGACTGTTTCATAGAACTTTAAAGAAACAACAATTCCGACAATACCGATATACTTAAACGTTTACCGTTTACGCATCGCACGCATCAGAATCTCTCAAAAAGGATATTTTTTGCCCGAGACTCCAATATAAATGAATCCTAGCTGGATTTATTTATCGCCCCCGAAACCCCCTGTATACTAAATATCATGAAAATCGTATGAGCCGATTCCGAGATTCCAATTATATATGTATTATATATATATAAGAATTGCTCGTGTAAAGATATAAGATATCATCATCATCGAGCGAATGATAACTAATTGTCTATTTCAGACGAGCATTGATAGTATTGATCACTGTTATGTTTCCTATTCAATACCTTTTATGTTTGAGGATCTTTGTCTATGTGCGTATATATTTATGTATTTTTAGTAGTGTATTTATATGTTTTAGTATATTTATTTATTGCACCATGGTAGTTCAAATACTACATTATTTATCAATGTTTTATTTTTTTAATTGAAATACAATATTATAAGTTTCCATACTGAAATCTAAGTACCTTGATTAGTCTTGAAATACTTACTTCAAAGTCATAGCCCTGTGTTAAATTGCTCAAAAGTGATAACTTTCTTGCTAAGAAATAAATTATTTCCTTCCTTTTTCATGACCCCGAATTATGATGATAGAAATTATTTAACAAAACTCCTGATTCAATATTTAGTTTTAGGACAAAAACTTCGAATCTGAAAAAGTGTGAAAAACAGTCAGTTAGACGGAATTCAGATATAGAACCTTTATCTAAGCAGCAGAATAACAAAAACAAGGCTCTGTTTTTCTCTAACGTAACTCTAAAAAATACTATTGATCTAGGAAAAGGCTTTTAATTGGAACGTAGGAAATTTTGTCGCACAATTTATTTTGTGGCGAAACCAGGTACGGGCCAGCCCACAGTAATTAATGGAACAAAGCCTTTTCGCATTAACAGTACTCGATGTTACTGCCTGCATAGTTTTAAGACCGCGAAAGTTTATTTAGTTGAACTCTATTTACTTTTAGTTCTTGCATTTGCATTTTAGGCAAATAAATGGTGCAAGAACTTCTTCTTACGTACGATTGTGTTGTGTTGTGTTGTGTTGATGTTTTCACCAAGCAAGCAACCACGATAACGACTCAGACACCAGGAGGGATCTTTACGCCGTCTGAGTCTCAGTACGAGACTGAAGTGGATCGTTAAGTCCAAATACTCACACACAACACAATGTTTGACACAATGTTTCTTGAAATAAATCGAATAAGAATTAGTAGCACATTTAAAAAATGCTTATCAATAAAATAATATATCTGGAACAAATTAAGTTATATTTATCGAAAGTTTAATTATTAGCCCACTTTACAAAATTACAGTAACAAACTACGGGAGACTATTTAAGTTTCACATACATTTTATTTGAACACATACTAAATTATTGTTACCTTCAAATAATAAAATTTCAATGAAATCTCAATATCGCTCGAATTATAATAATTCTCCTTCTTTTCTTAGGAGAATTCTTTAAAAGTGCATTATATTTAAAGATTTCATATTCTACGAATTTAAAGCGCATGCGCGAACCAGTCTATGTTTTCAATGCTAACTGACAATATTTTATATTCATTAAATTCATTGCTCTTTGGAATACATTATGGGGAAATTATTGGCCGATTAGCGAAGTTGATCAATGACTGACCGTAAATTATACCTCCACTATACTAACATATTAAATCTATGTCCCCAATAATTTGAAAATAATATTATGAAACAGATTAAATGTTATTACAAGCTTTCATTTGATTTTACTGATGTGTTTGTGTTCGTCTAATTTTTCCTTAGTTGGAAAAAAATATTAAAAAGGCGATACTGTGATATGATAACTTATGGCTTTACTTATAAAAGCATTTTCATTTTATTTTATTAAACATACGACTTAAATTTATGAGTCTTCGCATCTCAAAATAAGCACTGCAAATTCCTCTTACATCTTATATTCAATTAGTTTAAAATTGTCATAGCGCTAAGCATGTTCTTACTGCAAACAAACAATGAAAGTTTTCAAAAATTAATATATATGAAAACAACCTCATCATAATCATATCAACCAATAACCAGCCTTCTACAGGGCACGGGTCTCTTCCCACAATGAGAAGGGGTTAAAGCCGTAGTCCACCATGCTGACCCAGTGCAGATTTGTGGTTTCTACACACCTTCATTTGAGTTCGGCATCCCGAATTGAAGTCGAAGTCATGCCCACTGGGCTATCACCGCTAAACTTTGAAACAACATCTTAATATATATAAATCTCTTGTCACGATGTTTGTCCGCGATGGACTCCTAAACTACTTAACCGATTTTAAATTAAATTGGCACACCGTGAGCAGTCTGTTCCAACTTAAGAGATAGGATAGTTTAGATTTTTAATTATAGTCGCCATTTTATTTTATTGCAAATAATTTTTCTATAATTAATTGACAGTCACATGTTATATATATATAATACTACTATACTAATTTGAGGCTTAGCGATACTGAATGCTTAAAAATAAAATCAAACGCAGGCGAAGTCGCGGGCAACAGCTAGTGTGATTATATAATAAAGCAGTAGTCCACCACGCTGGCCCATTGCGGATTGGTGGACTCCACACACTTTGAGAACATCATGGAGAACTCTCAGACGTACAGGTTTCCTCACGATGTTTTCCATCACCGTCGAAGCCAGTGATATTTTAATAACTTAAGAAAACGCACATAACTTTTTTGAAAAGTGAGAGGTGCGTGCTGGTATTCAAACTCGGCCCCCTGAAAGTGAAGTCAAAGTCTTACCCACTGGGCTATCACCGCTAACTAGTTTTCTCACCTAATTTGAATTATTTTGATGTACCTACCTACCTGTAGTAAATAATTTATACATTAGCCTAGTCGCTAATACAGGCATGTGTCCGTTTTTTTTTAAATTCATAGCGGCATACTTACTTATTACCGCAATCCACGAACGTATGCAGCGTCAGAGGAGCAAATGCGCTTCCGGATTTTGTATACCCGGCCCTTGAATACATTAGACGGGAGTTTGTTCCAGAATTTCCATGTGCTTGGTAAAGATGATCTAGAAATAGAAGAATACCAGACGGTGAGGATGAATTTTACTTTCTACGGCGTGCGGCAAGGTCAGAAAACAGAGTTGGTGTAACTAATGCAAACAACTCTTCAACTCTTCAATGATCGTTTTAATGTAAATGAAAACTGTAGATGCTTTTAAACCGACTCCAATCAATTTGTTGTTTTTATGGTTTATCTTAAAAACTTGAATCCCTGTTTGTTTACCTTAAGAACTAAAATCTCTGGCAATCAGGTTACAGAAAGACAAAAATCTTAATTAAACCTTAATAGTCAAAGTTAACATCATGTATTCGCGTGACAACATGCTATTAATCTTATGGTAGTAGAATGAACTAGTCAGTGAACCGACATTTTTCACCCGACCTCTATTAATTACTCTAAAATTGTTTATCTATGTTAATAGACTCACTGAACCCTTAAACTCAATCAGTTGAAAATTCTATTCCGCGCGGATAAATAAGTAAATAACAAATAATTGTAATTATTACTTAGGCGATATTGTGAGATTGTATTATTATATTTTCCTTGCATAAAAATCACCATGATAAATACTATAATTATAAATGCTATACAACCACGGTGTTTTGAGATTTCCCTAAGCAAGTAATATTTATTTTATTGTTGTATATTTATGTAATTTTTTTCCTAATTCTTAGGTTGCCTGGCAGAGGTCGCTACTAAGCCATAAGGCCGCCGTTTGTATTCTACTTCTATTTTTATGTTTCTTTTTTTTCTTGCATAATTCTTAATGTTGTGTACAAATAAAGAGTTTAATAATAATTTAAAGTGGTAATGAAAAGGCGTTTGCTTAATTTTATTTATATTATTTTAAACAAATCTTTCGAATTTCATATTTACTGATCATTCAGTCAGTCATTGGGAGGAGAATCCCTATTAATATTTGAATCGTAGATATATTATGAAATAAAGAAGCCGTTGCTTGAATTATTCCTCCGTTTATATTACTGTTTTTACAAATCCTATGGGAGTTTTTTGATGGCCTGGGTTAAAAAGGATCTATGTTACTCTGCGTCCCTTGTACTAACTCTATGCCAAAAAACAAAGTCGATTGGTTGTAAAGTAAGGGCGCGAAGTAAATACAAACAAACACACTTTCGCATTTACAATATTAAAGTATATATTTGATTCAATTTTAAATATCTTACCATGTAGAATTTAAAGTGCGGATAAGCAATCCTATGCTGTTAATATATTATGGGCTACTTGGCAAAATGTAAGTGTCGAGGAAACACAAGTGGTTATTAAAACTTTGATGGGAGCAGCAAAAAACTTTTGAATTGATTATCCCGTGTCGGCAAATTGGACGTTAGCAGTTTTTTGAGTTCACGAAATCTATCCAACTTTTCTCATTAGGGTGATCTGTTAAGCTGTGATCGAAACAAAAAATGTTTGTGAGAGTTGAAAACAATGGAAATCATTTTGCATTGCAAAAGTCTATCTATCTAAGGCGAGTTTTGGTATCGTTTTACATCAAGCTCTTTTTAATAAAGTAATAAATTTCAAAAAATAAAGTTAGTGCTGTTTTCAAACAGCTTATTCTAATTTCATAAATGGGTGACACATTGATAGAAACAAGTACCGCACCGCAATAATAAATGCATAGGGTATTTATCTAATTGAAAGTTAAAGGTTTTTCTTTAGTTATTATATATGAAAATGTTCTTTATATGATTAACTTTTTCATAGTTAACAATGCTTAACCACTAGAACCGATTGATAGTCTTTCTACAACACACTACACTACTAATACTTCTACTACTACTACTATACTTCTACTACACACCACACTCGTTTCATGTAAAATATTAATATATTTATTTACATGCTTACCATAGAATGATTTTACATATTTACATTTCCGTAAAATATATTTGATAAGCAAAATGTGTACAAAGTTTAAGTTAACCCTCTACAAGATTGCCGGATTTTTGAGCCAGCAATCGTATTTTGAGTGCACGAAAAAGAAATTCTAAAACATACTCACGTAGCTCATTTCCTTAGTAATGGGGTTATATTCCGCGGCACAATTTTCAATTTCCCAATCTCTTTCTACATTATATCCGCTGTTCGTGTTGAAGTAAGTTCGTTTTCAAGATTTACTTTCGTCAGCCTAACTAATAAATTTTAAGTTATTTTGCTTTCATAATAAAGTATAGTCCATTGTTTTCTGCATTTTATCTGAGACTAGTTATGCATGTGGGTTCTCCCAAATGTAATTATTATTTATGTAATTATAAAATAAGTTTTTGGTTTTATAAGCCTAACTTTCAAGACTGTGTCAGCAATGATTAACTAATTTAGCGTGACAATCCGAGAAACCTTCACGATGGTACCAGGCTGTCCCACTTGTGCCAGCAATCCGTGATTTTTTTTTTTGGATTTAGTACAGTGTAACGAACTTTTAAATTTTATAACATCAAATAATACAGCGATGGTGGGTTAGGTAGTGCAAACGTGTTTATAAATACCTGCTCTTGGCCGCCTACTTTCATAAAATAAAGGCCTGAAACTCTAAGAAACCTAAGTCTTCTTTTATTTATTACGAACTTTTTATTTTTTGAAACTGGAGTATTCAGTAAACAAAATTTAATATCAAGTAATGTTAGTGTCTACTGTATCTACATTGTTTTAAGGCAAATACTACGTCCGTTCATTACTCTCATCAGGCAGTTAAACAATTTTCTACTCTCTAACTTGAGTTTCTAACTAGTTAAATTTTACTTACCCTCCATACCTACCAGTTTATAACATAACTAGCGGATGCCAGCAACTTCGCCTGTGAAGAATTACTATATCCCATGAGTTTGGATTTCCCGCGTTACCTGTGCCCATCTCCAGAAAGCAAGCTACAGGCGAAGCTGAAAGAAAATAAAAGTCAAAATATCAAATTGATTGTTATACTTTGAGAAGTAATAATCTGCGTCAGTCTTTAGTTTTAACCGAAAGCCATCATACCTTTTCGTATACAAACTGAAAATAACAAACAATTCAGGAAACAAAAACTTATGTACTAACTAGCTGTCCAACTACGTCTGCACAAAATCGTTTTAATATCTTAAAAAAACCTAGAAACTAATTGCAGCGCTACCTACGAGGTCCAGTTTTATTTCCAAACTATGTTATTCGCAGTCCGTCGTCGCCATCCGTGTTATTCTTATTTCGCAACTTCTAAGCGATAGGTTCAATTTGAATAATATAAAAATAAATTAGCAATGAGCAGGTATATAATCAAACTAAATATTTATTTTATTTTATTTTATTTCTTTCGCAATTATAATATTAGTAGGATGGTAAGCATGCATGCATGTACATACTTGATAATATACACTTTCAAATAAAAAAATAATTATTAAAATCGGTTTAAATTTAACGGAGCTATGAAGTAAAATTGATATAAATTTTCATCCCGTTTCCCGGGGAAAACTTCTTGTTTATTAGGATAAAAAGTACCTTATATGTTGACCCGAAATACCAGCTATCACTGTGCCAAATTTAAATCCGTTCAGTAGTTTTCACGTGATGCCCGGACAGACAGACAGACAAAAGTTAAATAAAATCTGTTTTGGACTCAGTATCGATTATAAAGAATTAGTTAAAATTTTCAAAATAAATGTACCGAAATCTTCGGATATAGGGCGTAAGGACGACGTTATCACTGGTCGTAGTACCTCTTCCAGCCAACCACTAAAGACTAAAAAATAACAAAGATGAACTGGTGGTTCGTGATACACAGATAAAAAAAAGGAAAAAAACAAACTTACATACACTATATAATTTACACCCTAAATACATATATAATTTTGTAAAAAAATATTAGAATCAGAAACATTAAGACTATAAATAAGTTATAATATACATAACTTACACATATATTATTAAACATATATTTATGAACTTACCGTTATAAAAGGTGATCCTTTAGACGTCGTTTATGTATATTATAACAGATTTGGACTGCCGTATATTCTAAGGTAGGTTATTCCAGATATTAAGCGCTTTAACCGTGAAAGACTCACCATAGCGGTGAGTTCGACTAAAGGGCATCTTAAGTTTGTCATCTCTCTGGGAATGGTGGTTGAAAGTATGGTCAGACCTAAGTAAGCTGAATCTTTCCTTTAAATAAATAGGATCGTGAGGCTGAAAATGGAAAGAAAAGAGAAGTGAAAGTAAGTGGAAATCGCGGCGCTGACCCATTGGAAGCCATTTGAGACGCGCACAAAATTGCGTGATGTGATCAAACTGTCTTAATTACCTTTGGCCAGTTTTGAGAATATATTATGCTAAATTGACCCCACACTGACACTCGAATATCCTAGGTAGGAACAGTAAAGTTTAAAATCTTCAAATTACTCTAATTTACCTCGAGGTATAATGGAACTTTAAGTGAGTTAAATTTCCTCTAAAGTCACGTTAGCACCATTGCATCCGAAACGGTCACGAAGCAACGCGAATGCGTGACATTTCCGTCGGCACGAACACTTTGAGTGTCTTTGCTGCCCCAATTGTTCCTCATAACTTTTCACACGTTCCTCTCACAATATGTGTGTGCTAACACTAAATGTATATAATTCATAGTCTGGAGAATGTAGTCTGGAAGACTCATTTGAATAACGTGATCTTACTTTCCCTGAGAATCACATTAACAACACTGTATCTAAATCGTACACGAAGTACAACGTTTTATTCCGTCCTTCACAATTTTGTTTAAGAAGGAGGCTACAATAGCCATAGTTTTATACTGCCTCACGTTTCTGCGAATGATTTCAAATGTTTAGAATTCTGTACGTAAAAAAAATGTCTTGCAATTTTTTTTTATCAATCTAACACCACGGACACTTTTAAAGAGACCACTATTACACTGTTCACTATTAACATGTTTACCGCCGAACTAACCGAACACTGAAGGTCAAATCAATAACAAAGTATTATAAAATACAAAAATAACAATAGATTTAACAAATATAAGATACGTTTTGGGTCTATGGATTGGGGGCACATAACATACATTTTATATGTATGTAAATGTTTTAAAATATAAATTCATATAAAGCCTCTCGAAATTTCTTAACATATTGATTTATATTTAAATCTAAATCTATACTAATATATAGTTCTATAGAGTTTTTAACGGTTGTTCCGTTAAAACTATTAAACTATAGAGAGAATTAACAAAGAACTATTAACATGTAGAGTTTACGTTGATTTAATGGATAGGCTAACTTTTTTATAAGTGTTAAATCTCCGAAGTGTATAGCGGGGGCGTTAATGATTAGAAAAATCATAAAAAACTAAATTTTGAATTTTAATTCTTGAAATTTGGATTGAATTTTTTTGGGCTATGTTACGAGCAAACAAGAATGTATTGAATGAAGTTTAAATCACAAAATCCGTTACGGGGGTGCTAATGAAAAAAAAAAAATTATACCAAAATTCCCACAGACTTAAAATTTAATATTAGTTTCATGTTTGTTAAATTAAGGTTACTTACTATCAGATTTCGAAAAATTGCGCGGGCGAACCATAATTTGTTACATAAACAGAGGAACACTTTGAATGCCATGCCGTGCCTTGGAACACATCCTATGAAATGACACCCTTCGGACTGGAACGCAGCTTAGCAGCTTAAATAGGCATGGGGGTAGTAGGGACTTCCCTGGACAAGCTTGGCCACAAAATGCTTTAATAGGTGCTACTTAAACTTTAAGTGCGGAAGAGTATATGTAAGATTTGCAGTCAATGATTGCAACTATCTATAATTTCCTACTATCTTATTAACTATCTATAAATTAATAAGAGTATATATATAAATGTTATGTTGGTTTGTGTACGCTTCAAAACTCAAAAAGTTCTGCAATGATCGGGCTGAAATTTTAGCATGATATATAAGACGCATCAAGGATTGTTTTTATCTATTTTTCTAAACCATTCAATCACAATGTGCCACAGCGAAGCGTGGCAGGGTACAACTAGTAATTTATAAAATGTATCTTATAAGCCCCAAAACTATCTTATAAATCAATTTTGTTTGTGTATTGTTTGACGGCCGAGTGGCGCAGTGGGCAGCGACCCTGCTTTCTAAGTCCAAGGTCGTGGGTTCGATTCCCACAACTGGAAAATGTTTGTGTAATGAACAGGAATGTTTTTCAGTGTATGGGTGTTTATCTGTATATTATAAGTATTTATGTGTATTATATTCATAAAAAAAATATTCATCAGCTATCTTAGTACCCATAACACAAGCTACGCTTAATTTGGGGCTAGATGGCGATGTGTGTATTGTCGTAATATATTTTTTTATTTTATTGTTTTAAAATCGGCAGTCTGTTTGACATTAGTTGGAGTCCTAAAAATATACTGAAACAAAACGTCAACAATATTAAAATATATCTGCTTGGAGTGATGCCATTAAGGTTCCTAATAACCTAACTTAATACTGAACCAAGCCACGCTTTCCCGTAGCTTGCTCAGTTATACATTCAAACTATACAGAACCTTTATTTAATAAACATTTAAAAAATATATATATTTTGTTAATATTTCATATACGAAAGCTGACCTTATATTTATTATATAGATCCCAATAAAATTATTAAGTAACGTACAAATTGCTATAATGCAATATTTGATAAATCATTCTTATCATTAAAGTAGGTATCTTTAATCTGAAAATTTACAATTTAAACATTGAACAAAATGCCCACGTTATTCTTTTGGGTCCATAATATATTGTTTGTGTCGCACGCTATGCTTCATACTTGGTTAATTACTTTATACTTTGTTATTAACTGTGTGCTACCGCTATGAATTGCTCATTTTACACGCAGTAATTATTCCACACTTTATTTTTATTTAAATAAAAATCGGCGGAAAAATGAAATCAAAATTCATATTTATTGAATGTTGAAATGTAATATTTTTCAAAATTTTTGAAATACATATCGCAAACTAGCGGGCCCTCGCGACTTCGTCCGCGTATGAGAGAGAAGCTAGAATAGATGTGATGAACATCATAATCATCGCGGCTAGCTATTTACATACTATTATTTTACGTGGTATACTGAGTTAGTAAGTTGTCATTATTTTAGTTGATACCTACTTACGAGTACATCAATACATCCACCCTCACAAACTTTCGCATTTATAAGATAGTGATAGTAATTGGGATTGTGATAGTGATAGTGATAGTGATCTTTAAAAATGTATGTGCGTTTAAAGCAATTAATTATTACTTGGTTTAACGGTGAACCAAAACATCGTATCGAAACTCGCATTCCTGAGAGTGCTTCCATAGTGTTTGTAAAGGCGTGTGATGTCCACACTTAGCCAGCGTGGTGGACTACGGCCTGAACTATTCTTATTCTAAGAGGAGAATCGTGCCTTGTCGTGGGCCCGGTAATGGATTACCGGACAAATAATAGCATTATATACAAACACCAGATAAAATATCATAATAATAAATATATTTTAACATGTCATTATTACAAATATTAAATTTTACAATTTTAAAAATGATAACCGCTCATTTAGATAAAAAGGATTTTCTTAGGTAACAGTCTGAAGAAGAGCAAAATAATCAAAAGTACATAAAGATTCCGGCGATGGCGAGCCACTTAAACTTTTGACAAAAATAAGATACATGATCTTATTTGCGTAAGCCAAATGTGAACCGAATAATCAGATTTTAAAGACACTAGTTTGTTAATATGGTCCTTTCGTAAAGTCTAAAACAAAGCGAAGAAGACAAATGTTCTAAAAGAACTTTGGTGAGAATAAGAATAATCGCAAGAAAAGCGAATGGAGGAGTATAAATTTTCCACACATATAGTTTCAGTAGAGAAGCTTTTCAGAATACTCATATTTGGTTAAATGATGCATAAAATATTCATTAAATCAATAAAAAAAACCAATTACACCCATTACCGTGTATTTGACGTACACGCACATACACTCTTTTTTAATCTTTTTATTAATTTTATTTTTCCACTACAAGTCAGTCCTTGTCTACAATCTCCCCTGGTGGTAAGTGATTATGCAGTCTAAGATGGTAGCGGGCTAGCCTGTTTGGGAGTGTGGTGGTTATACGCGACTACGCACCGGATCACTAAATCGCTTAGTGCCACGTCGTTGTCGGTAGGGTGGTAATTAGCCACGGCCGAAGCCCCACCAGACCAGACCAGAACAAAATTTAGAAATTATAAATTCCCTTATTCCTCCTGCCGGGAATAAAACTCCGGGACTTCCTATTTAAATTCACCGCGCTCACCATTGCGCCAGGCAGGTCGTCAAAAAATATAATATAATCATTTCACATACACTACCATATAATCATTTGACACACACTACCATATACTCGTATTTAACACACACGCATATCACGCAATACTTTTCAATCATTTTTGGATTATAATTAATATGTGAAAAAAAACAAGCAAATAGATAGTGTAGCCTTGGCGAAATCTTTGATTAAAGAAGTATAGTCGTCGACAATAGAATCTTAATAATGTTAAAACTTATAATTTACCCGACTAAGTTTGTTGTGGGCTCTTCTTAGACCAGGACGCGTTTGGAACCCTCGTAGCTTTAGTTTTAAGTTGGCGAACGAAGTTATCACCATCCCCTTACAATTATGTAAACAAATAATATGTATGAACGCTTCATAAGTGCCTGTGATAGGCCTTCATGAATAAAGAGATTTTGAATTTGAATTTGAATTTTGAATTAATAATGGTCAATTAACGACCAGTTGACTACTAAGAAAACACACTTTTGGAGTAACTAGTGGTTAGTTACTATAAAAGTGTATTTTCTTGCAAAATAATCTTTAATTCCAACACACCAAATACTCTCTTCCATAACTCACTCCCTCGTTAAAATACAATCACACATTGCGTAAATATTATCTCCAGTTGGCAATAATACAAACGCTCTGCAAATACTGGTACATATCCAGCGACGATTAGGCTGGCAGCTTGCCAAAGTCTGTTCCTAGAGTTAGATTTTTGAATTGAACATACTGCTGCGCTAATAAATACCTAGCGATGTACTTATAAGGTTTGTTATAATTTAATCTCTTGTCATCAACCGCTCTACATATCTTTAGTTTTATTAAATGTATAAGATATGTAGAGTACAGATTAATATTAATTTAAACAATGAATCATAAGTCGACTAGCTGTCGCCAGCGTTCTTCGTACGACAAACAATCAAACAAATAAAAATAAACTATTTCGCGTTCGTAATTAAAAGCATGGATTAGTTTTTATTATTTAGTCTTACGACGCGTCGGTACTCTCTTGTTATCTTTATACATATATAATAGGTTTTTAGTTTACTTCGTATGATTACGTCAACTGAAACAACTTAAATGTGTTGCTCTGTAAAAACAAAGATTTATTTGGTTATTTTTATTACATTACGCTACAATTCAATTTTGAGACAAATATGTAAATCACTCCTACCTGTAAAAACAAAGAAACGACATTTAAAGTTTATTTCTTAAGTAAATTCACAAATGGTTTTTTTGATTTATTCCGTTATTGTTAACTTTGTTTTTACAGAGCAACACATTTAAGTTGTTTCAGTTGACGAAATCATACGAAGTAAACTAAAAACCTATTATAAAAACTAACTAACTAACTATTATAAAAACCTATTATTCCGTTATTCCGTTATATAAAAATAAAATTCCTTACTCATCAACGCCGAGACCAAATTCTTGGACCGCAAAAGCTGGCACAAAGGTTCCCTTTATAACGTAGATAAGGAATGAGAAAAAAATCCCATGGGGAATAATGAGGATTTATATTTCTCTTCTGGGTTGGCTTTCTTTAATTATAAATAATAATTATTAGAGAACATCGTACTCGCGGAAAGTCTGATAAATTCAACAAGGGTCTTTATTAATTAGAAATTTAAAAAAACTAAATGAAAATATGTAATTCGCATTTTATGGTGGCGGCCATTTTTGATTTGAAATTTAATATGTAGTGTACACTAGGTGGTAAGTGATAATGCAGTATAAGATGTTAAAGGGTTAACCCTTTAGAGATATGACAGTTTTATAAAACCCATGACCTTACGCTTACTAAGTAATATTACAAATTTTAGATTAAAATATATACAAACTTTTCATAATTTTGGTGGTTGGTCTATTTTAATTTAATATTCAAAGAAACTTCTTAATATCCAGATTTGTGTGTTAGTGATGCTTATGTAGTTATTAAGCCAAAGTTTGCAACAAATAGTTCATGCGTGTAGGTCTTTAGGCAATATGCTAGATTTACAGGCAACATCTGTGTCTTCAAAGTAACTTACGCGTGAACACTAGTGAAGTGACTTCATTTGTTAATAAATAATGTTTATTGATGATATGTATATGTAGTCAGGGATTTTTGAATTAACAATCAACGGACCAACCAGTTGGTGCATCTGATGGTAAGTGAAAAACCATTGTCTATAAAAAGAACAACACTTCGCAAACTATGTAAGGAAAACGCCCTACAAAATACCGCCGTGAGTCGACAAATGTAAGGCTCGGATTTTAAGCTTCTTGTAATCATACCAACGACTACTTCATGTAGGCAGTAATACAGCAAAAATAATAAAAAAAACTAAAATTATATCCCTTCCCCATCCCTATTCCTATTCCTATCCTATCCTACCCTATCCTATCCTATCCTATCCTATCCTATCCTATCCTACACTATCATATCATATCCTATCCTATCCTATCCTATCCTATCCTATCCTATCCTATCCTATCCTATCCTATCCTATCCTATCCTATCCTATCCTTTCCTACTAATATTATAAAAGTCAATGTAAGTTTGTTTGTTACGTTTTCACGCAAAAACTACTTAACCGATCCTCATGAAACCTTGTACACATATCCTTGGAAGTGATAGAAGTAATATAGGATACTTTTTATCCCGACATTAAGCTCGGTTCCTTTGGGAGAGGGGATGAAAGTGTTTGACGATTTTACACCATAACTCCGACAAATTTTAACCGATTTAAATAATTATTTTTGTACTATAGAGGTTATAATATGTGTTTATTTTTAGCCAAACTGTGGTTGAAGATAGAGGACAGAACAGAAGCGGACAGAAGAAAACTCCTCATTTGCTAGATACTGAATACTTTAAATTATTTTAGAACTACAACAAAATTTAATACCACATCAGAAAACAAAATCAAACGCAGACGAAGTTGCGGGCAACAGCTAGTATTATATATTTGAATCTATCATTATAAATGAACGACATTACGACCTTTGCGCGCGTTGCGTTTATTTGTTTTACCTAAGACTAGAACTAAGCTTGGAAAAAAAATGTGAAACGTTTGAGGGTGCACAGCGTTACAATAAATGGCTGTTTACTTTAAAACATGTAAACTCATTAAATGATTTTAAACTAAACTATCGATACTTCATACTTTTACTGTAATAATACGGTATTACGATCGACAATTAGATATTAAACCTATAAAATTCTTATTTCCAAATAAGTGACGTGTGTTTTTTAGCAAAATAAATATCTTTAAGCCCAGCGAGTTTGAACCTAACTTATGATACCTAGTTCGTATTTTTATGAATATAAGCTCTACCAATGTACCTCTGATATTTTTCAATGACCTAAGTAATCAAATAGGTTGGCTAGAATTCGATAAGTATCTTGAATTCTTGCTTGCTTTACTTGCGAATAATTCTGACTATTACGTAACTTTATATTTGACTCATATATCTAATAAAACTGAAAATTTATACTCGATTCGATACTGGGGTAAAATTCAAATTATTCGAATTCAAATTTTTTTTTTGTGATGATGATAACAACATTCGTTAACTTAAAACTAAAGTTACAAGGGGTTTCAAATGCGTCCTGGTCTAAACAGAGCCCACAACAAACTTAGCCGCGTTTTTTTTTTGTTATCACCATTGCACAGTCGAATTAACATTTAGCTATGAAGTTAGAGCGATTCATACCCACGCTTTTTTTATCATACATGAAATTATAATTATATGATAGGATTTTTCTGTAAGCTTACGTTTTATATAAAATTTGAACCTGAGCTTTGAGTAGGATATTGAATTAACTATATTTATTATATCTATAGTAACAACTCTATGATTAATGTCTATAACATTATAGTATGTAGTTTATGATTGTAATATATTATATTGTATATTTTAAATAATTATTATCATATTATGTGTAGTATTAGAATTTATCACCATTCACAAAATATATTTTGTAATATTTTTATTTTGGACCTAAATTTGGTTGGTTGGTTGGTTGTCGTAACCCGTTCCTTAGGAATAACTGTCACCAAAGGTTGTCTGAGAGTGATCTCTTTAGCGATAAGACCGCCTTTGCACACCTAAAGTAGCTTTATAGTTTCTTCGTTGTTTCTTTTTCTCTTTTGTTTTGTTTTTGTTTCAAATAAACAAACAAACACTATTTTTTTGACAATCGAATGCGGTCCAGGTAGCTGTTTATTCTGATTGTTTTAGTGATAGGCTGGTTACTTAGTGGGTGGGTGAAATAGTGTTCGTATGAGCAACACTAGGGGTAAAGTTACGCAAGCGACTAACAATCGGCATCAAACAGAACAATTTCAGACGGTACTCTGGTTTTGAGCAAAACGTGCGTCGAGGGTGTGCTTCGTGATTTATACCGAAATGTGTAGTTGTGGTGCAGAGTGTTCTTGCTTGTGCACAAATTCACAGTAAGAGAGATGGGGGTGCCTTTTGCTTGTTATATACGACATCCACTCGTAAACGATTCCATGCATATAACCACCTTTAATTTTTTTACTTTTATTTTATTTATTAAGGCCCAAACAGTATACTTAATACTTAAAATTAGTACAAAGAAAATAACACATACACCAATTAAGTAGCCCCTAATAAATCTAACGAAATACATTAAAATTGACAGCAAACTTATAACATAATTATGAAACTTTAGAATATGTATAAACACATATTATTGACAGATAATGTAAATAAGGGAATACCCTTATTAACAATATCCATCCAATCCAAGTGGATATGTGAAAACATAAGTAGAACTTTTACGTAGAACAATTAGAAGTTAGAATTTAGAATAAAGATGTTTTTTTAACTGAGCAAGAATAAGATTAAATAAATCTAAATCCGAGAAATTATAATTATAGCTTTGAGTAGCTCTATAAAAATAACTATTAAGAGCTTATTTAAACAAAATTAACTCTTGAACTCAATACCTGTTTTAATATGTATCTTAAAAGCGTCCGCACTTTCAATTAAACAAATTAGTTTCTTGAAGAACACGAAGCGGCAGCCCAGAGGTTAGGACTTCGGCTTTATTTCGACCCGAGTTCGAATACCAGCGCGCACCTCAAACTTTTCTAAGCTATGTGCGTTTTAAGCAATCAAAATAGGTATCACTTGCTTATATACATCTTATATCTTTAAACGAGCAATTCTTGTATATGTATATATATATAATTGGAATCTCGGAATCGGCTCTAACGATTTGCATGAACTTTAGTTTCGATAAATCGATCTAGCTAGAATTCATTTATATTGGAAACTCGGGCATAAACTGCAAAAAATATCCTTTTTGAGAGATTCTTATGCGTGCGATGCGTGAACGGTAAACGTTACGCCAAACAACGAAAGTATGTAGTAAGTATATCGGAATTGTCGGAATTGTTGTTTTCCTTAAAGTTCTATAAAACAGTCCGCGACAACATACGAATATTTTTTTAAGTCGGCTTATCCGCGGACGGGTCCGCTAGTTTATTTTTATATGTTGGGCAAATAAGACAAACAAATTGTAGAGAAGTGGAAAATATTATACTGAGTTATAATTGTTAAGTTCCTATAGTTTCAATAAATAAATAGACATCGACATTACATGCATCGCCATCTAGCCCCAAAGTAAGCGTAGACTGTGTTATGGGTACTAAAATGACTGATAATTTTTTTTATAAATAATATACATAAATACTTATAATATACAGATAAACACCCAGACACTGAAAAACATTCATGCTCATTACAAAAACATTCCTGCTTTCTGAGTCTTAATCATTGATTCATTTTTATTTCATTGGAAATTCAGAATACGGTATTTATATCTAAGTTATAGTATTTTATTGGAAATAGATTCGTCGTTCTTTTAAATCGTTCGTTCATCGTTCTTTTAAAACGTCAAACTTGTCTCTTTGTAAGGACTCTACCACCGGTTCATATAAGGCGCTAATTTACACGTATGTTTAATTTGCAAAAATATCATGTACCTCGTTGAAATTGCGCTTTTCCTCAAACTCGAGAAAATTAGTTGTTCCTCCCGATTCTATGTCAAAGGCAAGTTAAACAATTAAGCTCATTTTGAACACCTCCAAGCGTAATGTAATATAACTAACAACGATATAATACAATTATCTCGCTGAAACATAATCATGTTACATTAGGTACAGGAACAGTGTTACTAAATTACTGCGATATATCATATTGGTATATGATATTTTACTTTACTTTGCTACTCGACGCAGATATTTTGCTACTGCACTGGACGCAGATATTTTGATTTTGTTTCTTTCTCTCGTGGTGTGGAAAGCACTACTTCCTCATCCTACGATCATGGTCTTTTCTGTATGCTCTAAAGCGCTATTCTATGAGTTTATATGTTAATAAATTAGGATCATTATAAAGGTCTATACATCTACGAATATAAGAAATTATTCTTGTTTCTCTAAAATCCAGTTTATTAAAAGTGAAGACATTCTATCTTTCCTTGCGTTTTTTTATGAACTTACATTTGTTTATCGGGTCTCTGTGACTTACGTATGTTCATTGCTCTATGTTTATCCAAAACAGGGACCTTTAAAATATTTAATTGTTGCTCATATCACTAAACAATACAATAAAATGACTTTCGCGTTCATAGTTACGTAATATTAGTAAGATTTATAAAGTACGTTATAAAGTAACTTTACACTGCGTTATTTCAAGACATCTCAATAATAAATTTAATTTAACTGAATATAATTGGTTGCAGCCTACACTTATGCTTTAGATCTATTCCATACAAATATTGCACTATTGGGGAAAAACAAAATCCTCTACGCAAAAATCACGTCAACCTGCAGGCTATGCTACTGCGTGATCGAAGAGTAAACAAACAAACGCACTTGCGCATATCATAATATATGTAGGGATTTTATTTATTTATTGTGTGGTATTAAAACCTTATTGGAACTTCGCCTTCTTCGATATCCACCTTTGACAGCTCTTCTTCAGAACCGTTTGGTGTAAAAGAACATTTAACAAAAGCGAGACACATATGAGGCTTTTAAGGTCGCAACGATGATATACCTCTAGCGGTAGGCGATAACAACACAGTACCTACTAACATGCTCTAATCCCATTACAGTATGATCAAAGCATTATAGCTAGTTAACGCACCTATCAATATGGGTACTTACCTACAAAATCATCCTTTGAATGGTACCTACTTATATATTAGTACGGCATGTTTACATACATCATAGAAAAACATGGATATTCAACTAAACGTCCTAGAGATAGAAGAACTTTTTGTGGCAGAGCTCGCCTGGGAAGTAAGAACTACCGCCATGCTTAATTCTGCCGCAAAGCAGCATTGTTGCAATACTGTATTCCGGTCTGATAGGGACCTGAGGCTGAACTTTGACCTACATGAGGTCGGGAATCATTTTTACCGGGACGAGCTACAAGCGTTGTGCAAGGGGGGCACCGGTGCGTTCCTTGGAGAACCCGGAGCCTCCCAATATGTACTCAGGCTGGCTTCCGAGTGGGTTTTAGTGGGTAGAAATCACCACATAACCCGAATTCTCTTGCAGAGAATCGGGTATCTTTTAAGAAGATTTCACTCCGTCATAAAAAAAGGGCGATGTATTTCAACTTAACATAAGTTGGGCTATCTTCCTGGTCCGTCAACTACTACCATAAAAAGAGAGATGAGAACGGGGAGTCAGAGGTTTTTGGGCAAAGGCCCACTAAGCTGCTTCAATGTAGTATAGCGGGATTTAACGATTATTATTATATGTTAGTAATAATAACCGGGTCTTTCGGCTTAATTTGTTTTCCAAGAAACGGGATTAAATTACACCAATTTCCTTACTTCAGGTTGCTACTGATTCAAATTCTAAATTCATTTATTTCCTAGTTTATAAGCACTTTTGAAACGTCAAATTAGTCTGTTTGTAGTGACTCTACCACCGGTTCGGAAGGCAGATTCCACTGAGAAGAGCCGGCAACTCAGCAGATTGCTCTTTTCCAACAAGACTTTTTTTCCATCAACTCTTTTGCTACTGAGAATTACCAAACAGAAAAACCCTATTTTAATAAATGAAAAACCTATTTTAATAAAAACCCAGTAGCCAATTTAATAATCGAACCCAGTAACTCGTGGTCCGTTGTCAAACACACTAGCCAATTTACAAAGGACTGTCTCCATCCTAGAGTCATCTTACATCGTGTAACTAAAATTTGATTTATCACTTCTCTACATTGAGTAGGTAACAAGTTTTCTTTTCTACTTCGAAACATTCTTGCTTCATATCTGTATCCTCTCAACTGAGTTTTATAATTACTTGACACAGGTACGGTACAGGGATTTTGAGTAGGTAGGTTAATGCGTAAATACATGGATGCCTTTGAGTTCACCGTGGAAATCGAAACGCATGACAATTGTGTATTTAGTGTTCATGATATTATGCTCGTACTAATCATGGGATTTACTTGTATTAATGTACTAATTCTAGTCCGATTACGTAAGTACTTAATATTATTGTCAGTTGTTTATTGTTTACGTTTAACTACTTGTTATTGTAAATGTGGTCTAAATACCTACCTTTATGTCCACCTGGTGCAGCGATGAGTTTGGCACTAAGTTATTATAAGTGGAAGATCCCGGGTTAAAACCCAGGCGCAATTTGGTAATTTTTAATCTCTAAATTTTCTCTGGGCTGGTCAGCCGTAGCTAGTTACTAGACCACGGAGCTGGAGCCACTGCAACATCTTATTTCTTGGCTTGTAAGGAGTATTCAAGAGAGTAAACCCCTACAACCTTACAAATTTTGGACCATCTATTTTCGTCGGTAATATATATTCTGACCCAGCTTCTGACAGACTGAACTGATCAAATTAGAATTACTTGGCCCAACTTTTATTTATTTTTTAAGATCAAAGTATAGCTATACCTTTTTAACATATAAAACCTAATCAAGTTACGTCTATAATCAGGTTATTCGGTAACTTCTCCACTTTGACGGCCGACTGGCGCAGTGGGCAGCGACCCTGCTTTTTGAGTCCTAGGCCGTGGGCTCGATTTCCACACTGGAAAATGTTTGTGTGATGAGCATGAATGTTTTTCAATGTCTGGGTGTTTATATGTATATTCTAAGTATTTATGTATGTTATTCATAAAAATATTCATCAGTGTATACATATGTTTTTATCGATGAAACACGAATAAAATGACATTTTCTAAAAATGAATCCTAGCTAGATCGATTTATCGCCCCCGAAATCCCCCGTATACTAATTTTCATGAAAATCGTTGGAGCCGATTCCGAGATTCCAATTATATATATTTCAACAAGAATTGCTCGTTCAAAGATATAAGATTATTATATATTTAAAGGCTAATGTGCTTTGGAATAATTTGCCTGCTGACATCCGTAAAACTCAATCCCTTACCATCGTCTGAAAGACTACTATCTGTTTTTGAGTTAAGTAATTTGAACAAATATCGTTATTAATTGTATTATTTGTATTTTGTCTTTTTTATTTACTTATATTTTTAATCTTTAAAATTTATATGTATTTTTTATTAAAATTTATATTTATGTAGTTGCTTGCAGCATTAAGACCGCAGATTGCAGATTTCATGCCTACAATTTTTGTCCTTTTATTTGTTTATTCTTTATTTTATGTATATTTTGATGTTTGGTGCAATAAAGTATTTCTTCTTCTTCTGCTTCTATAAGTTGTAAGTCTCTAATATAATAACCATTGTCAACCAATGGACGTCCACTGGACCTAGACCCACCATTGTTGTGCCGCTTGTGTGCTTGCGATCGTTTTGCATCTTACGGGCCCTTATGTTAATTCGCAAAGACGTCTTCGCATGTACCATGTTCTATTACAACCCCCACTGCCATTCCCACTTGTGAAAACTGCTGTCCAGTCAACATTGGTCGTGCGTAATGCACGTTTTTACTGTACTTGTGCTAAGAAACAGTTGAAAAGGAGCAAAAGTTTTCGGATTACTTTGTTGAAAAGCAAGAAGCGAGAAAGTTTGTAGACAGTACACAAGAACTGTAACGCCCGTGCGCCCACAAACAATATTGAATATGTAGCAGTACCACAAAACCACACAACACACACACAGTTTATTCATATAATTTTTATATTTCTATGAATGCGTTTATAAGAGTTAATTTAATATTGATTCCATACTTCTATATTGAAACTAAAAATGCGAAAGTGTGTATGTTTGTTTACTTGATTGTAATCTATGTTCGACTCAACCGTTGAACCTATCTTGATGATTTTTAACAAACATATAGCTTGCATCCTGGAGATGGACCCTAAAATAATATTATGCCGTAAAAGTTATGCGCGAGATTTAATTATTTACCTGATGTAAGGTTGGACCGAATTTTGCATAGAAATATTTGGCATTCTGGAGATAGCTATTAGTAGGTATATATTTATCCCAGGAAAAGAAAAGTTTTGAACGGCTTTTAAGGCCAAAATGAGTAGGTAGGTAGAGCTGTAATTGGTACTAATTCTAAACCAACTCCTAGTACGAAATTCTGGAATGAACAGGTCAAGCCATCGACGCTACTTGTTTCGCGAGTATCGAAATATATATGTGACGTACATAACATATGATAAAGAGGATTGTTATATAAATAACTAAGTGTCTTTTTGCTGTCGTGGACATAATATCGTTTTTTTTTTATTAAAATGTTTTCTAGCCCAATTTAAGAATCTCTCTTTTCTCGGGCTGTGTAGGGATTTTAGGTGTTGTAGTTGTTTTAGTTCTAGTCATAAATACCAATTTACATTGCAGCATTATTTGTCTAATAGACTTGTATACACTAAGTGATCAAAATATCACTGCAATATGATAACATTGACTTGATGATGTAACTATGATGTTATTAGGACTACCCACACATTGAAAACTTACGAAGTCTTGTGTTTGAAATCAGAAAATGTAGCTGCCTACAGGGGGCATTTTGTTTTCATCGCGGGTTTTCGTAAATTTTTATTGTTCAGTTTAGTTCAACAGTCTGATCGGGTTCATGTTTGAAACCCGGCGACATAAGTGATAAGATTGCTGCTGGGCTCAGAGGCATAGGTATTATCTATGTCTCACCTCTACTGCTTATAGGCAGCTAGCAGGTAAGGTGAGAAGGAAATGCCTTCCCAGGGATCTGCTTGATAAAAAAAAATATCCACTAATATATCTCTGATGCAACCGATTCACTTCAGAAAATTACCGCTTGGGACGCTGGCGGTAAATAAATAGACGAAATCAAGCTTTAAAACTAAAACTTTAAGATCAGCTTTTGTCTGATAACATTGCGAATCTTGAAAATTATTCCACGTGTAATTTCGTACTAGCAGCACTTTATAGCTCACCTTTCACATCGATTGCCCAGATTTTAGCTAAGTAGCTGACGTTTTAATCACTGTACTCGAAACCGGGTGCGTTTAATGTGATTAAAACTATTTGCATGTCCAATGTGGTTAACCAGTTAAGCGGTTACAGTTTCAACATAACTGCCTTAGTAAGTATGGCAATTAACATGTGTTCATTCTTAATACAAGGCAGCTTAACAAAGCTCGCAATAAAACCATAAGAGATAAAATTTATCGAAAAAGTTAAGCTGGTTAAATTGATGGTTTCCTAATTTTTATGTCAATGCTCTTAGTTCAATGATAGAAGCAGCTGTTGCAGTGTAATCAATAATAATTGCTTGCTCATTTAGATTTCAGCTGTGTGGTGACGGCATTTCAGAATAAGTTGTCACCATCCCTTCTCTTCACGCAGGTGTCGTAAGGGAATAAAGCGGCGTACGGGCAGCAGAGTCCTTCCATCTTCTACGATCACCAACTCGTCTGCCCTAAGTGGTGATTATGAGCAAACTCTAACGTTGTGAGACCCCTTAAATCCTGCAGTGGGCTATTATAGGCTATTAATAATGATTTAGATTTCGAAAATATAATGTAATTTACATAAAAATCTAAACCATTCATCCATTGGTAATTTGCTTTATTAAATATGGATGCTGCACGCAACATTGATTTAATGAATATATAATTCACGCGTTGTCTTCATTCATAGATCAAAGCGACTATTGTGTTTTACTTGTTTGCGGTTTGGTACACATGAATTATTAATATTAAGTACTGCATTGGTTGTATTATGATATATTAATAGTTTCAGCTAGCGAACATTTCAACAAAGTCTCTAAATATTACGAACGGGTTAATTTCAACTCACGAACGATTTTACTCTTACTCTATGGTAGACCAATAAACTATTTACCTTTAAACATTAAGAACAACAGTCTAGTAGTCAGAAGTATATAATTAAATGTATGTACCCCCACACTTTTAATTATTTACTGACATATATTTATTAATATGATATTATGTCGTAATTGTATCTGCTAATATATCCTATTGGTGTATTACATTCCAAGAGGGAATCCAATTTTGACTTGAGGGGTAATTAATAAAAGTTGAATGTTTGTAGTTGTGTTGTGGTACTTAGTGTTTTCAGAAAATTTCTAAAGTACAAACATTCAGTATGATAGACCTTGCTTTCAATCCAGGCTTATGTCCTGGAGCAATCATGTGATCATTAATCCGATAACTTCTCCTATTCTATTCCACTGAAATTTAGCCTGATGATGATAATTGACTGTTATTTCACCTGGATGTAGTGTAAGGCGGTAACGGGGTGTGGCACCCCAATCACATTGTAACGGAACGTTTAGTATATTGACGGCACGGCATGTCGTTGTTAGTAAGGTGGTAACAAGCTATGTTAGAAGCCTTTCACCAGACTAGTGAGGAATATTCCAAAATTATTAATTCTCAAATAAGGCTCGAGGCAAGGGCTCGAACCCGGACCTCAAATTATAAGACCACAGTGATCACTACTGAACCAGAGAGCTCATCAAAACTCAGTTAGAATCATATCTATTGAATGTATCTGTGTCCTAGTACAAGGACTGCGGTTAACAATAAACTCATCTGCTCATAGCCACCATCTTCTATGGGAAGAATACCAGTGCCCAGCTGTGGGGCATTAATTGGCTAAAAAATATATAGTCAGTAATTTTCTCATTTGAGAAATTAAGGACGCTATGAAAGGGTGCAAATACACACATTTTTTTTTTTTTTTTTTTTTTTTAAAGTATATAGACAAGTGCTTGACTGCAATCACACCTGATGGTAAATGATGATGCAGCCTAAGATGAAGCGCGCTTGCCTAGAAGATGCCTATTCACTCTTGATTTGAAGGTACCCAGATTATAGGTATCAGGGAAGACGGAAGATGGGAGGGCATTCCAGGCCTTTGCGGTGCGGATCAGAAAGGAAGAAGCAAAACGCTTCGTACGTGTTGATGGTATTTCAACCACGTAACGGTGCAGATTCTTTCGGTGCCTCGCAGTTCGATGGTAGAAAGGAGATGGTTTGACCAAATCGAATAGCTCCTGAGCACACTCTCCGAAATGTATCTTGTAGAAAACAGCCAGACAAGCAACCTTGCGCCGGTGTTCAAGGCTTTGAAGTCTACTGACTACAAGGTCGTTGCCAATGAGTCTCCTAGCACGACGATCCACCGAATCCAAAGCATCGAGCTGGTACTTGGCAGAGCCATCCCATAAATGGCTGCAGTACTCCATGCACGACCGAACCTGAGCTTGGCACAAATTATTCAGAAATTTAAATTTAAATTTAAATTCAAAGGGGCAATGCTGCCATCATCTTAGGAACTGTGCCTCGCTGCGGTGGTTTCGAGGACGTTTTAGATTTTATTTAGTTTTTAAATAGTTTATTTTAGGTTATAGTTATGTATTAATAAAAAATATATTTTAGAGTTATATGAAAATAAAATAAATTATGTTTTTTAAATAAATAATTATTCAGAAACCTCTATATTTACTGTTAATCAAAGGTTACAACTACAGTTACCAATCATTATTGGTAACTGTAGTTAACTGGTCAATGTGAAGAGCTTAATTTTCCCAATCTTACCGAAACTGCCAGCCGCCAATTAGCTTTTATCACCGTTGTGGTTCGATAACTGCTACATGAGACTTATCTATCGAACGACACCCTACTCTAGTATTTCCTTCTAAATACCAGTTAATCTTTTAGTGTCTTAACACTTCATTTATCTTGTATCTATAATAACTAATGAAGTATAAAACATTTTGTCCTGACTAATTAACAGGCAACCTAAAGCCCACACGGCTGCATGTGGAAATTCAAAGATAAAATATACTCTCAGTATTATTATGCTTTGAGCACCTTAGAGCTGGGTTTTAAGAAAGTATTTTTTGAACCCTTAGATATTAAACGGTCAACAAGTTTGTAAGTCTTATTATAAAATATGAAACAAGTTTTTCTCAGTTTGTGAAAATACTACCAAAACGGGTGAAATGACTACCAAGGTTACGCCACATTTTGAGTTTTTTTTCCAATTAATATAAAACTTGCAGTAAAACTGTCAAAAAAATTGACCAGTAAAGAAAGACATTTAAGTGGTGTCGTTACTTAAGAAATGTATTAATTCTGCGATTTTATTATTATTATATATTTTATTTGAAAATACAAATATAGATTCTGACCAAAAACTCTCTTTAGAAACAGTCGAAACAAATGTTAGCAGGTTTTTAGCCATTCTGGTCGAAAGTATATTATTTCTACTGAGATTTCCATAGTAACTCATTACGTTATACTGGTTTTGCGTGATACACTGAAGTCTGTTGAGGAATTTCATGCTAAATTGACTTCTGTAAATTTAACTGGAATAAGACGACATGTTTTAAGTCGTAGGTAAATTAGTTGTTGTGTTAAGGTAAATTTATTTATTTAT
Source organism: Pararge aegeria (assembly GCF_905163445.1). NCBI lineage: Eukaryota > Metazoa > Arthropoda > Insecta > Lepidoptera > Nymphalidae > Pararge > Pararge aegeria. The sequence goes on along the minus strand of NC_053190.1, from coordinate 8,924,634 downwards.
TTATCAACTTACGACTAGTATCTAGTATTTATTAATCTTTGAAATCAATTTCGATTATACGTAGCTATGAAGGGACATCCATTTCGGCTTTCCTTTTTTTACCCGCATCAGATGATTTTTAAACAATATAAATAGAACAAAGTAAATAAAAGAAGCGTAGTAAAAAAAGGAATGAAAAATAAATCAAGAAAAAAAAGTACAAATGTATTCCTATTATAATTACTAGAAGGATAGATATGTATAAAGACTGTATTTTACAGGTATACTATCTCAGTACAGTAAGGAAATATAATTCAAACGTAAAAGTTTATAAACAGTTATGGAATAAAGTAGCTACCGAATATTTTCGGCGCATGAAATGTATATTTGGAGATATTTGGAGTGGAAACCGCTGCGGTACCACGTCGCTCTCACTCCCATAGGGTATTTCCAATTACACCGATTTCTTTGATTTAAAAAAAAAAAGGTTTTGCGAATTGTATAAATTATAGACGTTCTTCGTTTTGAAGTCGGTTGGAAAGGCGCTAGCACGAGCTTTATAAAGACTCATCCACAAACACGGCTTCCAGGGATTACGAATGAATCTTATTCTGCCAATTGAGTTGCTGGGAATAGATTAATTTTCGCAATCTCGCCGTAGCCAGCCCGACGATTAGCTTTACTGCCCCTGTGGTCCGATAACTGTTCACTACACTACAACACTAATCTATTCCACCCCTAAAATTTTACACCTGCATTCATTTGTTTTAGTTCCAGTTGGATAGTGCGTGTGTGGTTTCTAAAACATGAAATGTATGTCACAATGTTTAACTCTTTTTGATGATCTATTGCTGGGCAAAGGCCTCCTTTCTCATAAGAGAGAGGGGTTCAGGTCTTTCACGTTGCTCCAATGTGGATTGGAATATTTTTAGCCGCTACTTTTTTAGTCTAGTGGTTAGCGTATAAGAGTATTAATATATAAATATATTTCAATGCTCCTCCTTAGTCGTTAACTCTTGACCTTCCTGATTATCATCGGCAACCACGACCAGAGTGGTCGTGATTGCCGATGACCTAATTTCTCTGGCTAATGCAGCCCCCGCGATGTGCCTCGTCACGGTGTTTAGCGTTTCGGGAACAATATTTCAATATTTATTTGCTTAATATTGGTACCTAGACAATTGTGTTTAGGATATAAAGTTCCAGCATATTATGCTGATACATCAATATGCCAAATTTAAAAAATCAATTATCTTATATCTTTAAACGAGAAATTCTTGTATATATATTATATATAATTTGAATCTCGGAATAGGCTCCAACGATTTTCATGAAATTCAGTATACAGGGGTTTCGGGGGCGATAAATCGATGTAGCTAGGATTCATTTTTAGAAAATGACATTTTATTCGTGTTTTCCGGTAATAAACGATTTGGTGCAGACGAAGTTGCACGGGTCAGCTAGTATTAATAATGTTCTTAAATGTTATATGTAAGATTCAATATGCAATGCTGCAAGTATTATTTTTTTCGTTTTATGATATCTAAAGATAATCTATAGATATCGAGTCAAGATGATAAATAAAGTGTTCTTACCGTTTTTGACAGAGCTCGTCCGTGCAAGTAGGTACCACCGCTATGCTCATTTCTGCCGCCAAAAAGCATTGTGCCAAAAGGCTTGGTTGCCGTTATTAACTAGAGCTCTCGAAGTCCTGAGGTTGCTTCTCAAGAAGCTTCTCACGATAGGTTTTTTTTCTGTCAAGACAGAACCAGCTCTAAGTTAGGAAATTAGCTTTAAATATGCAGACGACCAAACAGCATGGGGTGACAAGTATACATAAATTTAACAGATTAACGTTAAGATTGTTGTTATAAACATTAAGGCCCATTGCTGGGCATATAAAAGCATATGCTTTATCTAAGTGAGATAGTATTCAGAGCTTGACAATTATTATTATCTCATGTTAGTGATAATGACTTGGACCGACAAAGTGAAAACCCATGACGCGTCTCTGCGTCGGGAGTTAAAAATGAAACACGCGTTTTCGTCTCTAGAGCTTTACAAACAACACATCTACATACAAATAGGGATACACTAATTAACACAACACATCTCCTCTGCGGCGCGCAGTCTAGTAAAAATACAGTACCTTTTAATGTTGCAGCAGAACAAGTATGATAATATAAAACATTACTTCCGTGTGAAAACAAGATGTCAGAAAGTTAGGTTAGTAGAGGTTAGTACTTTAAATTAACGCTACAGTATACAAGTTTCCGAGGATAATTGCGCCATCTTGCGTCATACCTCTGCCAAAAACTCCGTATCGTACCTGCAATACAAATAGGTATTTAGAACAAAAATAGACACGGAATACCTGTTCGTTCATTTTAGAAAACCTAGAATGTACTTTCAAACTATATTGATGAATTTCTTAGTAACAAAGTTACTTGGAAGCCGTCGGTTCCGCTTTCATCTCGTGCAAGTTAGATTAGTGATCATTAAATTATAAAATAATTATGTTGGAAAAGAACGGCTGCTGAGTTTCTTGTTGCTTCTTCTCAGTAGAATCTGCATTTCGGTGGTAGAATCAAGTGAAGCATTTCAGTTTATGGTGAGACAGACCGCCTTGACTTTTTATTAAAAAATATTATCAAGTTATTTTTAATTTTAGTTTACTCCGAATTTACGTGGTTTTATGATAGCTTACCCCTGGAGGTAAACGCTCAGTAAATTAAGCCCTAGAATTATTTTTTTACCGTGGAGCTTATGTAGGAGTCGATTTAAAACACCACGGTGTTCAAACTCGACGCCTGGTGTTTGAGCCACAGGAACACAAATATTTTTTGCACAAATCCAGGAACCGTGACTAAACCCTGAAGATACACGAACTGGTAATAATACTTAGTATGGTTATAGTTTGTGTTAAGATCTGCACTTTTTTTACGAAACCCTTCGCTGTCTATATGTCTTTCCGTCTGTCAATCAGCGGGCTATATCTCATAAACAGTAATAAATGATTATAGGAAAAAGATTTGCTTGTCGATGATAATATGTCTCTTGGGAAAATAGAATTGAAACGTGGATGAAGCAAAGAAATAAGCGATAAACAGCTTTTCCAAAAATAAATTTTAGTACGTATGTATGTATAATATATACTATGTATGTATGTGCGCATGTTAAATTATCCCTCGGCAATGCCGAGCTCCAAAAAAATATTATGCTAAATTTTTTACATTGCTACGGTTGAAACAAGAAGTTACGAACTTTCTGGAGCATGTTCGAATTGTCGCTACAGTCCACATATTACACTGTTCGCTGTAGCTCCATCTGTGGCCTACGACGCCACGACCACTAGAATAACAGAACGTTTAACAAATATATTATCGAAGCTTCGTACCACTTACGTCCTTTTCACTTACGTCAGCCAACATTTCCTGTCGAAGCGATCAAGTTTTGTATTTAAGTGAGGTTTTGCTTAATAAGTATACGTATTATAGATGTAAATAGCCGATTATACAAAAAAATATTAAAGTACCTTATTTTATTTTTATTGATATTGTATTGTTACTTTTGTGATTTAATGTTTTAAAGTTTCTGAGACTGCTACTTTATATATTAGATGTCAATACGTTTAGCTTGAAAAGGTGCTAAAAAATTGCGATTTCAAAAGGAACTTCCCCTATATTTACACGGTTTTACAAAAACACAACGGTGAGAGAAACTTATTCGTCCGGGTCCAAAAAAAGGGATTATGATATAAATATGAATGAAATATATATATCCTATATGTATTATATATACATTTCATTTCATTTCAGATAATATAGGTTCATGAAATGGACCGCATAGTTACAAGCACTTTCAGAAAACATTATATCAAAAATTATAAGAAGCGTCAACGTCTTCTTAATTCTCTGAGGTCAATTCAATTATACACAGGACCACTTGTACTGGAACGATTGTATGTTAGATAAAATATAAAGTATTAATAATGTGACAACAAAAATCACTCTGATACTATAGGTAATTTACGCGATGCTGAATTTCGAATGGTGATTAAACGTTAATCGCCATCGATGTGATCTCACGCCACATCGCGCCATTTTGAAAACAAAGCTACCAACTTAATTACAAACTGCAACGTCGGTAACATGACATCTCGCCATTTACATCAATGCTGCCAACTCACGTAGGTAATTGGTTGCGTCAGTGCTGCCACTAGAAAGATAATGATAAGCAATAGAACAGTAGTACATAGTACAAGTAACACCAATATCTTTAACAGCATAAACAATATCTCACTTCGTAAAAAAAAAATAAGGGTTGCTAAATTTTAGAACCTGTGACGCTTTTTATATTATTTAATTTTATGATCTTTTGTATATTTATTCCTTCATACTTTGTATATTGTTTGTTCGTAAGTGTTTACAAATGACATTTCGGAAAGATCGTAGCTGATAACCACCATAAGAGTTGTAACATCATTACTGGGGGATGGGGACGAGCGTAAAAGCTCGCCGTGAGTTGAACCCCTGGGCCGTGAGTTCAACTCGTTCAACGGCGACGACATTGGGGAAAAATTGGGAACGACGATCTAAGGCTGTCTTCTGCGAGGGTTCGGACTGATTGGATTCCTGATGAAGGTTTCGTCCGAACATCTATCCGTGGACGAAGGAGGGGACACAGTGCAGACGTTGCATGTATATTACCTAGTTGGGAGATATTGTCGGAAGTTAATGATTTGTATGCTGTCAATCGTGAAACAGTTTCGAAATAGCTAAACTCTATTAAGACAAATTAAAATGGACCGAATAATGATTTATTGAGGTAACTGGACTACTTCTTTCTCTTTTTCAAACGTTTGGACGAAATTTAGTTTAAAAACAAGGGTAATACACACATTACGACGACAAAATTACACATTACAATGTTTGTATAGTCAAATATAAGTCAACGATTACAAGAAATTTATTCTTTAAAAAAAAGGCCAATTAGTGCCTTTTTGATCCGTAACATCCGCAGTCCTATACATAATAACTCAGGGGGAGGAGAGATATATGTGATGGATAATAATAGCTTGAATCTCAATAACTTTTTTCGCCAAAATCAGTTTACAGTGTTACAGCGGTGACTGTTTTTAGTTATATTTTGACTGCCATCATTTAAGTTGGTAGCTGACACATTGTTTGTCGACAGTTATAGTCGATAGTTATTCAAATATGAAGCGGATCTATTTGGGTATCGCAACCCGGGAGGTATTTTGTACCAATTACGCTACACGTCACATAAAAATTTATGATATTTCACCGGATCAAAACGATCGTTAGTGGCATTTTGCAGTCACCAGTATGCTTTTTTATGTCGAGTAATTGGTGATACAGATTTAAATCTTGCCAAGTCTGACTTTTTTTAATCTACACAAATAAATAAATCGTAACTTGACTTAACCGAATTTTATTGCTCTTAAATTATTTCAAACTCACTTTATGAATTTGATATTATGTTATGCTATGAGAGAAATCCACCCCTAATAGATAAATAAGGGTTGTGACAATATCAAATGTTGCTTTAGCAAATGACATTAAAGTTTAGAAGAAAAGAATTTTGGACCACAAGCTTTTGAGTCTAAAACAACCACTGTGACGACAATAAAATAACAAATCCTTACAAATGAAGTGCTGTTATTCATATATCATGAGGGAAGCCGCAGGTTCAAATCCCGGCGGGTCAATTTGAGGATTTATAAGTTTAGAAATGTCCCTGGTCTTGTCTGGTTCAGGTTTCGTCCGTAGCTAGCACCCTACCATTCTGTACGGTGTCACTCACATATAATTACTACCTTACCTGTAAAAATTTTAAATATGGTAGAATTATAAATCAGTCTTATCATGTAATAAATGAAAAAAAAAAACGTTCAGATTTTTTTTTGCTGGGCTATCAAAACCTACACACCTCCTTATATTAATAATATTAATCTAATTAAGAGCCTCCCCATTCAGTCTGTATAATTTAGATGGAACGAATTCGCAAGAAATTGCTAGTGTAAATATAAAAACCAATATAGATAACTTTTTGATGGACGGAGCGAGCTCTTGAAGAGGCGGTGCGCACGAATGAATTTAAATTAGGCCATGATTACACTCAATGCGGCCGGGTTCACTGATTGATTCTCGTTATATTCATGCACGGTTCGAAGGTAAAGAATTCATATCGATTTTAGTAGAAGTAGAGCTTTTTGTAACAGAGCTGGTCGGGGAAGTACCTTTTTTTGATGCTTATTTCTGCAACAAATCAGCATTCCTGTATCCCTGTCTACAAGGCGTCGTAGCTGGTATATTTACATTTACATAAGGCTTGACACCTACGGCTCAGATCGTTGGGCACACAATGCCCTACAAAGTTTTGCTCTGTTTTCTTCGTTTTATTTATATTTGGCAATGTAGGATTTCGAGGATTATAAAATTACTTGATATTATTCTGAATGTATATACAACGTGTAAATGAAAACTAAAACAATACTTCGAAGGCTTTCAAGGTACTTTATTTGCTGTATCTGAGACTTATCTGTAAAACCGAAACGCTTACAGATTTTACTGAAAATCATTAAAGATGCAAAGCAAAAGAAAATCAAGTGACTCCTGGCACTTGATTTTCGTCATGTTCACCTGTCTTTCTTTTATCTTCAATAGAGTAATTTTAAGTAAACACTGAGAATGTATTGAATTAGTTTGTATGGAAGAATAAATATGCTTCTATATTATAATATTTCTACAGGATGATTCCTTATTAAATATACTTATGCACCCTTCAACAGTATTTCATAATTCCGTTACACGTTGTATACATAGAATTTATCTATATCTATACTAATATATAAATCTATAGAGTTTTTTACGGTTGTTCCATTAAAACTATTAAACTATACATCCAATTGAATTGCAATTTTGCATTCATGTAGTTAATGGATAGGTTAACTTTTTTATAAGTGTTAAATCTCCGAAGTATATAGCGGGGGCGTTAATAATTAGAAAAAAATATAAAAAACTAAATTTTGAATTTTAACTCTTTTAGACATGAAATTTGGACAGATTTTTTTTTGGGCTATGGTACGAGCAAACAAGAATGTATTGAATGAAGTTAAAATCACAAAATCGGTTACGGGGGCGCACATAAAAAAAATGAAAATTTTATACTAAAATTCCCACAGACTTAAAATTTAATAAAAGTTTCATGTTTGTTAATTTAAGGTCACTTACTATCAGATTTCGAAAAATTTTAGCCCTAGAGGAGATTGTGGGGGCGTTAAAATTATTTATATAATTATAATTGATGATAACATCCTAAAGGTTTTTTTATAGTAATAAATGATGCTGCTGCCAAGCTGTGGTAACCTAATGGTTAGTGAAAAACCATAATTTGTTACATAAACAGAGGAACACTTTGAATGCATTTTGCCTTGCCTGGAACACATCCTATGAAATGACACCCTTCGGACTGGAACGGAGCTTAGCAGCTTAAATAGGCATGGGGGTAGTAGGGACTTCCCTGGACAAGCTTGGCCACAAAATGCTTTAATAGATACTACTACTAAAATTTTAAGCGCGGAAGAGTCTATGTAAGATTTGCAGTCAATGATTGCAACTATCTATAATTTCCAAATAATACTGGTTGCCTCTGGAAGTAGGAGGGACATCTTTAGTGCTAAAACACATATCTATCATATATATATAAATGTTATGTTGGTTTGTGTACACTTCAAAAACTCAAAAAGTTCTGCAATTATGTTTTTATCTATTTTTCTCAACCATTCAATCACAATGTGCCGCAGCGAAGCGTAGCAGGGTACAACTAGTTCTACATAAAGTTGTACCTCATTTCTTTAAAATGACTTATTTTATTTATTGGAAACGCTCCACGATCTCATTTCTTAAGCTCGCAGCTTCAAACCGCTAAGATGTGATACGGTACACCATCAAAGCAAAAGTTAATAGACATTTTCTAGGCAACTGCAGTTCACTAAAGACTGCAATGTCACATACGACAAGCAGTAAGAGCTCTAAGGTTTAATCCATTAAAAAGACAAGCCATCTTATCTTGACAAAGATTAAAGGGAATTACTAAAATCTGTTAAAGTTTCTCGGTTGTTAGCCTTGTAATTAGGACTTCAAATTCACTTTCGGGGGGCTGAGTTCGAATCCCAACACGCTTCTCTAACTTTTCTAAGTTAAATGTTGATATAATCAATTGAAATATGATGTTATAATAAATTGAAATAGCACCTACTACAGCGGTGAAGGAAATCATCGTGAGTAAACCTGCAAGCCTGACATAATTTTCTAGAAGGTGTGTGGAGTCCATCAAACCGCACTGGGCCTGCTTGGTGGACAGCCTTAACCATTGTCATTGTGGGAGGACCCGTGCCCTGTAGTGGGCCGGTAATAGGTTGATATGATGTCTTAAATTGGACTTCATTTAATCACAAATATTGGTCATATACAGAAAATAATTTACATTTATAATAATATATAATCTTTCGCTTCATATGCAGACTCAGTCGGTATTCTATTTGCAGTCGCTTCCACTCACCAACCCCCAATCGTGATAGGCTACAACAAATATAAACTAAAAAGTTTCCAGCGAAAGAAAAGAGCAACATAATTATTTTGTATACAAATTGTGTTAATAAAAAAGTTAAACTTTCAATAACTGTAGCTTGCAATATGCAACTATTTTTACATACATATATTATTCTAAATAAAGTTTAAAACTCATAATATGTTCCACTACCTAGGTAGTGTAAAATTTATAAATAAAATAACTGAGTTATATTTAGGGATGACTTAAGCAAACGAAAATTACAGATTTGATAGTAAATGACGTTATACAAATATAGTTACACATTCAGATGGTTTGTATAAAAGTGGTGTATTTGGCTAAATATGCTAAATGCGCCCTTTTTGAAATTCAACTGTCAAATATTTAAACGACTCGAAGTCTCCTGCACTCTTTAGCTATCTCAATAGTTTACTTGTATTGAAACGGGTTGCGGTAACCAAAACCTGTCAACGTTGCTTTTCTGAACCATATTGTGGTATCATTCTTCAACAAAAAATGACACGTTTTTCGCAGCGCCTAAGAGTGTATGGAGTAGAAAATGTGCCGTCGTGTTTTGTTTTAGCGTTTATAAAGCGGGAGGCTTTTATGTTTTATAGCTCTATAATAAAGACAGTAAAACCTTCGGACCCTCGTTGGGACTCACTCTGTCTCACAATGGAGGTACATAGCGATTGAGATCGTTAGACATTTCTTGTATAAATTTATCCTTTTGGTAACAGAAAAGAATAAAAAAGATAGCTTGATTCTATTTCTTTCGAAAGAAAATACATTTATCGGATCGTCGATCTCTTTTGGGGCGTGCTTGGGTTAAGGTATCACATAACCACACTGCTTAAGATATTTATAACATCACACAATCTACATATTATATAAAAAGTTACTAAAACACTTAACCAATAACTAAATAACCTATAAACACTTCACACTGCACACACCGTCCTTGCCTATAGGATCCCAGCCAAAAACATCATCCAGTTAAGGAGTCACGACAATCAAAGTCCAACCCAATGCTTAAAATAAAACAAAGCATACGAACATTCGAATCCAACTAAGAAAAATAATCTGTAAAATAATTTCGAACAACATATAATAAATACAAAATATAATCATACCATTAATACATGTTAACCCTGTTCTGGATTAATAGATTAACACAGCATACTTTTTATCCCGCAAAAATATTCTAGCCCCGTGGGATTACAGAATTTCCACATGAAGAAGTCGCTGGAGAAAACTAGTTATTAATACATTAACTTTATCATTACACAAATGAAACAGAGTTATCTAGGTTTTTTTAGTATCTACATAGGATCACAAGACACCTCAAGTTAAGTTACATGACATCTCAAGGACGGAAGTCGGAAATGAAGTAACTTGGGTTTTGATTTTTATTGCTATCCAAATTGACTTAACCAGGTTCTCAATTTCCGATTTCGATAATGCTTTCCTTTCGGATGGCTGTAACAAAGCTTTGCTGTAGTCCAACATATTATCACTTACAGTGTTTATTTTTAATTAAATAAACAGAATACGTACTTTAAAGAATTAGTATATAACAAATACAAATGAAAATGGTTTTTTTTTAATTAAACCCACAACAAACCTAGCAAAGTTTATTTTTGCTATCATTATACGTTTTTCAATACCCCTGTGTGCTGGATCTCCATAATAAATATTCTCTGATATCTGTATTCACATTACTTCAGCGAATGGACCGATATAGACTATATTGCTTCATTCGTTAAAATCTACAAAGTCCTACGTCACACGTACCTAATAAAAGTTTACAATCTGGTAACTCGGTAGAGGTTCGTTTCCCAATCTCGTCGAGCCTTAACGCTAGCCCCCAACTGCCCGTCAATGTTTATTTTTATTGCCCAGGTCAATCGATTACTGTTTTTCTACATTTGTTTAACAACAATATCGTTAGTTAATCTAGGAACACGGTTATCCTTATTATGAAGTCTGATGCGTAAAGATGCACTGTCTACGTTCTACTGATCATATGATATTGACAGATGAAGCTTAGTTTACCTGATCTGACAAATTTTTTATTATTATATATTTTTCCTGGGGACTTAATTCCAAAACGAGACACCATTGCCTTTCCTCTCTGCCTCAGAGAGTACGTATAGTCATCATTCTTAGTCTTTATCACACATTTTCACATCAAACACTAGGCATAGAGTTTTTTATACATCTTCAATTTACAAGCACTCCTCTTCTGATATAATTGTAAAGATTTTAATAGAGTGTATGTATGTATTTTAATTAAGCATAATTTATTAATGTACACGTAGAAATCGAACCTCGCTAACTTAATAGCAACAGACATGCGCGTTTGGAACCCTCATTGAATTAAAGATTTTTCAGAAAGTTGACAGAAAATGAAGTTCGTTTGTCTTTCGGTTGTCCACATAAAACGATAGATTTACGCTTATTTTGAAATTTCAGACTTAGTCTAAGACACGAAATGCGTGTATCATTACGTTGATTACTCAACATGGCACTATCAAAGCATTCGGTCAAAGCACCACAGCATTGTAATCCACAAAGGTCCATCACAAATCACAACCTAATCATAGTTCACAATTGTGTTGCTCTGAAGAAGTTCATTAGGCAGTATCGCTGTTATTAACGCTAGCTAAGCCCAACCGACGATATGCCGGAAACACATGTGTAATACCCCACTCAATGCCAAGCTACTGGAATCAATATTAAGTTAACTTAAATCGTAATATTTTTAATCGATTCTCAAAACGCCGAGTAAAATCTGAACAGTTTTGCCGTATTACTTGGCCTTGTAAGGTGAAAATTGTAAGAGGTATAATGATAGGGCGAACTTCAACGCAACGCAAGCCCCTATATGGGACTGTCAACAACGATATAACTCGTGTCAATCATCGGAAACGCACCAATCTTGATCGCACTAGCGTAGCTTGTCGTCACATGCTATCAGGTGATGGTAATTTTCTTTATATAGGTTCACGTACATTTCAAAATTGCGACTTGACCAGTGGTGGTACTATCAACGATGATATGTCTCCAGGTTGATACATATGTGTTTCTGGCCAATACACCATCGTCTGTCAAACATATTTAGTGAAGTGATGTTGGGTCGTCGTATCGTAGGTTCGATAAAGTGTGTTTCTACCATTTACCATATACGCCGTAGTAGAAGCTTTTATTTCATGCATTCAGGCATCAAAATTTAATTCGTTTTCTACATTTCGCATCTACGAGCGGTTCTACTCTTGAGGGAATTTTCCGCAACCCTCTTATTTTGTATATATTTTTAAGCATATGAAATTGATTTACGATCAAAAACTGTACGTCAAAGTTGTATCAAACACTTGAGATAATTTCATCATAAGAATATTTCTTACAAAATTCTGCTAAAGTTTCAAATTTTCTAGCGAGGTTTAGACTGCATCATAACTTTATTTTGGGTTTAATAACGAAGGGGTTCCATATCATATAGATATATTGTGAGTTTAATGTATGGCGATAAAATACAAATGCTTGTAAAAGTATATTTGAAAGACGAACATTGCATATATTTATCCCATTTTAGTGACAAAAACTGAAATTGAAAAAATAAAACTTGAATGCCACTGAGAATTAGTTTTGCCTGTTCTTAATACTATCATCCTTATACTCCTGTTTCCGCATTGTCCGATGGAAAGGACTCGACTCATCAATTCCTTCCCTTCACTCTCTCACTAATCACAATTGATTACTAGCAATGTAAAGGGGGAGAGACCTCGAGGACGCTTAACCAAACACAATCGATGGAAATAAGCTGTTGCTACTGTCGTAGTCCGAACCCACTTGCTAATTTCCTGTTTGCTTACAGAAATAGAACGATGCTTATTATGATTAGGTACCATGTAATTCTCTGATACGATCCTATTAATTAAGGATTCCGAGTGTATCAAATAACAGTGTTGCGATTATCAAATTAGTGCTGCATGCTCATAATTGATTAGGTTGTATAAAATCGTGAGATTATCGTACGGATTTGCATTTATTACTACTGACTACGCGGTCCTAGGTTTGCTTCCCGAGTCGGGCTTAAAGTTAAGATGTACTATTTCATCACCCATTACCGGTCCACTGCAGGTCACAGGGCACAGCTCAGAATGAAAAAGGTTAAGTCCATGCTCGATACATGCATAATAATATAATAGAACTCACTGGCGTGCAGGTTTCCTCACGATGTTTTCATTCACCGGTAAAACAGGTGATATTTACCTCTTGGCATTAACATAATATTTGGTACGATGTAATTGATAATAATTCTCATTACCAGTCCAAAATTAAGAAATATTAAGAACACTGAAACATGGATTAGTGCCATACTTTAAACGTCATCTCAAGTTATTAACACTTCACACGATATTGTTTCCTTTACGGCTACACAGTATGCCATGTTAAACTGTGTCATTACTTAGCATCAGGTGGGAATCCCCGCCGTAGGGTGCTTTTGAAGCGCAAAAATAAGAGTCAAATAAAATTCTTTGATAAGGGTCCTTACATTTCACAAGTTAGTACTATCCGTTTTTTTTTTCGTTCAGTAATAATACAACCCGGGAAGACCTTACAGTTGTCCCATTCGTCTTCCCAGAGCTATAAGAGAATTCTGCGAATTACAAAATAATAATATTACATAGTATATAATAGATTAAAAAGTGCGAAGGTATGTTATGCTATACTGCCCCGATACAAAGTCGTTTAATATGTATGGTCTTCAAAAGAAAACTCGGCAGGTATCGGAGAGAGCTAATATACCTACCTACTCAACCGATCTTGTAATGCTGAAACGACAATGGACAATGTTAATAGAACGAAATATGACCTATGGATTTTCTAGGTAAAAAGTGCTGGAATTTCTTCGTTATAAATAATACTAGTTTTTAGTTATTTACTGAAGATGATGACGATAAATATGAGATAGTAATATTTTAGTCAAAGAGTATTGCATGCATGCATGCCTGGATACTAAATGGAATTGGTTCGTAATAGTCGTGGGTGGTAATTAATTGTGAATATTGGATCGTAATTGGGATAATTTAGCCGGCTAGCGATTTCGATCGCCGAACTAAAACCGCACAGCTCGAAATGTAACGGCCGTGCTGTAAAATGATGAACAATGTAATAGCTGTAATTAATCAGCCAAGCCGTAATTGAAATCTGACTGAAATGTGATTTTATATTTTTGTTGGTTTTTAAAAATATATGACAGTTTTAATTTATTTATAGATGATTTATATAATATAATGATGGGGTGGGTACATCACTTCTAGTGTCTTTCCACAGGTGTATTTCATTACCACCAGATGAGATTATGAAAATCTTAATTTGCTATACTCCGCGAACAGCAGGATAATCTGTATGGTGTAATTTATAATTACTTCAATCCGTATACTCCACACCAAACAGATCCTCGGCAATGTACCCTCTACGCATGTTTCGCTCCGAAACCGGAGCATCCTCAGAAGATGTTGACTTTGCAATGAATAATTGTTAAGTTCATACTAATACATATCTACATAACATAGTACGTAATTGTTAAGTCTCCTGCTGTTCGCGGAGTATAGCAAATTAAGCATAATTTTCATAATATATTATGGATTTCCGCAAAGTAACGCCTGCTTCTATCCAATACCAGGATTGAGATTGCTATTAAGGGCTATGTATTAATTTTTTTTGTAAATCTATAATATAAAAATGAATCACAAAATGTGTTGGTAAGCGCATAACTCAACAACGCCTGGACCAATTTGGCCAATTCTTTTTTTTAAATGTTCGTTGAAGTTCAAAGATGGTTTTTATGGCGAGAAAAATTCGAATAATTGCCGGAAAAACCCAAAAAACAGCCCTTTTCTATTTCCCATACAAACGTTTTCTAACTAAAACGAGCTTTATTGCTATTATATAAAGTTCATATTGAATTACAAGCAGTCACTGTTGTTTAAACAATGTAGGTATGTTCCTAACGTCAAAGAGTCAATTAGCACTTTATTACCTCTGTACAAAGTTCAAATTCAATCATATCTATCAAAACAGTGTGCATTGGAGCACAGATAAACAAAAAAGAAAAAGAAAACGAAATCGGATAGTTCAATTTAGTCAAATTAAAAAAAAAGTTGAAATAACAGCAAACTGTCAATTTCAGTGGGTTTTTTTCTTGGATTTTCGGTTACCTCCTACTTAATGAGCTAATGAGTTTGCTTTTATCAATTGATACACATAACAAATTCGTACCTATATAGTGTTTTGTGCAGTGTTTATTTACCTTTGATCGCTAATTATTGCATGTGACAAAATCTATAATAATATATAAATCTATAGAGTTTTTTTACGGTTTTTCCGTTAAAACTATTAAACTATACATCCGATTGAATTGTAATTTTGCATCCATGTAGAGGATACATTGACTTAAAGGATAGTCTAACTTTTGTATAATTGTTAAAGTGTATAGCGGGGGCGTTAATGATTAGAAAAAATCATAAAAAACTAAATTTTGAATTTTAACTCTTTTAGGCATGAAATTTGGACAGAATTTTTTTGGGCTATGAGTAAACAAGAATGTATTGAATGAAGTTTAAATCACAAAATCGGTTACGGGGGTGCTAATGAAAAAAAATGAAAATTTTATACTAACATTCCCACATTTAAATTTATAAAACATTCCCACAGACTTAAAATTTAATAAAAGTTTCATGTTTGTTAAATTAAGGTCACTTACTATCAGATTTCGAAAAATTTTAGCCCTAGAGGAGATTGTTAAAATTATTTATATAATTATAATTGTTGATAACATCCTAAAGGTTTTTTATAGTAATAAATGATGGACCAAGCTGTGGTAACCTAATGATTAGTGAAAAACCATAATTTGTTACATAAACAGAGGAACACTTTGAATGCCATGCAAGGAACACATCCTATGACATGACACCCTTCGGACTGGAACGCAGCTCAGCAGCTTAAATAGGCATGGGGGTAGTAGGGACTTCCCTGGACAAGCTTGGCCACAAAATGCTTTAATAGGTACTACTACTAAAACTTTAAGTGCGGAAGAGTCTATGTAAGATTTGCAGTCAATGATTGCAACTATCTATAATTTCCAAATAATACTGGTTGCCTCTGGAAGGACACATAGGAGGGACATCTTTAGTGCTAAAACACATATCTATATATATAAAAATGTTATGTTGGTTTGTGTACGCTTCAAAAACTCAAAAAGTTCTGCAATGATCGGGATGAAATTTTAGCATGATATATAATACGCATCAAGGATTGTTTTTATCTATTTTTCTCAACCATTCAATTACAATGTGCAACAGCGAAGCGTGGCAGGGTACAACTAGTTTTCTATAAATCCTGATTTTCTAGTAAGCCCGGCCTTAAGAAATTGCAATTCCATTCTACATGCCTCGGAGATCTCCTGAGCCATCCATCCCAGTTATTATCACTTGTATGGGATAAATATCGTTAAAGTTCGAAAACCTGCATTTAAGCAGCGTAGAGGGTTAAGAAGATAGATCACAGAACCTATGCCTAGGCATTAGAACAAATTTGCATGTTATACTGTCCTAGTCCATCCGCTGAATTTAATGTAACTTCCTCTTAAACTTGAAACTTTTGTATCTGTCCGTATAATAGCCTAGTCCAGCTATACAAAGACCAATTGTCAGTAAAAATGCGACGAAAATAAAATGGTAGGGAAATAAAAGAGTGCCCCAGCCTATTTCCAATGTAAATCTTCGTCGTTGTAACGGGTCGGCTCTTCTCAAAATAAAGGTCGACGAGATTGTCGTTTCTCTTATTCGTTGACTTGGAAAATTTTTGAGACGACACCCTCAAACTCTGTATACGATTTTCGTCATGCTTGTATTTTGTGGCCCGGGGGGACAGAAAGGTAAACAATACCCACGTTGATGGGTCGCGTGAGGGAAATTGTGAACTTATTCACAACTCTTGTAACTTGCGAATGAGTTTTTTCAGAAAACATCCATAACTTTTGGTTAATATTTCGATACCTTTTTTATCGATTTTTATATCATTATAAAATTTCATATCAAATACAAATACTTATATGTCAAATAGTGTTAAACAAATACTGTACAGATACCTATTTCAAAAAATATATTAATTCGTTATACTCTGCTCTAAAAAGTTGAGTGACGTTAGTGTTACCAGTATAAAGTAGGTAACTACAACAAAGTAGCAAGAGGCAATTCTTGTTAGAAAATATTGGCTTGCGAAACAATCCTCTTGATATTGTAGCTTATCTAGTGGATAATACCTACAGGCTTATATATTTTTCCATTAAAACATAAGTATCATATCTTTATTTTTTACGATCCTTACAAACGTGCAAAACCAATGTTAGTCTCCATCCTTTCAAATAACTCTATTGTATAACTAACTAAATCAATTGATTGGTTACTTAACTTGGTTACTTAACACTTTCGTATTTTTGTAATATGGTGTTATATTTATGTTATATGGTTTTTTCTCGCCATCGTAATATTGAAAAATCTCAAAAGCTGAAAATAACTGCTCTCAGAGCTCACACAATCTACAGCTCTGCTGGTTTGGCGGGATTCGACAATTATTATCACATAAATACTAACGGGGAACAATCGCTTAGTGAGCTAGGGCACGAGCCAGGGCACGAGGGTAAAAATTTGATCGCCAAATAATAAATGAAACTAAACTAATTAATCGAATAAAGAAAGACACTAAAAGTAATAATGGTTGAAAATTTTACAGCCAAAAATATGTGCAGTACTTAAACTTCTCGTAATAAAATTATGCAAGTAGGTATATATATATTTTAACAATTTAAACTTTGAAAGCATTTCAATCCGTGCGAAAATTTTATTTGTGTACACAAAAAAGGTTCCAATAAAATAAATGTACAACACGTTAAAGTAAACCTTTCCATTCAGCATGGAATAAACTGTTTTCAATTATTCAATGATATTCATTGAATTCCCTCTTTAGTAGTTATCCTATTCAATAGAAAATGAGAAGTTTTGGTTAGAGACCTGGGCAATTTTTTATTTATTTCACTACTAGTTAGCCCTTGACTGCAATCTCACTGACATGACATGATTAGCGGGCTTACCTGTTTGGGAGTATGATAGTCATACCTCTAATTGGTTTATACGCGACATCGCACCGGAGTACTAAATTGCTTAGCGGCACGTCTTTGTCGGTAGGTTGGTGACTAGCCACGGCCGAAGCCAGACATACAGAAAATGTATAAATTATAAAGTCCTAAATTGCCCCTTCCGGAAATCCCATGAAAAACCCAGAACCTCCGACTTAAATTCACATTTGAGCCAAGGAGGTCCTCAGCATTTACCCTACTGCCAAAGATGTGCCGCCAAGCGATTTAGTGTTCCGATACGATGTCGCGTAGAAACCGATTTGGAGTATGGGTTTAATATAACTGCCTTAACAGATTAACCCTAAGCTATTAAATTTATACCATCCCTCTTTGTATGTCGAACAGTAATATAATCTAATACGTAATAAAAAAATCCGACTGGCGAACACTGCATTCATTTTTATTAATGTAAGGATATAAAATCCAAAATTCCAAATTTCTTTAGGCAGAATTTATAGTGGAAAGAAGAAACATACACACACATCCGTACATATGTACGTATAGTGTATGTACGGATTTGTGTGTTCGTATTTTTTTGTACAATCGTGAAAATATATATATATATTACACAAAGTAGATTATGTCTAAACAAGCGTTATACCCTGCATCCACAAAAAGGCTTACACAGAATTGCGGGGTAAAGAAAGAAGCTTTGAAAGACATTTTACCTACTTTTTTATTTCTTCCCGAAGCTTACTATATATTTTATTCCCTTGTCGATCTAGATTGGCATTTATTGCGTTTGAATTGAACGGAATAAAGATCTTACAAAACGCTAACAGCCACTGCTATAGAATAAACCGACTATAATTGTAAATAAAAGCGTTAGAATAAGAAAAATAGACGGATTGAACATTTCAAAAAAAAAAAATTCAACACCACAGAAACAGAAGATTTTGTTGGGACGCGATGGATGTCACTAAGTATATTTTACTGCAGTCTCTGATAATGATGAGTGAAGGTTGGATACTTTAAAGTAATGGAATCACAAAAATATGCATGTGTCGGAATAGGTCAAGTTTTCTAGGTTGCAAATCTTTATTTACTCTCAACTAATCTCAAATACTTATTTTATAAAAGTGAGTCTGATCTTTTTTTAGATTATTATGTACATATTAACCGAATTCAGGGCATACAGAGCTCGTGTCCTGAAGACCGCCATAGGATAATTTATCTTGGTAAATCACCCAGAAATCTTATCGTGGGATATTTAATAATAATATTACCACGTAGGCCAAGCAGCTAAACCGTTCTTGACGCAATTTTGAAGCCCGGCTAACGAAATAGTATTTTAGTGGGTATTTACTTTGTTTTGTAGAGAATGCTTTTAATTTATATTACAATGGGTTTAATTTATATTAAAGTAGTAGTAAGGTAGAAGTCATTATAGTGTTTAAGTAAATTTGTATAGTTATTTAGTAGTTACGTCCGTGATCTCACCCATCAGCAGGCGCTCATTCACGCAATCATCAGCATTATCAAACTATTCCCGGCCCACTATAAGACAAAGGCTTCCTCTCCACCACGCTAGCAAAGTGTGGATTGCTAGACTGCACCCCTTGAGAATACAATGGATAATTTCCAGGCATGCAGGTTGCATCACCATATGTTCCTTCACCGTTGAAGAAAGTGATATTTAATTGTTTAAAACGCAATTAAGTAAGCAGTTAATTAACTCCAAAAGTTAGAGGTGCTTGTCGGAGATCGAACTATCCTTCGAAAGGAAAGCCTAATATTATGTTTGGTGTGAAGTATAAGGATTGAAGAAATTACAAATTACACCATACAGATACCTCATGATCGCGGAGTATAGCAAATTAAGCTTAATTTTCGTAATAATGTATTTCCGCAACGTAACGTCTGCTTCTATCCAATATTTAGGAAAGCCTTAGCCTTAATAATCCAAAATTGAAGCGCTTTTATAATGTTTTATTTCTTCTTATATATTCAACACAATATTCTTAATACGCATAAAAGTAATTAAAAATATTAATATCACTCCGAAGTGAGCACGAAGTAGGAGTGAAAATTGAAAAAGTGATAATTACGTTATCCCTTGAGACGCACGCGTAGGTGATATTACAAAATTACATTTTTATTATTTTATATTTCATTGAGAGTTGTTCTATAAGATATACATTTTACTATGTTAATTTCGTAAGCAAAGACTGCTAATTTAGGTCCAAATATAGACAAAGCGACAACCTTAAGGCAACTTTAATCACTCTGATACTAACTTTAGAAAGTACATTAATACTGAAGGCTTTACGTGAAAAGGATATACCTACTAATAATTATGCTGATACTTATCTAAACGAAATAAAAAATATGTCAACGATAACTATTATGAAGATTAAAGGATTCTACCTTAAACACTCTTGCTACGATTAACCAGTATGGTTCAGAAAGTATTTTCAACATAAAATAGGTACTTTTTTATAACAAAGGAAATGTACTAAGTTGAAAGTTTAAAGCGCTCCTGGTAATAAATGTACCCCAGAGTTCCTGACAGTAGTAAATAATGTTGCCATAAAAATTCAATGAAAAGCTCAGTTGTAAAGGAACGAAGACTCGAAGTTTTATAATATTATCATTGTGAAAAAGAAAACAATATAATGCATGCAGTATATATAAGAAATGCACTAGAGAGAAGTTTTTATGTGACTTTCTTTTTAAAATGTATGTTTTTTTTATTTGTTTATTTATAGGTCAGTTTGTGCATCATTTCGCGTGTGTCTGAGGAACTAGGTCAAATCGTTCTTGACCACACTCCGAAATTAAGCTTGTAGAATACCGATAGAAGCATGTTATAATTAACTTGATTAGCAACCGTACTGGACCAGCGTAATGGGCCTAATGCCTATTTTCACTAAACCTAGGTGATTTCTATAGAAAAAATAGTTTCACCAACTCTTAGATGATAACTGCTGGTGAATAGTTGACGTATGCCTATAAATGTCCTTAGAATAGGCGTTACTTACTTAGGCATTGTCTTATTCGTCGTTAGTGAAAACGTTTATAAGTGATAAATTTAACTTACTCCTGTTTAAGATACATAAATTAGGATTATTACTGTGATGACTGTGTTATCTAAAGTACTTAAATAAATATTTAATCATTGTTATAAAATATTCATATGAAGCGTTGATAGCCCAGTATGTAGGACTTCGACTTCTCTTTCGCGGGGCTGAGTTCGAATACCAACCAGCACGCAACTCGAATTATTGTGTTTTAGGGATTTTTTGAGCAATTGAAATATCACTCGCTTCAACGATGAAGGACAAAAACGTGAGGAAATCTTCACACTCCTGAGAAGGTGTGTGAAGGTGAAGGTGAAGGTGAAGGTGTCTCAAAGGTGTGTGAAGTCCACCAACACGCCAACTATACTGGGCCAGCGTCGTGGACTTCGGCTTTAACTCGTTCTCATTATAGGATTGTAGTGGGCTGGAAATGGGTTAATATGATGATGATGATGATGTAAAATATTATTATTCTTTGATTTGTTTGTATGATGTAATGATTGATTTATATATTTTTTTTAATTTGGTAACTTCTTCTTCTGTATAACCTTACCCTAAAGTCTAAGAGTTTTTTTTTCCCCTTCCTTTGTTGGGTTGCCTGGCAGAGATTGCTTTTTAGCGATAAGGCCGCCTATTGTACCTGTGTGTTTTATTTAGTGTTTTTTTTGTTTATAATTGAATTATGTTAGGTGTACAATAAAGTGTATTTATTTTCATTTCATTTTTCATTTAATTTCATTATTTACTACCTCTACTAATAGTAATAAGTAATAAAAATAAGTTTTACTTTGAAAATGTTCATTACTGTATCATTTATTATGAGCTTGTATTTCTTGGCGAAGTTATATTGCTTTACAAAAAGAAGCTGTACGTAAGCAAAGGCCAACTTAGAAGGTTTTAATCTCGAGAAAGAAATACTGCTAATAATAATTACCCAGTAGGCAACTTTTACTTAGTTCGCTTACTATTTAAGAAAAAACAAGAAAATGCACATTGGCGGTAAATCACTAGAGCAACTAGAGGGTATTAAAGATTTCACCTTAATTATCTCAACCGAAGGAATTTCAGTGCTAAATATAGTTGAGTTATGAAGAGATTTTCACAGGTCACTTACTAGTGCTGCTTTTGTCTTTTGACTCCCTGCGACTCGCTTAATGCCATCTGTCAATCTAGAGGAAGGTCTTCTCACCGCTAGGCCGGAGTATATTGGGACTCTAACGTCGATGGTTATGTAACTATCCGTTCCATGGCCAGGTTCATTTTTATTTTTATTTGTTATGTCGGTAACTTTTGGTCTTTTCGCTAAAGATTGGTTTTCGTACACTGAGGATACCTTCATCCTCCGTTGAGTGACTCTGAGCTTATTATGAGTTTGCAACCAATTTTGAAGCCAAACTTCATCACTGGAGATATGCAATTTTTCCATGTCTTTGGTGCTTAACCAAAGCCAAAAGTAAATTAAGCAGGTGATGCCTATTACAACTCAATTGGTTGGACTAGAGGCCTCTCCCATCGGGTGGGTTTACCCGTAATGACCACGCTGGGCAGACGAGCCGGTGATCGCAATAGATTGTAATAGTAGCACAAAATACGCTGAGACCCGTCTTCCATTATATTCCCTTAGTCGTTTTGTAAGAAACGTGGAAAAAGAGCGACCAATGTATCCTGATCTTCGCCAAAGGCAAATTATTAAGAAAATTTATCAATATTTAAGAAGTTCTTCGATTTCCGCATTTAAACTACATAACAAAATAACTTATTCAATTTAAAAACTCAGGGCCAGAGTAAACTTCCGCGGTCCCTGTTGGTTTTTAATATTGAAAACATAACGTACACCTTACCCTAATATAATAAATAGCTGTGCAATGCAAATAAAAATACATCAAAATACTCGTAAATATAAATCAGTACCTATTTAAAAAAATATATTACAATATAGGAAAGTATTAAAATCACAATTACAGCAACCCCATTGGCGTGAACCTAGCTACTTATAGAATATGTAATACGTTCTTTATGAAATAAAGCGGTATTCAAATCAATCCATCTGTTTGAGCGCTAGGATGACACAGACTCACAGAAATACACAGGAAAAGCGGTAAAAGTTATAACAACCCTCTTTTGCGTAGGGGAGTTATAATATACGTGGCAACCTGCGAGAAAAACAACGAAGGAATATCGTAATCAATATACTCGTATCTACTCACTCGCTCGCTGAATAGGTTTATCGACATCACGGCGTTAGGGTAGCCGGCAGTAAACTGTTTGTAAAGCGATACTATCACACAGCTAATCTACTCATGGGAACAATGTTAGCATTTGTGCTTTCCTACACGTCCTACTTGATTACCTAACAATACCTGCTGGAATAATTGAGCCAAATATAGCTAAGTTATACCGGACAAATATATCTGACGGACTTTGTTTCAAGAACTTTGTTTATCTTAACTCTTAACTGTAAACCGACTACCTAAATACCCAATGGAGGGTCTCATCCATACTTCATCCTAAATTATAAATATGAAAGCGCTTTGTTCGTCTGTCCTTCCTTTACGTCCTTTTTTTATCACAGAGGTAAAATCTTCTGGTGAGATACTAAGTTTTCTGGGTGAAAAAGCTTGGGTTCAGTGGGATTCTTATCCACTAAACCCCGTCGGTCGCCACCTTTGGCACGTATTGAGAAGGTCTGGAACATACTGGGAATCTCCGGGGTCCTTTACGTCCTAACGGAACGATCAATGCACTTGTTTTTTAGCAAAGATTTGGTTGAAAGGACGGATTTGGTTGAACATAGGATACTTCTGGCGTATTTTTCGCACGGAAAATTGCTTCTTGGAACAGAAAATAATGCACGTAAAAAATGGTAATCCCAGGAAAATAGACGGTTCCCACGGGATGTGTAAAAAATCGTAACACGCAGCCAAAGAACGTGGGCAACAGCTAGTATAGGTAATAAATGCGAAAGTGGGCTTGGTTTTTTTAACTATATCTTTTACCCACTTCACCAATTTTATCGTGCATAAATAAAGATATGACAGGGAAAACGAACGGATTCTGTGTAATTTGAAAAGATGTTACTTTACTCAAATAATATTCTATCTGGTCATTAATCCTACATCTAAATTGGTGCTCTAACTTATTTTATTTACGAGAGCGCGGTTGCTTGTAATATAGATTTATTATAATGTAAAGGAGCCCTTATTAATTCTCTGCATTGTAATAAATCACCGTAGTATTAACCTAACTTAAATAATAAATTTTAATTAATATGATTATGCTATTATTCTTGAAATAGGAGCTATTCATATTATAACTTTATTACTACTTTCCAACAATGCATAATTTAAATTGTGTTAATCACTTAATTTACCTAAACTTTAATAGTTTTGCGTAAATAAGTTGTAAGTACACGATTTCTTAGGTGGTTACTAATCAGAATCGCATCCTGAATACAAAAGTATTCAATAGTTGTCATGAGTCTCGTTGGAAAGTAGACTGAATTATGCATCACATCGCACCCATTCATAGCCCAAGTATCCACAAGGAACCTATTATAAATCGTATCGTAGCAAACCATTCGCAGTGAGCTAAACATAATTTCAATTAATTCTTCCTGGAACTCGGGGAACATATTAAGAAAACATAATCCATTAAATAAAAATATCTGACAAAATAATAAAGTAGTTCTATTTCTAGAATATTTTGCCCTGGATTATCTTTTGCGCACATATGAATATAATATTGTAAAAGCTTTTTGCCATCCCTCAATGCCATATACCCACATAGAAGCCCATTAAGGTTCTACAGCGCCGTAGCAGTTCTACGGTACAGGCGATAAGGTAAATTTATTTACCATCATGCGATGCGATTGTTTTCAATATACCCTCTAACTAGTATCACGCCAATTTTGAATCAAACTGTCGCTAGATCTAGTAAATCTCTTACTCAAGTATGGATATATATATATATATATTAGTTTGTATGTTATAGTATATATTAGTTTATTATTTTTTATATTTATTATTATTAGTATTTTATGTGTGTAATCTGGGTAAGTATTAGTGTGTAATTACACCCCACCAATCGTATTCCCTTGGTTTTCCTAATCCTAAGGTTGCTGGAAGAGATCGCTACTAAGCGATTGTATCCTACTTTTTAAGTTTATTTTTGTTGGTGTACAAACAAAGTGTATAGATAAAAATAAATAAAATAATAAATAAATCAATTATGATCAAAGTTTACGCAGTACATTATTCAGAACTAGTTATTTACCCACGAATTTCCAAAGTTTCGTCCCAATAGACATGTATTGGTTTTGCGCGTACCAACCAATAAACAGGCATCATAACAGAATTCTATTGTACTAATGAAAATCCAATTTCTTACATCGCTATGCAATTTATTAAGGTTAGTTACTACTTACCTTACCTTGCCTTTGAATTTGTAACTTAGACGAGTGAAAACACCCAAGCTATCTAAAACGTTAAAATAAAAATAATAAAAGCTTTAAAAAGATTTTTATAATATTTCTTTATTGCTTTCATCGTCGCAAGACACTGAAAAGTATATCCGAAATAAACCTACTTATTAATTTATGTAGGAATCTGAAGATTCGCAGAAGCAAAGAGCCGCAAACTCGGCATTATGCTTTGCATTGGCGACAATGCCCAACGCTCATATTAATAATTTATTCGTTCAAAATAACTAAAATGCCTTCTTCATCAATAACCTATATGAGACCACTGCTGAACTAGAGGCCTTTAGAGACCAGCGTGGTGATTCGGGTTTGCCCATAATTATACATACGCTAGCAAGACGGTTTGGTGATCGCATTTGATGGTAGTAAGCACAGAGGACGCTGCTGCACGTTATAAATTGTATCGTATCTCCATTTAATAGTTTTTATAATTATAATTAATATATAGACAGCCGATTGGCGCAGTTTGCAGCAACCCTGCTTTCTGAGCCCAGGGCCGTGGGTTCGATTCCCACAACTGGAAAATGTTTGTGTGATTAGCATGATTTTGTCAGTGTCTGGGTGTTTATATGTATATTCTAAGTATTTATGTATATTATTCATAAAAATATTCATCAGTCGTCTTAGTACCCATAACACAAGCTACGCTTACTTTGGGGCTAAATGGCAATGTGTGTATTGTCGTAGTATATTTATTATTATTATTATTATTATATTATATGACAAAATTTTCATTTACTTTGCAAACTTTGAATGAATACTTATATGGGTTACTTATTATCGTACATCGAGGGCTGGCATTCGTATCTTAAGGAAATAAACTCGCTTAAACGGTCTTCCTGCTACGTTTTAGGACTACTAATTGAACTAATGATACTACTAAACTTTGAAGAATATTATTCTAATCAGGGCAAGACTAATTAATAGCCTGCTGAGGCTACTATAAATATCATCCTCATCATCATACTCCCAGAGTGAGAAGCTTTAGTAGCTTTAGTTTTAAGTTAACGATTGTAGTTATCGCCATCACTAATCACTGCTATGTACACATTTTGTATATAATCAACGCATCAAAAGTGCCATCTATGTGACTATTTGAATAAAGAAATATTTGACTTTGACTTTGAATTGGAAGGGTCTAGGCCCTAGTCCACCACTTTGGCCAAGTGGGGATTGGTAGATTTCACATGCCATAGAGAACATTATGGACAACTCTCAGGCATGCAGGTTCCCACACGATGTGTTACTTCACCGTATAAAGTGAAATTTAAATTGCTTAAATTAAAAACGCACAGTCAGAGGTGCCGGGGCTCGAACTCGGTCTCAACAAAAGGAAACCGAAGCTATACCACAAGGCTATGACCGCTTCGACCACTACCGCTACAAACATTGTAGGTACATATATCACAAATATATCATTATAAAAAATTCTGTTTACACAATCATTATCGCCTTTATCGCAAAATATATTCATATAAATATTAGATCCTTCACAAATTTGCTATCTTTTATCCAAGGCGAACATTATTCTTATTCCCTTGTGGATCTTAGATTGACACCCATTGTTAGATTTTCAGCTTGAAATATAAATGCTTAAGAACAGCACTTGGTGAATAATATCGCAATAACCGTTTAAAATTTGTTTCGTTTTACTTAAAAAGAGAGGGTAATCCAATTTTAAACTTATTTACCTATCGGGTAACTTTAAGGTTATCAATATTAATAAATTATGTACCTGACTGAAAACGAATAAGTTGCGAACATATTAAAAATAGTGCTTTCAAGTTTAAAAAACTAAGTGAAAGCTTTGTGAGCGAGGAAAGACTTTATATCATTTTAAAGGGAGTTTTCATTGCGAAAAAGAATAACTGCGTGATGCATTACTCAGTGTAGCACAAGAAATAATTTTAATGAAAATTTTACTATGCTTTCATAATGTACTTGCGTAACTGGATTAAAAATTTTACATCGCTATAGCTACACATATTCACAGTTTAAACCTAGCGATGGTTGTAAACATAATAAATGCAATTTATATAATTTATTGACTCCCTACATTCTAGTTTTTTACGTACATTGTTACATACCATTTTATTTTTCACTAGCTATCCCCCGCTGTTTCACCTGCGTTATCTATGGGTCGTAACGAAATGTCGTATTACAGCATTCCGCACCTTACTCATAGAAGAAAATGATGATGATGATGATAACTTTCACTGAATTTGAATTTCAGATGATTTCTCTTACAAATTCTCTAAATGACATTAATTTTTATTTTATAATGGTAGCTCATCTATTTTTAAAGAAAAAAACATTTTGAAAATAAAATAAATATATTCGATATACGCAAATAACTTATTACTCAGTACCGATGATATGAACACTTCATAATGAAACATTTTTTATTCGACAAAAAGTGGTGGGTTCTCATCTGGTGGTGAGTGTAAGTGATGCAGTGTAAGATTGTGGCGGGCTGACCTATTGTGGTAGCTATAATAAACCCTTATCCCTAGTCGGTTTCTACGAGGCATATAAGAGCACTATCCACTGCAAAAGGGAGGTCAAAAAAAGTTTTTTATTGTATATTTTTTAAAGGAGACTATTATTAAATGAAATCAAGACATCATACGTTTTCATTCGAACACTCAAAATAATTTTTCAGCAAAGTGACGTTTACAAAAATCCATCCCAAGAATTTGAATTATTTTTAGTAGGTAATATAATACAACTCTATAAACTATTTTGGCAATAATTTGAAGAAATAAAAATAATAACAAACTAACATTAATATTTACAAAAAATATAACCAGACTAACTGTTCACTTATGGCCATGGTACCCAAAATGGTGGCGCTATTGCCCCTTTAAATTGCTTAACTTAGCCGTTGGGCTAAATAAGCACCAGTTCTTGGGCCATACGTTAAGATGAATTTTTGGACACGATGATAGTAAAATTTTGCTTGTCCGAAGTCCATGGACTCGGAATCTCAAACGCAAGCACCGCAAACCGTGGTCATTACAAATAACGGAGCAATGACGGCGCTAAAGCATTTAAGCAGATTCGGCAGCTGCACCCGCTTTTTAGGACGTACGCGGTAAGTGAGAAACTAGCAGTTGACCTATCAACGCAGGTTGCACCCTACACAAGCGCACGCTCCTTCGAACTGGAATTAGAATTTGAATCGCAAAAAACGAGCCTTTCATTTTTTATTTTATAAAATAACTAGCTATTGCTCACCCGCTTCGTACGCGTATATAACGGTTTTTTTACAAATCCCGTAAGGACCGTTTATTTTCTTGGGATAAAAAGTAGCATATGTTACCCTCCGTCCTTTCAAATAACTCTATACCAGACACAAGCTGATTGGTGGCTTTGTTAGGGCGTAAAGGTAGGACAAACAAACACATTTTTGAATTTATAAAATCATTAAATTTATGCAATTATAGCGTATTTCCCGAAATTATACGTTTGCACTCGAACACTAAACATGTTTCCTTCACAGAAGAGTGACGTTGCTTTAATAATTAAACGCGCGTGGAGCCGCATAATAAATAGCTTTGTTAATTTATGCTTTCCGATCTTATGAGTGGGACATTAAAAGTCCTCATGGGAAAAGCGCCGCAATATAAATTAATTACTGGAATGAATGCATACATTGTGTTAGAACTCGTAAACGAAGTGGAGTCTGCTTATAAAATACTGTATTAATAAGGTTTCTTTAATAAATTATTTATAACTACTATTGTGCGTGTATTGCATAATATATTTTTAATTTTACCTTTACCATTAAAGTATGAATTGAATATATTAGGAATTGGTTATTGTGCAGTTTCCCATTTTTTCTTAATGTCATGTTAAAAACAAGCTTTGTACTTAGGTTTGTAGAGCTTTTTTTTGGCGTGGTGGAAAAAAAAAGGTTAGTACAGCATAGATACACGTAGCTTTTATTATGTAGAATATTTTCAGACATCCCTTTGTACGTTCAGCCACCGTTGAATTCACCTATTTCTTTATCGAATTGGATCACCGATCCAAGAATTAAGACATTGGGCATGTCGAGCACACGTGATGTTCAACATTCTTCTCCAGTACCACACATCAAGAAAATCGCTCGGTAACTTTTAGATTCCCTCTCTAGGTCCATTGAGAAGGTGACACAAGAAATAGGTGAAAAACTTTAAAGGTTCAAATTTGGGCTGCCTATTCCTCCTTTTGAAGGAATATCAGTTATATACCTAAGAATCATGATCAACTAAGTTTCAGTTCATAACTTAAATCCGACAAATCCGAATTGGGACAGCACAATGGATGATTTCATTTTGTTTTATGTGTTACAGTTTTCTGCAGCAGTAGGACAATATTTAGCCTGACGATGATTATTATTCACTATGATAACAAAAGTTTAAAGTAAAGCTATAAGAAAGCGTCCTTCGGCTTTAATGCTATTGCTTAAAAGAGTACTTCAACCGATTCAAAAAAGGTTCTCAATCCTGTTGTTTGTTTTTTTTTGTACATTTGTTACTCCCACAATTAAACACCGAAGGAAATTACTAGATACTTTACCTTACTACATTTTACTGTGCAACGGCATAAAAACGATGCAGAAAATATTATATATGTTTTACGAAGTCGGTACTTTTTAGTCAATTTTTTTTTAAATATTGTTCAAGTTTTATTTTAGAATGATAACCTTTACAAGGGACTTCATCCGCGTTTTTTTTTGTTTTTTAATTATCCCGTGGAAACCTGTACATTTTTCATGATAAAAGGAATTCTTTGTCCACTTCAATCAAGTTTGGTAGAGTAGCGGAGCCAAATGTAAGTAACCAACCAACAAATAAACAAACAAACAGACACACTTTCACATTTATAATATATGTATGAATTCTAGGGATATCAACGTCAACTTTTAAAATAATACTGCTTTTAGCGTTGATATTAAACCCCCTGGTAGTTAAAGGAACCGTACACATTTATTCTTATTCATGAAAGTCTGAAGAATAAGTGGATATTACGTTCAGTGCTTTCTTTGAAGGCGCTGTAAATTCTTATTACGTTGCCGACAGTAGTTAGGTGTAGAGGCTGTGACCTACAAGCGGTAAACCGCTATGGTTACACAGGAATTTGACCCAGCAAGCCCAGCGACCGCAAATTCAATCACAAATAACATTGTACGAAGTATGATACTGACATTACTCAAACCTAGAATACAAAATACTCTTTATACTCTGTCGTTATTATTTTTGTGTACCTACACAATAACCCTAAGATGAACTTGTTATAGCTTATGCTGCGTATATATATATATATCTTGTTATGTTAAACCCATACCCCTCATCGGTTTCTACTCGACATCGTATCGTAACGCTAAATCGCTTAGCGGCACGTCTTTGTGGGTAGGATGATAACTAGTCAAATTGATGATGATAAGAATATTAGAGACGTCAATTGGTTAAGAGACGAGTTGTATTATACTCATACCCCTGATTGGTTTGCACGCGTTGCAGTTCGTACCGGCACGCTAAATTGCATGACAGCATTTCGTTTTCGGTAGAGGGGGTTACTAGCCGTGGCCGAACCCTCCCACGCAAACAACCCTTGTACTTTCGCTCTATTTGTAGCGGTATAAAGTTTTGTGCAACCATTGATTTAAATAATGGTGTTAAAATAGTAATCGTAATGACATAGATTTTAATAGGGCAAAATGCTCCGTAACTATCCGGGGGCAAGTAAAAATGGCTATTACACTGAATGCGATTCTTTCTCTTGGCAAGAAAGCAACTAAATGGCCGTAAATTCTTATTACGTTATCGACAGCTATCTGAAGCTGGTTGTAAGCTACAAGTGGCAGTCCGCAGTAGTTACTTATAGAGGAATTCGAAACAGTGGATTTCAGCTACTGTAGATTAGACCACAAATTACATTGTTCGAGGCTTATACACAATGCTGTGATTTTAGGGATTATGTCTATGTAAACCTCGATGTTATGATGTAATTAAGTGGTGATATACAACACTAGTTAGTTAGGGGTACTAATCCGATGAGATATTGGAATAGAATACGTAATAATAACAAGCTTTTGTTTTACCAAAAGATCGGTAATGTACTAAAATATACCTTCATCTTCTCAATGGACCTGAGAAAGGTTACCGATCGGATGACGATCGATTCTCTTGATGTGTGGTACTGGTGAAGAATGTTGAACAACACATGGGCTCGACATGCCCAATCTCTTCATTCAAATTCAAATTCAAATATACACTCGAGTAATAAGGTCACATTGACAGGATAGACTCGAGCAGTAAAGAAAAGCTGATGCTCTAAGGAAAGATCGAAGGAAAGAGGTCACGCGGATGTAACTTCGACTGTCAGACGACATAAGAGATACAGACATCTACTGAAGCAGGCTATATCGATAAGGTACCCGACCGACCGATGCCCCTTAGTAATGAGAAGGCAACTCAGTAAGAAGCTGTATGGCTAGCATAGGCAGGAGAAAAAACCACCAACCGGCATACAACTTATTTCCACTTATTAAGTTGGGCCATATACTTTTACTTGCCACATCAGTTATTTCTATAAAAAGAAAGCGCGGCCACAGAAAAAAGGAGAAATTGACTCCAGTTAAGTTATATTATTTGGATATTATTTTCACCCTTGCGCCTATGCTCGGATGGTAGATAAAACTGTAGGAGAAGATAAACTTTTGTCCTTTAACCGCGGAGAAAATTTCCCTCCCTTCCCTTCCCTGAGATGGTTTTATAATATAGAACTACAGTGCTCCTCCGGTGCGAGTTGGTAGGCTATATCCACTCTTATCACAAATAAGTGATATTAACCGAGACCGAGAGCTTAACGTGCTTTCACTGCGCGTGCGACATCGCCAATTACCTAACTTCGGGCTGGTACAGTTCTGTAACATAAAAATCAACAACTAACAAGATATGGCCCGCTTTTTGTTAGTTTTAACGTTATAATCTATGAAAATAAATGTCACACGGAATTAAATCTTTTTGTATAATAATAATAATAGCTTTATTGTTCCTTAAAACGGTTTACATACAATTTTAAATGGATTCTAAATTAACATAATTAAAATTCTAAATTCAATAAAAACAGATTAGTATTTTTTAATTAAAACTACGTTAGATTCAATATTTGTTGTAAAAGCCTCCCATGAGTAGCCAGGACTTTCTGTCCATAGCTGCTCTTGCCCATGTTTTTCCTGCTATCTATGTTATATCCTCAGACCACCTTCTTAATTTTCGGCCTCTGCGCCCTGCCGTCTGCGCTTAGAGTCTCGTGGGTACCAATTGGTAACTATGTGTGACCACCGCTCGTATTTGACTCTTTGTATATGTCCTGCCCATTTACATTTCGAAGCGATTACATGTTTTATGGCATCTGTAGCCTATATTTCTTTTTGTATAACATAGCTCAATTCTTAAAGAAGGTCTCTAAACATTACGCTGCTGCCCTGAAAAGTCGAGCAACAAGAAAAAAAGACAGAAATAATGCTTTACAAAACAAATAGCGGGGTGGGCGGGAGTAGAGAAGCGTATGAAAGTTTGTACGGTCACTTATCTTCTCCTTTATATCAATATATTATAAAGTTCAAGAAATCACAGGGAACAGTTGTGAGTTCTAACTCACAAAGTAAACCTAGGTACACAAAATTACATAGGCCAAGTAAGAATATATAAATCATTTAATGGAAATATTACGTTCTTTATCGTTTTAGTAAATTGTTACGTTAATATATTCGTAGTATCAGCCATCTTTTACTAGCCTAAATAAATTCAAGTGAAATTTCATTAAAATCCTAAAGGGTCTACTTAAAGTTGAGATCATATAGAATTTAGTCCTATACAAACTTCGTTATTTCGGGGATTACTTCTTTTGTCCTTTTTTAGTTACGCATCGAGTTTTCTATATTGCTTTAGCAAAATGTACTCCTTGTCCTTCTTGTAATGTATTTCTTTTAAACCTATTTTCACTACATCGGGCATTCTATCAGTACTCTCGGCTTGCTTTGGTCCTCTGTAAAGTGAAAGTAGGTAAGGGTACACAGTTTACGTTTACGAGCTGTGTTAAGTCCATTCGAAGCGCAGTACCACAGAATAGGTAAAAGTACCTAGTTTACAGTACAAAAGATTATCTTTGCCAACATTGTTAATGTTACTGTAACAGCGCGGCATTAAGTTGAAATTTGTTTGTAGCCGCGGTGTGTGCGTAACATTAAGTTACTCTAAACATAGGTAAGGCCTAACTAGCCAGAAAGCGAAAACATTGTTCGCCAATCGAGCAGCTAGATCGTAGATAAACGCTCAAGATACTGTATTTTCCCTAACTTTTCCTCTATCGTTTTTTTCATACGTAATGCATTATCATTATTAACGAAAGACTAAGGAAAGCGAGTTTACTAATAGAAATGTCTTAAAAATTACTACCACTTAAAGTTACTACATTTCAAATAAACTATCCCTCCAATTGATGTATAAATACGTAAAACCTGTACTTGTGCTAGGTTTCCTACAGGTAAGTACGATCTGTGGAAGAACTACAGCTATACCAACAAACAGTGGAAAGCAAATGTTGCCAGAAAATAAGTAGAGAAGCTTCGATTTATTAGCCTATTTTTATGAGCAATATATAAGTAAAAACGATCTTTTTAAAAATTTTAGATCTGTCATCGTAGAAGACTACGATCATGACAAAATATTTATTTTATGTTTAAACCGTAAACAAAAGGGAAAAAGGAATATAAACCTGTACGCAACTTCAGCACTTAATCGATGCACACGTTAAGATTTTTGCGTTTGCGTTTTTGCGATTTGTGCGCAAACATTACATACATACATAAATAATATCGGAGTTGTGATTCCATAAAGTGATTTGTCAGCGTTTCGGAAACAGACACGAGCTAGGTTGAATAATTAGGAGTCTTTAGTAATCAATATTAAAATACAGCGAAATACTTTGAATTGTGTGTTGTTCAAGAATGAAATAGACAGGCGAGGTAGGAATAAAAGCGTGAAAGGTTTTTCACCTTGTTGTAGTGTGTGTGAAAGGTTCGCAACGTTGTTTTGATAATGAAAAGGAGAGGAATTTCAATTCCCTGCAGTGTGTTCGCTTGTTTTAATATCCGATTTCATTCGGATAGGTATACCACTCAATACTCAAAGTCAAAGTCAAAGTCAAAGTCAAAAATATCTTTATTCAAGTAGGCCCACAGGTGGCACTTTTGATGCGTACATAAGAATTACACGGTAGTGAGATGATGGCGATAACCACATTCGTAAACTTAAAACTAAAGCTATGAGGGTTCCAAACGCGTCCCGGTCTAAGAAGAAGCCCACAAACAAACTTAGCCGTGTGTTTTTTTTTTTTTTTTGTTATCACCATCTCACAATGTCATTTTAAATTATTAGAAGAGCAACCTGGTTAGAGCAATAATTTACACCCAAGCTTTTTTATCGTTTACGTAGTCCTTTATACTATAATAGGACTTTTCTATAAGCTTACGTTTAATACAAACTTTGAACTTTTTAAGAGACATCTCCAAGATGTCAATTGATAGTTTATTGTAGAATTGTATGCAATTTCCTTTAAACGAATTATGAATTTTATGTAACCTAGTATATTGCACTGTAAGTTTATTCTTACTTCTAATGTTTAAATTATTGCAGTCACATTTTTTCTTAAATTTAGAAATTTTTTTATGAACGTACATTAAATTTTCAAATATGTACTGACTATACACTGTCATTTGTTCACTGTCACTGTTGCTCAGGTGACTTTTGAAACTGAATGCCTATATCTATGCGCGTATGCAGTGTTAGTGTGACTGGTCTTATACAAAACTTTTACTTTATTATAAACATTTTACTTACTTATCTTATTCTGTCGATTTATTTCTTAGCTTAGGACGTTCAAAACATCATTGTATTTTTTTTAAATAACGTAAATTATATTTAAAAAAAATACAATAACAATCCATGAAAAGATTGTTAACAAAATAACTTTAGGAAGTTAGCATCAATAGGTAAGGCATATAAGAAATTGTATTCCTCAATCTCAAATTTGTACATTAAAATATGTTTTGAATTTCAAAGTTCACTTAACTTTTTAGCAAGAAGTATTTTTTGTAATTGATTGCAATAAGATACAAAAGATAACTTATTTTAACATCGGGAAAGTTTAGGCCGTAGTATACGCTGGCCAAGTGTGAATACGGATTCTTATGAGCACATATTGAAGAACTCTCAGGCATGCAGCCTCCTCTTGCAGATCAACTTTTCCTTTAGTTTTCTTCACAAACATTTAAAACGTACATAAGTCCGAAAAGCTAATGGTGCGTGGGAATCGAACTCAGTTACCCGAAAGGGCCTAAGTTAACTACAAGACTACAATCGCTCTCTTAACTTATTTTGCCTTATCATCAAATAATACCAATATAATTTCAAGAACCAAGTCAAAGGATATTTATTTATAGAGCCAGATTAAAGATTCCTCGAGTAAATTGAGATTTATTGAGAACCATTGTAATCCTTCCCCAGATTTAGAGGGTAAGTGACGGAGTAATAATGGAAATATTGGCAATCTTTCTTTACTTGATTGTTACAAAGTACTGTCTTGCTACAAAAGAAAAATCTTATCGATATTATAAATGTAAAATTTTGAATATTTGTGTGTTTGTTAGTTTTTATGTGCTGGCATCGGGACATTTGCATTCGTAGAAATGTATGGTTTATTACTACTACTACTAGTTTCGACTAACTAAATGCGGAAACAGGACTACCAACTCAAAATTTATAAGACGAAGAATATGAGAGCATAATATAATGTGCAAACACCGTCCAAAACGATCTATCCAATCATAATTGACGGCCGATTGGCGCAGTTTGCAGCGACCCTGCTTTCTGCCTCTTTTGAGTCCAAGGCCGTGGGTTCGATTCCCACAACTGGAAAATGTTTGTGTGATGAGCATGAATGTTTTTCAGTGTCTGGGTGTTTATTTGTAGATAATAAGTATTTATGCATATTATTCATAAAAATATTCATCAGTCATCTCAGTACCCATAACACAAGCTACGCTTACTTTTGGGGCTCGATGGCAATGTGTGCGTAGTCGTAGTATATACATATTTATTATTATTTATTATTATTATAATTACAAAGGTCTCGTTACAATTAGATATGTTGAGAAATTTCGTTAAAGTTGGCCGAATTAATTCCACAGATGGCAGAATTCTAGTGAAAATGTAACCAATATACTACGTAACTATTCAAAATGTACCTGATTCGAAATTCTCGTTGAACTTGCCGACAGCGGTTTACCGATAGAGTGGCTAGTCGTGTCTAAAACCCGCAACGAACTAACTTTGCTTAAACTCTGTCTCTGTTTCAAGGTATTAGCCGGTATTTTACGGGTTCTGTTTAGTACTCGAAGCGAGCATTTTGCATTTAGACTGTAAGAATAATTAAACAAATAAAAAATAATAATTAATTATATTGCTAGTTAACTGTATATGCATGATTCAAAAGCGTTTTCCACAGACCTACGAGTACCTATTTGATTAAAAAGGTTTTTTGTTTGACTTTAAGATGATATATTAATTTTCAAATATTATAGTATTATTAAATTATTTTGCCCCTTTACTCTAGTTGTTAGCATTTTCCATATAGGATTAGGAGATTTAGATATGGGGATCCTGACTCTGATTTCTGAGTAAGGCTTGGACACTATATTGTTTCCAGGTAGGAAATCTAAGTATAAGTCATAAGTTTTATCCACCCCACGTCTTCAGTCTCAGTTATAGTAACTCACTAAAAGTGGGACATAGCAGTGTTCGAAGCTTTCAGTTTAAAGTTTCATCTACTTTGAAAAAGGAGGTCTGGGTCCCTCATAGACTGAGGATGATGGCGATAAAGGTATAAAAGCTGGAATCAATTTAGATTATATGACTAAGATCGGAATTGGTATTTATTGATGCACAATAAAGCGCGATTAATAGTTCCGGGGAGCAGTTACCAGCGCACGGGGTAGTAAAAACTAATTGGTGGACTGGCAGTCACGGAATGAGTATTAACTCGGGGAGAAATTTAGTAAACTGAAATTTCCCGAATAGCTCAAACATTCTCAGTCGTTGCTATTTGTTAATCCGCATAAAATCAGCCGCATATATTGCACCTCAGTTAAAAATACACTACACTTTGTTAAATTACTGTTTTATTAATGATATTGTTTCAAGTATATTGAACCGGAATATTCAAGGAGTGTTTTAAATACATACCCCTAATCGGTTTTGACGCAGCAATCCTAATAGCAAGCTACAATAGGTTACAATAGGTTACAATAGGTAACAATAGGTTTTAAAGTTCTATGGCGGCTTGTAGACGATACATCAAAGCATGATAATTAACAAAATAAACTGAAATTATACATAATATATTTATATTTTTTATCAAAAGAGTACAAAACAGAAATGGTTTATGTTTAAATAGGTATAGCTCACACATGTATCATAGGATATAATATCAGATCATTGATATATCACACAGAAAGAAATATGGATAAGTATATCAACGATTTTATTGTGAACGATTCGCCTTCGCTAGTTATAAATAGACAACTTTGAGAAAACATCAATAGTTCAATAAAGAAATGAATACAGTGAAGACTAAGACGAAAAAATAGTACAAGAAGTCGTGTTCGTTGAAAGTGATGATACTGTGCATTTGACACAGAGTTTGTAACGCATACCTATGTCGTAATAAAGGTACGAGTTTTAGACTTAAGGTTCGTTATTCTTATGAAAACAAGACAAGCAGTAGTAATGAACAAGTAACTATTCGGGTTAGTACTCGTAATTGACCTTATTGCGTCTAATTCTTTTCTACAATTACAAAACATTAGTATCTCCAAAACAGTAGATTATCAGATTTTTATTAAATTTTATCACATTGCAACAATACATAATTTAAACCATCTAATATCATTAATATTCAAGTTAACTCGAATATAACACGCAACTAAATACAAACTATTGTTAAATCAAACCCCAGGGTTATATCGTAACGAATTGATATTCCTAACCGATATTCAAAATAGCATATTATATCTGCCATAACAACGAACAAATAAAATTAAATATATTTAGTCTAAGATAGACAATAGTCAATCGACTATGACAACCGCTAATCAAATTAACAGACACCATAAGTATGTCATAGTTGTACTGTAGAAAAGTTATAGATATTTTACCAGCATATCGTAATTATTCAACGTTTTTTTAACTTTATAATAAACTAGCTTTTGCCCACGGCTTCGCCTACTTTAAGTTCAATTTTAGATTTGGTAAATTTTAACTACAAAGGTTTAAAAAAATGTCTTGCTGCTAATAGAAAAATATTAACGTATATCACTTAAAAAATAAGAAACTTTCCTATAAATTTTTATCACCTATTTGATGCCGTTGAAGTTGGAATTTTTAAAATATGTGAAACAAGTATTTCTTTATTTTTAATCGAAAACCTAAAATCAAAGTTTAATGGAATTAACTTGAAAAATTAATTGATAAATGAAGGATTATATACAAACTTTCATTCCCCATTTAACTCCCTTAGGGTTGGAATTTGAAAAATCCTAGCGGATTTTTAGCGAATGCCTACATTGTAATAACTATCTGTGTGCAAAATTTCAGCCCGATTCGTCAAGTGGTTAGAGTTGTAAGTTGATAGATCGATCAGTCAGTTATTCACCTTTGCCTTTTATATATATAGATTAAAAAAGAATTAATATCATATTTATAAAAAATAACCAGTTGAAATATTATTACACATAATAATTATATACATTATAATTGAAAAATTTCTCTTTGTACAGTATGTATGTATGAATTTCTATAATAAACTATTTGAAAGCTTCACACGTAGCATTCTATGTAAATAGTCTTGAAGAATTAGAGGCAATATTTCAGTGTTGTAAGTTCCAACGAAAATATACAGGTTTTATTTAATTTCGTCGGAAAAGGATATTCGAAGCGGCAGTAGTCGGTTTGCGGTCTGAGGAAAATAGAACGAGCAACAAATAACATCCCGACTGAGATAAAAAGGGTCCGTCATTTTGTTAAACGACTCCCGCGCTACAGCGAGGCGCAAGTAACCGACACTGGGGCTTGTATCTATAGCACTGCCGTTACATATAAATTTTCCACAATCGGTAACAAAGACATCAGTCTGTATTGTTTTTTACAGAATAAGGAAAATATTCCAAAACTTGTGGCTTGGAAATAAATTGGTGATAAAATTTTCAAAGAACTAGAATGATTTGAATTTTAACTACCACGGAAATCAGCTAAATCATGGTAAAAACTCTGATCACTGTGGTTTCACTTTTCGCAATTAATTCAACTAAAAGTGAAAATTTTTGAAGTTGAACATTTAACATGTTTGCTCAAATTAGGTCATGTTTGGACAGATTGGTGTTTCACAACTGGTTTGCTATCTGAATAAAGTTATTATAACGGTCTATTGAATTAATAAAAAGGCAATGGTTAACCCTTACATAAAATGAAATAAATTGAATATTTATTTTATGTTGCGGTAAATTGCATTTATGCATAGGTACCTTCATATATCTATTCAATGAAGGCGTTGTTCGCAGAAAGAAGTCTCGGCTACGCAACATCGGAGAGTGGACCGGAATTGCGAGTACAGTTATTTTGCCTCGCGAAAAAATTCACAGTACAGCATGCCTGAGTCGTGCGTAGAGGGTACTTTGCCGAAGATCTGTTTGGTTTGGAGTACAAGGATTGAAGAAATTATAATTTACACCATACAGATTCTCCTGCTTTTCGCGGAGTATAGCAAATGAAGCTATAATTTCATAATATTTCATGGATTTCCGCAAAGTAACGCCTGCTTCTACCCAATATCGTTTAATTTAGTTATTAAATAACTCGTTTTTGGTGGTATAGGTGATGAACATTTGTATACGAAAGTGTACCGAAAAAAGAAGCGAATAAAACAAACAACTACGATTAAAAGTGACTTGAGTATTTGTGCCAACTAACTCATTGAAAACTTAGTGTTTCCTTAGCTACTTTTAAAGATTTCTGTTCTGTGTAACAAATGCCTATCCCTTTGTTTTATTACTAAACAATTTTCTTAACGTAGTTCATTGAAGACCCATTAGTTTGCAGACTATTCCTCAAGTGATCAGTCAATAGCTGAGCAAAGTAGCTCCGCGAGGGATATTCAATTTTAACTTAAGAAGTTATTAGTAACCATTTAGCTTTTTGATGTTACCCTGATTTTATGAAATATCTTTGTATCACTTAAGTAACAAAGGCCGAATGAATAGTTAAAAAATAATTTATTATTTACACAGATACCAAGACCACCAACCCGCATTGCAGAAACGTGTTGGTTCTACGCTCTAAAACCGGAGAAGAGGCCAGCAGCAGGATATTAATAGGTTGCGGATGGTTATTCATTACATTGATTATATACGAAAGATGAGTATGATAATATATAATAGAAAAACTCAAGTTGAAACCTGTCATGATGCTCCGATACAAAAAATTTCAAGTTGTAAAACATTGAAAAAAAATGTTTTAATATGTAAACAGAGCAATGTTTAATAGAAAATATTACGCATACATTCTTCTTATGTTCTCTATTTTATTACTGTCCTCACAAGACACGTAGTGGGAATAGTTTCTAATAACAAATGGACATAATAATAATACGCTTCGCCACCTGACATGTATTTTCCAACTTAATGGTGAAAGTGTCACATCGCATTGTGATGTTAGGTTTATTTAATATATTTTCTTTCTATACCGATTCATAAATGAAAACATTGTTCTATCTTTATAATAAGCCTTATCGATTGAAGCAAATCTCTTTCGTAAATAAAATTACTATATTTGTATTTATGTATTTAGTAGAATTTGTTTAATTTATTTTCAAATCAAATTTAAAATGATATCAGCTGAAAATCTTTCACAATTTAGTAAGATATAAAACGCCCCAAAATTGTTGATGAATACACAAAATTGTATTATTCTATCCCACAATAGGCCTTCGTGAAATTGGGGAGAATCTTCAAAGACATTTTATTTTACCCTCTTCTGTCATGGCTATCATGGCTATTCATAGTCGCTTGCGAATCTTAGATTGTCATTTGTGAATTTTGTTATTAATATTAAGTACTAGGAAATTAAAATACAATTAAATCACACAACTTGCTACTAATTGAAAATTATCAATAGCCCATAGCAGTCCACCTCTATACTAAAGGCCTCTCCCAACGGGAAGGTTTGCCAATAATCACCACGATGGACAGGGTTAGAGATCGCAGGAGATGGTAGCTGCTACGGGTTACTACTTGGGGTGGTAACAACTGCATTCTGATCTGCCGACACCACAATGCACTCTCTCTCGGGAAGAATCTTTAAAATTGCGAACCTTAATACATAACGGCCGACTGGCGCAGTGGGCAGCGACCCTGCTTTCTGTGTCTTTCTGGGCCGTGGGTTCGATTCCAACAACTGGAAAAATGTTTGTGTGATGAACATGAATGTTTTTCAGTGTCTGGGTGTTTATTTATTTATTTGTATATTATAAATATTAATGTATATTATTCATAAAAATATTCATCAGTCATCTTAGTACCCGTAAGACAAGCTAAGCTTACTTTGGGGCTAGATTGCGATGTGTGTATTGTCGTAGTATAATTATTTATTTATTTGATTTGATAGCAAGATATACCGGCAAAGTTGGAGTTGAAATTGCGCTTTTTGGATGTATGAGAAAAGTGCGCTGGCAGACAAATAGCGGAGGCTTAGTAATTGGCGCAATTCGGGATGAAACTTGGAATTTCATGGATTAATTATTTATTATACGAATATATGGCTCGATGGAAGGTAGTTAATTATAGTCTAACTGCGCTATTATTGATAGAATACTTAACTTTGTAAGATTAACTTCAGAACCCTGAACACTAGCTTTATCTGGTGGTATCACTTGCGGTATAAACATTTTTATTTTCAAGACAAAATAAGTCCTACCTACACATCATTAGATTGCCTGGCAGCGATCCTACTAAGCAATAAGCTTTTCTTATTCTGCTTCTGTTTTTGTTTTTCTATTCTGCTTTCACTTTTCTTGTAATGGTGTGCAACTTAAGAGTTTATATAGATAAATACTTATTACACGTCTGCAATAAATTATACCTTTATTATAATTTGAGAAGAAACCGATAAATTATTTTAATAATTTATCCGCAAGGCAAAAAGATCAACTTTCTAAACATTTATAAAGTCAGGCGACACTGAATTTAGAATGGTGATTAAATTTAACTTCGCTAATGCTACCAAAAAATTTTATTTACTCATAAAAAATCCAATGAAATACAAAATAACAATACATTCTACTTTCGCCTTTTCGGTAAAAAATCACTTATTATTTGCTCATAAATTACAGATAGAATAGCTTACAAATGAAAAATAAGCAAGCAAATTGCAAAACCTGTGAGTATTTAGTATACAAAATAAAATTCGATTCGAATGTAGGAACCTTAATTTTTTAAAAAGCACTTTTTAAATAGCATTAACACAA
Organism: Pararge aegeria; assembly: GCF_905163445.1. NCBI lineage: Eukaryota > Metazoa > Arthropoda > Insecta > Lepidoptera > Nymphalidae > Pararge > Pararge aegeria. The sequence goes on along the minus strand of NC_053190.1, from coordinate 8,881,730 downwards.
AGTCACTGTCCCCGTTAATACGCTTAGATCTTTTAAAGTACGCAGCAGATTTTAATGTAGTTTTCAGTAAAAGATAGAGTGATTCACGAGGAAGGTTTATATGTAGTACACATGAATGTAATAGCAGAGAAAAACCCAGAATTTCAAAGACTTGTAACGTGTCTCCACAAACTAACTCTTTGTGCACTTACATTGAAAACCTTACGAGATAGATTAAAACAATGTAGGTCCTACAGAATTGTTTATCTGAAAAAGATAATTTAAAAAAATCCGCAATGGTGTATGTTTATCTTAAGTTCGCAGAATAACCACGGTAACCATATTAATCTATACCTTTTTTCAAAAATATTTTATGGGTTATTTACTAAGATATTTTAAACAATACAGTATTATTTGGTATGTAATTAAATACATTAGATACGTTATGCATTTCATAAGCATCAAATTAAACTTTAGAGCATATTAAAGTCAGTATCTTAGAGGATATAAGAAATTTAAATAGTGGGGCTAGAGCGGCTGGCGGGCCGTAAGGACTAGCAACATTTGTCAGGCATGGTTTGTGCGTAGAAATCACATGCTGTATCGGTGCTTACCAGCCAGTAAAACCAGAAGCGGTCATAGCTCAGTGGTTAGGACTTCAGCTTCACTTTCAAGGGGCCGATTTTGAATCCCAGCACGCACTTCTAAGTTATGTGCGTTCTAAATTAATTATAATATCTCTTGCTCCAACGGTGAAGGAAAACATCGTGAGGAAACCTGCACGCCTGAGGGCTTTATTGTAGTAGTATATAAAGTTCTCAATAATGTTCCCAAACTGGTGCGAAATCCGCTAATACGCACTAGGCCAGCGTGTTGGACTGCGGCCTAAACCCTTCTCATTGTGGGAGACCCGTGCCCTATAGTGGGTTGGTCATCGGTTGATGTGATGATGACGATGATATCCTTTAGTATAGACATAAATATTAATAATTTTAACACTCCTTACATCCAAATCACACCGAAGTCGGGGCGGTTTGTTATTCATTATATATTTTAACTCATTTAATAGTTTGTAGTTTTATTTGACACATTTTTTGGTATCTAAGCACATAGATGCCTCATCATAAAATTTTTCAATAAGTTCACACGTAATATAAAACCTTGTACCTATTTCCATGTACTAGTATTAATCTAGGGTAGGTAAATATGAGAAAGTACATACAAATTCATGAAACTCCCAATCGCGTTTTTTATTAAAAAGTGTTTAAAATATTCATTAATTTAATTCCATACGTGCATTTTGCGTTTGAAATATGTAATGGTACTTACTTTATTATTTTGCTGACTGAAATTTCAACGTTAATATTATTGGTTAAATCATGAACCTTTCGACAAAAATTTAATCCCGACGAATGATCCGCGACTTGCCTCATATTTTTTATTGAAAGTCAAATGAATGCGGATTAATAAAATTCAACATCAGCATTTGGTAAATGTGATGAATTTATTTATATTATAATATCTAAAAGTACAGTCGTATTTCTATAACATACTTGTTCGTATACGAGTATCTATAATTAATAGTGGATAAGAAATTATCAAAAGAGCTGTTGCATATTATGATATGATATGATAACAAAACATTTGCGTTTCATATGCACCTTAAAACTTAAAAAAAAGGTTATTATATTTAAGCCGATTTAATGAATTCGGTCGTAGAAGCACGATAATTATATACATTTACACGTATATGCACTGTTCGTTTATATTTACTTAATTAAAAGAGGGTGCAAAAGCTGCGCTTCTTTGCGTTGCAAACTTTTATCTCTTCATGATGTCTGTGCCAGGGAAATTCCCAACATATTTATAAGATAAATTCATAATATATTAGTATTTTAATCTCAAATTCTGAAGGGCGGAGGAAATGCTGGGGACGCCAATATTGCCTTGGTTCGATGAAACGTGCGCACAAAAGCAGGCGCGCCGCACTCTATGCTATTTTCAGTCCTGAAAATGCAGATAAAGTCAGCAGCATGAGTTGACCGCATCAAACGCGCCAATTAATACATACCATTTGCGCTCAAACAGGTTGTTACTTGGGTTGTTTCTATTCTAAGTGGTTGAAACGATTTTGCTTAGACTTGGCAATGTTTTCATGTTATATCTTTAGCATATGTATTTATTAAATACCCACGTTATCACTAGATTGTGATGGTAATGCGTGGAGCGAGAAGATGTTATATGATCGTTAAGGATCCAGACATAAAATATTCTCGAAAATAATAATACAATCCTGAGATATACACGTGCAAATTCAATTTTATGATACATTTCGCTAGCACGAATATTGCCAAGGGCGTTTTAAAATTAAATCCACAATGTTTTCCTCTTCAAAATAAATACAATGAAGATATTTTCTTTTACGTGCGAAATTGAATCTTTTGCAGCTCTCGTTCGCTTATATTTTAATTTCCGACTTCGTTACGATTACGATCTCACTCAATACTGACACTCCACTGTTAACAATGATATTTCTCAGTAGGTAAATTGAGTTTCTGTTGACATAAATATCAAAGTAATTTAGTCAAAAAGAGATAATCTTTAGTATACTCGTAGCCAAAGAGAATACAAACATAACATTACTATGCCTGGGGAAAAACTAAAACGTCAAGTCACAAACTACGAATAGATACACTTCAATATTAGGTTTCTAAATCTACAAATATAAGCTGTGTTCTCTAATAATTTTTACTATCTCTCTTAATTCAACTCTAAATCTCTATCACTAATACAGTATTAGAGTTGAATCAAGAAGAATTTAAAGTTAAAAATTGTAGTAAGGGAGGTACTACCGCCATGCTTATTTCTGCCGCTAAGAAGCATTTCTGTGTTTCGATCTGTCATTAGGCTTAAAACCTACGCTTAAGGCGTGTTCCTGAAAGTATTTATCCGCTAACAGGCGATGGTTTTCTATTTACCATCACGGGTAATCGGCACAAAGGTTAGTCATCTTCATGATACTATTAAACTGATCTTACTATGCAGCTTATAAGTGTGTCGTACACATTATGATAAGGTATAATGATTAAGAGAAAAATTCTATTATAATATTAAGGATTACTTAAACGATAAAAAAGCTTGGATGTGAATTGCTCTAGCTTCATAGCTTAATATAAATAAACTGTGAGATGGTGATAACAAAAAAAAATACCCGGCTAAGTTTGTTATGGGCTCTTCTTAGACCATGGCGCGTTTGGAACCCTCGTAGCTTTAGGTTTAAGTTTGCGTACGAAGTTATCACCATCCCCTTACAATTATGTCGGCCGAGTGGCGCAGTGGGCAGCGACCCTGCTTTCTGAGTCCAAGGCCGTGGGTTCGATTCCCACAACTGGAGAGTGTTTGTGTGATGAACATGAATGTTTTTCAGTGTCTGGGTGTTTATCTGTATATTATAAGTACCATGTATGTGTATTATATTCAATCTCAGTACCCAAAACACAAGCTACGTTTACTTTGGGGCTAGATGGTGATGTGAGTATTGTAGTGTAGTATATTTATTTACTTTTTTTTTATGTAAACATGTATGTATGAACGCTTCATAAGTGCCTGTGATAGGCCTACATGAATAAAGAAATTTTGAATTTGAATTTGAATAAGAGCTTGTTTTTAAAAAAGCTCTCATAAACAAATTTTCGATCTATTTTTGAGAAAGATTCGTGCCAACCAACGTTCCTATTAAAAACTGATCAATTAACTTAAACCAGTCGAACGAGAGGAGTACCTAGTAGATGAGGCTGTGCTCACAGCTGTACCTATTTCAATAAGGTCGTAATTACAGTCAGTACTCAGTACGGTCGGATTCGCTGATTGCTCTTCGCTACATTTATGCACGTTCTCGGGTGCTATTACCTGAATAGAGGTAGAATATACCTACTGCAAACATCTTTTTAACCGACTTTCGAAAGGAAAAATCTATCCTATACAAATCATACGGAAAGTTCTCTAATATAATATATTTCATATAATTAATACGGTGCTATTTTGTTTGGTTACATTATGCAAAGGTAACCGGTACTCTACTTGTGGTAACAACATTACTTATAGACTAGTTAAATTGTATTCAAGTGAAGGTCACGCCTAAAAACACCGTATAGTACAATGAACACCACCAGACAAACAAGTATTTATAATAATAAGCATACCTTTAAATACTGGGAAAACGGCAGAAAACATTTGGGCCATGCATTAACATAGTAAAATATATTATACGGCATAGGGTAAACATCCCATAAACAGAAGTGATTTACATGACAAAGAGTGTCCTGTATATAAAATGCGCTCACCTGTGTTATACTCTCTTAATTGCAATATTTTTCTTACATTTTACCTAGTAAATGTTTTACATTTTTACAACGCTTTGTCGAAGCTCTATATTAAACTTTATTTTATTCTGACTATGTTAATTTAACAGTAATAAAACTACATAACCTCAAAAAAAACACCGAAGAATTATTTAGCTTGTGTTAGCAAACAACAAAGACATTTTTTCTATTTATTCCATAGAAATTTCCCTTTTCGCCTGTCGGCCTACCAGTACTTCAGAAACAATTAACTAAAGATCGGTTCGCAAGATCTCCATTATCACTCCTTCCCACTCACCGTCCAAATCTGCGAAAGGATTAAAAGGCTTTGCTATAAATCTCTCTTCATTTGATTGCACGGCATAATGTTGCTGGAAGTGTATAAAAGAGAAAATATGCGCTCGCTTGTGTTTTGTTTTAGCTTTTATAAAGCGGGGTGCCTTTATGGCTTATGGCTCAATAATAAAGTACGTAAAACCCCAGACCCTCGGCAACTTATTTTTTTTTCACAATTGAGTCATTGTGTTGAGGTCTTAACCGAGGTTCTCTTAAATTATATCATCACTTGGGGCCAATTAGAAAACAAAGAGCAATAGTATGGGCAATATGGTCTGGGTTTTCATGTTACATTCAAACAGGTCTGCAGAACCGAATTTAAAACCTTTTACATGAAATATTTCAATTATATTGGTGACAGTTAAATCGATTTAAAAAAAGTCGTACTTACACACAAAAACATCTTATGCCTATACGTAAAGAAAACCTATACTTAAGGATAGTACCATTAAATTAAGTATATTAATTTGAAGATTATGGATCTGATTAATTAGTAACTTCGGTGGTCAGTGGTAAATAACAACAACTGAAAACATCAAAGCAACAAAAAATAATCGCATAACGGCTCTAGCTTTTTTAGTCTCAAACAATCTAACTAAAGAAATTTGTTTTTATTTATTAAAGGTAATATACCTTTCTTACGGTTACAGTTAGTCAAACTTGTTAGTCTTGCTAGTTTTATCGGATGGGATAGTTATCTGGGTAATTTTCTCGTGACACTGCTGGAAAGCGTACGTGCCACGGCGAGGAGGGTGTGGAAGTGTGTTCAGTTTTTGTTCGGAGTAAAAAACAAATAGCACCAATTGCAAAACGGTCTTCATTAGGACATATTCCAGATGCCCTTGATACATACAAGTGAAATGAGTTTATACAAATTTTATTCTCTCAGTTTATTATTCAGCCCAAAATACAAACGACATGTCGCAATAGACCAGCCTTAAAACTTTTGGGTCATATTGATAAATTCAAATACAGTTTTGATGTATATTCATACAATAGCTGTTTCCGGCAACGTAGCTTGCATCTTTATTCATTTTTTTTTAATCCAGTGGAAAGTTATTTTTATGTCTTACACCTCTATGCAAAATTTCAAATGATTGACGTAGGGTTTATTTTAAAATGCGTCGGGGTCGTTATCTGGGATAAAAAGTATTCCATGTCATTTCCAAGGATGATAACTACAGTGGCGTGCACTTCATATATGCACGAGAGCACTGCCTACCCTAAAATTGATATATAAATCGTATAGAAGGAGAATTTTTTTATACAATTGACCAGCTGAATGCTTACCCTGATAAGGAACTCGCTGCACTGGATACCTATATTTAATTTCATCAAGTTCGGTGCAGAGGCTTGAGGCGAACATAATTTACTGCTCACAAACAAACAAATAAACAGACAGTATGCCTGTTTGTTTCATGTTTTGTATTTATAATATTAATATGGAAGTGTTCATTTGTTCTACAAAATGTTCCCAAAACGCCACTCAACTACAAATGTCTGCATATCAAATTCAGCCGCAAGCATAATATTATTCCAACGCAATCTAGTTCAAACAGCAACAGTTTAAAAGAAGTTTAGCTCAAAAGACAATATGATACAGCTTAAAGATAATGTGTTATATTAAATGTAGTCTTACTCAAATAGAAAACATTATTGAAGAAGCATCAGAATGGCTGGACTTTAAATAGAACAAAGTACACAACAACAAATAAACGGATTCATCGATAATATAAATATTAAGCATAATTTGCTATACTCTGCGAAAAGCAGGAGAATCTGTGTGTTGTAATTTTTATTTCTTCAATCCTTGTACTCCGCACCAAACAGATCTTCGGCAACAATTTCTTAAATTTCTTCTACTCACGCTTCGAAACGTGCGTAGAGGAAATTGAAGAAATTATGAATTACACCATACAGATTCTCCTGCTTTTCGCGGAGTATAGCAAATTAAGCTTAATTTACATAATATAGTCCACTGATGGACTAAAGACCCTCTCCTTTTCCCCATAATCACTACATGATACAAACAGATGGTTTGGTGATGGTAGTAGCTGGTGGTAGTAGCACAGAAGACGCTGCAGCCCGTTCTCCCTTTTCCCTGATCTGCTTTATCTCATCTGCCGTCACCACACGGCATTGCGTTAAAATATAATATACCTAGTTTTATTTGGTTTTGCTTCGCCTCATAGCTATCGAAAAGTATAAAAATGTATTTTAAGTCCATAATGAGGTTAAGATTTTCTGTATCTCCCCCGAGCTTGTAGCGTTTCAGATAAGAGGGATATGGGACGGTTTGTAAGTGGTACTAGAGGTTAAGGAGCTTCTACGGGATTAGATTTTCTTTATCTTTAGATTGTTGAAGGGAAAGTTTCTATCTGAAACAAACAACAAAATATATAACAATAGAATGATATTACTATGAAAATAAAATAAATCCGCTTATTTGACACTGTACTTACTTGGAAATTTAACTAAATTAAAAATATTTCCATTCTCTCTCTTATAAAAATGCACACGTACATATATGGTAAGAGATAAGTGAATGCAACTTCTATAATCTTTGGAATGTAACAGCCATTTTTATTATAGAGAGAATAAAAAATATTTTTTTATGTAAATCAATTTTCAAGTAACTAAAAGTCATTCAGACAAAGAAACAAAGGAATCAACAATCGAACGCATATTGCAAGCCTACTTTGACTTTGCAATTCTCCACTATAGTCCACAAACATGTGAAGTGTACTAATCCGCACTTAGCCAGCCTGGTGGACTACGGCCTAAGCCTTTCTCTTTGTAGGAGGAGTCCCGTGCCCTGAAATTGGCCGTTGATGGGTTGATAATGATGATGAGTTACAAATAAGTAGAATATGCTCGAATTGTTAGGAAGGAAATAACTAAATTTGAACTTAACAAGATGTTGTTAGCGTTGGTTGGATTTTTCTTGACAAGTATAGGTACAGGTTGTAATAACAGCTTGCCTAAGCCTTTTCTTTATATATATTATTTATATATAAAGAAAAGGCTTTCCTGTTTTATTTAAATCTGGTCAATGCATCTGATAACCCAAGAACTTTATCTGCCCAAAAGATAAGCCTTCAAAACATAAACGAACACCAGCGACTAGAACACCATGCATATAAGTGTAATGAAACCTTGATATGTCTCAAAATAAGTTGAAAGTTTATATAAAACGTAAGCTTATATAAAAATCCTATTATAATGTTAAGGATTACATTTATGATAAAAAAGTTTGGGTATGAATTGCTCTAACTTCATAGCTCAACATTAACTAGACTGTGAGATGGTGATAACAAAAAAAAACCTGGCTAAGTTTGTTGTGGGCTCTTCTTAGACCAGGGCGCGTTTGGAACCCTCCTACGAGTAGCTTTTAGAAATGAATGAACGGTTCATAAGGTCTACATGAATAAAACCTTTTTTGAATTTGATTTTTTTTTTATTGAATATTAAAAAAGTTAAGTATAAAAGAGAACAACATGAATATTACTATACAAATGCCTTATCGCTGTGAACAAGGCGATAACTTGTATTGTTACAACACCAAAATCCTATTAATAACGCTGAATCGAACTTTGCATTGAGCTCTATCGGATATTGTAATTCAGCGGTTACAGTTATCTTCGAGCTCATCGCTTTATTCAAATGAGTGAATATCTTATCCTACAGATTATTCGGGAGATGCATACATAATAATATACGTGAGTTAAATCGCTTTACTTATGACATTTACTATAAATTAATAAAACAGTTCACAAAAAGTCTGTGAGATATTAAAACAAATTTTTGAAGTGAAGACTTTTTTAGGCACGTTGAGCACTTTTTGGGTGAACAAAAATCATGGACTCGCTGCATCGTCGCCGAACGCTTTCCATGAGCTATACGTATACCTACTGTATAGTAGGTATACGTATAGCTCATATATATATTAGTTACTTCTAGACTTAGTTTTTACTTCTACCGGCAGTCCTAATGGACCCAGCATGTTTTTTTTTATAATTAAATTTTTACTGATTAATATAATTACAGTACTTGACCTACACGGATAGTAAATAGATGATTACGGTTTCACCTTAGCGGATTGGCCCTGCCTCATCATCTTCACTTCAACCAATTGAAGTCCACTGCTGGACATAGGTCTTTTGCAAGGAGTTCCAAAATTTACGGTCCTATGCCGTAGTCCCGTGCCTAGTAGGACCTTATTAGGCTCAGGGCTATTTTTAAGATTATTTAGGTTCATCGAGCGCTGATAATCAAAATCTTGGACTTTGAACCCAGTTGACACGGTTTATTTTCGAAAACCGATACCTATAAACTTATACCAACTATTCGTACATCATCCCAGTATATAACTCCATATTTAATCTGCTATAAGAATCGGTCTTGGCAAGTTTGATAGGCAAGTTATCTGCAGTTTAATTAAATTTCGCGTTCGGATATGAATGCTTAATTTGCCTAAAATTCCATGTACGAGTATGTATGTAATACCCAATGTTAGTATTGTATTTGGTGTATGAGTTCGGTTTTAAAATATCTCTAATTTATAATGAACACGTAGTACCTAAATCTACTCATAAATCCCATGTGAAATGTTCGAGAAATCAGAATATTTTTTTAAAGAGTCAACTACAAAAATGAACAATACCTAAAACTAACGAGAAAAAATAAACGTTAGAATTGTTCAAAACGTTAACCTTCTGTTATTTCAAAACTAATCAAAATTAGACTAGTAGACCGACGTTCAGACGAATGGTAACACAGTTATAAAATTAGAAACGAATGTAGTGCCATCTAAGAACATGCCTGGTAATAGCAGTTTTTTATGAAAACGGTAAATTACAAATGTACAAAAAACACATACATACAACCTCAAGCATAAACTTCCTTAAGTCGCGAATAACAATAGATTAGAAATGTAGGTAAATTATGACTTTAAGTGCTATAAAATATCGACCACAATAATAACGAAGCGATGAAAAGAGGCAGGCACAAAACATATCACTGATTAAAAAACCTTTGACATCATCCAAACTTCAATAGAGCAAGTTGACCAAGCCGGAAACCTAAACAAAGTTAATTCAGTGTGGCTTTTATACACGACTGGCCACTCGATCTGTAAACCGTTACCGGAAAGTTTAAACGAGAACTGAGAATCAGGTAGGATATGTAAATTCAATACCTTTTAGCTAAATTACCTTCGCTGTATTGGATGTATAGCCCGCGCATGTAGGCAAGTAATGACTTTAGTTGTTTCGCAGCATTTTGAACTATCCGAATGGTGCTTCGATCCTTGATTAGTTAATAGTTTATTTTTAAATCACCTTTCGGGATTGAAATGACAATGTTGGCACAGCAATATGAAAATTATTTTCTAATACAATTATTTTTATCAGTTGGGTACTTATTAATTCTCAAAGTTAATTTTATTAATCTTATCTAAAATATTCACAAAATTAATTTTGTAGTCATATCCTACATAATGATCATCATATCAAACAACCACCGGCCCACTATAGGGCACAGGTGTTCTCCCGAAATACGAAGGGGTTAAGACCGTAGTACACCACGTGGATCCAGTATGAATTGGGAACATTATGGAGAACACTCAGTTCCTTACGATGCTTTCCTTCATAAATTGCTTAAAAAGCATATAACTTAGAAAAGTTAGATGTGCTGGGATTCGACCTCGGGCCCCCCACTGCGCTATTACCGCTTATATATCTTTATCTACATAGAATGGTACAAAAAGAATAGCACTACTCGTGAAAACGTGAGGACGTAATAACTCTACCACCGCTTCGGGAGGTAGATTTCACCGATGATATTTCCGATAATCAGTGTCATCCATATTTTTTCAATTTCTTTAAATGGTTACGTTAATGGATATTATTTAATTTAGTTAATAAATCATGATGTTAGTAATTATATATAATATATAATTACTAACATCATGTTATATATGCGTTTTGATGGACTTCAGTCTTAAGCAATACTTTAAGACTTAAATAGACTAATGAATTCTTATGGAGTTAATATCACTTTAGAATACCTCAGAGTTGATAGATAGGGTTAATAAATGTTTGTTGTCAACCGCTATTATAAAATATTAGTAACCAATATCAATTGGATATTGCACGTTACAGCGCAAGCAATAACACAGTTAAGTTAGATTAAAACATTTTAAGATCATTTGAATTATCGATTACGATTTTTTTTTATTCCACTTCAAGTTAGCTCTTTACTGCAATCTCATCTGGTCAAAATCATCTGGTAAGTGATGATGCAGTCTAAGATGATAGCGGGAAAATGTTAGGGAGTATGGTAGTCATACCCCTAATTGGTTTTTAAATAGCATAGGCTACTTCTTGGGAAATCGCTTGGCACGTCGTTGTCGGTATGGTGGTATCTAGTCACAGCCAAAGCCTCCCACCACACCAGTCAAGAATTATTCAAGTGTTTTTGTTATCTAACCATTCGCCACAGACTACAGGTCACGGGTATCCAAATGAGGAGAGACCAAGTTGAGTTGTTGATTTTAAACACCTTTGAAGACGATATGGGCAGCTCTCAAGCATGCAGGTTTTTTCACCGTTAAAGCAAGTAATATTTTAAAAGCTGTAGTTAAACTCGTTTACAACAAAAAGTTGGAGATGCGTTCCGAGGATCGAACTGGGTGTTTCCGAAACTGAGGCCGACTATAGTAAATACGGTTTCGGCCTCAGTTTCCCATACACTAGATACTATAATATACGCTTATTATAGTGAAGTGTTAGAGTTAATTAATAATCTGAATGCTTTTGCTTTTGACTTCTGATGATTTGCTGTCCCTACCATAATTACTTTTAGCTTGAGCATAAGAGGATTCAAATTTCGTTTCGCCAATATGAAGGGGAAAGCATAATTGCGAAGAATACAACCGCTAAATCCATTGCGTTTCCAACGAAACAATAAATTTTCAGATTTACAACGCAATAAAAGCGGTAATTGTTTTTCTGATTTTATTACGTTTTTAGTAGCGGAAGATAATAAACTAGATACTCATAAATACAATAAAAATTATACTTTTATTTTAAATATACTTTTATTTTAAATTTTTAATATATACTTTTATATTATACTTTTTATTTCAAATATAACAGAGTTATTTTTTAATATTTTAACGTGAAAAATTAAACTTATCTAAAACTCCTTAGTTAACTGTTTTTTATTAATTGTAAGTTACATCATTAATTGTTCAGCTACAAGTTAGTTCTTGACTGCAATCTAAAAAAAATACTAATGCCAATTTTCAATACACCTAAATCGAACGCCTAAAGATTTAGGCGAAGTCTATAGAAAAAAAACGGTGATAACTAATAGTGAGCGGTTGATGTATGCCAAATAATCTCCTTATATTACGCGTTATTTATTTAGGCATTGCCATGTTCGTCGTTGTGAAAACGTACATAAGTTTGATATAGTAGCAGGCTTACCTTTGCAATTGTATTCAAAGTCAAAGTCAAAGTCAAATATTTCTTTATTCAAATAGGCACATATATGGCACTTTTGATTACATGTAAAATATAACATAGAAGTGAGTTGATGGCGATAACTAAATTCGTCAACTTAAAACAAAAGCTACGAGGGTTCCAAACTCGCCCTGGTCTAAGAAGGCCACAACAAACTTAGCCGGTTGTTTTTTTTTTGTAAGCACTATCTCACATTGTCACTAAAAACTATTAAAGAAGCAACCTGGTTAGAGCAATAATTTATACCCAAGCATTTTATAATAGGACGTTTCTATAAGCTTACGTTTAACACGAACTTTGAACTTTTTCAGAGACATCTCATTAAATACTTATCTCTAATCCAAGCGACATCATATTATTAGTTCTTTAGTAGATATTGTCAGCATTTTTAATATTATTTTACATATTATTTAAGTATTTGGTTTTTTTTTGTATTTTATTCTAACATGTATGTTTTTGTGCGCGGCGCTAGGTCCGGCTAGTTTATGTCACAGCTTGATGGATCTTACAGCTTACACTCTCATGTATCTCTTCTCAATCGTTTTTTCTCATTCTAACTGACAATCTAGTTTTTTATTCGCAAGCTACAATATTACATTAATATGTTTTTTCATTTTTTGTTTAGTTTATAAGAAGTCATAGTCAAAGTCAAAGTAAATGTTAAATATTATTTCAGACCCAGGCCCTTTCGAAGAAGGTCCTCTTCGCATTGAGCTCAGTGTAATAAGGTTTCCGCTTTATTCGATGGTAATGGTTTAAAGAAAAAGATTTTTCTAACAACCCGAGTTTTTAGTACCTACTACCTCTACTAGCTATATAAAATAGAGTTGTCGTACATATATACATAAAAGTGGTGATAACCTAGTGGTTAGGAATTCAATTACACTTGCGAAAGGCCGAATTCGACACCTGGCACGCAACTCTAACTTTTCTAAGTTATGTGCGTTTTTAGCAATTAAAATATATCACTTGCTTTATAGGTGAAGGAAAACATCACGAGGAAGACCGTATGGCTCTGAAAATTCTCCATAATGTTCTCAGAGGCGAGTGAAACCCACCAATCTGCACTGGGCCAGCCTACCCTGTTTTCATTGTGGGAGGAGACCCGTGCCCAGTTGACATGACGATGAAGATGATACGTAGAAAACAGTGAATCTAAAATATTGGTTCAGTTTCTTAACTGTAAGGATTTTTCGATATAAGCCCATAATATACACGCATAATATACACCCATAACGAACAAAATGATAATAATATTATTTTAAAACACTTTTTACAACATAAGATATCAAAAATCAAACATATAATACCTAATAGGTGTATTTAAACTAGTTAGTTGTGTTCACGAACGATTAGACCATAATGAAACTAATTGCATCTGATTAAATGTGTAGGCCTACCCAATCTGACGCAATTAGTTTAATTACGGTGGTGCGCTTTCATCTTCTTCTTGCGTCTTGGTAATCAAAACTGACGCTTATTACTTAGTAATCATTATGTTAGATTAGTATAACAGTAATTATGTAAAGTGGAAATTAATATGTGTTTAGTATTTAATTAAATAAATATCCATCAATAAAATTATAATCATATTTAATTTATTATTACGTTTTCAAAAATAATAAAGATCATACTTGATCCACAGCGAATGTCCGTGAACGTGATTGGATGTATTAGCGATACACTTCACAGTCTTGTTGAGGGACCCAAACGGTGCAATGATACCTCCTGGTGCCTTAATCTTTATCTGTCCTCAGTTTTTAACCTTGCGTAATAAAGATAATCAGAAACATTCGCACGAAATCGCGGGGATTCATAAAATACATTTTATAGTTATTTAACCATCATTCTAGATATAAATCCTGAATGGAGTTATACATTTTTAGGTGCGTTATGAAATACGCTTAGAGTAATATTTCGTATCACTGTTAATACCGCAGGAGGCTTCTTACTTCCTAGGGTTAAAAGTATTCAATGCCCGTCTCTAAGATGCAAGCTTTCTTTGTCCCCATTTCCTTGGTTAATCTGAACATAGTTAACAAAAAATTAAACAACTTAGAATCGTTTCGATTGATCGTGTCTGAAAGTACCGAATTTCCAACTCTAAAACGAGTGGCATGAGGTTGATTTTGATATGACGATGCAATATTTCGATAAGCGAAAGCGACTTCACGTTTTTGATCGTGAAAAACGTATTCTAAGGGTGCTGTTTGTTAGTGGGAAAGCTTTTGTCCTCCGAGCTATATGACGCGCCCGTTTCAACTTAACCTTCGCAACTTGCTGAGCTTCGTCGGTAAATTCGGTTCATCTAGGGATGAATCCCAACAACGCCCGAGAGGGCGTTGTTGGGATTGTGGAGGAGAGATTGTGGATAGAGACTATCGCTCACAAAATATTATTATAAATATTGGTTTAACTCTATTGGAACTCTATATAGAGTTTGACCTGAAACGTGGTATTGTTTACCTTTAACACTTTCAAACCCCCTAATGAATAAGTATTAAAACCAAATTATGTGCACCAAAATAATCAACAGATAGCGATAATAAAATGAGGGGGCTCTATTATGTGTTCTTTGGATAACGCGAAAGGTAAACGTGCGTAATTGAGAAAAACTCAATCAATAAACCGATCGCGTTACGACTTAGCAATAAACGCTCGGATTTAAGCATGCAATAAATGACTCCATTGCTTTTTTATTTTGGTATGTTTGCAACAACTGTAATGTTTATACTTTTCCTATATTTATAAAGTTAAATATACATTAACCTACTCGTAAATTGGGTATATATTTTAGTAATTTTCATCATCAATTGTACTTATTTTCATCATCACTTCATACTATATAAACATTAAACCTTAAATGTAATGTAACGTAACTGAGAATCTTCACTGTTCCATAGGAAATATCAGTATGTAATCCATGTATAGTAAAGCTTATCCATCTGACAAAGCGTTTTGCCATCAATGGTTTGATAGTGTTTACGACAAACCCGCAACAATAGCATGCCCAATTTCTTGACATGTGTCAGGTACAAACCCAATCGTAATTTACGATTGATTTTGTCATCCTCATCTCAAACACAGGACGTCCAACTTTAGACATACTCGTTGATATTATAGGGTTTTCCACTAGCTTCGGTTTTATACCGCTTGTATCCAGTGACTCCCTGAGACTCGTTATATGTTTCTTTCAACCTTGTAGGGGGGTCTACCAATACTGAGCTTTACAGCACGGGGTTGAAAATCCAAGATCCTGGGATCGGTTCTGCGAGCTACATGTTCATCGACACGTTGACCCATGGCAGTAACTCTGGTTTTTCTACGAATTTCATTATTATAATTTAATCACCAGAGATAATCCCAGCGTAGCTGGGCTGAGTACTCTGAGATCCGAGACTGAATTTCATTCATGTCCCACCACCTCGAAAAAGCACACTGTATCTTATTTTCTAATATGGCTATATGGTTTCTTAAATCTGTGTTCCCTGACTTATGGAACCTAAATTTATCAGCATGGGACACTCGGCAATTGTGAAACATCTACTTTGAGTCGAAAGCGGTGGCGGACGTAGAGACATAATGACATAAGATATCGTCATGTATCCATGGTAGCATACCATTGATTTACAGTAGTTTTTTAACTAGCATTTGGTTCGATACAATACATTTACGGCGTGCCAACAAATGATACACATTAAAAAAATGGGCATCGTTTTAGGCCGATTTTCATCACAAACGTGACCTGCAACAATTTTTTTTGTAAATGGAATGCAAGAGTTTTGCAAATTACGACTGAAAGGTAGATAAAAACGAATCAATTATTTGTATGCAATGTATTCAGTCATATTGCAATCAGATACAGTTTTAAAATTGCGATTTTTCTTTTATTTTTGGGAGCGAATAATTCTGTAACGCTTATAACGTTAACGTTATGCGGTAGCCTACGTTTTATTTCATCGTTTATAAAGCGAGGTCTTTTTATTATAGTCCAACAATAAGAGCAGTAAAACTCCGGGTCTTTATTGGAACTACATTGTGCCACAATTGAGTCATTTAGATTGGGATTCTCAGCCTCAGACTTCCTCTTGAATAATTTTATCCCTTACAATCCTACAGAATAGTAACAAAAGCAGAACATTATTTACCCCGTGACATTTCAATTTTTTATTGCCTGCACAAATTTAACCACTCGAACACAATGCTTACAAAGTCTGAATCTTTAATCGCCACAATGTAAAGAGGTTGGGTAATACCTCTTACGTTAACTCAGGCTTGTAGTCATGCCCGAGGTGATACCGCTTCGGCGGACATCTAAAGGCGGAGTCGTGGATGTGTGCGAGAGTTTTCCCGTGGTTCACATCAGGCGGTGAGTAGGAACACCGTGGGGTTTTAGTCTACTGACTAAAACCTAACATAGAGGTGCGAAGGTATTCGTAAGGACTTCTCAACGATAACAATAAGTGGTTAGGTTTATAAAATCGGTGATTAAAGATTCTACATGAGAACTACGTCGTTGGTCTAGCGGTTAAAAAGTTCAATAAGTTCTTCCTGATAAACTCAATACAAGCTCGGAGTTAGTGAATTGGTGTCCACCCGCGCACTTAAATCGTCGGTCTCGGTTAGTATCACTATAATGTGATCATAATCCTTAAAGCCCTCCAACCGGCATTAGAGCGGGCGGTAGGCCTTTGGTCCAAAACGAGAGAGGTCTCTTACGAAAGGAAATCTCTGCCCTGTAGTGGGACAACAGGTAGCAGCTTGATTTACAAATAACATTATCAGTAGCATGAGTTCTTATCATGTTCGTCAGTGCTCCGTCTCTGCAAAAATTAGCAGGCTATATGTCAATAAAATAAAAGAAGATTTGGTCATAGCTAGGCATGGATAAATTGTCGCATGCAAAGCGAAACACCTAAAGTGCCTTTGCCAAGCATTGTCGAACCCTTTTGTTCCGTCGGTAAAAATCCAATTTTTGTGCGGAAAGTCAATCTCACCTGCAACGAAAAAGGAATGGCTTAGAGTTCACTAAAACTGAGTTGTGCCGAGCGAACAGCTGTCGCTGCGCGGAAGGCAAAAAGACCTGCTTGATAATGTTCGAAAAACCGATTTTAGAGGAACGGATTCCACTCGTTGTTACACTCTAAAATATTTCAAGCTAGTTTTTCCTGCTGCACAAATTGGCCCTCTAAATTTAATGAAAACTAAAATACAATATCAGAGATAACAAGTGAATTTAGTTGTAGAAGTGGAACAAATGAAATAAATGGATGGTTATAATTATTAATACTATGTGAAGCTTTATGTAAAAACATGGTAATTAAGGGACCTCAGACAAAGCTGTTTTAAATATATAAATATATATATTACACATAATCATTTTGTAATAACTAAATATTCATTTATATTACTTATCAATAATAGCTTTAAGAAGCACACGTGTTATACACCTTTACAACATTGTATAGAAATGTTTACGTACAAAAAACTCTGTGCCGGGGATTCAACTCAATCCCCCCCGAAAGGCATGGTGAAATTCTAACCAACAGGCTATGACTGCTCCGAGCAAGTATATCAATATAAAACTTGTTCAACACGAGTTTGTTACCCCAAAAGTTAAAGTGATATTTTCCGGACGTAAATTGTGACTCGCGAGAGAACTCTCTCAATATCCCCTACGCATTCGCATCAACGGAGTATTGTTTAACTTTTTCTCTCCTCGGGCCACATATAAACTCCGAAAGGAAATCCTATAAAAAACTCCGGCGTGTCGCCTTAGAAATTTTCCAAGTCAACGACAGTAAGACGCGAGAATGTTACCGAACTTCGTTTTATTTTTCAGAAGCCAACCATTTACAAAGACAGAGATTTACATTTAAAAGATTTATCGTCATTTTCTTTCGCATACAGTTTATGCTCTTTTTATTACAATAGAGAATAATGGCAAACAATTTGCATACGTTATTACCGATAAAAGTTGAAGTGGTTTAAATCTTTAAATGCGCTAATCAGAATAATGCAATTTTTTTCGTTGATTAGCATGATTTTAAGAAATATGTTCAAAAATTAAAAATATTAAATTTTTGTCTTCATTCTATAACACCAC
Source organism: Pararge aegeria (assembly GCF_905163445.1). NCBI lineage: Eukaryota > Metazoa > Arthropoda > Insecta > Lepidoptera > Nymphalidae > Pararge > Pararge aegeria. The sequence continues at coordinate 8,863,422 of NC_053190.1, read as the reverse complement.
AGGGCACTGGTCTCCACTGAACAAGTGCTGACGTTGACTTTCAGTTTGGATTAAGCCATTACTGCAGTTGCGCGAACAATTTAAAGTTAAGTTAAATTAAATGATTTTGATGATGTGATCACAACGTTTTCCTTCACCGTTAAAGTAAGTGATATTTCAAGGGCTTAACTTAAAATCGTACATAACTCCGAATAGTTCAAGATACGTGCCGTGCATCGAACTTGGTACCCCGTAATGGAGGTTGAAGCTAACAACTTACCGCATTTCAATTTTAAAATTAAATTGCAATTTTTGGTCGACAACAAAGTGTTTTGTAACGTATTGTCAAGTGTTCAGTATGAAAAGTAGGTATCCCAACTATTTTGTTTTTATTTATTTTTCCACCATAAGACTAACGACGTCGAATAAATAAAAAAATGCCTAATTAAAATTACAGACATATAGTCTAAATAAATATATATTATAAATAAAAAAAGACCTACTATACATAAGCCTTGAAAAAAGTAAACCTAAGAAGGGATTTTTTATTCGCTACCTAGTAACTACACTACACAATCAGTGGCGTGCACTTCATACATGCATAAAAGCAAGATTTAGGTGTTTTATGCAATTTTCCTACTGTATGCATACCCTGGTAATAAACCCACCGCACGTCACTGTACACGATGCCTTCAGACCAAATGTCGGAATTCAGTATAAATAAGTTTTAAATAAGATCATGTTCATACATGTTTACAAAGATAACTGTATTTTTTTTTTATTTACATAACAATTTTTTTTTAACTGCAATAGACAGAACAACACTTCGCAGGGCATTGGAACACGTCCTGCAATGTTCAACTATGTGTCCATCAACCTTAGGCGTAGCTGTTAAACCTCATGTTCCTTTAATAACAAGGGCACGCCCTCCATGCCAGAACACAGCATTGCAACAATGCAGCTTTGCGGCAGAAATAACCATGGCAACAGTACTGGCCCGGACGAGTTCTGTCACAAAAAGCTCTAATACTACAAAAAAGTTTGTTATTATTGTATTATTTTCCAAATAATAGTGTAAATCCAATGAATTCGTCCGAAAGAGCCATAAAAGCGATGGATTATGTTATTGCAAGTAAGGACATTCTTACTATAAGTTGTATTCAACAAACCCAGGCACATCATCATCACCATCGTAATTGGGTATCATATAGTATAACAAAAGTTTTCGGGCATAAAAGCCGAGGGTCCTGTGTCAATTGTCACAGCTCATTTTATGAAAATGCTGAAAGCAAATGAGTGAATACAATAGAAAAGCCTTATGGTTTTTTTTTTGTATATTATAATAACAGCAACGTAATGGCAGTTAATTTTAAATCTCATTTCTGTGCACATTATATATATATATATATATATATATATATTATTTATATATTTGTATAATTTTAAATCTTATTTATTGCACCACCTACCTCTTTTCTATGTTTTTTCCTTTCACGCCATTGGTTGCCTGGAAGAAATCTCTATGTAGCGTACAGACTTTTTTTTAGGACTTTTAAATGGAAGCAATTCTGGGAGAATGGAAGCTTTCAAAAGAAATATCTTTTTTTTTCGTTATTGCAGCATATTTGATTGAGTAGCAGTGTGATGTTATATTATATAGCCTATATATAGCCTTCCTCGAAAAATGAACTTTGCAAAAAAAAATCAAATAGATTCAGTAGTTCCTGAGATTAGCGCATTCAACCAAACAAACTCTTCAACTCCACTATACTCTTATAGTACAGATTAAAAATTTTAGCATACGTTGAAAAATTATTTTCTATTTAAATGGACGTTGGAAGCAATGATGCGATTATTTTATGAAATAAATAAACCCTTCCTGCAAAACATTAAGTTTTTGAGTTTGACTTGACTTATTTGTCTCATTTTCATTCATTAATTTATAAAACATATTTTAATTAATTGTGTTTGTACCATCGTAACCATCAAAACAAAACAAACATGTACACCGATTTTAGTTGTTTACTATAATGTACGAGTATGTAATGTATGTTATGCCGATTGGTGTAAATAAACTAACCGTAATTGGAAGTAACAGTTGCTAAGAAAAGAAAAAAAAAGTTGAATGCTGTAGAACGCTATTAGATTAAAAAAATCTCACTTACTTCGTTAGGAATATCAGAAGTTATGTTTAAATGCCAAAATGCATGAACTTGTTAGAATATAGTGAGAGATTATAAGATAGTACACTTATTTACGTAATAGAATATCGAATTATTATGCAAAGATATAAAAGCAGTGTAAAAGTGTAGTACTCGAAAATGTGATCGGGTCTAGTGTTATAATTGAGTGAGCTATGTTTCCATGCTGTTAGAATAAAGATAAGTATTCTTATTGTTTCATAATTGTTGCTGTGCTGTAATTATTTATAAACTTTGTGTGTACCTAATTGTGTATTTATGTTTACTAATAATGTGTAGGGTACACATCATGTCGATACGTCGAGATGTTACTCTATAGTTTTGTACAAGATTCCAGATCTTATAGTAGGTCAGATAATTGGCTATATTGTGTATTTTCTTATAATCATGTTTTATTAAAATATATTACAATATATCTTGATGTTAATAGCTTATATTCACAAACTCTTCTTATTATTGGCTACATGATGTATGTTCTTATTAACATGTTTTTTAAAAATATATTGTAAAATAGTTTGGTGTAAATAGCTGCTAAGCATAAACTCTAAGCTTTTGTATTGATAAACTGGTTGAGATGTTACTTTATAACCATTGTTTATAAGATCTTATTGGAATTCAGATAATTTGCTACACGACTTTGTTTCATATTATTATGTTTTATTGGAATATAGATTAATATATCTTGGTGTGAATAATTTAGAGATAAACTCGAAGCTTTTGTGTATCGAAGGAATTACAGCAGTTCTAAGAGGTTTCTTGCCAAATTCTTCCTCGAATTAGGTTTCCGAATTGGTTAAGCATATTTATTTATTATTATTGGTCGAATTTTATTATTTACATGAAGATTTAAAATACTAATGTTTTTTGAATAGAAGTAAAGTAATAAACAAATCTGCTTTTCATAATAACGTTAAAGAAGATATAAAACAGTTTGGTTCTATAGAATAACCATCTTTTATTTATTTATTTAGAAATCCACGCCTTTTTTATTAAGTCTTATTTTTCTGACTACTTTGATGATATAGTCTAGCTCTGTATTTCTACTTACTTCTCTACCATAAGGTTCCTTTTAACAAACTTATAAGTTATAAGTAAATAAACTATGTATTATAATTGTCCAACGATACAAAAGCTGTAGTCTTAAGTCCAAACCCAGTACGTGAGACTGTTTATCATCTATTAAATGTGGAATTGTTACAATTTAACGTACAGATACTGTAGACTGTGTTCCTTAAAAAAAAAAACTTCTAGGGCTGCTATAAAAGCGTTCAAATCATATTTCGAGTATAAATGTATTAAGTTCTCATAACCTAAAAAGTTTGAATAAATATTATGCGAACCTATTTTTGGGATAAAATTCTCATGTATCATAGACACTACACGCGAGCGGTGGTTCTTTATCGTTATGCCATCAAGCCTCCCTCGCGACAGCTCAGATATGAATTCGTAGATAGACAAAGAGTGCGGTGAAAGCCTTTCATTCGAGTCTCCCTTACACTTTACAACAACTATGTGTTTGATAACAGTTATTTTTTACTTCAATATTACGCTTAACGTGTTTTCAGCTTCGATCAATAATAAATTAAATTTATATAATCTGGATACCAAGTGTCCAGTTCACATAGCTTGGAGAACCGATAGAAGTTGGCGACCAAAGGTGCTGGAATAGTGACCATTAGTTGGTAGACCGCCAACGAGGTGGACAGACGACATCAAACGAGTTGTTGGGAGCTACTGCGCAAGCGGCCCAGGATCGTGGAGTTATGAACTCCCTACAAAATACCTATCGGTTGAAGTGATTATGATGAGCCCGGGTTTGTTGAATACAGCTTATAGTAAGTGTGTCCTTACTTACAATAACATATTCCATCACTTTTATGGCTCTTTCGGACGAATTTATTGGATTTATCACTATAAAAAAATTACAACCTAATTCGTAAGTGGGAAAAGTAAATCTAGTATATTATATATATATAATGATCAAAGTTTTAAATATAAATGGGGTGTATAAGTGTACGTAATATTTTAGTATCTACAATTAAAGACTTGCAGTTTCTATGATCAAAGAGACCTCGAACACTTTTTTGATGACAGTTATATTTTGCTTGAGTATTAGTCGTGTTGAGTTTTTATAGTTTTGTCGGTCGATTGGCCCAGTGGGCAGTGACCCTGCTTTCCAAGACCAAAGCCATAGGTTCGATTCCCACAGCAGGAAAAAGTATGTGAGATGAACATGAATGTTTTTCAGTGTGTGGGTGTTTATCTGTAGGTATATTAAAAATATTTATGTATTATGTAAAAATATTCATCAGTCATCCTAGTCCCCATAAAACAAGCTTCGTTTACTGGGCTAGATGGCGATGTGTGTATTGTCGTAGTTTATTTATTTATTTATTTAATATTAATATGTGAAAAAATCATCTTCATTAAAATAGGTATAACAATAGCTCTTATGCTTCATATACTATATAATTGCATGCATTATTCGTTATGTTAAAACTAAACCTACGGTGTTTTAACACATCACACTGTTTATTTTTTAAACTATGTATTTAGGAGCAATTCTTTAAAAAGGTTTTACCACCTTATTTTTTTACTATAATATTATGTTAAAATATAATTTTCTATATATGTGCTGACGTTTAATAAATCAGCATCAACCTTCAGTAACACCCTGCCGCGCCGCTGGGCTTAGATATCCTTGCTCATAAAAGGGTGGCTATAGAGCTAAGACCCACTAAGCTCCTCCAATGAGGGTTGGCACGAAAAGATAAAAAGCATACCTTAGTATAAGATTTGTAGGCTTAAATAGTTGAAAAATCCAAAAGTGCACGCCTCATAATCTCATTAATTACAATAAAATTAAGAATATTTGTAAATAATAATTAAACTACATCTAATTATACCGTGAAAAGTAATAGGCTTCTATTCCTCAAAATACTGAAGCCAATAAAAAAAAAAACCAACTCGATATGTGAAGTATTTCGCTCGTTATCATGATCACAAGATACGGGGTCCGCACATGCAGACACACGGACGTCCAACACCGAACTTTTTTAATCCATTTTTTAATTACTATTTTCTCGAAGGTCAGTTTCACTATCGATACTCTACAACGTTAAAACGAATATATTCAGCATACTCTGGGCGCGACAGAATAAAAAAGTCACCAAAGTAAGTCACCCATCTCATTATGAACTTTGATCTTAACCAGCGCAATCGACTCATTTACGCTTACAGATGTTAGAATCGACGCTCTTCACATAACATTATTATACTAAGTTCAAAAGTTTTGTTTGATACAAGATAAACTAAAAACTGAATAAGAAAGCATCGTTTTCGTCATCCTAAGAATAAACCAAAGCCTATTTAGAAATTATACATTTCCAAAATAGTTCATCACCGGCAATCGATACCAGGACCTCACAAACGCCAGAGAAGTAGATGCCTTTGTGTATGTTGAATCCATTCAATTGATATCAGGAAATGCAGCGCTGGCGTACCTGAATGTTATGACTATTTTACATAAGCTAGAATAGCAAGGCAATATGAAGTGAGTCGGATTTGTAAATTAATGGAAATGTATTGTCTCTTATTATCTGAACTGTTGTAAATCGTTTTATAATTTTGGTTTTATTAAGTTGGGATTTACAGTCAATTTATCAATGGAAAGGTAAAAGTGAAAATAAAACTACTTGATAAACGCCTCTTTACATTCGTTATTTGGCCTTTTTGAATAGACCTGTGATTAGATTAGATTTACTGATTAGGCAAAGAACTTAAGCAAACACCGGCTTTAGAATAACAAATCCATCCATCTTATAAATGTGCCTGTGTGCCTGTTTGTTACCTATTTTCGACTTACCCACTGAAGCTATCATAATGTTTGATGCATAGCATCTGCATATCCTGGAGGATCCTGGACGTAGGATACTTTTTATCCCGGCAAAGCAACTTGCAACCGCTTACGCGAGATAGAAAAACCTTTGTTATATGCACGGCTGAACAGCTAAATTAATCTCGGCGAAGTTTTGCATAGAGATAGCTTGCATCCTGGTGACGGACATAGGACACTTTTTAACCCGGGGAAACAAACGGTATCTGCGGAACTTTTGAAAAAATCGAAACAAATGCGAGCTATGCCACGCTAGCGTAATACAAACGACCTATGTTTTATGTTGAATCTCAACCATTTGTTATTCACTAAGTTGATTTAGTACGCTGCATTCGTCAGTGGGAACTTGTGGCTCTAGTTCTGTTCTAATTACTATTTAATGTGTGCGAGGAAAGACCGCATGCGACGCGTTTCGCTACTTTCGTTTTATTTGGGCACAAATATTCCCCATTAGGGCCATTTGGCTCTGTGAAACGCAAATTTGTTATATGCAACGTATTTAGGTTAATGAGGAATTCCTACGCTACTTAATTTGGAATATTGTTTTTGCAGCGCCTAGACAATTTAACTATATAGTAATATATAGAAACCTGCCCTGCTAACTACTTTGTGTGTAGTATACGTAGCTAGTTCCTTAGTTAATTATCCAAAATAAATGCAAGCAAACAAACATACTCACTTTCGGGATTCGCAACGATGCTTTTCATCCCGAAAAACCTACTAATATTACTGGTACTCCTTTTATTCAGGCATCCCTTTATCCCGAAAAACCTACTAGCAGGTAGAAATATATTATAAGGTTTTTCGGGATGAAAATCATCGTTAGTATAATTTTCAGTGCCTAAATTATAAAAATCGATAGCATCTTAAGACCTGCCCTGCTAGGTACGTCACGGGTATACAACTATTATAGCAGATTTTTTAAATTATAATATGAGCAGGATTTTCGGGATAAGGATTTTAGAAGACCTTTGCCTGAGCAACGGTGGACGAGCAAAAATACTATGGCTAAAACCAAGAAAGTTTTAAAAAGTGCGGATATTAAATAACTGAATAAAAAGGGTACCAGTGACAATAGGCACGGCAGAATCCAATATTTCGATTGAGTATTTGATGAAATATTTCATTTATTTTCTTATGTCAAATATTTATAAAAGAGAATATTATCCTATGTGAAAAACTTGCCTAAAAATTGCCTAGAATGACGGCGCCCTAATACACCAAAAAAAAAACAGGAAATATTAGACGAGACAATCCAGTATAAAAAAGGATTTCTGCTTAAGACTATCTCGAATGGTATTGACAGCGGTAACAGTTTTTCAAGATATGTCAGGGAGTTTGCACCGTGGGGGACCCTTCGGCCTCGAGGTCTACGGTTCCATCGCTAGTTTAACAAGATGACAAATCGACCTTTTTTATCTTCGACAACCGCAATTTGTAACCCGATATCTTATTATACAATACAAGCCTCGTTTTTTGTATAAAGGGGATTTCTTAAATTCTGACCCCCTTGATATATTATTTCTATTTTTCATCAGCAGGCTCCAATATCACCAAAAATTGCACTGGTGTCTCTATTGCGTATTGATTCGCATTTTGTACAGTTCCCTTGAAAGTTTGGTGTTTAACCTCAACAGGTTTTCTGGAAGTTTTTGAAGCATTTTTAAGGTTCCATACCTGACGGGGCCTCTGTCCGTCGATCACAAGCCTTTTATCTCATAAACTGTGATAGTTAAACAGTTGAAATTTTCACAGATGATTCTGCTGCCGTTAGAACAATAAATAATAAAAATAGAATAAAACTTATATACTCCACACCAAACAGATCCTCGGCAATGTGCCCTCTACGCACGTTTCTTTCGTTGTGAAGTCAATCTCTTAACAAATATTCATTGTAAAGTCAACATCTCCTGAGGATGCTCACAATGCCCTTCGTGCGCGAGTTCGACTCTCACTAGGAAGGTTTTTTACCATTGCAATAACTGAAGGACCAAGGAACATGTCCTACAAAGTGCCGCCAAGTTTTTTTCTTTTATTCCACTACAAGTTAGCCCTTGACTGCAATCTCACCTGGTTGTAAGTGATGAGGCAGTAAATCTTTTGTTGACGTGCACGAAATTCTCCAACATGTTCCGTAGAACGTTTTGCGGTTTTTAACTTTATTTTCATATTTTTTCGCCAGTATTCGTTTTTGGCATAATTTATAATAAATTTATCAAGGAGATGAAAATATTGACACAAATAAAAATTCATTAACAATCAACACACTTATACCAAAACTTTCTAACACGCAGGCGCAAAAACATGCATTAAACACATGGAGTCAGAGAACGTCTAATGTGTTCTATCTCATTCTCTCGCCGGCTGAATCGTATACATTTATGTGTTTCTGTATCTATGGACTTATTTTTTCGTGTCATCGAGTTTGAAATCACAACGATTCTAAAGAATTTTCATTTAAAAAAAAATGGGGAAAAAGAAACACTCATCAGTCTAAATATAATAGAAAGTCTTTTGGTCAGTCAGATGATGTGTCTCTACTAATTCACCAGTAGACGCAAAAAATATTAATAAGTTATGGAAAAAATGCCTTGACCGAGGCCTACTATCATATTTCTTCTGAAATAAATTTTGTTGGTTAAACGTTAAATAAAAACGCTACAATCGTTTTCTAATTCTAAAAGTACCTAAAAGTACTTTACTCCCTATTCTATTTACTTATAGCAGCTTTAAATAACACCATGTTGTTATAAACAATTTAGTAAATTACATTTTAACTAGCAAACACACGCCAGGTAGAACTTGAGATAAGTATATCCTTTTATTTTCGTGGTTTGACAAAAGAACACTAAAAAAGTATGTAGTTTTATCACAAAGTTCAGTTCGCTTTTCCTTTATTTTCCACATGAAACCAGTCGGATTAAGTGAGGCCAAAGCTATACTGAACTTGATACCCCAGCGTTAGTTGTTAGTAAACCCTACTTTTAGTTGAAACAAACCTCAACTTACAAATAAAACGACTGAAAAATTTAATAGTTACCCTAACTTTAACAAACCCTGAAGCAAGCATTATAAATTTGACTTTATATTTAACTTAAAATAAAACTTTGCTTTGCTTGTTCATAGCAAGGTATAGTATTTGAAGATTTAAATGGTTTTTTTTTTAATTTAAATGGTTTATGGGAATTATTCTAAATTCTTTTTGTGAAAATATGTTTTAGCACTTTTTCTTACGATTTAGATCAGAGATCTCATAAATTCCTAGACTTTTTATGTGAATGTGTATGGATTAAGCCATTGAACAAACGAAATGTCGCCGACTTATTGGTGCTAAATTAAAGAGCCCCACGTGGACACCCGAGATGACCTTGTCGGTAGATTATTTAGCTATTCTAAACAAGGTTACATAAAGTATGCAATCTTTTTTAATTCACTTAGCTACCATGCATTGTCAGGGTCAGGTTGTTGCTTTATATGAAATAGCCTTCCTCAATAACTGCGCTTGCAAATACAAAAATAGTATTGTAATCTGCAGGGTAGTTACCAACGACGAAACAAACAATCGAAAAATTTTACTCTTAAGCTGTATTATTTGTATAAAGATAACTTCTAGTCATACAATGTAAAATGGACTGTCCAAAACAAAAGAGCGTGTACGATCATACAGAAACACTGTATTCTGCAAGGCCTTTCAATAGCATCATTAGACTACTAATAGCAAGGAGAGAGTAAAGCCTCCGAGGCAACTCATTACCGAACTCGTTGATGTACTATTTTGGCTGAATAGAAGGCGGGTGCTTGAGATAGCGAACGCTTAAGAGGGATATCGCGACAAACGAAGTGCTCCACCTAACTTCCGAGCCCAAAGATTGAACTTGCCTTTAGAAAAAAGGCTTTTAGAAACTCCGAGCAAGTTTTAACAATACACGTGTTTATGAAATATTTCAACGCGATAGCGACGTTTCCTTGACAACATTTAGGGCGAAGTGAAGCAAGTTCATTAATTTTCCGACGCAAGACAAAGCTGTTTCGTGCGCCGTTCGCTTCCAGATGAATAATCAAGGCTGGAACTTTAACCAAAGGAAAATTTCTTCGTTCATTAAAACACTCATAAATGGCTGAATGTGCCGCATTCTGTTATTATAATAGAATTCAAGAAAAAGGAATCAAATTGTTAATTTTAAAAGAATGTACGTGATTCGTTTATTATTTTCACTGATGCTCCACTCTGAGATTCAGATGAACTTACTGTATATGGACAGTTATTGATACAAAATAAACTATTGATAGCTGTGTTTTATTATTTAACACCTTTCCACTGATGATTTAAAGCAACTAATAAAACATCAGTGGAATGAGGAATTTTATTCTTTTGTTCCATTACAATTTACACATGCCCTTAACTGCAATGTCACACCTAATGGTATGCGAATATACTCGTACAGTCAAAGATGGTAGCGGCCTGTTAGATGTATGAGAGTTATACTAACCTCATACTCCTATAGTTTCTACACGGCATCGTACCATCGAAAAACTGAACTTTCAGCAATATTCGGAGAGCTCTATAATTTAATTCGATACAGTTTAAAGAACGATATGGAAAAAGATATCCCAAAAAGCTTAGTTTAAATAAATTAAATTACATAAAATAATATACAGAAGCGGAAACGGCGATAGCCTAAGGATTAGAGTTCGGCCTACCTTTCGGGTAGGCCTAGTGCGATCCCGGGCATGAACCTCTTAACTTTTCGGAGTTATGTGCGTTTTTAATTTAAAATATCTCTAGCTTAATGGTGCCAGAAAACATCGTGATGAAACCTGCACGCCTGAGAGTACTCTATAACGTTCTCAAAAGTGTGTGAAATCTACCAATCTACACTTGGCCAGCGTGGTCGACTATGGCTAAGAAATCCATGCTCTATGGTAGACCAGGAATGGGTAGATAAATTTACATCATTTGCAGCCTAATATCGTCCCACTGCTGGGCTCGTCTCTCATAGACGGCTTAGCATAGACCCCGTTGCTCGCGTGTTGGTGAGAAGAAGATATTCAGATATTATTATAACTTCTATAGAGTAATATTATGAAACACAGAGCACAATTTATGAAATTGTAGAGTAAAGTTGTAGTTTAGGACGTTGTGACAGAGCCCGTCAGGGGAAGTACCTACTAAATGCTTACTACCTCCACGAAGCAGCATTGCTGTGTTTCGGTCTGGATGGCGTTTTTGCCAGTGTACATGCGGCTTAGCACCCACGCCAGAGATTGATGAACACAAGGCGGTAGTTTGTAGTACGTATACCTTGCACGTCCTGCGATTTTTCGTTCTATTTATAGACGATGTTTTTCAAGTTACCAACTGCAACAAAAAAATCTTCATATCACTATGTTTAAATAAATTGCCAAATTACGCAAGAGCTCATATTAATAGTAGGAGTAATGCTAATTGCTAGGCTAACGAGGCAGTTATTTATTCTAGTGATATCTGTTTGATAACGAGGCAGTTATCTATTCTAATAATTTCTCACCACTTCAAATCTTACCGTTAATTCTAAGAATATCTGTTAATAATTGTGCGAGTATTTACTGAGAGAAAAACCAAAAACATACCGGTATTATAAATAATAATAGGTGAGGTGTGCACGGGAAAAGTATTTGCTTTAAGGCGCTGATAATAATTAAATAAAATATTTACGATTCTATATATTCTAATTTATCGAATTTTGTGAAGAAATTGTATTGCTATGAGCTCATAAAAATACAATTTCTTTACAAAGTTTGACCTAAACCTAGAATATAGAGTATATTACTTAAATATCTAATATTTTGTATATAACTAATATTATATACAAAATATTAGATAAGTTAAAATAATGGTTAATACTTATTGATTGAATATAAAGAGGCTGTCAACATTATTATAAATCTTCTGTCGCAAGATCTCGTCATGCCTTTAAGTACGGCCAAAGTCTCAAAACTTTTTAATTCTTAGATATATCCAAGAAACTCGTAATGGTAAACTTGAGATGTTCATGATTTTTTTAACAGCTTCAAGATCGAGTTTCTTTTGTTAAAATAAAATATGAAACATGATACGAATTAAAAAGTTTTTGCTATAGAATCTTTTGACAACGTAAACGGAACTTACAAAAGAATTAAGCACCCTTTCTCAACATAAGGGCTGAGTTTCTGAAAGTATTTCCAGTATCACAACTTTTAATTGATTTTTCGAGTGATATACGGCGCGGCGTCCCAAATAACAATCTCTCACAACACAATATTATTGTTAACATTGACACAATTCAATTAAAAGCTATTCATATGCCTTCTTTTATTACGTACTACTATATGATGAAATAGTAGTACGTAATAGTAGGTTTCGTAGGTACTTAGATATGACATAAAGTCATAGTGATCTTTATGTTCATATTTTTATGAACATAAAGAAATGGGTACATCGGCCCGGAACCTGACTGCCTTAAATAGTCAGAGTGTACCTGAAGAAATAGTTATGATCAGCAATGCACAAGAAATTTGGAGAGAAATTTGCACAAGGAACGCGTTTTGCTTCTAGTGAAAATTTCTCTTCTACAAATTGTTTAATTAATAATTTATTATAAATCATTGTAGCGACCGCGCATTGGAAAGCGCATCGTCGATAGGAGCAAAAAATAATTAACAAATTCTTTTTTATAACGCGAGTATCAGCAATTTGAGTAAAACGAGATGCGGGGAGCCGCTGGATACAAGCGGCAAAAACCGTAAAATGTAACGTACATCGATCGAAATGATAATAAAGATGATAATAATGATGAAAGTTTATTAGTAACTTAGAAATTGATTCATTGAATCGTTATTACAAGATTAATTTAATTTCGTGCAAAAAAATTTACAAAGTCGATTATATAACGTCACCAACTAACTAACAACTACCAGCTGCTACGAGATCATCAAAATTGTATTAAAACAAAAAGTGCTTCATATAAAAAAGATAAGTAAGTATGTCAACATCATTAATTAAAATTAATAGAAAAGAAATTTCAAAGGTCGACGGTAGTTATGTATCGCAGATGAGATCGTCGGCAGCAAATTGCGGTTGGCTGAGATAAAAAAGGTCGGTCCGTCATTTCGCTAAACGAGTGTAGAGCCTTAGAGCGGCTGCGGTCGAAAGGATTCCCGTGGAGCGGATTTTCTGAAATGTCTTGAAAAACTGATACCGCTGTCAATTCCACTCACAATACTTTTAACTAGAAACCTTTTTTGTACAAAAAGGAAAATCGTCTTCTGGGGAATACTTTTTTCCTGTATGAAATAAAAAGGGAAATTAAGTTAACAAATGTAGTTCTCAGAACCACAAAAAGATACGCTTAACATGAAAGCGATAAGACTATTTGGATACAGTTTCGATAAATTATTAATTCAATTTCAGTTTCTGCGACGCATACTTTGATAAAAACCGAAACATAATTAAACAAAATTAAGTAAATTTAATTTGTAAAATTATACAATATCCCTTTTTATAGGTCGTTGAAAGTGATAATTTGATAAATTAGTGCAAAGGCTCATACTATGCAGCTTCACCAAAAACATATAAAAGGGTTCATTCAGCCGGTACTCGTTCTAGTCGAATTTGTCGCGGTTCACAAACCTAGTTTGCTTTTACCACTCTTAGAGATGGCTGTAGTGACTCTCTAGATTGAATACAGTCTGACTGGATATAGTCTCTCCACTAACAATTTTTAGCATTTGGAAATTTGCTTATTATCCCACCGTAGAATTAGATCTAGCGGTAGTGGATTAAATTTGGATGTAAGTTGATGTGTAAGCGGTTATTTATTTTCTTTATCCCACCCTGAGACGTGATGTAGTTACGACGTCACAGTTAAGTTCGTGGTCAAGTGTTGAAAACTTTTGTACGGATGTCTTTAATAATTTCATAATACTTGTTGAAACTTATTAAGACCACATACCGGAAGAGGATCGATGCTTTTGAGATCTGGTGCTGAAGACGAATGCTGAACATCATCTGAATCTAGGACGGCACCAACGTCTCAATAGCAAAAACGCTGGGCGTGCAAACTCGATTGGATTGACCAGGTAAGATCGTATCATGCGATGGAGAATTGGTGAAGATGGGGAAACATAGTGAAGCAATATCAGTTAGATGCTACTATCCGCATTAATGAGGAAGCGACTCATAAAGACGAAGGAAGAAGGTTAAGCTAGAGATGGGCTCCGGCTTAAACTTCTTCCTTCTAATTTATCAAATTGCGCTCCTACATCCCATTCCTGACATATGATTTATTAGATATAAATCATATGTCAGTGATTAATAATAACACTATTACTGAGATGATATTTTTTGAGTCTTGTATAGAGGTTTAAGAATTTTGTTTATGGAAAACGGTTTAGCTCACGCTGAGCTTGTATGTTGATTTGTAAACTAAAAATTTGCATAGAACGTAATTATTTTGATTAAACAAAGTGCGGTCGCAGCTATGTTTTAATAGGTCAAATCTTTTGTACAAATTATTGTGGAACATCAGCTTCTATCTCAAGTTTAACCTACTAAAACTTCGTGTTATTCAAGAGGGTGGCTATTATATACTTACCTAAATTCCTTAATCCGGATAGCCCTCAAAGCATTGGTGGCTCCTCTGATATTGCAAATATTGCAGTCATAGTCCGTCGAATGCCCCTCGTGCCTCGAATGTCCGAGTGTAAGAAAAGTTTTGCGGACTATTTACGTATCAAAAAAACATTCGTAGCAGCAGAAACTAGGCGTAGTTTTACTCACTTGCCTGTTCATTTTAGGATATTGTTACTATTTTGGAGGAATTCATTATGTTTATTTTTATTTAAATTTTAATTGTTCTGTAAACAAAATAACAATATTTATATCAAACATAAACTTGCTCAGCTTAGACGGTCAAAGCGATTCCACCTTATACGTACTTATAAAAAGTATCACACACTTTGATATGATATAACTCATGAGGTTACAATATTCGAATCTCTTCTCATCCATACCTTCATACTAATATTATATAATGCGAGAGTCTCTGTTTTTTTCTTTATTTGTTTATACTAATGTTCTTCATAGCAGCAGTATTGTTACTTGTAAAATTTGGCACATAAATTAAATACAGTTTACATCAGAGGACGAAAATAGGATACAATTTATCCCTGGAGAGAGAACGAATCACGCGGTATATGAAAATAACCTAAATTAACAAAAAAGCTTGCAGCACTTAGTTTTTGATACTAGAGAAACAACTAAATTATAGGTGTTCTCGGAAATATTACGAAGAAAATCGGCGCAAATTAAATAAACCGAAATTTATGAACTTCTACCAACTTCCGGAAAAAGGAAACTGATAGGTGCAACACAATATCGATAGCGCGTCGACAACAAGTTTAGAATTTACAGCCACAATAAAAGTATCGCTTTCATTGTCGAGAGCACAATTTGTTCGGACAGCTGTAATTGCGAGCTCTGCCCATTGGATCGCCAATTTAACTCACAATTTAATGCCTACTACACAATGGAGGCGGCCCGTACCGCGTTGAGACTATATTCGAACTAAACTCTGTTTGAACTATCAATAGCATGTAACAGTCCACTGTTGGACTAAATTTGTCCGTTATATTCCCTTAGTACTGCACCCACGAGGAGAATTGGTTTACACCATTACAAAAGCTTGAAAGTGTGCCCTGCTATCCTGTCTGTATGTCATTGAAATTGCGTATTGTTTAGGTCATTTTAAATAAATAATAATGAATTTATCTCTTAAGGGGTAATAGGGGTTGCAAGGTTCTATGAAACTCTGACGATTTCGAAATCATGAGACGTGAAATGTTTAACATAAAAGTACAAACTATCTAATTAAAATGTAATCCTTTTTTGGAAAAAAAAACCGAGAAGCCATGATATAGGGGATAATTTGCATTAGATAATTTTAATTACTATTTCAATATAAATACTCTTTCAAATACGAATAATCTCAACCTACAACAACTAACTGCATTTCTATTTTTGGTATACTTATGTATTTTTGGGAAAGACAAAAAACTATTAAAGAGGAGAACACAAGGAGCGTTGAGTTTGTACGTGAAATATAACATCTACAAAATATTTAAATTGTTTATAATCATTAAACGGGATATTTAGACTTTCTATGTAGAGTATGTCTATTTACGTGTTTGTGACTTATATTAAATCCTTTTGGCATTTTTATTAAGCTTGTTTTCTAGATAAATCATAAAGTCAAAGTCAAAGTCAAAAATATCTTTATTCAAGTAGGCCCATAGGTGGCACTTTTGATGCGTACATAAGAATTACACGGTAGTGAGATGATGGCGATAACCACATTCGTAAACTTAAAACTAAAGCTACGAGGGTTCCAAACGCGTCCTGGTCTAAGAAGAAGCCCACAACAAACTTAGCCGTGCTTTTTTTTTTGTTATCACTATCTCACAATGTCATTTTAAATTATTAGAAGAGCAACCTGGTTAGAGCAATAATTTACACCCAAGCTTTTTTATCGTTTACGTAGGCCTTTATACTATAATAGCACTTTTCTATAAACTTACGTTTAATACAAACTTTGAACTTTTTAAGAGACATCTCCAAGATGTCAATTGGTAGCTTATTGTAGAATTGTATGCAATTTCCTTTTAACGAATTATAAATTTTATGTAACCTAGTATATTGCACTGTAAGTTTATTCTTACTTCTAATGTTTAAATTATTGCAGTCACATTTTTTCTTAAATTTAGAAATATTTTTATTAACGTACATTACATTTTCAAATATGTAATTTATGTATGCAAAAATAGTTAATTTTAAGCGTAAAATAATCATAGAGAGTAGAATAGTTTTTACACTAATACTTCATAATTAGTCATAAAAACAAACTACTTAAATCACGAAATAAAGATTTGAAATGTGTTCATTGGTGTAGTATATTTTTTTATTTAAATACTTACTACTACAAACATAATTTATACTAAATACTTTAAAAAACAACCTATACATTCTAATATAAACTGTAACATAATGTAAACCATAAATTTATATAAACACTAGCGGACCCCAGCGCCATCTGCCAGCTAATTTGTGAATCTTAAAAAACCATCCAGGGCGCCACCCAAACATATATCAAAGAATTCATTCAAATCGGTCCAGCTGTCTAGGAGGAGTTCAGTGACATACACACGCACACAAGAAATATATATAAACATAATCTTGGAAAATATCTTTCAAGTGGAATATTTAAAATATGAAATATTGATATTCAGTACTGTAAAGGAAATACAACGTGCTTTATTAAATTTCACAGAAACAAGATATTCAAAATAGCAGCCGTCGGTTTGCGGTCTGGAAGGAAAAGAACGAGCAACAAATAACATCCCGACTGAGATAAAAAGGTTCCGTCATTTTGTTAAACGGCTCCCGTTCAACAGTGAAGCGCAAATAACAGAGACTTCTGCATCAATAAATAGGTGTGTGCCTTTAAATCGGTCTCGACTTATTGGCCTGTTTTTAGGACACTGAATAGGCATACGAGTACGGTTTAAACCTTTCCCATTGTGGGAGGAAACCCGTGCCCTGTAGTGGGCCGATAATGGGTTGATATGATGTTTATGACCTTTTATTGAATAGGATTACATATGAATCTTAGCACTGCAGCCCCTGGTTGCAAAACAGCTATTTAGATATAGTTTTGAAATAATAAGGAGAAGATAAGAAAACAGACAGTATTTTTTTAACTGTTATCGGACAGATCTTTTCTTCTCCATCTCTGTATAATAGATAAAATAAATTTATCTACTGCGGTATCGCATCTCGCATCACAAACTGCATCCAATTCACATTCTGTCTATAAATCAATTGATTTCATATACTTAATTATGTAAAGTAGACATGCCTTCCAAGACAACAAGCTTAGCATGACGTCTTGTATATCTGAGGAATCGCTATAGTAACATTATAAATGCGAACGGGACTTTATTGGTTATTTCTTCTTTCAAAGCGTTGAATTGACTGGTTGCATAGAGATAATTTATGGTCTAGAGTGACAAAAACTTCTTTTGAATAGCAATTAAAATTTTAATGTTCATTATGCATGGAGTCGTATAGAGCTTTTAGTGTCAGAGCTCGTCCGAGTAAGTATTACCGCCTTGCTTATTTCAGAGAAATGCGGATTCAAATCCAGCCGGCTCTGAAATTTATATGCAGTTCACATTAAGACGTAATTAAATAGTGCATAATGTGAATTAATTCACCCGCATATTTATTGCGTTAATACGGGATCACGATTTGATATATTTATTTTTACATCTTTTTAGGCCAGTTAGACTAACTAGATGGATCTAAAAAAATGGATAACTATAACACAAATGAATTGACATTGAACATTATTAAAGACATGGTATTAATATATTACATACTAGCTGTTGCCCGCGACTTCGTTTGCGTTTCATTTTATTTTTTGATGTGGTATTCAATTTAGTTGTAGTTCTAAAAAAATGTATAGTATTCAGTATCGCTAAGCCTTAAATGAGGAGTTCTGTCCTCTATCTCCAACCACATTCAGATCTACACAAAATTGGTGATAATTAAACACATATTATAACCTCTATAGTACAAATATAATTATTTAAATCGTTTATAATTTGTCGGAGTTATGGTGTAAAATCGTCAAACATTTTCATCCCCTCGCCCGAAGGAACCGAGCATAATGTCGGGATAAAAAGTATAGGATTATATTGCTTCTAACACTTCCAAGAATATGTGTACAAAGTTTCATAAGGTTCGGTTAAATAGTTGTGGCATGAAAGCGTAACAAACAAACTTACATTAACATTTATAATATTAGTAGGGATAGGGATAGGGATTAATAATTAGGATATCAGTTCCTTCAAACTCTTACCTTAATTATGTACTTGTTTTCACGCATTAGCCATTGTAAAGAAGACATACCATAACCTTCTTAACTGTATATGTTCGGTCCGCGTATATATTCAACTTTAAAAAATCATTCAAATTAAGTTCACTCTATTTGTATAATATCGTTCTCATTCGCAATCTGGTCTTGCCAATGGCAGAGCTCGCTACCCGAGCCTACGGTTGTATACGAATGCTCATTGGCCCCAGCGGAAAAGAGTTGCAAAGTTGCTATCGACGCGAACGTAGCAAAACCACGCTGCTAATTCGAAAATGACTAGAATTTGATCTTCTGTTATTCCCGCTATCGTGGTAGACAACATAATTCAAGTTAATTCGCCCCTGTGAAGTTTTTGTGCAGTGTGTGAGTGGAGTGTGGATCCAAATCATCAGATTCTCCAGGAAGCATTGCCACGTGCTGCCTTGTCTCCCATACAATCGAAATACGACCAAACAGATCTCGTTCTGGATCGCCTCGGTACGACCGGTAAGTATCTGCTTGTTGCTTAGACCAGTGCCTAAGATTTGAAGATTAGAACCTGCCCGTTTTACATCGGTGGAACATCCAATCGAAATTCGCATTCTAAACCCAGAGTGACATCACCGGATCTCCACGGCAAGATTCGTGTCGTCACAGTATATATCTAAAGAATTCTATTATAAATATAACTTATACATTGAATTCTAGCAGCGAGGTACGGCAGAAAAGTTCATCATCCGAATTAATCCACTCGCATACCGCGTTAATATGGAATGAAGATGCTTCGAGACTTCGCGTTGCTGAGATCCTAAATATGTACTTGTTCCTTAGGGATTTGCGGGAACCAGACAATGCATTCACTTTGTAAAATGCTGTATTCTGCATAGAGTGGGTGTTAATTAGTTAGTCCGCTATAGGGATTAGCAATAGCAGGACAATGCTAACGCTTTGAAATGGGATTGAAGAGATGGTCTTATATATTTTATCTTAATATACTATCAAGAAAATGTCGATGACAACGGCTTCAATCGGGAATAACTCTTGAATTCCTACCCGCGTTTAAGCCTGCATTTTTTGCATGATGCTTTAATCCCGCATTAAAGCATCATGGTGGAGATCTAATTCCCTCTCTACTACGAGAGAGGATTTGGATAGAAGCTGGTCTTACTTTGCAGAATTCCATGATATGTTATGAAAATTAACAAACAGATCGTCGGTAACAAATAGATCTACGCACGTGTTGCTCCGAAACCCGAGTATCCTCAGGAGATGTTGACTTTACAATGAATAATTGTTAAGTAGAACACAACAATTACAATGAGTAATTGTTAACAATTATTAATTGTAAAGTCAGCATCTCCTTAGGATGCTCCGGTTTCGGAGCAAAACGTGCGTAGAGGGTACATTGCCGAAGATCTGTTTGGTGTGGAGTATAAGGATTGAAGAAATTATAAATAACACCATACAGATTCTCAAGCCATTCGCGGAGTATAGCAAATTAAGCTTAAGTCTCATAATACGAGACAGGAAGCTTATTCCCAGCAGTGGGACATTATAAGGGTGAGCATTATTATGAAAATCCCTCGAACAATGAAACTAAATGAAAACTTAACAGTAAAATACCATGCTATTGACCACTCACTGATCCGCTCACTAATTAATCATGGAACAATAGTAGGTATACTTTAGAACCAGAAATTTAAAAACTAAGATACCTTCTGCGGTTTTTGTATTATAAACCTAAAAAAAGATGTCACAGAAATCTTCATAAAAATTAATTAAATTAGGGTTGAAAAATCATATTCAATATCTCATATTCAGTCACGTGATTTGATAAAAGTCGACAGGATACAAATAAACAGGATTTCCAGGATACAAGAAATCTCCATGCCGAATTTCGTGAACATCAATGCAGAGATTTAGACGAACAAAGGGATAAATAAATCAAGAAACAGACACACCTATGCACTCAGAAACAGGACACTGCCGATTTAATAAGCGCCTTTCTATTTTAGCTGTAACCGACAGGCATGCCTGGAGACCGATGAAACAACGATATACTTTATGTTCTGATGCAACGGAGTAGCAGAGCAACACCTTGGCTCCATGCCCTGCCCTGAAGAACTCGGCTACCTGGGTGGCCTGCTAAGCTTCTCGGGTGAGTTCGGCTGGCCGGAGTGACACAGCGGGGAGCCGCATCGGTGGCCATACGTTCAACGGACGGTTCCAGCCAACCAAGTAGGTACAGAGATAGGCCTAAGATCTCAGTACTTTAAGTATGAATTTGAAAAGATTTAACGCCTAATAGAAAAAAGAATGTATGTAATACACGTTTTTTTAACGTTAAATATAGCATATACGCAATCAAAACTGTTTTTAATATTTTATACGAAGCAATATTTTTCACGTAAATAAAATGTTTCAAAGCGTACATAGTTTTTAAAACTGAGCACGGATGAAAAGGTTCTTTCATCGCTCTTTTTGTCTATATCAACATGTAAGCTATCGCGAGCGAAGCATGACGATGCAAATTTGAATGTGCTTTTAAACCAATTGAACCATGTGAAGACGTGGAAAAATATTATAGACCAAATCGAATTAATAAACCACGAAGTAATGTCATTATCACGTCATCAGTCATTGCAAAATGTCCTCATGGCAATTATCTGTCTTATTTTAAAGCTGAAATTCGACTGAATTTTCACAACCAGCGCTCTTAGCAAAATAAAATGTAGGATTACAGAATTTTCTACTCTGAAAGTGACTCCACGTTTGCGGGAATGTTAATCTTATAATAAGCGTATTAGACATCTTCTTTGCTACGTCTGTCACTTCATGGTGAAGCCCAGTGGGAAATAGCGTAAGGAAATGTAAGATATATACTAAACAAACCTTTTTTATGCGTAGAATTACTAAATAGTAATTTACAAGCAATGTAGTATCAAAGAACCACTTGATACTTAATTCCCCTAACGGTATTTCTGCTCAGTTAACAATTCGTAAAATTAAATAAGAACTGTGCCAAGTTCAACATAGACATAAGTACCTTGTAATAAATCGTTAATTATACTTACTAAACATTTTCTATGAAATACAATAGCTGATAATGTTTGATTGATTGATGATTCTATAATTGAATATTTTTATTGCAATTAATGCACAATAATTTATGATTGAGACTAGCTACAAAACCTACTGAAATTATGCAAATGATACGTTCTATAAATCGAACAACATCCTGTACCAAAAAAAATCACGTAGATGGACCAAAAAACAGCAAATAAATTAATAAAAAATAACGCATCGATAACTCTCTGCCATTTTCGTAAACCAGTTGAAAATATGTAAACATATTGTAAAAGATCCAGAAAAGTAAATACAATGTAAACATATTGTAAAAGATCAAAGGAACACAAATAACACCCGAAAATTATCAGCAACGTATTTCGGTTTTTGGGATTGAAAAGGGTATTCTGATAAAGGAGTGTAGAGCCTGCGAAAACTATGACTTGCGGTGAGAAGGATCACGGACCGGTGCAAATTCTCTGAAATATCTTGAAAAACCAGATACCGCTGTCAATACCAATCACGATAGTTCCAACAAGAAATCCTTTAAGCAAAAAATAGCCTAAAGCCATATCCATCTATCACTCTTCTCTCGATAGGATAGACAGGCAGTTTAATTTATTTTCTGTGTTCCATAAAAACTGTTCTAATTTTGAGTGATTGATTTAATTTCACGTCGTTTTTTTTTTAACTTAATGGCATCATGTTAGTTGAAACGGGCCCTAAATGTGGCAAAAGCAGTTTTCCAATATATATCAGACGAGAAAAAACTTGGGAATTTTGTATTGCCATCTTGGATGACTTTTAATACGTGGTATTTTTATAGAGGATTCGAAGTTCATCGAGTTTTCTAAGACTCAGTGATCTCAGTTTATTCAAGGCAAAGTAACATTATTTTTTTATTTACGACATTAAACACATCGCCACCTAGCCTCAAAGTAAGCGTAGCTTGTGTTAAGGGTAGTAAGATAAGTGACGAATATTTTTATGAATAATATACATGACTACTTACTTTAATTAACGAAGAAAATGACGTGTCAGCGCATATTGTGGCCCACGTAATTATTGTTGATGTTGATATAATAGTAAATTAAAATGATAATAATCGGCGTAGCTAGTTACAACTTACAATTGCAATTGATTTTGATTCTATTTAACTCTAAATTTATTACAGAATTGCTTTGACTTATATTTAAATTAGAAGTCAAAGCAATTCTGTACACTGAACTATATTATAGAAGTATCATATTGCGACTAAAATTACCTTATAAATCGCCCGTCCAACCCCGTCCAACTAACTAAATTAAAACGAGTGCACTAAACTTCACACGAGGGTAATAATAAGCTCATTGGACTGAGAAGACCAAAACCAATTTTCCCGGGTAATTACGAGTAGATATTGATTAGACCTACAATGATGAATTCGAGAAATTAGTACATATGGAAATATGTGACTCTATAGTTTTTGTGGTTTGATCAAAGAGGTAGCTTTATGTGAGCTAACAAATACTCGAACGGGCACTACAATACGCCGGGATCACAATTTCGGATCAAAGGTTTAAATCCCTTTTGACGTAGTATGCCGTGGCCATTTTGTTAACCGCTCCTACAACGTAGTATTTTTAAACTCATTGTGGGGCTCTTAATCACAAGGCTTTCTGGCTTTTTACAATAATATAACATCGTGTTAGTATTGGTGCTGACATCTCTGGCATTAACGATGTCGATAACATAATATCGTAACGGTGTCTAATTGAACTCCCTACACCATTCGTAAGCAATCTACCCAAGTAACTAGCTTGGAGTATAGCGTAATAGCCTATTGCTTTTATTTTAAAGCAGACAATTCATTTCGACGGCTTTAATTGCTAACAGCCGTCCGATCTAATAGATCGGCAATTTTACTCACAATGTTTTATCAGAATGACTCTCAAAACATTCTGTTAATGTTTTCATTTGTTTGAAATAGTTTTATGTATATCCTCTTTTCTTTTATCATAAAGGAAGTAATAAATACAAAAAATCGTTTTTAAATACGTATAAATTTGCAAAACATTGCAAACGCTTTACGTTTGAGTAAAAAATATTTATTGGTTTGTAAGAATTCTAGTAAAAAAAAAATCAAGAATTTTACTTAAATACTTGAGTTTTATAAGTAAAATTTGTATTCTGTTATTTGATACTATTAAGTTAACAACAATATGATCAAGGAATTCTATATACTCCTAAGCTTATAACAGCTATCAAAATCAAACAACCAAAAAAAATCGGCATACTCACCTAAAGACCTATAAATAGTAACAATCATATGAATGAATTGCTCTTAAGCAATAGCGTTTTGGGTAACATGCCCATTAGTTAGACGGTTATATATTTTTTAAATATCAATGTTAGTTCGTAATTATTTTTATTTTAGCCAAATTACTGTATAAAATCTAACTAGATACATAAAACGAAAAAAATCTTCTGTGGCTATTAAAATGAAATATCCTATTTCATGAAATAGGATAATTCATTTTACCAGTTTTTACGGCGCATTTCTCTCTATAATCTTAATTGGATAATACTTTTAACTGCAATATTATATTGTTCTAGACCTAAGCCATGCAGGAATATATTATTATATTGTGTCTTCTTATTTAGGTAATTAACTATTAAAATTTAATTATAATGCCTTGATTATTTCAACATTTCAACCCATTACCGGGTCTCCTCTTAAAATGAGAAAGGTATAGGTAATCATGGTTAAGTCCACCAAGTCGGTAAACTTCATGCACCTATGAAAAAACTATAGAGATATATCAGATGTGCAGGTTTCCTCATAATGTTCTCCTGCATCGTTAAAGCAAGTGAAAGGAAACACTAAAAAGGAAACAATTTTAATTTTATGTTAGGTTTTTAAATTTTCCAGCCACATTTCGTCTAGATCTCAGGGCCAAGAGGGCTTACTTCGTAGTATTATTTATAAGTAAATCTGAAACATAATGTAACTGTATTAAAACTTCTAGTGCAGCGGTTAATCCAAACATAAATTCCAAGTATACACTTTCGCATTTACAGGAAGCAGTTCTGCCTTCCATACCGAGTCACCTCAAATAAACAGTGCCTTTTCAAAAGTGCTTCAAAAGTAAAAGCCAACTTGAAAAAAAATAATGTTGATACAACAGCACTTTTCAACAAATCAAATATTGTAAAGGAACGCGACAGTACAAAGTTTGTAGTCTGCCAAAGCTCTAAATGCGAACTGAATTAGCATACTTTTTAACCTCATGCAAATCGTGCTGAGGGCGAGTGTACTCTACAACTTCTAATAGAAAACCGTAAGTAGAGCCTATGGAGCAACTCATTACCGAACTCCTTGAGCTACTATTTTGGCTGAATAAGATGAGGCGCGACGAGATAGCCTACGTTTATGAGCCATGTCACGGCAAACGAAGTTTACCCGTTTTTACCAGTCTACCCCAAAGATTGAACTTCTTTTTAGCTTTTACATTTTAAATTCCACTACCTATGTACTCAGTGCTTATATTCACAACTTAAGGTTCTACCTTTGCGATATATGAGAATAATAGTTTCGTTCGCTTTTGTTAAAATAGGATAGCATCGCTTTTAAACTTTGTCCGATCGTGTTGATAAAATCTAAAGTAGGTACACGTTTCTTTTCGTAAAAATAGATTTAAAGGTAGGTAAAAACAGTATTTGGCAGTTTATTTATTGATTGTATTTGACTGTAATACGTAGATTTCATGACACTTAAAACATTTTATAATAATATCATAGCAATGTTTGCTATACAATTGTAAAAATTATCTACAAAGCATATTGATCTTCAGAGTTTCAGGTGTTGCGATACATACTTACTCTTGTAAATAAAATAAATAAATATACTACGCCATCTAGCCCCAATGTAAACGTAGCTTGTATTATGAGATAAATAACTTACGTGGAGAAAAAACTTTGTACCCCTTTTTACGAAAATTTCGTGGACTATGAAATTTTCTACACTTATACTTTATATAGAGAAGGAGAGCAAATACACTTCTTTTATAAATTATTAATGATAAATACATTCAATCAAAAATAAACCATTACAACCATAACCGCCTAATATACCCTTAACACACACACGCATATATACCCTTTTTTAATAATATTTTGGATTATAATTAGTTTGAAAAAATAGGAAAATTGTCATCAGTATCAGTGCCAGTACCAAAAGCTCTGCTTAAAGTACATTAATAATGTTCAAACTTATTATTCAAATTAATTAAGGTCGAATTTTGACCACTGGGCGACCACTTGTATACATAAATACTTGTATTTTCCATTTGTGGGAATCGAACCCACAGCCTTGGACTCAGAAAGCAGGGTCGCTGCCCGTTGCACCAATCTCAACCTTATCCGCCAATATCAACTCTTAAACCTTTTTTCGGAGTTATCTGCTTTGGTTATGTTGCAAAGTATATTTAACTCGTATTCTAACCGAATACTTAGTATACGTACGTACTAAGGAAGCCTTCAATTACAAATAATTTAGATTTACTTTAACTTGTTATAAGAAAATTTGCCGTTTTTTGACATCGTTTCTCCGAAAGTACCGTAGCCATTACGTTAGTTTTAACATTACAAATATGTGATCTAAATCGAAAATGTATTGAAATGTAGTGAAAGATAAAATAGGCTTAATTCGTCCTATGAGAGAGAAGCTGCCCCTACAGTAGGTAGTGTTCCAAAAGAATCGAGTATTTTGCTCTTATTTTAAGTCTCACGTTGTTTCTTGACGCCTGACGAAACGACAATAAAGCCCTCGAGCCTAGTTTTATTCAAGATGCTTGATTCTCTGAAATTGTGACCCTATTTATTTATAACACTATTTTATTTAATGGCTTACAATATTTGTCTAAATATTAAGACTACTTTAGCCTCTAAGCCTCTGTTGCTTTTTTGGCATACATTTAATTTCATCAATAATTTCACGATTAGAATTTCAATTTAATAACACATGCTTTATGTAAAATTAAAATTGTTAATGTAATAAATGTTATTAAAGTTAAATTTCATAAGCACGTAGTGATGGATACAATTTTTAGGTATTCCATCGATCTAATTTAAATTTACATAACATCGTTAATTACGTTTTGACGAATTTGACGGCCCATTGGCGCAGTTTGCAGCGACCCTGTTTTCTGAGTCAAAAGCAGTGGGTTCGATTCCCACGACTGAAAAATGTTTGTGTGATGAACATAATTGTTTTTCAGTGTCTGGGTGTTTATCTCTTATTATATTATAAGTATTTTATGTATATTATTCATAAAAATATTCATCAGTCATCGTAGTACCCATAACACAGGCTACGCTTACTTTGGGGCTAGATGGCGATGTTTGTATTGACGTATTATATATATTATTAATTTCAATAATAATAGTTAGCATAAAAACATAGGCAAATCTTAAAAGAAACCTAACATTTATGAATTAGCCCCAACTACAACTTTTGTTACAAGAAAAAACTTTCAAAGTAAGGAAAGATAAAGTCTAAAAAGGGGTTAGCAAGGTTTATATGGGACTGAAATTAATCAAAATTATGTTATTTCCTGTTGTTAAGATAATTCTCATAAGTGGTTATATAATAAAAATTTTGATTTGATGACTATTAAGCTTAATATAATATGTAATACAAGAAATTATTAAAGCTATATTTAACTTACCACAATTTTCAGGAAATTACACGGGGTTTTTTTAAAAGTAATAATTGATGGACCAAGTGGAAACCGTTGCCTTAAACAAAGCAAACCTTAGAAGTGTCTGAGGAGGACACGTCCTAAAAAGTACCCCCCTATGTCCATCAATATGAGGCGTAGGTGTATTTATAACTGTACGCCGGTTTAACCGGTAACCGGTTTACCGGTTAAAGTTATAATAACTGGCACAGGTTAAACCTAATTTTTTATAAAGTGATATAGATAATAAAGGTTTTTTGAACTTGACCTTAGTTAGTAAGCTTCATTGGGGTGCCCACATTAGCGGACAAACTAAATTTTTGAATTTTCGATACCTACCTTAAACAGAAATTTCACTTCAAAATCGATAGTCCATTATTTTGACTGAAAATGAACAAATATACAGGGTTCATACAACTTACAAGTGATCTGAGGAGCTATTAAATTAAATTCTTTCGTAACTGTAAGAATAAATAGGACGGCATTTATCGCAAAAACCGCATACGAGATTGTAGATATAGCAAATTGCGGACGAAGATAAAAAAAGGTCGGTCCGTCATTCCGCTAAATGAGTGCAGAGCCCTAGAACGATAGAGCTTGTGGTTGAGAGGATTAGAGACAGACAAATCGACAATGCAGACTTCTACTTATTGGAGCGGAGCGGATACATGAAGGAATAGACCAATTAGATTACCATAATGGAAATATATTATTAGGCTACTTATAAAATAGATACTTGGAAATAAAGTTAAGGGGTAGCAAGTATTATATTTATATCCTTTTGTTTTTCTTAATTGCATATAACATAATGATAATATCATGATGCATATGATGATTGCAAAATGTAACATATCCAGTTGCGTGCGGGCCAGTAATTTGTCGATATATGCCTTATATGCCAGAACGTATCAAGATACCGAAGTCTTGGAACAGTGTTGCCAGTGATGACTTTTAACTTCAAAACATTTTCTATTAGGTACTGTTCTGGTCAAGGGACTCGCGATGCGACCGGCAAAGCAACTAGTGAGAGAAACAAATATATGGAAAAATTTGCGCAACGCGGTATGTCCCGGTGACAGCACGTCACAGCTGTTTGTTATAAAAACTACGGGGATTCCGAATATTGTCTACGTATGTAAATAAAGAATTAACAGATCCGAGAAAGATCCAAAGCTAATAAGAAAGCTCTACGAGTTTCGAAGCTACAACTATGGTGTAAATGCTAATAATATAAAGGTTGACATGAGGACGATGATTATTTTTTTTATCTAATATAAATTATATAAAATTAATATTTGTATTGTTTCTCACCATTGTGGATAAAAATTTAAAAAAAAATGTGATTCATCTTCATCATCATAACATAACCTTCTCTCAAATTGGAGACTTGACTTAGAGCATACACCCACCACGCTGCTCTCGGGTAAATGTTATCACGTTACGAATATTTTGTTGCCATATATTCCATTTTAAAACATCAATAAATCGTTTAAGCCTTTTAATTAATCCGTAGTGCGAGTGCATAAAGGAGTGAGTTAAAACTGAAATTGAATGAATGGTCAATAACCAGTCGCTAGCGTAATAGACCGGATGTTTCGTTCACGTTTATTTTCGCGTAAATCACAAGCGACCACCGCAGTGACACATGCATTGATTGTATTGCAGATGGCCGTGTACTAGTATATGATCCATTTTGCGAAATGGTCACAGCGTGATTGTTATTTGGAGCAAAATAACTGAAACCGTGAACTCTAAACAAAATACGTAGGTAGTAGATATACAAGGGTTAAACAATGTTACTTCTGTAGCAAGGACTTAAAACAGTACAACAAGGACGCTGTGCGAATACGTTCCTGAAGCCAGTTCTTCATACAAAACAATTACCGACCCACCCCGCCATCACATGGGTGTGAATAAGATAAAAAAAGGGAAGTGACTACCATGTGATTCTTTTTTCCGGCGATTTGGTTGAAAAATATATTATTAAAAAAATATTATATTATTAAAATATATTAAATTTCATAAAAACATCACCAATCCGCACTGGGCCAGCGTGGTGGACTACGGCCTTAACCCTTTCATATTGTTTGAGGAGACACGTGCCTTATAGCCAGGTAATGGGGGATATAATGATAAAAGCTTATTTATTGGCTTATTGAATATATCTACTATCTTTAGAAAATAATCTGAATGAAATATAACTTGGAAACCCATTGAAAGTGGCTTTGTTTTATACTATGTAGAGAAGAGAGAACCAACTTTTAAATGTTTTTTATACAATTTTTAGTAAGTTGATATAATAATAAATAATTTTTAGTAATAATATTTCGTTGGAGCAACTAATAAACAATGTAGGTACTTTGATTTTACATAAATGTAACGCCACACACAGTTCTATAGCCAATTTGATCACGAGCTGTCTGGAACGCATTCAAGAACTAATTTTTCTACATCAAGTGTGTTTAGCTCCATCACTGTTAACAAAATATACACTTCTTCCTTTAGCTGCAGTAGCCATGGAAACGCAGATCCGACCGGCACTTCAATTATGTAATGCATTTGTAAAAAATATTGACATATTTATTTTTAATGATTGCGTTTTAATCTGTTCAGCTTAATCAAATGGTAAAAATAAGTACTTAGTTAACATTCACTGTAATTATGTTTATAAGATAATATCAGGCTTTATAAAATATTTTTTCATAAAAGTAATGTGTATAAAATAAATCCTCTATGTTCCATTATAAAAACTAGAAGCCGAAAGCTTAAAAAAACATTTTTTTTTTATCAAAATTTTTATTCAAGATAATTTCAAAACATTAAAGGGGTTAATTTTGTAGCGATTCAGAGGCGCATTTTATTAATATCGCTACTTTAGTCGCATTCGCAACGCGACGAAAGCGACAATAGCGATACAATCGCATAGCATCAAGTCAGCAACGATGCATACGCGCGAATAATATGATTTGGTGTTGCTGCTAACGCGTGCTGTTTCGCGTGACAGGGTGAAGGAAGAGAGGTACAGATGCTACATTGCGTATGTATAGTTGCTGTTTTGCATAAGTTTTAATACAAAACCGTTATTAGGGCAAAGCATCTTGACAGCATCGCGACAATGTCGAGGTATCTTTGCGATTTTGTTGCTACTGAATCGCTGTAAAAAGAAGCCGTACAGATATGGATTAACCTCACATTACAATTTAAATACAAGTCGAATAAGAAATTTTTCAAGGTCCTAATAATTAATTTTAACTTGTTTTAATAATTAAACGCAAAGGTTTGGTATACCTACTTTACAAACGAACGTAATTATAGCTTTTCTGCTCACATCTTGTTCCAAGATATACTTTACATGAAAATATTTCATAAAGGCTAAGTATAGCTGTCACAAAGTAAGTATACTTGTCTTATTGATGCCTCAGGTAAAGTAAAAGTTGGCTCAACAGAAGCGTTCCCCTGAATAACGAATCTGTTTCATTTGAATAAAAGCTCCAAGTGGAGGTCGTTATTTTCAATGAAATCTCTTGATTTTATTGCTTTCGAGTACAAAACACTAATTGGGTACGTTGAACGACGTTTTTAAATTAGAATTAACGTAATTAAATGTTCAATTTAATCGAAACAAATAATGTTCCGACTGCAAACCTAATTGTTTCTCGTGCTGAAACCCTTTAAATATAACATAGCTATAAACATAATATATTAAAATTACATCCATATATTTACGGGCTGTAGACTATTGTAAAGCAACGGGCAAAAAATTACCCCCGTAATTAGCGGGGTTTGCGAATCACGAGACTCTCGCTCGAACGATTCATTGTCAGTGGTCGTTCGTCAGGCGCAATCTTGAACGCCGATAAGGTGACGGTTGGACGCGGCAGCCTGACCGTGCATTAGGGGTAAAGTGTCAAAAGGTTTTATCTTCAATTAGGCCCATATATGGAACTTTTAATGCGTATTTGCTCAGTATTTCTGATGCGCTTGCGTAACATAAAAAATGTATACATGGTAGTGAGATGATGGCGATACCTATATTCGTGAACCTAAAACTACAGCTACCAGGGTTCCAAAAGCGCCCTGTTCTAAGAAAAAGCCCACAACAAACTTAGCTAGGTGTTCATGATTTGATTAATAATAAGTATCCTTCGTCAACTCAGACCTGGGAATTATGCACTGGTATACATGGAACCAATCAGATCGACCTGCCCATTTAACTTTTCTGGATTGTTGCTAACCTATATATTTTATTGAGAAGCTTCGTAACCTTATTATAAGTTACCGGGTGTAGTTATCACCAACACCTCGCAATAATGGAATAATTATTATGTACGAATGATTTATTCATCCAGAGGCTGCCGATGATTTTTTTTTTTATTTCTTTTTAATACAGAAATGTACCCTTATTATAAGATTTTAACGTTCTAATCGTAGTTCGGTTTGGACTATCGATACCTAATCTTTTATATTAAAATGGAATTGATGCCCCTTTTTTGAAACTGATATTCGTCTATATTGCTAAAGCGCTCTTGGCAGAATAAACAAAATTTGCCATTACAGAATTTGCGACTTTCGAACAAGTAACATTAAGTCCATTTTGCATTGTATGGTGGTTCGCTACCTACTCGAAAACGATATCAAACTTGCGAGCATACAAATCTCAACTAAGCGTAACATAAAGAAAGGTATGGATGGGCGATGGACCAGCTACTTCGGCCAACTGGTATCCTTAAGTCGAGCACCAACCGAGAGGACGGCTGCGGTGCTGCTAGCTTTACGCCGTCACCCAAGTTGTGGAGACGAAGCGGGCTACAGATAAAGATCGGTGGCCTATACCGTAAACTTGACATAAATTACAAAAAATAACATCATATAAATAAATAATAAATATACTACGACAATACACACATCGCCATCTAGCCCCACAGTAAGCGTAGCTTGTGTTATGGGTACTAAGATGACTGATGAATATTTTTTTATGAATAACATACATAAATACTTAGAATATACACATAAACACCCAGACACATTCATGCTCATCACACAGACATTTTCCAGTAGTGGGAATCGAACCCACGGCCTTGGGCTCAGAAAACAGGGTCGCTGCAAACTGCGCCAATCGCATATGATAAGTCAATATGATATGTCATATACCACATTGTTTATTTTAATAAACAATGTCAACAATGTCATTTATTTTAATAAACAATATTAAATGTGGTTAAAAATAATAATAAAATAATAAAAATTAATTATTTTGGACAAATGTTATTGTACCTTTGAAAACGAAAATATTGTACTGTAGTTATGTGTTTTAAAATTAGAACCAGACATCATCTTTGGTAACTTGAAGGAAAAGTTAACTAACCTTTGAAAGTTCGTCAACTCTTTAAATAACCTGAAATTAATGTTTTTTTATGCCTGGCGGTATGTTATTACGATTATTTTGAATATACGAAAAAACCTTACGATGGCGGATGATAAAAAAATCACGTTATATAGTTACCTACTTAAAAATTCTTTTTGAAGTTCTATGGAAGGCAGATATAAATTATTCGTAACCAAGCAACACTAATAATTCAAAAAACATTCACATTAAATTCAAACATACAAAAGCCATGTATGACTTCAAGCTTATGACAAGATTTATTCGACGTCAACGTTGTAAAACAAACTAACTGCTATGCGATCAACGTATATGAACTGCGACTTGTGATTCATACGAAAATAAACGAGGACCACGTCCGTCTGTTTCGTTTGCGAACAGTTATTACCTATTCGATAAAAATATGCTTGCTTGTTTCATTTCCAACTGGCGGTCTATCACCATCCGTATTACGAATAACGGGCATATTGTCAAAATGAAATATTAGTTTATAATCGTAGTATATTGCGATAGATATTTTTTCTAATTTTCGCACATTTAAACTATTCTTTTTCCAGGATTCAATCTATCTTTGTACTAAATCACGTTAAGATGGCTACATATACCCTTAATCGGTTTCTACGCGACATCATACCGGAAGGCTAAATTGCTTAGCGGCACGTCTTTATCGGTGGGATGGTAACTAGCTTCGGCCGAAGCCTCCCACCAGACCAGAGAAGATTCAGAAATAATAAATTTCCAAATCTCCCCTGCCGGTAATCGAACCCAGGACCTCCAACATAAAACCACAGAAAGACAAGTGTTGTTATGAATCCCGTATGTCTGTCTTTGGGATGCGATCTATATCTGTATAAAATTTCATGAAGATCGGTGCAGCGGTTGAGTTGAACATAGGTAACAAGGAAATAAACAAACAAAGAAACACTATCATATTTATAATATTACTGCGCTGCAAATTAGTCATTAAGTTGATTTGCTAAGACCGGAAGACATGAGCTATACCAATAATTATGAATTAGATATTTTTCCAGGACCAATAGTAGCCCATGTTACTCTCCGTCCTTTAAACTAACTCAACTTTTTTATCGGCTTCGTACGCTCAAGTTGCCTTTAAAAGATCACTTTTAGTGATTAGGCCGCCTTTGCACCCTAGCACTTAGTACTATTACTGTTTCTTATGTTTTTCCTATTGTGTTGTGTTTCAATAAAGTTTTTCTATTCTATAACTCTACAAAAATCGAGTCGATAAGTTGCTTTGATAGTGTGAAGTAAGAAGAAGAAGGATTAATGCACAAACAAACAAACCCACTTTTGCATTTATAACTTTGCTAGCTGTTGCCCGCGTACGTCGTCAATATTTATTACCTTTTTTCACAAATCCTGAGGGAACCTTTTGTTTTCCTTTCAACTACTCCCTAACTCTAACTCTGCACCAAAAATTAAGTCGATTGTTTACTTAGTTTTGGAGTGAAGGATTTACCATCTAAGAAACAAACACACTTTCGCATTTTTAATATTAAAATATAGTACACAGTATGGATAGTATGGATTTGCAGCTTTGATTACCTACATACATACTTCTAAGAAATGAGTGGTTATATTATGAAGCGTTGTATCCGGAGACTCTTCGTGCTGAAGTGCTATTCGATCCAGATGGCTTCTAAAAGTTAATGTCAAGGCCGGTTTTTATATTTAATTTTGTTCATGAAATAATATTTTTTTCGACACTATGTAGATTGTAAGAAGATTCATGTCCGAACATAATATTTTTGTAGCGTTTATGTAATCCTTTTTGTTATTAATAGGCTTTTTCTTTAAAGCTTATTTTTCCTTC
The DNA here is from genome assembly GCF_905163445.1 of Pararge aegeria. NCBI lineage: Eukaryota > Metazoa > Arthropoda > Insecta > Lepidoptera > Nymphalidae > Pararge > Pararge aegeria. The sequence goes on along the minus strand of NC_053190.1, from coordinate 8,828,415 downwards.
CCAAAGATATATTTCAGTAGTTTACCAATATATAATTATTATATGCAGAGGGTGACAATCTGCACTACAATTTTTATTTGTATATTAAAAACATATGTCGTTCTGTCACTTTTGTGATGTTTTTTTCAGAACATTATAAAATCAATTTTTAATTTCAATTAATACTGTGATTTCTTTGTGTAGAAGAACTAAATGTCAAATATTGGACAGTAGTAGGCGTTACTTTGCGGAATTCCATGATATATAATGAAAATTAAGCTTAATTCGCTAAACTCCGAACAAAAAACTAAAAGTCCAAATTAAATTGCTTATTTAGCATATCTTCTTAGTAAAAGCAAGAGGTATTTTTTTCTGGATAAAAAGTGTCTCATTTGCTTATCAATTGTTATTATCAATCTCTATTTCTAATTTCAGTTGAATTGGTTCAGTAGTTTTTGTGTGAAAGAGTAACAAACATGCATCCATCGATATAAACCTTTGCATTAATAATATTATTAGTAGGATGTCAACTAGTGACGTTACTACAACAAGAATATTATTAGAAGTCTACAGTAGACTATAACATTTAAGGAATTACAATGTTCTGGTCTAGAGAAACTTGTGTAAATCAATACAAAAAACAAAGGATGCGATCTATGGGCATCTAGACAAAAATATTGAAACAGTAACATCGCTTTTATTCGCTTTGTTTGGACACTTTTGGATACTGGCGTTTTTAATTACAATTTATACCTATAAAACAGAAGAAGCAGTCAAACTTATTTTTAAGTATACTCGTAACTTCTGCTGCTGTTGTTGTTTAACTTAATCGAATACCAAATAAGCCGACGTGTAAAATCGCTTCATAACGACTTCGTGTCTGTCATTTTGAACTATCCCTACTTAAAAAAAAGAACAAACAAGGAAAACTGGATATATATATATAATAAAAATAGGACGTAAAGTAGTCCTTTCTGTACTCAGGTAAAAAAAATTACAAAAATGCATCGCATATATCGAGTAAACTTACAGAAAAGAAACGGATACGATGCGACGCCAACATCGTGCAGACAACGAATTTGAAATTTATCGCCACAATAAAAGTATCGCTTTTATTGTCATGAACACAATTCGTGTGGACAGCTGTAATTGCCAATTCTCTCTTTGTCTACCGAAATTCCAATTTAATCCTATGTTCTAAAACTATAATATCTGCTAATTGAGTTTGAATTGTATTTTGTGGCATTCGTTTTTCAAATAATATTCAAACTTATAATCCAATTAAACAATTGTTGCTTATCCACTTTCTCTCGTTATAGATTTTATAGATCACTCAATTCATATGCAAAAAAGTTGAAGAAAATTCAAAGCAGAAGACCTAGTATAATAATAACCTACAGATAATAATATCCACTTTCTCTTGTTATAGATTTTATAAATCACTCAATTCATTTGCAAAAAAGTTGAAGAAAATTCAAAGCAGAAGACCTAGTATAATAATAACCTACAGATAATACATCAGAGTACGCTGCTAAGATTATATCCTTATTTAGTGGCCTAGTAGTTAGAACTTTGGCCTCACTTTCGGGGAGCCGGAGTCCGACCGCGACTTACACCTCTAACCTTTTGGAGCTATGTGCGTTTTTAATTTACAATATTAAACTATCACTTACTCTACCGGTGAAGGAACACGTCGCGAGGAAACCTGCAAGTCTGGGTGGTTACCATCAAAGGCGTGTGAATTCCACTAATCCGCAATTGGCCAGCGTGGTAGACTACGGCCTAGAGCCTTCTCATTCCCTTGAACTTTTTCTAAATAATTTGGTACTTATTTTAAACTGACTTCCAAAAGTTAGGGGTTATAAATTCGATTTGTAAGTACATCATTTCATTAAAAACCTTCTTTATTTATACCTAATAGACTGCGCATGCAAATCGCATCTGTATCCTGGTTACAGTTCGGTGACCTATTTGGGGAAACCGAGGGTTTTGTCTGTGCAATTATGGACGAAGTCATCAAGACGAGAAACTACCGGAAACACATTATGAAAGATGGCACTCTAGGCATATGTCTAGCGTGTCATCGTCCTGGGGAGTCCCTCAGGCATATAGTTTCCGGGTGTTCTCATCTTGCTAATGGCGAATACTTGCACAGACATAATCAAGTAGCCAGGATAGTTCATCAACAACTTGCTCTTCGGTTTGGCCTTATCGATTTTGAGATGCCTTACTATAGGTACGACCCAGCGTCAGTTCTTGAAAATAGCAGTGCATTGCTCTACTGGGATCGAACGATTATCACTGACACGTATATTACAGCTAATAGACCTGATATAGTGCTAGTCGATCGATCAGTGCGCCGTGCAATAATTGTTGACATAACTATTCCACATGACGATAATCTGGTGAAAGCTGAAAAGGAAAAAGTATCTAAATACTTGGACCTTGCTCACGAGATTACCGCCATGTGGAATGTTGAGTCGACCGTTGTTGTTCCGATAGTCGTTTCAGTCAATGGTCTTCTCGCGAAAAGCTTCGACCAACATCTCAAGAAGCTTTCGCTTGGTTGTTGGATCAAGGGTCGGATACAGAAGGCAGTAGTCCTTGAAACGGCGCGTATTGTGAGGAGGTTTCTCACTCTGGAGCCCTGACCACCGGTTGCTTGGGCATTCAAAAACCCCGCAAGCGGAGGGTGGAAGTTTTTTTTTTATAAATTTTTAATAGTGTTTTTTAATTTATTCTTAAGCATTGTTAATAATTTAAAAAAAAAAAAAGAAAAATAATAAATGATAGAAATTACCTGCAGTAACTGAATAAAGATAAAAAAACTCTGTATATGTATAATCTATGTATAAACATGCCATATTAATTTTGTGAATTTTTGATGTGTGAAAGTGGTGTGGCTTATTTGCGGCAGCAGCGTCTTGATCGAATACGCTGGTAACTAGATGGGTTTGCGACTTTGCTGATTTGCAATTGGCCTTACGATTTTGCTGAAAGCTTTCCTGATGAGCTGTCAGATGACTCGCTTAACTTACTTGTAACATATTATCATTCATTTTATACCTTGGTGTGCTAACACTATGCCATCCTTTTATGGATCAATAGTTATTAGGCGTTACCTTAGTTATTTGGGCAGCGAAGTCTTTCAAAGCTGCATATTCTTTTTTGAAAAAGGCCTGTCTCCAGATGTGGGTATTGATTCTGACGATGAACAAAAATAAGATAACCTGTAAATTTTGACTCAAAATTTATTTCAACTTGAAAAGAATGACACTATATTATCACTTTTCTTACAAACAATTTAATTGCTTATCATTAACATCAGTTCGAATATAAATATTTACAATGGAATTTTAGTTACGGTAAAGTAGTGTGGTTAGCCATTCAGGCCTTTGCTGTTGCGGTTTATATTCCGGTGGACTTAGAGCTAAAGGAGAAGCTGCATCAGCTAATGCTACAGAAGATGAAGTCTCTGTAACAGCTATACTAGGTTTACCTTTAAGTATAGCTCTTAGCTCTTCATTTTCCACAGCCCTTGTTCTTTGGAGATTTTCTCGAGTCTCTTTCATTCTTGAAAGTTGCTCCCTTAATGTTCTATACTCTTCTAAAAACTTTTCTAGCTGTGAAGCCCTAAAGTCGAAATCCTCAAAAGGCTGACCCGTACGTGAATAATCTCTTAGACCTGATAAATCCAAAAGTGGGGTAGCGGACGGAACTGTTGTTTGTTCTCTTGAGGGGGAAGCCGGCAGGCTAGGATTTCGACGTATTCGATTACCACCAACAGAGAGATCCAAAAAGCTATTTGATCGACGTCCACTTGACCTTTGTCGATTTTTCTCGTAATTTCGATCAATAAAATTAATGGAATCACCACCAGAACTATTCCTACGACTACTTAAAAGAGGACTACGGCTGTCACCATCTTTTCTCCGAGGAATTGTATAAAAATAATAAGGATCGTGTTTTATATCACTCCGAAAATAAGATGTTGTGCCTAAGGCACTCATTTCTATTAGATCAGGATAATTCTTTTCACTGTCGCTACCAGATAGATCGTTATCGAGACGATCCCGTGTTCGAGGTCGCGGACATGATCGGGCATTATTATTAAATCGATTATTTTCAGATAAAATCTCAACGTGACCGCTTAAAAGTCCTGCTGATTTAGAACTTTGTATTGATTCAGGCGTAGCATCAGATCTGGAACAAATGATAATTAATATTGGATATGTATACTTATCAGGTCTTGGTTTAAAAAAAAAGCGAAAATAATTACTTCAAATTGAGCAACTAGTAATTTAAATGGTTCTGATCTTTTCAGTTGTTTTTTGGGTGTGTCTTTACTTACATATCATTGTTGATTTTACGTAGACTATACGTCGAATACTTATTTTTTAAACAAAATATGAGGTAATATAACATGAGCATCATCAAAATATGAGTTCAAATTCCTAAAATTTGTATGGATATTAATATTTATTAATATTTATAACCGAGTAAGGAATACGGTATAGGAGAGGTCATCAATTCGGTTTTTTTTATGTTTATTATCTCAGAATTCTGACATATTTCATAAAACGATTTAAAAAATATTTTTGTTTGAAACGCAAGATATAAATATTTACTACAAAATTTTTAAGTCGGTGCTAAGTATAATCTAGAAAATTACTGAAATTTCCTTGCTACGATAATAAAGCGAAGTCTATACCTAGATTTTTTTCTACATTTTACTTGGTATTGAGTAAAAATGTTGTAGAAAATATTAATTTTTATTTAATAAGAAATTAATATTTTCTACAACATTTTCAGTCTGTTTTTTTTTCATCTTCGTACTAGTGATCTCAATAGTTCAAAGATTCATGATATTGGTATTTCCTAGATAAAAACAAAAGATAAAATAACAAACTAGATACTAATTTCTGTACCTAATATTATATTCGCTCAGCCTTGGGATATGCAAATCTTGAATTAGATCCCCTGATCTTGCAGATGAAGGTTCAGATCGCCTCCACCTTGCCTCGTGCGGTGGCGTAGTTGATTCCCTGCGATCCCTGAGTTCTTCACGGCTATAACCTTCGAAGTCTTCTTCGGGATCATGTGAAGGAACATTTCGGTAGTCCCCACGCTTACGGCTATTGTCTGAGGTAATAACTCGGGGCACCTCCGCGTTTGGTTTTAAATTAGCTTCAATTTTTTCATAATTATTTTCATTATGATTTGTCGTAACTATTTGTTCATTCCACCTATCTAGCTGTCTTTTTTTACGAGTTTCATACGCACATAGTCCTATTAAACACGAACTTAACACTATCACTGCAGAGACGGCCATACCGGCCATAAGCGCTCTGCCGCCAAAACCTTTACTTTGTGGTTTCTTTTCAATAGTCAAACTTAAAATAACTTCCGCTTTACCAGCCCTATTTTCAGCATTGCACGTATATAGTCCAGAATCCTGTATATCTGCTGATTTGATTGTTAAATTACTTGTTTGTCCTTCACTGCGTAACATAAACGTCCTTCCTGAATTAAAATTAGCTGATGTTATAGTTGTATTAGCCAAGAGTCGTCCAGCTCGAACCCATCGCACTCTGGGTGCCGGAACACCAATAACTTTGCAAACAAGTGTAACCTCATCTCCTTCTAAACCTTTGAAGTTATTCGACATTCCTGTTACTTCAGGGAGACATGCAAAATCTTCTAAGTCCAATCGATCCCAAGACTGAGTCATTAAACGTGTAGGCAAAGCGCAATCGGGCACAACCGTTGCTGGAACATTTTTTTTAATCATCCAATCTCGCATCGGTCGGAGGTTACAATTACAATTCCACGGATTATTGGCCAATTCTAATCCCTTTAATGATCTTAACGGCGCCAAAACTGCAACATGAAGAACCTGCAGTTTATTTTTACTGAGATCCAAATACTCCAGCGAACCTTCCAAACCGTTGAACCCTCTCGGCTCTATTTCCGATATTTTACAAGTACTCAGAGTTAATCTCACCAAATGTGGTAAAGCTGAGAATGAGTCATCTTTTATTTTTGTAATAGAGTTACTACCGAGACGAAGTTCCCGGAGCTCAGGTATTGAATCAAAAGCTTGAGATGGCACTGACTCCAGTCTATTTCTAGAAAGATCGAGTTCAACCAGATTCACTAGAGCGCGGAAGGCGTACTGGCGAATTATTTTTAAACTGCAGGCTGGAAGGTACAAACGTTGGAGATTAAGAAGGCCCGCTGCTGCAAAAGCATCGTCCCGAAGTGTAACTATACGGTTTTCCGCCAGGTCTAGTAGTTGAGTGGTAGGGTCGAGTCTCGGTGGGACAGCGTTTAGACCAGCGCGAGCACACAGGGCGGACTCTTTGCCACTTCGCCATTTGCACTCACAATGGCGAGGGCATTCGGCGGAGACGGCCACCGCCAACGCAAGCATTAGCAGCACCCACATGCCACGCGCTAATCAGCCTGCGCCGCATCTATCGTCTTTACCGCCGAGCGTCATTCCCTTTGCGGTCACGTCCCTAGAAAAAAATATCACACATTATTTTTTTGCGTCTAAATAAGTAGCAGAAATTGTAATCAGTTTTTAATCGAGAGATTCGGGCCCAGTGAGAAATTGAGAACGTTTATGCTGAGGCATACTAATTTTCCCCCATTTTGTACACAAAAGGTGCGGAGTACCTTCATTTATAGGGTGAACTTCCCTTTGTTATCTCGAGGTAATATCTCAACTATTCACGACTACTACATGGCCATTATTTACCTATATAATGTTAGAATTGTGCTGTTACTAGCTACAAATAATTATTATTGGTACCTTCAATGAATATCATGACCTACATTTCTCTGCGCTGTGCTATTATTTACCACTAGAAACAAAAAGCTCATCTAAAAAACTTTGATGATTTACATAACCCTCTATATTATAGGCTAGCTTTAAAGTAATAAATTTTTACTTCTGAAAATATTTATTACACTAACTTTTCGCTATTGTTGCTGTAGATGTATGAAAAGAACCAACGTTGTAGGTCCTTAAAGTACTAGACATACCTACCTTCTAGTACTTAAAGGACCTAGTTGAGTAATGACACGGAGCTTCTCTCTTATAGAAGAGGGAGTTTAAGAGCATAGACCCACCAAACTGCTCCAATGTGGGTTGGTGGGCTTAAGCGATTATTATCATATTATTATGTTAGTAAAAAGTTAACTCTGTCCTGCAAATGAAAATTTTATTTCTTTATAATTTTCGCCCTGATCCGGGACTTGCACCCAGGTTCTCACGATCCGTAGTCAATAATCTATATACTGGGATAATTTATTTTAATTTATATAGATTCGCAATTATTATTAATTAATATAAAAACAATTTGAGCGTCTGTCCGTCTGCTTTTTCGTCGTGGGTAATTTTTAAAAAAACTACACCTATACTATCAGACTTTTAATTCGTGGGCATCTCTACCTGCCGGTAAAATTAAGCAAATATAAGAAATGTTAATAGGCTCCTTACGCAGAGCAAACAAATTACCGTGTTTTTTTCAGTATGATAGGTAAATGCGTTTTGCTAACCGCTAGTAGTTAATATACTTGTATTACAAACTGTACTGGAATATATTTTTATAATAATACATTTGAATTAAGTAAACGCTAATTACAAAGGGATGGTGTGATACCTCAAAAGCGGTCAGGCTTCCCTGCATTCTTGAGGTATGTGGCTAACCAAAACCGCCTAAGCCCGCAGCCTGTTCATTAACTATAAGCCTTTATTACATTTCCAACTTTAAACTAGTGTAATTTAACTAGTTGTGATAGCCCAGTGGTTAGGGCATCGGCTTCATATTCGGAGGGCCGAGTTCAAATCCCAGCACGCACTAACTTTTTTTAGTTACGTGCGTTTTAAGTAATTAAAATATCACTTGCTTCAACGGTGAAAGAAAACATCGTAAGGAAACCTGCATGCCTGATATTTCTCCATAATGATTTCAAAGGCATGTGAAGTCCGCCAATCCGCATTCGCCAGTGCTGTGGACTCGTGAAGGGAGGAGACCCGAGCCCTGTATTGGCCAGTAATGGGTTGATGTTGATAATGATGATGACGATGATGATTTATTACACTTAGCCACTTTTTACCCTACAGGTGAATATTAGCCAGTATACCATAAATCCATACATAAAATGTCGAGTAGGTAATCTTTAAACATCAACAATATCACCCGTGCAACTTCGTTGCACCAAATCGGTTATTACAGGAAAACATGAATAAAATGCCATTTTCTAAAAATGAATCCTAGCTAGATCGATTTATCGCCCCCTAAACCCCCTGTATACTAAAGTTAATGAAAATCGTTGGAGCCGATTCCGAGGTTCCAATTATATATATACAAGAATTGCTCGTTTAAATATATAAGATTTCTAAAAATGAATCCTTGCTAGATCGATTTATCGCCCCCGAAACCCCTGTATACTAAATTTCATGAAAATCGTTGGAGCCGATTCCGAGATTTCAATTATATATATACAAGAATTGCTCGTTTAAATATTAAAGATATGATTGTAGAGAATTATTTTAATACTTTTAGTTTAAAAATTAAAAATTCTTTCTTCTGGGACAATCGGATTAAACAACTGTACATTTATTTTTTACCTGTTTGTTTAATAATAATAATAATAAATAAAATGTGTAAAGTGAATTTCCCACAGATTTCAGGGCCCATAATATTGACTTACCATAATATTGAACAACAAAAAATCAACTACTACTACAACTCATTATTCTAAATAACCTTTATTTTTTGTTTTAAAGAAGGGTTTGTCATGAGATATTTGTGTATCAAATGTTAATATAGCAGTCTTTTGTAACATAAACCGGAGGTCAACAAAATAAATATTAAAAATTATATTTTATAAAAACGGAGTTCGCAAGCTAATTGAACTGAGATGCCGAGTCACCTTTTAACCGTCGAGCGTAAGTATGCCGTGCGTGTGAGGCATCGAATGGGTCTACTCTCATACTCGTACATTATTGAAACCCCATAGGCAACTAAGATAAAGAGGAACCTAGTCGCGTCGGTCTCCATTACGGGGGACACAGTTCGATCTCCCGCACGCACCTCTGACTTTTTAAATATATGTCCGTTCTTAGTTCATGCAATGAGATATCACTAGCTTTAACGGTGAAGGAAAACATCGTTTTGAAACCAGCCTACCTAACCAGCCTAGAGTTCTGCATAATGTTCTCAAAGGCGTGAAAGGTCTGTTAATCCGTGTTTGACCACCTTGGTTGATTTGGCCAAATCCCTTCTCATTGAGACCTGTGCCATTTAGTTGGCAGGTTGGAAAATGATGATCATAGATTATACAATGGCTTTCCTCGTCGCGTTTAATAAGAACCGAAAAGTCTTGGAATGCCGTTCTGGCTTCCATTTTCCCCGCCACCTTTAATATTATTAGGTTTAAAAAATCATGAGTGAATAAGCATCTAATAGGTAAGCGCGCTTCACCTTAGGCAGCAACCAAATGCCAGTCTATATATTTAAAAAACAGACGAGCTGAAGTGCGTACTGACCTCAAATTTTCATTGTTGTCGTTTCGTCTAAACTCGTCTCAATCTGTAACCAAAATAGATTTCATATAACATCTATAACAACAATATTACACTGAGAAGGAATATATTAAAAAATTTCGGCAAATAGTTTTCCCCTGATCGTTTGTGGCCACTGTGGTCAACCTCCAAAGAGATTTTTCAACTAAACAGGAGATGTTATAGTACACAAGTATATGGGCAATTGTCATAGTCCGATAGGAAGGCAGCTCAGACATGATCAGAAAGAGATCAGACACAGGGCTGACTACTTAACGTACTTTTCAAGTTACGGGGTCGAATCACCGGTAAATTACGAACTCCGAGTTGATACTAAGAATTTGTTGATAAAACCTGCCGGCAAGGTGGACTACGCCCCAATTATTGTGGGTGGAGAACTGTGTCTTGTAGTAGACCAGTAATGGGTTGTTTTTTTTTAATTTAATTTATTATTTACATTGAGAGTATTTATACATTTACCTCAAACTGAGTATTAAATTAATGTTATCCTCATCATTCTCAGACCATTAGCATCGAAGTACTGGGGACAAGCCTCCTCTCTCATAGGACAGGAGGGGTTTAAGAGCTTAGACCCTCCACGCTTCTCTTATACGCGTTGGCGAGTTGTTATCTTTCTAACAAATTATGTTCAGACTAAAGAGATTATATTATACGAGTGGGTAGATTAGAATTTCCCGTGAGATGTGTTTTTTCGCCTAGCAACCTGCTATCAAGGAATCGTGAGATCCGTAGAAGAACAAGAGTTACAGACACAGCTCAACGAGTCGCGAAGCTTAAGTAGCATAGGATGGAACGCATAGCTCGGAGAACCGATGGACGTTACGGTCCCAAGGTGCTAGAATGGCCACAAACCGGTAAACACAGCGTTGGTAGACCCCGGACGCAGTGGAGAAATCACATCAAACGGGTCGCCGGGAGCCGCTGGACCCACTCAGGCGGCACGAGACCAAGGTATTTAGATCTCCCTGTCACCCTCATACGCAATGCTAGGGGCACGTTTTTGCTGAAGAAGATAGATAGTCGTAAGCTTTAAAACTATTTGTTTTTATTTCTAACTGTTAAGGACAAAGTTTATTTCCTTTAAAACCAGAAGTGAAAATGTAGACGTACTCATAGCTCTCTTTTTTTTCCAATTTGCACAATTTATTAAATAATTATAGCCTATTTCATTCTCATGTAGGTATATACTATGCAACTGTAAAGTTGTATTAAAATACGTTCTGTCGTTTCTGTGTGAAAGAGTAGCAAACATTCAGAAATCCCTTCATAGAAGCTTCGCATTTATAGTAGTAGAAGGATATATCCTTCTACTACGAATATATATACCTATATATGTATAAATGCGAAGTAACAACACATTTCTTTATTGTATTTTTGGCAATCTTATTAGTGTTATGGTTATGGTAACACTTTTCAAATAAGTAAGATTTGTTTTTTGACGCCTTGACATTGGCGCCTTGGGAACTGCGGCTACTTCCTTTAATGAAAATGTTTGTTAAAGTTTTCACACTTACAAGCCTCGTTTAATATCTACGGCTTGATTAATCAAAACAACCTAAATCCTAAGAAAATGTTAATTTCTACTTCCGGGATTACCGGGCCGGTAATGATAGTTCTGTACAGAAAAATCCAATAAATAACCAGTACATTGAACCCATGCCCCCATGACTTTTAGTCGAACATGTTATCTACTAGCGCAATAAGTCCCTATTTACAAATATAAAGACAATGTTCTAGACCAAAGTATTAAATACTATCGATTATATGATATTATTTTTTATCTAATACTAATTTAGCTAATATTATAAAGCTTCAAACTTGAATCTCTGCTTAACAACAAAGACAGATAGAGATATCGTAAGCTGATCAAAGTACATATAACTAGATGAACCACTAACCAAAAGCAACATGTGTGCTAATGACCTCATTCTCACTTGTTTGGCGTAATCAAAATTCCAATTTAGTATGAAAACGGCTCTGCTTAGCTTGCATGCCAGAATTTTTCTACATTTTGCAACGTGTGACTAGCATTTTAAGGCCACATAAGGTTCGTGAACTTCTGAGATCTTTTATCTGACTCTACATAACTTTTACAAAGAGTAACATTAAACTGACTGAGTTAGTTTATGTGTAAGAGGAAAAAAAACCTCGATATTTTTTTTTTCTATTACAACCTCATTAATATTTTTATTCATTTACCTCTTTTATACTATAGTGTAAGTTACTTGAATATTCGTCAAAGTAAAATGCCTATTCTTAGCTAGGTCATACGATAAAAGGAATCTAGTAATGATAAAAGACCTTAGTCGTCCATCCTTTTAACGTTCGATAAAAACAGTCATGAATTTGATTACTATTATTATTGGATAAGACGGTGCTGCCACGAAAGTAGGAAGGACTGGTAACTAAAGCGACACGGGGAAAAAGAAGAAAATGAAAGAAGAGATAAAACATGGCTCGGAGAGCGACATCGGGCTTTTGGGGTTTTCAGTCGGATTTTAAAAGAAAAAAAGAATAAATATTGGTATTATAATTGGTAAAAGTGTTCTTATTTTATGAGTTTAAAGTGAACCTAAGTATATTGTTAGCGTAATTGACATAAATATATGTTGGTGATTCCGAAGTTGACTTTTTTTTGGACTGGAATAATATTACGATAGTATAATTAATTACAGTAAGGAAATGTCAGAAGTTTACGGGTTGTAAGTAATTTCCAAGAACGGTCTATAGCAAAGCACGTTTCACGAAAAATACCGTCGATAAGGAAAGATAGACAAAAGGTAGGTAGGATTTCAGTAAGCCTCGTTTGTTTTAATTTTTTCCTGGAAATTTACATGATTTATATACAGTCAGCGCGGATTTTGTGAAAATTTACTGCTTACGCGTAATGAATTAATTGTATATTCCACGGCTTACTTTAATTTCAGACCTACAACCTTCTATAAATAACACCAGGTGGGGTAGGTGTATACGTATTTGTTATTTAGGTGTAACTTTTTAGTAACCTTGTGGAACCATAATCATGCTCTTAACTTTCTCTCTTTTTGACAGCCGAGTGGCGCAGTGGGCAGTGACCCTGCTTTCCGAAAGCCGTGGGTTCGATTCCCACAACTGGAAAAATGTTTGTGTGATGAACATGAATGTTTTACAGTGTCTGGGTGTTTATATGTATATTATAACTATTAATGTATATTATATTCATAAAAAAATATTCATCGGCTATCCTAGTACCCATAACATAAGCTACACTTACTTGGGGGCTAGATGGCGATGTGTGTCTTGTCGTAGTATATTTATTTATCTCTAGTAGTTTTCTCATATTAATGATAAATTTCCCAATTAAATAAATTTTAAATTATTAACATTTAACAAAGAAGATAATTGATATAAATGGTTATAATTAATTAAGCTTTTATTATAGAGTATTTGCATGGTCTTTAAGGACTTTTCTGAACCAACCTAGTTTTGTGTAATCCCTCTTTGCGGTTCATATTTCAATGAAATAATCTAGATCAACAAACTAACTTCTATGCGAAGGGTCGCAAAGCAATTGTAACTTGTAACTACAATCAACTACTAAAACTTTAACTGTAATAATTCTTCATAACTCACATATTCATGTAAACCAAGACATGTCTAATGGGTATATGATTTAAACCAATGGTATGGCGCCGCCATGACTCAGAGGTTACCCTTAATGGCCTTCGACCTACGACATCGGGCGTATGAACCATTATCCATCTTACGCTACTTGGGCAGCACGTGACCTAGTTGCTGTAACGAATAGGAAACGATCATGGCGTTTATTCAATGTAACCAGAACGCGCTCGGAATCTTCGTTGCTCTAGTTAACGGATTGGTAAAGATCACCATCATCGCTTTCCTAAGTCCAGTGTAGTGCATAGGCTGTGAGACCAGGGTAGGCTTTATAAAGGGGGTATACAGTTGCAAAATGCTTTTCCATTACGAATCAAATCAGGCCAGAATAACCTTCGCACTTGTCCGTGGCGAGGAGGTATCCATGAGGAGTTCCCTACGGCAAAAATAAAAAATAGGTAACACCAAGACACAAGTGTCAATTATGCTGGTGACTAATCAAAATATTCGCCGGTTTATAAAAGAGACTCGTGAATAGATTATAAGTCGACGGCCGATTAGCGCAGTGGGCAGCGACCCTGCTTTCTAAATCTAAAGCCGTGTGTTCGATTTCCACAATTGGATAATGTTTGAAGAATTTGTTTCAGTGTTGGCTGTTTATGTATATCTCATAAGTATTTATGAATATTTACAATATTCAAAAAAAATATTCATCAGTCATCTTAGTACCCAAAACACAATCTACGCTTACTTTGGGGCTATATACTCGTAGTGAGGGCTATATTTTAATATTTGAAAAATATTTAAAAAACAAAACACATAACTTAATGTAGGTTGTTCTTTTATGCATATTTAAATTGCCCACCGTTAGATAAAAGAGAAGCGGTGATAGCCCAGTGGGTAGAACTTCGATTTCACTTTGGAGGGGCCGAGTTTAAATCCCAGCACGCGCCACTAATTTTGTAAGTTAAGTGCGTTTTAAACAATAAAAATATCACTGGCTTCAACGCTGAAATAAAACATTATGAAGAAACCTTTATGCCGAGAGTTCTCCATAATGTTCTCAAAGGTGTGTGAAGTCCACCAATCCGCACTGGTGGAATACTTAAACTATTCCAATTGCGGAAGGGGAAACGTGCCGTGAAATTTGATGATGATGAGGATGAGATAAAACCAGCTAACTATTAAAAATTTCGGATATTTATTTCTTACGTATATGATAAAAAGTAGACTGGTCTTCCGATATTGGGCAAAATCAGAGGAACCAACAATATGATGCATTATTTTTGTTCGATGTCTAAGGTTCGATCAGAAAACAGGAAAGGTTGTATGCAAACAACTCTTCATAAAACTTAAAATATACATTACCCCAAAAAAGTATCATGTTTATAATCGAATCAAATACTGCATTATTGAACATGAACAAAATATTATGGACCAGCTTTTCCTGTCACTAGAAAAATGAAATATTTTATTTGAATGCCCAGATAAATTATTTATTTGTTGATAGAGACATAAATCAGTCCCTACGTAAGGTGAGATTACAAGTTTTCGGTCACCCATTTCAGGGATAGTCAAAATATTTATTCTTCAGACAGCAAAGCCTTGTATACTTATTATATTTATCTTGTCGTTTTATTTCTTTCATTACTTTTCCAATTTCGCGGCCTTTCGCCATTTATCTTTTTTATTATGGACGTAGACCTTTTACCTTTTATGGCTTCAGATATTGTAGATATTAAAAATATATAAAGACATCGTCAGATAAGACATTTCTAATCCGTAATGTGCCATTGATGTGAACTAGTAAGTGATATTGTATTATAATTTGGCAAAAGGTCCAGTTTTACTTATTTTAATTTCTTTCTTAAGCTTTGTTTTATATATATACAAAAAAACAAACAGCAAACAAATGTATCGAAGTGTTACGATAACAATTATGACAGGAAGATCTAGATTAGGTCTGATTAAAAGTACCTACCGAGTAACGATGCACGAAAATTGTTTTGCACTCGTAAAAAACACTGAAGTTAGAGGTTAAACTTTTTTTAAATTCCATTCCATTTAAAAAAGTTTATATTTTCTTATTAGGCCCCAAATAAAGTTAAAGAAAGAAATAAAGTTAGTAAGTGTCATATCTAGTTTCGGTCTCTTAACCGGCATTTACCAATTAGGAAAACAAAAGTCAAGCAAAAATTAACAGAATTCAGAACTTTTGCTTTTTTCTTTTGATTCCATTAAAAAAAGAATGCAGAATTTTTCATTACGTCAAATATGTTTCTGAAAGTCATGATTATGCAACAAATAGAGCTAGTTGCGGACTGTTTACAGGCACCTAACGAGCAGCTGCACTAAAATCGGTCTTCACACAAAAAATGCACTGAATTAGAGCTTTCGCTTTTTAGAATTTATTAACAAGGGCACAAAGCTTTTCCCATTAGGTCACTAAACATGGTTTTTAAAGAGTCATAACCATTACAACAAATATAGCTAGCTTCAGTCTTTTAATGGTAATATTCGCGTGTAACTGGGATATATAATAGGTAATTGTAGTGTGCCCTTTCTGGGACACGCGATAGCATGCTCCGTAAGGCACACGCTTGCATGCCGACTCACTGCGGGTCGTAAATGTTCCACCATGTAGGTACTTTCGTGTAAAAAATGTACATGATATCGAGGATTAATTCAGTTTAGGGATACATTACTTTTTAGTGGAAAGTAATATGGTGATACATGAGTACCACCATATTACTTTCGTTGTTTGGTCTTGGTCATGAATAGGTTGTAATTATTATCTTTTGAAAAAATTTGGTTACAATAAATTATTTGTTAAAAAATTACATGGAAGGTTATTATTTTTAGATGCATGTCATGCTAAAAAATTCAAAGCCTTGGGTCTGATTTTTAATACAGATAAATTTGGTATAAAGTGGCACTTTTTAGTGGCCTAGAAATATTATTAAAAAAATAACGAAATATTGTAGAACTTTTTATACCCCTAACTCACCTATTATTATATCTAATCCCCAATTAAAGAGCCACATTTGACGTACGGGGTACTCTGAAACTAATATCACACTGTTTTTACTATACTCAAATTACAGCTTGATAACAATAATATATTTCAAATAGAATCTAAGATCGCAACTTAACTCAACCTAAAATTCGAATCTCTTCATTACGAGTATATTTAGATATCTTATTTTATCCAAGGTTTGCTTTACTAACTTTAATAAAATATATAGTTATTTTTTTCTGGGGTTATTAACTTTTTTTGCAATAACGAACTAAAAAGTAATAAATAAATATTTTCTACAACAATTTAAAGTCGGTGCCATATAAAATGTGATGCCTTTTATAGTTGTAATTTTCTACATTTTACAGTCGAATTGAGAAACTCTTCTTTTTTAAGTCGTTTGAAAAATATTTAGAGGTTTAGAGGTCGAGAAAATCAGATGTTCAAAATGTAATTATTCTATAATATAACAACGAAACTAAGTATACCCATTTTTTTCTGAAATACCTGATATAAAGTGTACTCCCTAGCACTTTTTATATTTTCTATTGTGTACAAATAAAAAATATAAAAAGTGCTGTTGAGGGAAGGTCGATGTAAGCCAATATCTTGTACTATAACACAGTTCTGTTACATAAAGCGCGATATTTTAAAACAAGATAAGTAAGTTCATGAAAAATTAATTATATCGAGCCCTTTCACGAAGGCGGTATAATATACCGTGCCCCGTGAGGCACGCGGTCACATGCCGGTGTTGCGCCGTGAAACCACACTGTGTACGTTTGTGTAATTAATCAGCCCCTTTCCGAGGGAAACTATAATATTATTATTACCGGACGACCTCCCTGGCACAGCGCTGTGGTTTTAAGTGTAAGGTCCCAGGTTCGATCCCGTCGAAAAAAAGTTATATTTTAATTGCTTAAAACGCACATAGCTTAGAAAAGTTAGCGGTGCGTGCTGGGATTTGACCTCGGCCCACCCGAAAGTGTAGCCGAAGTCATAACCACTAGGCCATTACCGCTTCTGCCCGAATAGAGACGAAATGTTATAAGTTATCTACTTAACTGATTGTAAAATGTCCATCCTCACGAAACACGAACTTTTATTCCTTATTTTAAGGATAGCGATTTGTCCCCTCATCATCACATCAACTCATTACCGGCCCACTACAAGGCACGGGTCTCCTCGTACAATGAGAACGGGTTAAAGCCGTTGTCCACCACGCTAGCCAACTGCGGATTGGTGGACTCCACGCGCCTTTGAGAACATTATGCAGAACTCTCAGACATGCAGGTTTCCTCACGATATTTTCTTTCACCGTTGAAGCAAGTAATATTTTAATTACATGAAACGCACATAACTTAGAAAAGTTAGAGGTGTGAGCTGGGATTCGAAGTCGGCCCCCCGAAAGGGAAGTTGAGCTCCTGCCCAATGCGGTATCACCTCTTCGTATACTATAGATAATATATATACGCATTTATATTTTATAGGTTTACTAGTTTTATCTGCAGCATCCCCCCTGTAGTTCTTTTTCTCGCATTTCTTATTCATATTAGGCTCATGTGTATGATTCGTTATATAACTTCTTTTATTCTATCCTCCCTTACGGACTAACATGATCTGTGACTACGGAATAGGGATCGGTGACATTGCATTAGGTATTTGATATTTCGCTACGTTATTTTACGATATCTATAAGAATATTTTCCAATTGAATCAAACAACTAGGAACGAAAGAAATTTCTTAATATCTCTATAAGAAAACTTTTAAGACACCGTTTGAATTGAAGGTTTTAGATTTTAGGTGTAAATAACAAGTTTTAGTTAAAAATCACTTTAAACTATGTTACTTGGGGAGCCCTACGGCGCGGCGTGGAGGTTACTTTGCATTAGTTAAAATTAATATTAAGATATTAATTGTATATACGCGTTTGAGAAATAAAGGCCTTTTTACAATGATGTGATATATGTCTGATACAGTAGTTCAAAGCCTTTGATTACGTGGTCCGCCATAGTCTAGACAGTGTCCTGACAGTGTATGGAGGTTTTGTAGGTCCCATACTAGTAAAACAAGTAAGGGTGCTTTCCTCGCCACTATCACGACAGCTCAATTGAAAAGGCTTCCTTGGAACTCTTTATGACTGCCCCTATTCTATTATTGTGGACACCTATGGGCCTGTCGTATTAAACGGCTCTCATTTTATTCATTCAGTATAGGTCGACGAACGTATGCTATCTTACTTAACCAAGTTAATAATCCATCTAATCCAAAATCTACACATGGCAGATTGAATTTAGGAGTGCTATCTTTATCTATTGGGAACAGTAGAAAAAGGAAAGCACCTTAAATGGTGCTTTCCTTTTTCTACTGTTCTGCCAATCTGTCATCTGAATATTTTAGCTAACATTGATTATTAAATTCAGACGTTAACAAATTAAATGCGCTGTGTTGATTAAATCCTTTCGAAACCAAGTTTTGATATAAAAAATTTGGATAGTTAATTACAGTCGCCCTACATAATGTCAGCGTATTACTTATATTATATGGTTAAAGTTGATCCAAATCCGGATAAATTATGGCCTACTTGAAGACTTGTAAGACTACTTATACAGTAGAACGTCAGTTGTAGAACTTCGCCAGTATTGGGTCATGTATCTACAAATAAGAGGCTTACTTCGAGCTATTTGGCTATTGGCACTTGAAGCGAGAGCACACTTGGTGTTATTCCTCATTTTTGTGTCAACTTGTGTCACAAACAAGGCGGATTACATAATAAAGTAGCTTAAATGTTTTTAATCTTGTAAGTGTTTCATAATACTTTGCCATCCATATTGAAAGCTACATAAATAAGATGACCTAGTTGCGATAGCGTACGTTAATCGATTGCAATGGTTAAAAAGATTTTAATGGATCAAAGTTAGCCTGTACCTTGATAAGCATTTTAAACCATCGTCAATACCAAAACTACCGGTTACTAAAGCTAGTCAATCAAAAAAAAGCGGTGGTGAGTCTAAGTTTTGCATCCTTTCTTACTCATGATAAAGACCTAGCTAGAAGTAAGAATTAGAAATGATGAGATTTTTTTTACGGGCCTATTATAAAGGCAGCGGTATATACGCGATTCGTTGATTCTCATTTCGCCCAATTCACCTAATTCGCGGTTGGTCCAATTCGTGATTGGTCTGACTTAGACCATACATTTTCAGTCAGGTAGTGCAGCATTTTGCAAAGAATGTAGATACTCAACGGATAAGGGCAGCAGCGTCCTCTGTACTACTACTATGTATTGCGATCACCACCAACCACCCAGCGTGGTTATTATGGGCTCCCACCCGTTGGGAGAGCCCTTTAGTCCAGCAGTGGACTTATATAGGCTGTTGATGATACTTTATACCATAGAAAACGTGGATACGCGGATATGCGGATAAACTCAAGGCCATTGCTTGTTCATTTAATAAATATACTACGACAATACATACATCGCCATCTAGCCCCAAGGTAAGCGTAGCTTGTGTTATGGGTACTAAGATGACTGATGAATATTTTTATGAATAATATACATAAATACTTAAAATATACATATAAACATCCAGACACTAAAAAACATTAATGTTGTTAATGTTCAATCACACAAACATTTTCCAGTTGTGGGAATCGAACTCACGGCCTTAGACTCAGAAAGAAGGGTCGCTGCCCACTGCGGCAATTAGCCGTCAAAGTTAAATAGTTTACCAATACTAGTTAATAGTTTAATATAAATAGTTTATCAAGATCTATTGCTTGTGAGGAAAGCCGGATAAAAGCCGCAGTAGCAGACAGGTTGCCATAGCTACGTTGACTTTCTGGGTTCGCCCATAATCACCACCTATCCGTCAATATAGGACAAGGTCAAAGTGTCAACACCCGTGGCCTTCATTAGAGCCCGCCCTGAATCCCCGGAACCCCAATAAAATGACAGATATAATATATGACATTATTAACATGATCAAAGTTTAATGTGTGACCCGGGATCCACCATTGCTCTGTCGTAACTACATAGTAAGTTTTATGACGCCTTTATTTATATACCTCTCATAAAAAGTGCGCTTTATATTCCTCTTTTCTGAAGGTACCAGTTTCAAACCGTGACTTTGCTCGCGTTACAGTAGATTTTGTCCAATAAATTCGTTGTATTAATGTCTTTCTTGTGGTTAATATTTGTATGGTGTGACAAAAATCACAGGTAAATTTTAATAAGCCGCATTCATTAATTAAAACAATGGGCACCAAATTTAGAATACCAGCGCTCCGTTTTCGTGGCAGTACTTACACATGCGTTTTACAGAACTAATTATATTATTTGAGGTTACCAGAACTCGTGTTGGCACTAAGTTTTAGTAGAAACGTAACAATATTGCAATACATGCAGAAGTTGTTTTAGAGAATCATTACCACTTCAATAAACCTTTTACTCTTTTCACTAAATTAAACTAATAATAATAATAATAAAAGGAGTTTAAGGTTTCAAAGGAAAGAATAGGTGATCAAAGAAGGACCATATTAAGTAATAAACTTTTACCGCAAGAAACTATAGATGAAATAAGAAAAGATGTAACTAATAATGTATTTGCTAGAATTTCGGGTCATAACGAGTTGTTGTACAATAATTAAATTCACTCCTACACAATCTACGACAATGTGCAAATTTTTACTGATTCTACTGAATAATATTCAAACTCATTCAACAAAAAAAACTTGAATAAAAAATGAAATTGATTATGAAAATAATAATAATAGTCAAAGATTTAAAGTTCAAATCAAACTGTTTTTTAAATATTCGTTAACACGACGTTTGGCGAAGTTTTCAAGCCGCACGCTTTCGTAAACGTTTATTCGTAGGGACGAGATGTACTTATAAAATTCAATCCATTTTCCATATGGAACGTCTTGAAGAAAGGGACGTTAGGAAGTTATATTAAATTAGTAGGTACTTGATGGCTTAAGAATACTATGCTTGAATTTGTATTAAAATTAGGAAAGTTAAAGTACCTATATACGAGTACGACGGCCGATTGGCGCAGTGGGCAGCGTACCCTGCTTTCTGAGTCCAGGGCCGTGAATTCGATTCCCACAACTGGACAATATTTGTGTGATGAACATGAATGTTTTTCAGTGTCTGGGTGTTTATCTATATATTTTAAGTATTTATGTATATTATTCATAAAAATTATTCATCAGTTATCTTAGTACCCATAACACAAGCTACGCTTACTTTGGAACTAGATGGCGATGTGTGTATAATCGTAGTTTATTAATTTATTTATTATTTATTTATATGAATGTAGAGTGCGCATTTCTAATTCCTACCAATATATCTACATCGGGATTCTTGTTCAAGAGAACAATTATTAACACACATAGGATTGCACATAAGTCATAGTTGAATAAGAAACAATGTTGTAGCATCAAAATTTCCTTGTCGCAAATCGAAATTCCCTCTCTAGTTCTCATTTCCTTGACGCCCGACGCCATTTCATCACGAAGCAATTACATAGAGTTATAAATGAGCAATATATACATTACACTGAATGGTGACAGAGTGCTAATGTTGTCGGCAAGCTGTCCACCCAGATGTGATAAGGGTCGCTACAACCTATTTGTTTGAGTGCTTCCTGACACTAATCTAACTGGCCTTCATTCGAATGAGACTTGCATTTTAATCGCGGGTATATATTCATATTTCCCTTCGCTACACATACTAAGCGGGGTGGATGAGGTTCCATACAATATGGGCCCGAGTTGAATAAGCATGAAACATGATTCATTTATGTTACTTTTTAAAACATAAAATGTTGTATTTTCGCTTATTCTCTTCACCATCATCACAGGATGGTGGTGTTGTGTTCCCTGTTGAAAATAGGCATTTTTCGGTTTTGCGGTTTCTACGGTTTTGTGGCGCTTCTATAGTTCTCCAAGCTATGAAGCTCCACGGTGACGATGACCTATGTTGCTCACCCTGGTTCTTCTACGATTCTCCTTATTCCAGATTTGATCATGTCGAGACACCGGATAGATCTTTCAAATTTCCACTGATTGACTTTGAGTCTTCTTATATGACCACGTTATTCACTTAATAAATTACAAACTTAGAGGACGGTAAGAATGTACCACTGTTTCTTATTAAAAGAACAATAAAAAAATAGTACCTAATATAAAATATATTTGACTTTGAACAATCCACTCCGCATTTGGTTTATTGATTTACTACGTTATATAATTCTTTTAGTTCCTAACAATTGGTTGGGCTTCATTTCATCAATCTTTTAACGTGGAATCCGGTACAGTCGGCAACAAAAAATATATCAACATCAGCGGTATTTCGATTGAAGACTTCTTTAACCTAGAATATTGCCAGTATTCAATTATTAAAACTGTCTTCATGTTTTACCGTAGATTATAACTGCCAGAGTTTCTACCTACATCACTATTAGATCTTTACCACCCGTTACGAATTTGGTAACTCTTCAGGTTAGGTTATTGTGACATACAAAGCTGTCTATTATGACTGCTATGAAATAATACAATGAAGCATCGGTATATTTTTATTGATGCTTAAGTTTTGCAACAGGTTCGTTGGTAAATGAGCTACTCGCCAATAATAATAATATCGCTGGTTTTGGTTGTTAGTATCATTAATTATCTATAATGTCTTGTAGCACATTCAACATCTTCGGTACCACTGAGGTAATTTCTTACTTCGCCAGTGTTAGGTACAATATAAATTGAAAGTTCTGCAACAGAAGCACCCGATCAATTGATCAGACCGTATTACTCGATCTTCAAAAACAAAGGAACTAAATATTGATGAATCAAAATTTAAATTATATTTGATCGGTCATTTTATATTGTTTAATATATTATTTATTTTGGATACAAAATATATTCAACGCACTGTACCAAATAACAGTACACGATTAATTGAACAGACCGTGTTATTTGCTCCAAAAAAATAGAGCAACTTAATAGCTGTAGTGTCAGAAGCATTAGTGCTCTGGATAGAAAATAAATAACAGGAGACCCAAAATATTTGTTAACTTTTAAAAACTTTACATGAAAACATTTCAGCCCATTCAATTCTCTTTTTATCTAAAAACGCTAAGCTTATTTAAATAAACACTACTACATCAGCATCATTATCAAACCATTACCGACCCACTATGGGGCACGAATCTTCTCTCAAAATGAGAAGAGTTTAGAGCATCAGCTACCACGCTGGCAAAGTGCGTATTGGTAGACTTACACATACCCACGTATCCTTGAGAACATTATGGAGAACTTTCAGTCATGCCAGTTTCCTCACCATGTTTCTTTTACCGGTGAGCAAGTGATAGTTATCGCTTGAAGAGCACATAGCTTAAAAAAGTGAGAGGCGCGTGCCGGCAATCAAATTTGGTCCGGAATGAAATCATCTGCTAAATTAAACTACCCCTAAGGGGCATAAGCTCTCTTTTATCAGAGAGGAATATAAGACGTAAGCCCATCATACTTTCCTAATTCAGATTCGATGATAAAGCACGGAGCTAAGTCAGTAACTAAATGGGTGATCGGTGTGGTTTGAATTTGCTCTTTAACTTCCCTACGTGCCAAGTCTTAGCACGTTATTATGTCAGCACTAGTTTTTATCATATTAAAAACGATTATGCTTAGGTGTACCTAATATCTATTAGACAGAGTTCGTTACCTCAGAACGCCAATAATAATTACAGCAGCGTGGTGGGTTTATGCGAGGAAGGGGGCATGTCATCTTAAATGCGAAAAATAACAAATCATTATTTATATACAGAACAAATATATTACAAATTTAAAAAACCGTTGACTTTAAATGTAGTGTTCATCATTTGTCATCTGTAGTATTAGAGCCTTATTAGACCACGGCGCATTTGTAATGCGCGTGTAATGTCACGAGTAAAAGCTAGTACTTGATGAATAAACTACAAACTCGTAGAACATAAAACATTCAAATGCCACGATACAATCAAACAAAATGTTTACTTATTCAAAATTGAAGACAGGTATATCGCGATTCAGGGATATCCTACGTTCAATGCACTTTGTCTAAAAATACAATTGTATCCGCTGGCAACACGCGGCATCTAAAAAATTGGTATACAGTTGAGTTTTTATTGTGTTTCCATATGTGACCCGAGCATGGGTTTCACTACGTGAAATAGGAATAAAGAAAACTTTATTCGTAAAATACAATTGTTTGTTTTAATTCTTCACTGTAAGAAAAAGCACGTACATAAAATACATTATTTTGTATATATAACAGATTGGCATTTATTTATTTATTTATTTGCGTAGATATAGAGTGCGAGAATATCAAAATAATATTATTATGATCGTAAAAATGTAGGCTGTGGCATTTGTAGATAAGAGCACCCCAAAATTTAGTTGCCCGTTTTCTTCGTAATAAGACTAATAAAATGGACGGACAAATGGGCTGCCTACCGAATAAATTTCTAGCGATAATGAGGTTAAAAGACTATGCCTGCTACTGCTTGAAGTTACTTCAAGTTAGGGGCGACAGATAAAATCTAGCGATGGAGCATAAAGACACGACTATGAAGCAATTAAAACATAGATACGGTAATAATTTAATTAGCCCTCAGAAGCGGGATTCTTGTGACACTACTACGATTTTTTTTATATATTTTTATAGTCTTCAATGTTTGTAATGTCTTGTACCTATCCTTTGCAGATTATCAAGGTGCCGAAACAACACGCATTTCGTGGATCCATTAATTCGAAACGAATCATATTTTCCAATTTTTCCAATAGGAAATCGTGTGTAAAAATAAGAGTTCATATTGTATTAAACACGAAAAAAATAAAATTATTTTACTATCAGTAATTTAATAATAATATTATTACATGGAAAAATAATTAATTAACCATCCTGAATAATAACAATAATCGCATAAGTTGTATACTAAAAGAATAAAATGTATATGATTCTAACACTCTCAGAAGTGAATATGCTCACATAATATATAATATGCTTAAGGACTAAAGACCAAGGAATATGAGACGTTATACCTAGTCAATTTTGACGAACACTAATTGAGTCTCCTCTGCGTCTACTGAAGCGCGTCGAGTTGATTCGACTCAGTCGACTCTTAGCTAATGAACCTAGTTTCATACTTAATATATGGAGGGAAAATTAAAGCGACTGGATTCAGCTCCCTAATGGACGCATGGTTTTATATGTTAATTATTGTTTTATTGCAAATAAAAAATTGAATAATAATAAAAATATAATAATCTCTTTCTTTCAGGCAAAGCCAGTAATACATTTAAAATAACAACATTAGAGAAAAGAAAAAAAAATAACGAACAATATACAATATCGAATAAAAATAAAAATTGCAGTATAAAATGATCAAAATGGCATGTCATGAATATAAATCTAAAAAATAAATTAAAAAGACAAAATAAAAAAAAATAACAAATACAATAAATAATGATAATTATTAAATAAAAAAAAAATTAAATTTAATACTTTTTGCTCCGTGTGTTTGTATGTAAACCCACAAAGTGCTTTTTTTTGTAATTTATAACATAAAGGCACGCACGCAAATCAAACTAGCCAATAACAGTCCACTGCTGGACTAAAGGCCTCGCCCAACGGGAGGGGTTGTCCGTAATCACTACGCTGGTCAGATGACTTGTGAAGCGCAATAGATGGTAGTAGCATGGCAGATGTTGCTGCCCTTTCAACGTTGTTTTTCCTTAGTCGCTTCGTACGACACCCGCGGGAAGAAAAAGGATGGACAATCGTATTCTGCTCTGCATCTATTGTCATGACACAGACAAATATCCGTAGTGTATGTTCGAAAATATGTTTGTCACAGCCCAACACACATGCCGCATTTTGTGTGTGTGAGTGTGATATTTGTCTGTGTCATGACAACAGATGCAGAGCAGAATACGATTGTCCACCATTTTCTTCCCGCGGGTGTCGGGCAGCAGCGTCTTTCATTTACTACCATCTACTGCGCTTCAGAAGTTATTTGTCTCGCACTAGTCGGGCATCCTCCGTCAAAATTTTTGGTGAGTCCAACCGTTTTTATTTCAAGGTTTTTTGTGTTTTATTTTTCATGCCCTGCTGTCTAACCGGAACTACGGTAGCGTAGACGTGTCTATATAAATCAGCTACCCAAAGTCAAACAAGTTCAATCGTATCATACATAAAAACTGTTTAGCTTTATGGTTGAAATAGAAAACATAGCGTTGCATCTTCTTTCAACTTATCAACAAACGACTAAGACGTGCGCATATAATACACCTATATATTCATACTCTGGATCTTTAATAATTTAAAAATATGCTCCACGCATGTTTCGATCCCTAGGATATTATCCAAGTGGAGTAAAACATACCGAAAGGCTGATTTATATCTAGCCTGAGTGCACACACTTGAACTATTCCCAAATTTCTAAAAACACTACAATATTGCTGTATTGTTAAACTCACAGAAACACATAGATTTCATATTATGTATAATTTAATATAATACATAGTTTGGTTATCCTCACTATAAAATAACATAACTACAAAAATGCTCTATTAATTAATATCAGTCTGCGTGGAAACTGGGTCTGCACATTTTTTTAACTACAACTCTTTATGACGGTATCGTTGTAAATGTCTATAAAAAACAGGTGACCTAAAAAGTTATTCGCAGAAAAAGCTCAAATGTAGCACTGGCAGAGAATTTATCTACGTACCCGGTTAAAGTGAAACTAACTGCGTTCATGAAACATAATTTGTACATTTAAAAAATCGGGCCTACATGTGACGTCATACGTCACGTTTTTCTGGCACTTACTACATGTTATGTACGAGACCTTGGTTTGAATTTTCGTAATTCATAACTTATTCATTGCTTTCATTCTTAGCACACAATGCTATTGTGTTAGGCAGGTATCGACAGGCATATAAACATAAAATCCTGGCGTTTTTGTCTAAGCATATTAAAACATTTTTAGGTATTTAAATGACTGTAGTAGTATAAAAGTATCATTACACATCATAATAAAATACCGTAAAATTAAATTTGTTACATATAATAAAGATATAAATTTCAGTTTAAATCCTTTATTATGGTTACTAGTAACTTATTTATTGTATAATAAATTATTGCTCTTTTCCATAAACTAGTTCATTAGGTGCTTAGTCAATTAGCAATTGGTTTGTTTTGGATAAATTACACAAAAAATTACTTCTGCCAAAATTATATAAATGTGTCCATAAATGTGTAGTACATATTTGTAAATGTTAGCGTACAATTTGTAAATTTAATAAATAAATTCAAAAAATATATATTGCATCGTTGGTATTTCTTACCAACAATGCAATATATATTTTTGACTCTTCTGTTGAAAAAACCGTTATTAACGCCTTACTCATTTTAATATACAAACAAGCAAGAAGGTCTATCTGTTTTTATATCACGAAGTAAAAGAAAAGGAAAAGAAAGATTCATTCTATTATGTCCGGAAGAAGCTTACAATGAATCCGTCTTTTATATAAAAAGACAAAACGAGTGTTGAATCCAATGCTTTGAGGAGTAACAAGGAATCCCGCTAGCAAGTCTATTGGAGGGACAAAAATCTTACTGTTATAAAGAATAAAAAGAAACACTGAAATGCTATAGCGACGGTACTGCGTTCCAAATATAAAAATGTTATTGAACAAGTTCCGTGCACAATAACTTAAATTTTGTTTAAGTATATGTATTATATATTACATGAACTTTCACATTTATTAAATAAAATATAATTTTTATTAATACATAACTATAACCTAAAATAAACTATTTAAAAACTAAATAAAATCTAAAACGTCCTCGAAACCACCGCAGCGAGGCACAGTTCCCAAGATGCTAGCAGCATTGCCCCTTTGGATGGCCAAACTAATTCGTTGGCCAAGGTAACTGCCCGCTCTAGGATCACCAGTAGACATTTATTTTATAAATATAACCTTAAATAAACTACTCAAAACGAAATAAAATCGAAAACATCTTCGAAACCACCGCATCGCCCCTTTGGATGGCCAAACTAATTCTATGGCCAAGGTAATTCTTTGGTTTTATTTTATTTTATTTACATTGCATTGTTATTAGTTTTATCCTTAAGGTACGGTTACCTGCTTTTGCCTTTTTTTTTGTTGCCTGTGAATAGGTGCGGAACCTATTATTTTCGCTGCCTAAAAATATCTTACGTCAGTTTCCTGCTAGGTGATCACTGTGGCAAATTTAATTAAGATCATTGGAATGGTTGAGACCAACATTGGAAGCAAACAAACAAACAATGTTAAACAAACATCAATAGCCATTCTGGGGAGAATTTACCCATAGCCACCAATCTGAGCCGACGGGTTGGTAATCCCAGTCGAAAGTGCTAGAAGCACAGAGGACGCTGCTGCCCGTTCTACTTTTAATTCCCTTCGTCGCCTCGTACGACACCCGCGGGAAGAGGTGGGGTAGTGACATCTGTATTCCGATCAGCCATCAAGACGCGGCAT
This sequence comes from Pararge aegeria, assembly GCF_905163445.1. Taxonomy (NCBI): domain Eukaryota; kingdom Metazoa; phylum Arthropoda; class Insecta; order Lepidoptera; family Nymphalidae; genus Pararge; species Pararge aegeria. The sequence goes on along the minus strand of NC_053190.1, from coordinate 8,799,657 downwards.
CTTGTGAAAATGTCACAAATTTTTAACCAAATGTCTTCATTCAAATCGCATAACATACGAGCATCGATTTTATAGAACTCACTAATTTTGTGCAAAAAAATTACAATCGGTTACGAACTATAAGAAAAGTACTGAATAGGTCTGGGAATGGTATTGGAGTAAGGCAGTGAATCTGTACTTATATTATCCGTATAATATAAGTACATTCTGCATAACATAATTATGAAAGTGTGTTTGTTTGTTGGTTTGTTTTTGATGTGAAACATCTATAGGCGGAGAGTAAAACAGATTGTTGGAGTGGCGATACAGGCCGTAGCGACGCTTCGCCACGCTATATGATATATGAATTTTTGTATTTCGTATTTAATAATAAAAATGAATATTATTTTTTTAATAAACGACTTACAGAAAGGAGACGTTCTCAATTCAGTTGTATTTTTGATGTAAAATATCTATAGGCGAAACAGGCCGTGGCGACGCATCGCCACGCTGTATAATAGAATATATGTAATATACATTGATGAAAATACTTGAGTTGTCACCTTTTTAAAGAAATTTTTGAATTAAAACATTTTGTATATGAAGAAAATAATTGTATGTTAAGTAAACAGTCATAATTTTCTAGAGAAAATTCGTAATATTGTATTTTTGTCATATTTGTTTCCTGTCATAATCTGTACTTTTGTGCCTATTACTTGTACAAAATAATTTCGATGGTCACAGTTTGTGATGCTCACAATTTTTTTCTTTACTTTGTTTGTTATCCTAACTAAGCAACCAAATTGCATAAACAATGTTGGCTTTCTTTCTTTTTGAAAGAACAATATACCACAAAGCTACACCAAACGTAATCGCACATTTATCAACAAATAAAACGCCTATAAAACGAATAAAACTGTATCCCAAACAATGTGTGCAAGTACAAATTCGTAAACCCCGAAGGGATTTACTGAAGCCCCAAAAAAAGTCTTGTGTTACTTAATCCAATTTTCCCGCAATCTCCAGTAAAATTCTTATCAAATTGGACTGCGTAATAACTTTTACCCACACATAAACCACTTTATGTAGTAATAAAGCTACACGGCTTACAAAAAGAAAAACTGAATGTGCGTATTCCATAGGAAAAGTTTTGCACCCACGGATGACCGCGTGGAACGATCGCTATATGAATTTAGATTGTACAAGCTTTATTAAATTACAACGATTGTATGTTATCCATTGGATGAAAAAATTTAAATTGCTTCTTTTATAGTAATAATTGACGTACAAAACAGATGGTCGTAGGTATGATGGTAGTAGGATGGTAAGTAGAAAACGATCGCCTATAAACATAGTAATACTTCGCAAGGCATATATGAAACACGTCCTATAAATTGCCGTCCCACGTTCGTCAAACTGCGGCGTAGGTGTTTAGCCTCAAATGCATGTAATTAAAGCGGCAACCACGCCGTTTATATCGGTACATAGCAATGCCGCTTAGCGGCATTTACCTCCCGGACGAACACTGACACAGAAAGTTCTACTACTACTCAAAAATATGGCGTTTATTTATGCTTAGTGGATTGTAACCAGTGGCGTGCATTTCATACGTGCACAAAAGCACTGCATACCCAAATTATTTTATATAAGTCGTATTGGAGGGGAATTTTTCCATTTAATGCCTTGTACCGGCTTTATGCATACCCTGGTCATAAACCCTGTGCACGCCACTGATTGTAACGTAATGTTAAATTCCCCAATGGGATACCTTACTCACGTAATCTTTGGAGTAATTTTCAATTTTCATTATTTCTTAAACTATAACCACAAAATTTTAGTTTTTTATTTTTTGTGTCACCTTTAGAATTGTTAGTTCTTATGCAAATTAGCATGCATTATTTACCTCTAAATGGTGTATGATGTTGACCCTGTGTAATGTTAATATCATAATTATTTTGTATGTAAAATCGCTCGTAGACCTCATAAAAATACTAGAGCTAGGCTACGAGCCTACTCTTTTGTATACGGATTCATATTTTTAGCACTTTTAAATAAAACATTGTTTTAAAAAAGTTTTACTTTTAATATTTTTCATATTAAACAGACCCCTTTATTATTATTTTTATTTGTACAGATTATGGATTCATACATCCACTACCTCGAAGTTTTCCCCTACTTACGAGTATGCACTTAAATTTTCATAAATAGCGTTCGTAACATAATTATTATACTCGTATGGATACTGGGATATATAGCTTAGCTGATTTTACACAGTTTCAAACCGTACCTACGTAAAGCTCTTGTTGACGTTGTTATGAAATTAGGCAGACGGAAAATGCGGCACATAGAGAATTTACCTGTTCTATTTTACTTTTTACTAAATAAATAAATGCCCACGTAAATAAGACGCAGCTTACCGCTACAGTACACTTACCTCTGTAAATCAGAAGAAGAAGAGATATACAAATTTATGATATTAAGTACGAATAGAATTCCAACATATTTATAAGAAATTTTTAAGATTTTTTATTTAGTCCTAGCACTAAATGCGGCAATACTTTGTTACGCCTTTGTTATATTCATCAGATTTACAAGAAAATTGGGCAAACCTGAGACTTGGCTAAACTGATAGTATAAACTATTCAATACAAAAATAATTATTTAAATCAGTTAACAATAAAAAAGTATCCTATGTCCTACCTCGTAGTATGAACTCAAATCGTGCAAAGTTAAATTTGGAATTATCACCAATTTAAAATTTTGACCGTGACGCGGCCATGATACATGACAGACATACAGAAATATAGATTTAAACTCCAACCACTACGAATAAAAGAAGAAAATAAATACATAGATGAAAGTAGATCACAAAAGGCGACCTTATCGCTTAGTAGCAATCCCTGTCCGGGAACTTTAGGATTAGGCAACCTTTTTATTTACATTTTTCCCAGTTTCAAAAGTAGTACTACATCGTAATAAGGTAACCTTTAGGTACTCTAATTTGTCATTATAAACCCTTTCATTTTCAAGGAATAAGTGCGTAACGGCGTACAAAAAAATATGTTCAAAATTATAAATACAATATGGTACATCCAGGTCAACGGAATCAATAGCTGGGTTATATTTCACTAGCTTTATAAGAAAAAATATTGAAAACGTTAGATTTACATTCGGTACACGTAGATCTAAAAACGTGCTTCGTTTGCCGATATTTGAAACAAAGCCAGACATGAAAACACAAATCACAAATTGCCATACCTATTCATAGTAGGTAGGCTTTTACTTACTCATTCCAAATAATAACTTATTTTTTGGGATGAAATTTAAGAAATCCTAAATCAACTATAATAACCTATCTTATATTTACTTACATAAATAAACAATAATAATTACGTCTCAGTTTTGACTTGATCTGAATTGCATAAATTGCAAAGCTGTCAAATTAAGTGTTGCCTAAATTTAATTATCCATAATATTATAAGCTAGCTGTTGCACGCGTTCATTACGATTTTTACTAATCCGACGGGAACCGTTTGTTTCCCTGGGATAAAACGTAACCTATTTTAATCTCCGTCCTTTCAACTAACTTTTAGCCAAAAATCATGCCGATTAGTTACTTCGTTAGGGCGTGAAGGAAAGACAAACAAAATTCAAAATTCATTTATTTCAAGTAGGCCTAATTAATAAGCACTTTTGAAACGTCAAGTCAGTCTGTTTGTAGTGACTCTACCACCGGTTCGGAAGGCAGATTCCACTGAAAAGAGCCGGCAAGAAACTCAGCAGATTGCTCTTTTCCAACATCGTTTGAAAGTTTAACAATCTTTAGAATTTTCTGTTTTGTGAGAGATGAGAGCGGAGTGGCCTGCTGCCAAGCAGCCTTGTCGTTAAGGAATTCATCAATCGTGTAGTAACCACGATTTGATATTGTTTAAACTTAGGTAAAGGTAGATCTAATATTACCTTCGGTATCATGTTATAAAAGCATATACCAAACAAACGAGCATACACACTTTCGCATGTACGCGAAACTTACATCACATGCAAAATTAAAATCAAGTGACTCATGTCTCTTTATTAGATACATGTACGTCGCGTAGCGTAGGTGCTATGCGCGTATCGGTCTTTTATCTTTGATAGAGTTGTTATATGTAAACACTTAGAATGTTTAGAATTCGTTTGTATGGAAAAAATAATATGCTTTTTTTGATTTAATTTTTTTACAGGGTGATTAATTATTAAATTTATTATATTCAAAATACTATCAACAGTACACCCTTCATCAGTATTTCAGTTACACGTTGTAAGTATAGTTTTAGTAGCATAGCGAATGTTCAACCAAGTAAGATTGGGCAATCTATTTTAGAGAATTTGGGCCCGATAACCAACCCTCGTTGATACAGCACGTCCTCGCTTTAAATCCTCTCTCCTATAGGAGACGACCCAGTGCAGCGGTCTGACGTAAATAGGATTATTACGATAATCGTATTATTCTATTACAATAATATTGTATTTAACATATAACGTGCAGAGTCAACGCTAAATAAAAAAATAATTTTGCAATAAAATAATATAATAATTTGCCTAAAAATTCATTTCTATTCTAGCACCTCAAGGGAACACCGCAGCTTGCTTTTTGAATTGTCGGTGCGATATGACAAGATAAGGGGTTCTTATACAACCATTATTATACCAAATGCATACTAAATGTGACACTAAAATTCTGAACTAAAACCGTTTAACATTTTGCTAGTTTCCTCCTAAATTTTCAAACGCGGCATCGCCAAAGTAACTGCTTTACAAGAAACTTGTTTTTATTCCCGACTTTAGTCACGTAGAGTAGGATTTAGATTAAACTCGCGGTAAATAACTTTTAAGTAGGTAAGTCTATTGCAGATTTCTGCATGCTAACGTTTTCACCTAATTTGAATTCCTTTGAGGTTATAAAACTTATTTAATGCACAGTAGTAATACCTTAAATTTTTAGATATAAGTGTATATTGTAATAGTATGTCATGCCTATAATCTTAAACTGTAATAAATTCATAAAGAGCTTAAGCTCGTTCCAACTAATTACAAAAAAATACGTGCATACTAAACTTTCACAAAGCCGTTGCATTTCATAAATTAATTTATAACTTTTTACTTACAAAATTCAGAAATACACCCACGCTCTTTTAAAGTATTGTACATATTTGCCTGCGCTCTATTAAATTATTTTTCCTGCAAATAACCGCTACCAGTTCAGAACAACTAAGTCTTTTTCTCTTTATTGTATAGTATGGGAACGCAACGCGAATTAAAGTTGCAGAAATAGCTCAATTGAGAGACGGCGTTAGCTACATGTTGCTAGCACATACAATTGTATTTGCTGGCAACATGTGGCAGGGCTACAAAAATTGGAATACAGTGAAATTTATATAGTGCACTATTTATTGTGCACCATACGGTTTTTTGACGATCTTCCTGTCGCAGTAGTTACTGCAGTGGTTTTCCTTGTGAGTGGGAGGTCCCAGGTTCAATCTCAGCAGAGTTGGTAATTTATTATTTCTCAATTTGCCCTGTTTCCTGAATTTCTGGTCTGGTGAGAGGCTTCTGCCTGGCTATGCATCCTAAAAACAAAGCCGATGCAGCGTAGAAACCAATTAGGGATAATATAAGTTTAACATCCATACCTTACCTAACTTGTAGCGGAATCCAAAAAAAATATGCGTTATGGCCGCTTGTATTTTCCTCAATTGGTTCTACGTTTTCCTCTAAGAGGTCTAGGTATGCTTAGGAAATGAAATACCTCTTTCTCCTCTCACATCTGTTTTTTAGTTTTATTGTTTTGGTGGATTTTGAGGAAATTCAGTATAGAGATTCATTAGATCTGGACATAGAAACTTGGAAGGACGTAGGACACTCATTATCCTAGACTCTTTGACACGTTGACCATTCCCGCGTTGGCAGTTACCTAAACTTGCAACTTTGAGATAGACAATTTATACCATTTAGCCCAGAAAAACAGACAAAACGCGGGACTTAAAAAAGTTAACAACCACGGGTAAGTTGCTGGCAAGAGGGCAATAAATCCCACCACAAAACCAATAAGCAAAGTTTTGTGTTAGATAAATAAATAAAGTTATGTTTTAATGCCAGTTGCGCCAATCGCAATAAAACAAACTATAGCAAATAAGATAATCTCTACATTAACAACAAAGTAAACAAAAAGAATGCTCGTAAAGCTTTTCATAATGGCGAAAGTAAGCATCATAAGGAGGAAACAAACACATGAGGAAAAAGTCTGAGACGTCCCGGCCTAGTTTCGGCTTTTGTCTTATCATAACAGCTGTTGTTTCTGTCACTCCCGGAAAACTATTTGTGTTTTGTGTTTCCCCGTTCACTATGAGTAATTTCGGAAGACAAGACAAAGTACGCGTAATAACAACTTTCTAGCTTTTGCTCGAGTATACCGTAATTCATAATTCTAAAGAATAGGATATAATAAAAAAACTTTATTGCAACACAACGCAATAGGAAAAACACAAGGAAAACAGTAATAAATCAATAAATATTATGACAATACACTCATCGCTATCTAGCCCCAAAGTAAGCGTAGCTTGTGATATGGGTACTAAGATGACTGAAGAATATTTTTAAGAATAATATACATAAATACTTATAATATACAGATGAACACCCAGACTCTGAAAAACATTCATGTTCATCACACAAACATTTTCCAGCTGTGGGAATCGAACCCACGGCCTTTGACACAGACAGGGTCGCTGCCCACTGCAGCAGTTGGCCGTCAAAAAGTACTTATTGCTAGGGTGCAAAGGCGGCCTTATCACTAAAAGTGATCTTTAAAGGCAACCTGAGCGTACGAAGCCGAAAAGGTTTGTTTGTTTTAATTATTTATTGTACAATAACATAACAAAAGAAACTTTGTCTGGTGGAAGGCTTTGACCGAGGCTAGTTACCACCTCACCGACAAAAAAAACTTGTACATAGACGAATCATCATGCCTGGAACCCAGAAGGCAGTTTCTACAAGCCTCACCTTTGTTAAACTGTAGAGGGTTATAATTATTGTACGATTAAAAAGATGACATAAAAGTTAAAAAAAAAATCTGTTTAAAAGTTATTAAACTAAAGTCTTTAACTAAGTCTTTGTAAAACAAAAGAAAATATATAGTATACACCCACTATTTAACAAATAAAATAAAACTAATATGTTTTTTCAAACGTTTTTTATTAAGACCATAGATATAGGGAAGACACTGCCTTCTGTAACACAGTTGAAAGTATCGCAGGAAGCTTCACATTAATGAAATGTTCACGTTTTTCTGATAAAATAAAGATTTTATTAATATTATTAATAAAGTTTTATTTGTATATTACCCGTAAGCAACGTAGGCTATATTTTATTTCAGTACGCATAGGTTTAGCTTGAAATAACAAAATTTGTGAAGCAAGCCAAAATAAAACCCGCTACAAAGATATACCTCGAAGCACCTATATGGTGATATACCTCGAAGTATGTGAAAATGGCATGGTTCCTACGAGATACATCTTAAAGCAATTGTGTTATTAATCCTTCACTCTAATACGACTAAACGAACTTTAATGAACTTATTTATTAAGTTAGCTAAGATTTACACTAAAAATATTTTTCATCGAAAGGAGTACATAATATATTGTTAGGTATAAATGCGAAAGTTTATTTTTAACCCCCGCCACAAAAACGACGGGGTGTTATGAGTTTGCCGTGTCTGTCTCTAGCATCGTAGCTCCCGAACGGATGAACCGATTTTAATTTTGTTTTTTGTTCGAAATGTGAATTAGTCGAGTGTTCTTAGCTATGTTTCATGAAAATCGGTCCAAGATGGCCGCCGCCACAAAACAGCAGAATTTCATATTTAATACAATCTCTTAGCTGTAAGATTCAGCTTGGATCGTTAACAAGTTATAATTATAATAGTAATATTATACCCTTATCGGTTTCTTAATCGCTTGGCGACATGTCTTCGATGGTAGGCTGATAACTAGCAACTAGCCTCCTACAGCACCATCCCAGAGAAACACAAAAAAATGTTGAAATAATTAATTCCCAAATTGCCTTCGCCGGTGATCGAAAGTTTGTTAGTTAGTTTTTCTTTCACGTAGCATCTTCCGCATTTAAAATAGGTACTAGTGAAGTAGAAATACATTATATACGAGAAAAGCCACGTCCAGATCTAGCGATAGAAAATAAAGTTTGTCTAACTCTCACGTTGTATCTAAAGTAGCGATTCGTTTCCATAAACATACCAAACAAAAATAGGTACTTAAAAAAGTTCCTTTTGAGACTTTTCTTGAAAAGATGCACTGCAAATGATTACTTTGCATTTCTCTTTATACAAAGTTAAAGTAAATTAACAGGCTCTCTCAGAGTGCTGAAACTTTGAAAAACAATGACGTTGAATAAATATCTTTTCAAAGAAATGTTACCTAGATCGTATAAAAACGTACACCAACTTCTTGATTACAAGAATGATAGAATACTTTAGTTTCCATAACATTATTATTGTTTTCTTTATTATTAATGAATCAAAGTAGTCTTGTTTAAATGAAAATGTTACCGTTTGATAAAACTTTTGTTACGTAAGGGGAAAAATATTCGCCACTTGGCAGTGTAAAAGCCGTATTGTTGTGCGAGTTGGTCAGCAAAACGATACATACAAATAAGCTGGAGACATATGCCTGCGTATCTAAAATACCATACAAACATGCTCTATTCATCACCATCAATATTATATAAACCTTTTTGGCTTTTTGTATGGATTTTCAAATTCCATAGCCTTGAGCCCAGCGGCACTCAGTAGGTCGTTTAATTTCGCCTGTCCAACTAGTTAAGTATGCCCACGCTGCGGCTTCTGGTGTGAGGTCGCCATTCCAGTGCTTTGCAACGCCAAAGTCCATTACATCTTCTTCGCGGCACTCTGAGCTACGTCTGCAACTCTCGTTCTTCTACGGATCTATCTCATTTGATCACGTACAGACCTTACCATTGCTCTATCGTCCAATGAGTGACTCTGACGTTATCTTATAAGGCTCAAAGTTAGCATATTTCAGATCCCATAAGTAATTAACAGCAACACGGTCTGATTGAAGTCTTTGGTCTTCAGGCAGAATTTTGGGCAAACAGGTGACACAAAGTTTTCTGCTAAACGGAGCTGCTGTTAGGTTAGGTACGAGTATGATAATTTATGAATATATATTCATAAATTATTAGTTAGTTTTCTTTATTTTCGCCTATAGTGGGAAGGACATATGATATTATAAATTATTATTTATTATTTATTCCAAAATGTATTTTCTGAAGAACCATGATGTTTCTACATTATTTACCATCCGGCGGACTAGTTTATTATAAGTTATGACCGTTCTTCTACAACAAAAATACAACGAATATTCGAAAATGTATTCGAAATGGGAATAATCAAACAAAACAACGAATGGGAAAATGAAGTCTTCAAATTCAGTTTCAGATATATATTGTAATCAATTCGTAATAATATTAAACTAAGTTTTGTTAACATTACTATTGTTTTCCTAATAAGAACCAAGCTATAGTATAGGGTTCATTTTCGTTGGGTAGTTCTCGGGTCAAAACAATAAAAAATGTAATCTACGAAATATAACATTTTAAATCACTTAATTGAATTTCCTATGAAAAATGCGAGAAAGATTTTAAACAGATCTCAAAAATAAGGTATTTCTTAAAATTTAACTCTTTGCGTAAGAGTTAGGCAAATCAACTCAAAAAATATGGCACAAGTTAAAAATATTTAACGTAATCGATGCCGTCGTTAGTGGAGCATTGTAGCACAACATCAAAAGGCAATATTTTGTACTCGGAACTTGATCGATCAGTTAAAATACTTGCATTTCCAACCTTAAAAATAAAATTAGAAACGTATACACACAGCGCCTGATTGCAATAATACCTGGTAGTTCTTCTTCTGTTCCCGGGTCTGTCTCCGTACTTGCTAGGCCCGAACAGTCCGTTGTTCGAATGGCCGCTGGATTGGTTACCGCTGGATCACTCGAGCCAGCGGAGCTCACTCCAAAAGCTAAGCAGGCCGCCCAGATCACCGAGTGTTTCAAGGAGTGACACACCTAGCGGTTATGGAAGGTGTCGATGCAACATAATATAAGGCGCCGAAGTTGTTGACGAGATTTATCTACGCTCTAAAACCCGCTCGTCCATAAAAGAAAAAGCTTGGACTCAGAAGTGGGATATCATATTCAAAGATTTATGAATAGTAGAAGTGCTAATATTAAACAAAGTTATCAAGACAATGCCGAAGCAACGAATGACAGATATAGTGGTCGATCCAGCCATGACCGTAATCCGATGTCGCTTTTAATGAGGCGAAATTAGTTCCATATATTCGGCCTACAGATAACTTATGAGCATTGTTTTACCTGAATCCACTTTGGGTGAGATTGTAGTATATGGCCTGCCATTCTGATTAAACATGTTTGTGGGAGCAAAATGAACGTATTAATATTATAGCCCAGAAGTGGAGCCGTAAAGCCAGATAATAAAAAAAAAGTATGAATTTATGTACGTTAATATTGTTCAAAAGATTATTGGCTTGTGTTATACATACTAAGTACCTACTCTACGACACAGGTGTATTATTTATCTACATTAGTCTATCTGTGCTCTTTTGGGAATCAGCAGGTGGCCTAAGCCGTAGAGCCTCCTATAAATAAGTATAAATTATTTTTGAAAAGGCCTTTATGTAATGTTCGCCATTTTGTGTCGGAGGCCATATTTGACCGATTTTCAGAAAAAAACTACTATTGGCACACCCACATTTGTTTTGTGGGTTACACACAAATACACAGACACACGCTTACACACACACTCACACACACACACTCACAGTACACAGGAACCAGTTTAGATCATTTTTGAACGCAAGTAAAATGGTAAATTCTAAAACAAGTAATGAAAAAATGTAAGTTTAGTTTTCAAATGTAGTTTTGGTAACACTTTCATGAGCCCAAGTATACTGTTAGTAGTCAGAGTGGACCAAGAATAACATTCTTATTTCTGGTCAACTTTATATTGCCAAGTATTGATAAAGTGATGAGTTTTAAAGGACGAAAGAAAACAAAGTTATAATATAATTCGTCCTTCAGCAAAAGCTACACAGGAGACTCCCAAACTTGAGATCCTGTAAATTTAGTCCATACTAATGCACAAAGTTAAAATTTGACTTACTTAGTGCAGGTGTTTTGCTCGGGAACCAGTTGCATGCCTTTAAAAGTGCATGTAACGTGACAGAAGTCAATACTAATATACATAGAGAGATATTTTGTGGCCATAGAGCTAAAGTATCGTGCGTGAGAAAATCGTATTTTTATTCATTTTAATGTATGGTTTCATCTTATCAAGCAGCAAATTTGATACTCAGTTTCGTGAACTAGATCATCTCCATTGAATACATCGTTTAAAATTTTATAAATAAATAAATAATTATAAATAAATATACTACGAAAATACACACATCGCTATCTAGCCCCGAAGTAAGCGTAGCTTGTGTTATGGGTAGCAGATAGCAGGCTCGCTGCCCACTGCGCCAGTCGGCGTTATTTTAGGTCATCGGTCTCTAAGGTCGTTGTTTTTTCGATAATTATAATTGATTGACCAAGCAGATAGCCCGCCTGATGGTAAATGAAAAACCACCATCGCCTATAAACAAAACAACACTTCACAGGGCATACAAGAAACACGTCCTACAGAGTGTCAAAGCGCTGTAACAATAAAACTGAGCTGTAGTTGTTAAAGCTTACCAACCCGTATTGGAGCAATGGCAGTGGCGTGCACATGCACAAAAGCACTGCCTACCCTAAAGTTTATATATAACTCGTATGGGAGGAGGATATTTGCCATTTGATGCAATCTTACTGCTGTATGCATACCCTGGTAACTAACTCAGTGCACGCCACTGAGCAATGGTGGGTATATACTCTTAAACCTTCTTCCCTTTGAGATAGGATCTAGTGCCAAGTAGAATCTATAAATAAATAAATAAATATACTACGACAATACACACATGGCCATCTAGCCCCAAAGTAAGCGTAGCTTGTGTTATGGGTGCTAACATGACTGATGAATATTTTTATGAATAATTTACACAAATATTTATAAAATCAGATACTGAATAACATTCATGTTCATCACAAACATTTTCCAGTTGTGGGAATCGAGAAACCCACGGCCTTGGATTCAGAAAGCAGGGTCGCTGCCCACTGCACCAATCGGCCGTCAAAGTAGTATGACGTAATAGTGACGATGATCATGATTACATAATCACACTTTCTTCTGTTCACCGGCTAACAACCTTTTTAAAGCAGGCTGTATATATTGGCGGTATAGATTGTAATGTTTATATAAGTATTTGCGGCTACTAATACACGTTGTATTTAAGCCTAATGTTTCGTCTTCCACTTTAGAATTTGAAGTTCTGGATGACAGAAAGAGAGAAATCATTGTATAACTAATACGCAGCTATACAAAGTTCATATATTATAATTTCATACCCCGACTCTTGTATTACCTAAGTAAAACCGTTGTATTATAAAAAGTTATAGAAGTTTAAAATTTCGTATCTAGGTAGCTGTGACAGGCTTTTGATATGACGATCATATACGATCATTCAACATCGATGTTTGTGGTATTTCCATACATCTGGAATGGGGAAGGTACTTGCTATTGTATTCATGTAAGGACACGTTCGCCGCAGCGTTTCTTTGTTCTGTCCATTAAACGGACATATCCGTTTTCTGATGGTCGGATTAAGTGTCCACTCAAAATCGTGTGTGATTTGCTACCAGTTGGAAAACTGGTAAAATGGAATGGAATAGTATTACCATGATTTTGTAGGTATTTAAAACGATTTCTATGGAACTATTAACTAAAGTGCTTACACAACGTACGTAACGTAAAAGGTATAATAAAATAACTTAAATAGATATTGAAAAACAGCAAAATAAATAGAATAATAATTTAAGTTTGAATCAGTTAGAAGATACACGAATACCTGAGTACTAATTGCGCATAATATGCTTTCGTATAGCTATAACTTCTCGTTTGGGAAAAGAGCAATAAAAAGCCTAGCCATTTCATTAGAAGCCTTGAGAGTTTATAAACATTTCCTATTCTATATCTATGAAATTGTACATACAACTAGCACTTAAAGAAAAACCTTTACAAATAACCAAGCTAAAATGAAGGAAAGTTTTGTCGCTCTTTTAAAAAGTCCTCTTTCTAGCGCCGCACATATCCTAAAATATCAACCTATTTAACAAACTATATAAAGGTGACGCATTATATTTTGACTTACAAAAATACTTTTTAAAAGTAACTAAAATTCACCTAATAAGTGAAATATTTAATGCAATAAACTATTACCTAACATACCTAATAAACTGTTATCATAATTATTTTATATAAATAATGTTTAAAAAACAGTAAAACCTAAATTCAAAAATTCGAAATTCATTTATTTCAAGTAGGCCTAATCTAAGCACTTTTTAAACGTCAAGTATGTCTGTGTGTAGTGACTCTACCACCGGTTCGGAAGGCAGATTCTACCGAGAAGAAGCCGGCAAGAAACTCAGCAGTTGCTCTTTATTCTAATTGAATTTATCTACCTGAAACCTGCTTACTTTTTATTTACAACTAACACTGAAGAAAGCAATATAATATTTATAATGAATAGCTGGGAGCCGCTGGAAACAAGCAGCCTAGGACCGTGGATTTTGGAACTCCCTACAAAGACCTATGTCCAGCATTATATGTCGATATTTTAAAACTATTTCTCTGGATTATTTTGAATGTATATTACTCCAAAGATCTTGAATTAAAACTTTTTTATGATAATTTATATATAACTTGAAAAGATGCCTCTTAACTCTTGGTCATGATCTATACTAGTCTATACTCCATACTAATATTTTAAAGAGGTAAAGTTTGTGAGTTTCTGAGATTGTCGGAGGTAATCTCTGGATCTATTGAAACGATTTTGAAAATTCTTTCACCAATATAAAGCCACGTGGTGGTGGACAAACCTGTTATATTAAATCTTTACCCTTAAACGATTTCCAAGCGGCATCGTAACGGAACACTAAATCGCTTGGCGACACGTTGTTGTCTAACGTGACGAAGGTTAGTGATCTAGACTTTACTGTCCCCAGCATTACACGCTCGGCCTCGCGTATACATACTTAACTATTCGCTAATTATGTATCTTCTTGCAGCTCGCAAAAAGTAACCATGGATTTAATTACCGGTCGGGAGATATTTAGAGAATAATAGATTTAGGGTGCGAAGACAAACACTCTTAACGGAGGTACTTTGTTAGTGTGATGAAGTGGCATTTATGAGGTGATAAAGTAAGGCAGCTTTCGCTTGTAAAGGTCATATATATTGCTATTTAATGTGTCTATCTATCTACGCTTATCTCTGAAATCGGGGTTTTTATTCGGTTTAAATAATACAATAAAAAGATAATATAGCAGTTAAGTGTCAATTTACTGCACTACTATAATACTTATCGATGAACGAAAACTTATTATTGTGAGAATAAACTTTCTAAGTAAATTAAGTTATCCATTTATGATAACTCAATCTTACGTAACTTTTCTAAAGATTTGCAAGCAAAAAAAGACATATTCTGTAATGGCTAACAGTTTTTATATATTAAAAAAAAGAAATATTAACATAAAAAGCATAAAGATATTTAAATAATTAACAATATTTGTGACTGAGTGAACCAACAATTTGATACTGAAGGGTTAAACCTCACTTTGTCCACTCTCGTATATTTCAAAGTGAATAGAAGTGTTTATTCTTCAATACAGGACGTAAAAACAAACGAGCTTAACCTATTTCTGTCCAAGTTGTCACAACACTACATATACGCCTACATCTATGACCAACAATAGCGATAAAGGGAAACTAACAAGTGAAAGACAAACTAATCCTGTCCATGCATGTGACGAGCACAGCTTTTTCATGGGAGCTAGGGCGTACAAATGAAGCAAATCGGCTCATACTGTCACAAAGCAGACATTCAACGAACGTCCAAATCTAGTGTGGTATGATTCTTAATTAATTTTCAGATCTGTCTGAAATACTATCTTTGGGTACTTATTATAATTCAAACAACATACGACTACAGCGTAAAACTGTAGGATTTTTTTTCTTGCTGCATAAAAATAATTGAGGTTTTTACCGTTATTTTTATAAAATAAGCTTCCTTCATGTTTATCATAAGTGAGTGAAAATAGATTCAATTTTCTTTCTTTTTATTTTCATAATTAGCTTCACGAGTTTTACAAGATTATTTTGCGATATCAACATTAACCTACATCTTATTTATTAATTAAAATATGTGTATATTTTTCATAAATATATGACTTAATTAATGTTATACGGATGCTGTTCAAAATTTGACGAAACGCTGAATTAAATCTTATTCTGACGTTATGCTACGTTTAATAATAAATCCCGTATATATTATGTCCCACAGCTCAAAGTTGCAAGCACGAAGCTGACCAGTCATGCAAAATGGAATGGTTAGTTCGATTACGAATCACGAAGTCCCAGTCATGCAAAATTGGATGTTATCTATCAAGATATTTGCAGTACCGTAGTGTAAGGAAGCTTTCGTTCTTTTAAGAGATATTAGTTTAAAAAATAGACCCGATAGGTGGAATTAAATTATTGGATAATAAGTAGGAGCGATTACAGCTAAAAGTGCATTGAGGCATGAGTAGACAACGCAAATTTTGATACCACGCTGATACTGCAAATATCTTAATAGAAAACATCGAATTTTGCATGACTAGGACTTTGTGGTTCGGAATTGAACTAAACACTTGACTAACAAGGTACACACATTAATAAAACTGTTGCTGTGGCAAACAGAAGCGTCTGTTATATCCCAGCAATATCAGTCGTAACTGCAACCACGGAAAACTTTATATCAAATAAACAGAGAAGTAAATCTCCACTATAACCCCGACTGGGAGGACGGTCGTAAAGTTTTTCGTAATAACAAAAGTAAGTATCAACACAAACACACGCAAGGGAAGAAAACGATGGAGATGAAATCCCGGCCCAGTTTCCGCCTTTGTCCTATCAAAACAGTTCCTGTCGCTCCTCGGACTCCCGTTTGTTCTTTCGCAGTGAGTAATACGAAACATGACAAAGAAATCGCATGGAATGAAGTCTTTTTTTTTGTGAAAACTTCTTAAGCCGCGCTGAGTAATTTTTTATAGGGGAAAAACTGACGTATTCGCGTCATCGATGACCTCGACATGTCCTTGACGTATTGCGCCGCGAGTAGCGAAGCATTGTACAGCAGCCTGTGTACATGGACACGATATATAGACCCTCCATAGAGATTGATCCGCCTGTTGACTTTATTATGATAACAACAACGATGTCTGAGCAAAGCCAAAGATCATCAAGAGTCATTAAATCTCACCTAAATCACTCTAGCTGTGATATAATTGGACATTGATAATTAAGCCCGCCGACCCATATTAAGCAGCGTTGCGTGCGTTATCCCTCCTATGAGCTCTTATACTCCCATGAGACTGAAGGTGGATATATGAATTTATGCGACTGGAAGCTGGGCCCATGCGACACCAAAATGTATGTTATGATGAAGATGAAAAATACAATCTGAAACTTCAGTCACAAAACGAAATTTGCATGCAACTAGTATCTACTTCATATTCACTAAAAGGTAAGGTACTAAATAAAATAGTCTATGTAATAACCTTAAAATAAAAGTTCAGTTTTCCGTTCAAAAAAAAGTAACTGGAAAATGTTAATAAGGCTTTAAAGTTAGTCGTTTGACTCGCCATCTGCTTTTAAAGCTACCGCTGGAATAGATTAAAACTCTTTGCCTTTAAAATTGTCAATGACATTTTTAGATGCCTTTTTACGCCTATTTTACTGCCCCTTTTAGCTTTACTTTACAAAATTATAAAAAGGCTTCACTTTTTAGGGTTCTGTTTGAAATTCAGAAATTCGCATTGATAAATAATTATTAAAATAAATATATACCATAAAATTAATCTAGGTACCTACTATTAAAGATATTAACAAAAATAAAGCCGAATATTTAATATATGAGCTTGGAAATAAAAAGGTTATTATTGTCTCTTTGTATAAAATAGTAGCTGTTTCCCGCGACTTTGGCCGCGTTTTTTTTTAAAGCATCCAATTTATTTGAGAGATATGTGATCACTCATAACTAACAGCTTTCAAAAAACATTAAATTTATGAGTAAGATAATGAGTAAGTGTGTAAAATGCTATTAAGGCTCATTATCTAACTCAATAAGGACGACTAATTTAATTTAATTTACTCTAGCTCATATTTAAGTATGTATATTTATTTTTTATATTTATCAATAGTATTATTATATGTGTGTTGTCTGGTTTATGTATTAGTACAAATTCGTATGTACGTTTTTACCTTTTAGTTTTCCTAATCCTAAGGTTACCTGACAGAGATCGGTACTTAGCGACAAGGCGGCCTTTTGTATCCTACTACGTACTTGAAGTGTCTTATTTTTTTGTTTTTCTGAAGTTGACGTGGTGTACAAATAGAGAGTACAAAAAAATAAATATGTTTGTGCAAAAATCGGGTGTAGTTTATTTAAAAGAACTTTTTCTATACACATAACTTCTTTCAACACAATTATTTTTAGAGCTACACTTAGTAGCTCTAAAAATAATTGTGTTGGTGACTATCTTAAAGCGGTGATAGCAACAGTGATAGGACCAGTGGGTAGGACTTCGACTTCACTTTCGCGGGGGCGAGTTCGAATCCCAGCACGCACCTCTAACTTTTTGAATTATGTGCGTTTTAAGCAATTAAAATATCACTTGATTCAACGGTGAAGGAAAACATCTTGAGGAAACCTGCATACCTGAGAGTTCTACATTATGTTCTCAAAGGTGTGTTAAGTCCACCAATCCTCACTGGGCCAGCGTGGTTGATTACAGCCTTAACCCTTTCACATTTTGGGAGGAGACCTGTGCCCTGTAGTGGGCCGGTAATGGGTTGATATGATGATGATGATGAATAATGGCAAATTAATAATTGCCAATAACGCAGTATAGTTCCGCAGAATCCCTTAAAAAAACGACTTTCGTTCTTTTTTTTGTAGTACTTCCGTTCTTTCTTATTTGAAGAACAAAATACGAGGATGGGAAACTTTTTCCGTTCTGTCACTGAGAGAGAACAAACTGTACAGTTAAGTTTAAAACAAACTTAAAAAATCATTTGATGATAATCCCAACCCATACCAAATAATAAAAGGGCTCTAATCGGCAAAGAATCGTGCGAGGAATCGGTGAAGCTACATAAAAATACACCGTAATGTATTGTATTAAGAATCTTCCGGCTTTTTGGTAACTAGCTAGTAAATACTAGGTTCGTCGTTAGGTACTCTTACACTCAATCAAAATGCTATAAAATATTCCTCGTATTTTAAGCACTGAAACTTTGAGAAGAGTAAGTACTTACCCGCTTAAGTACTTAACTAACTAAATATGAATTATATTTTCCAAGTAAAAATATTACCTACTTGGACCGGTAAAAACACTGAACTAACTTCTTGATTATAAGAATGAAAGAACATTTTTAAGTTTTAAAACGTATTGTGTTTTGGAACGTTGCTGTTTTAAAACGAAAATGTTACCATTGTACAAAACTTTTTATGCCAAGGGAAGTTTGAACTTATTTTGTGGAATTCAAATAATAATGTTAGTAGTACCTAAAAAGTTACTTTGTGAGGACCGAAATAAACGAATGCGAACAATTATTATTATGATAATTCCCTTAATAATGTAACATTCGAGTTACCAGGATTTTAAGCGTCGAACAGAGCATTCTTTTTTTTGCATTTGTACAAATTTTGCAGCAGTGCAGGAAAACAGTTACATTGTAAAGTAACGATAAAGTAGTATTAAAATGAGGTATTACCTAATTCATTGTATGAGCCTTTTCAGTTATATTATATAAATTTATATAAAAAAAACTCACTACTTTCAATTTAGTGTACATTATTCTACTAGACAAGCAGTTTGATCGAGATTGCGTTTTGAAATAAAAATTAAATTCATTTATTTCAAGTAGCAATTTTGAAACGTTAAGTATGTCTGTTTATAGTGACTGAAGCCGGCAAGAAATTCAGCAGGTGCTCTTTTGAAACATCATTTTACAATTTAACAATTTGTGTGAGATGAATGATGATGGGAGATGAAAATATATATGTAATCTGCCATTTTATACATGTAATCCGGCAAAAAAACTCAAAATCACAAAATTAGAATAAGTTCATACGTTGGAGAGTTACGAAGGCACAGAAAGGCGCACACACACACCCACTCACACCCACACACTCACGCATACACCGACACACACGCACACTAACACACACCCACACACATGCACGCACAAACGCAAACTCACACACACGCGCAAAACTTATACCATCCCGTTTTTTTGCGTCAGGGGTTAAAAATAGCTTGAAAAATTGACATTGGCTCCGGTAATAACCGGAAGAAGCTTGTGGTAGAATTACGAGTAACTATTATGAAAATTAAGCTTTATCTGCTAAACTCTACATTTAGGAGAATCTGTATCTTTATACTTCACACCAAACAAGTCTTCGGCAATGTACTCTCTACACGTTCCGGAACTTAATTTTCATAATATACCACGCAAAGTAACGCCTGCTTTTATCCAATACACAATGTAGCTTATGCCCTACATAATATTATGATCATGTAAAGTGTTCTAGTAAAAACTCTACATTGATTTAAAATGCATTGCGTACAATAGTCTTGTGGGAATGACTTCAAGGAAACTCATATAGGAACGAACTTTATCTTTTATAGCCAACTCGTATGTTATGAAACGAGATTCTATTTGCAGCTTTCCTAACTTAGACCTCTATTTCACGGAATACTATTATTAAATTTATTCGAATTCGGTTTACCTACTAGTTATACTTTGCCGTAGTTCCTACGGTACTTAATCTTAAGAGATTAAAGAAATATAACATACACAGAGGTTTTCAATTATTATTTATAATATAGATACCTATTTCGTAAAAACCTTTTGTTAAATAATAAAAAGAATGCCGCCTTTTAGCTCAGTAATTACTTTCATAGAAGAAAATAAACAAGAGCGTAAATCCCGGCAGCTCTACAAAATAAAAGGAATTGAAGCCGATGCCGGGCGGAATATTAAATTACGATCTGAGAAGTAATTATGCTCCACACTTGTAATCAGTATCAAAACTTAGTTTAAAGAAAATGAATGGTAGTTCGTCGGTGTTATATCGGAGTAAATAGGCAGGCAAGCGCGTCCCATCTTAAGCCACATCTGCACTTTCCATCAGGTGAGATTGTGGTCAAGCGCTGGTCTATTACCATTTAAAAAAAAAGCTATTTATCTTTTCAATGCCAATTGACCTTAAATTGCAGATTTAATAAACCACAATTTTTTTTTTATGTTTATTTTTGTTCTTTAAAGATGAGAGAGACTTTTCGCACGTTATGAAAATCAGTTGAGAGTGAATTTTTCTGAATGGAACAAATCTCAATGAGAAAAGTCTCGTATCCCAAGTGGATTCTAATACTATGTTAGACTGGCCTGCGGAAGTGGCGAAAAGAAAAAAGCCCAGTTTTGAATTTTTGAGGTGACCGAATAATTGAAACAAACACATGCTTAAACGTTTATGTTTTTCAAATAATTCATTTATGTAACTAGTTTCGTCCGCGTTTTTAACGGTTATTTACAAATCCCTAGGGAACCTTTTTTTTCTTGATATAAAAAGTACCCTGTTACTCTCCGTCCTTTCAAATAACTCTAAGCCAAAAATTAAGTCAATTGTCTGCTTGGCTAGGGCATAAAGTAAGGACAAACAAACAAACTAAGTCAGATATTAAATATCTCCTAATTACTCAAATAAGAGTATATGTTATTTATTATAAATAGCTTTACTATTTCCCCCTTTGTACATTGAATTTTGTTCTTGTGCAATAAAGTTTTATAAAAATGAATATAGGTAGACCTACATAAGTCAAAAATAAATAAAGATCTACTCCACAACTCCCAAACTTGAATAGTTCATTGTGATTAAAGCTACCTGCCTTGAAACATAAAGCTACCCTTCACTAACAATATAATCCAACATCAACTGTGCTAACTGAAGCGAAATGTGTCCCATATCAATAATTCAGTACCTATATTATGTATGTGCATTATTTTACCTGGATCCATTAAGGGCCTTGCTTGATTGTACTGTATCAAGTGATGAATAATTCCTGGACATTGTCTTCAAGGGCAATGTGAAATTATTCACATTAATATTTTATGTCAATCGTTATTAAACTTTTTACGGTCTACTAAAACTCAATTTTCAACTTTAAAATAGGTAAACTACAAGTATTAGCTATTTTAAATACCAGAGTTTCGTATATTTAAATATACCCAAACAATTAGTACCATCCTGGGGCGTAAAGATATCCAAACAGTTAGTACTATTCCCTCTAAAGTAAACAGTATTTCGTGGGAAAACAAAATTATTTCACAAATCGCTATATCAATAAATAGAGAAAATGAAAATATAGTAAGATAAGATATATCATGGAGTTTTATAGACATGGGGGCTATAAAACTCCATGATATATCTTATTCAAACAAAGTTTTTTTTATGTTATGCACCCGTAACTTTTTCATCGTATGGTTAAAAAATTGCGAGAGGAAACTTTTTACGACTTAAAGGGGATATAAACTTTAGTAGTTTTTCATATTATATATACCTGTGGCTGTCTACGTAATTTCCACACGGTCATTATAAAACATTGACATCACATTTATGCATTTACGTGTGTGCGTGTTTACGGGTATGTACATTTTTGTTTTAATATTATCTCGAACATAATTCTATTAACTTTTGTCTGACTCCATTTGACCTTAGATGTACATAAAACTAATGCAGAATATTAGGTTTTCACCGCGTATTTTATTTAGAAAACTATGTGCTTATTTGACTAAAATTATTGATTCTAGGAAAACAGTGTGCAATAAAAGTTTTTCATTGTCTCAAATACTGCAATACCGCTTTGGCACACGCTATCCAAATAAGAACACATTCCTTTTAAGGCTCAAAAACTTCTGTCCCGGTGTTTGTGATCGCATACCTCATATATTTGGTACTTTTTAAGAAAAAAAATATTTGTCATCCAAAAGTACCTATTACACTTTACAGGATTTTACAGGACTACCTCGCTGGGTCCGCTAGTTGTATCTATATAATTCCAATAAGGAAACACACGGATGAATGGACCTACAACCAGATAGGACAAAATAAAAAGAGTTTCGTTTTGATAACAACGAAAATTTAATAAAAATCTTCCATTTTATAAGATGAAAAGACGATTAATAATGTTAATGCTACAGCAGCGGAATATAGAACGGAATTAAATTTAAAGTGGATGTCAACAAAAAGGGCCAATTTTCTGCGGAGCCGTCGAAGAAGATGAAAATTAATTTACAACAAGCCTTACGAAATAAATCATAATGGGAGCTTCTACTGAATTAACTGAATACAAAAAAAATGAAAATATTGAGGATGATATTAAAAAAATGTAAGTACGTTATTTTTAGCACAGGCAGTAGTTTTTAAGCAATCCGGGATAATAAAATACGACCACTGCATATCTTCCCGTGGATATCGTAGGATTCGACTAAAGGATAAGTTCAAATCTATAAGTCGGAAGGTGGGTAGATAGCATATAGGTGGATATAATTACAAATAGTACTGAATGAGTGAGATACTATTACCCACTTTTAAGATTAAAAGGTGTTTACAACTTTTACCCTTTGAACCAAAGGCCATATTTTAATTTCACCATTAAATAAATTATGAATAAATATGCTACGACAATCACATACGACACACATCGCCATCTAGCCCCAAAGTAAGCGTAACTTGTGTTATGGGTACTAATATAACTAATGAGTATTTTATGAATAATGAATAATATGCATAAATGCGTACATATAATATACAGATAAACGCCCAGTCACTAATAAACATTCATGTTCATCACACAAACATTTTCCAGTCTCGAGAATCAAACGCTGCCCACTGCGTCGCTGCCCACTGCGCCAGTCGGCCGTCATCAATTAAAATATTCAAGAAGAAGTTTAACATCTAGGAGGCAGCCTGTCGTAAAAAAATATGGCAAACCCAAACAACAAAATGGGTTCAAGTTAAAAAAGATGTTGAAGATTTGTAACAAAGCATGAAATCTCAGCAAGCAGGCAGACGATAAGAAGAGCCAAAAAAAACTATTTTCATTCAAATAACTTTATTGCATAAATACGGATACAAAGTGCAGAACTACATAAACATAAATTTCAAGCAAAAGGCGACCTTATTTCTAATAGTGATTTCAGTCTACCTTAACGAACGAACAGTGAGACACTTGAGAGGCAGGAAATAGCAATAATACAAATATATACACACTAATAACTACATACTACATAATATAATAACGATAACCGCAATACATATAACAATTATAATGGAATGTAAAGTAATTTAAAATGTGTTCAGGGATTGGAGTTTTATTACAGATGTTTGAGCCTGGTGCTTTCGTTTACACGTGCAATAAAAGCCTTTCAAATAAAAAGTACATATCAAATCGTTTAATATTTGATGAACGTATGGTGTGCAATCGCTAAAAAGATAAGTTGAGTTGTCTCGTCGCCCGCAGCTTTTTACATATTGTGTGTAAAATTAAAAAAAAACGCTTTGACCGCACCTTATACCGTTTCCGCTTGGCGACATGTCTTTTGTACATAGCCTCCCACAGGCTAGATCAGAATATATATACACCCCTGCCGGAGATAAAACTCGGAACCTTTCACTTATAAGCTAATATCGCTGACCACTTCGCTCAGGTGTCAACGTTTGGGAAACAATATCATCGTCATCATCATATAGACCCATTACCGGCCCACTACAGGGCACGGGTCTCCTCCCACCATGAGAAGGGGTAAGGACCGTAGTCCACCACGCTGGCCCAGTGCCAATTTGTGGACTCCACATACCTTGGGGAACATTATGTAGAACTCTCAGGCATGCAGGTTTCCTCACGATGGAAACAAGTGTTATTTATAATTACTTAAGGCAAACCATTCGAAATTTTGGCAGCAGCGATTTCAATTTATCTCAGTAATTACTGAACATAAGAAAGTAATATTACGTTGCATGATTCTTCATGTTATTAACTTTAATCGGGTAATACGAATTTAATATTGGTTAACTTTGATAACAGAGAAAAAAATATTTTTAGACACCTCGTTAAAAACAGAGATTTCCATTTTATAGGCAAACAGGGCCCATTTTAGCATTGAAATTTTCTGTATAGATAAGTATAAAAACACACTTTAAGATGGTAGAAGGATTTTCGATAACGAATTTGAGTTTTAAATTTAAACAAATAAAACCGTTTTGTCGCATACGACCTTTACAAGCGAGCTAGCGCGAGCACGTATTTGTATGAAATCAGACTTTAATACTTTCTTCTTCCTTTCTTCTTAAGTAATAAATAATAAACTTAGCCGTATTTTCAATATTATGTCTGTACGTAACATAAACGTCACAGTTGTACTTGCTACTTGTTCAGTCAGGTCAGGTTAGCAACGGACTACGGAGCCTAATCCTTTTAACGAACTACCAGCCAACTGTAACTGTCCAGCTGTACGCAGAAAATGTACTATTGTACTATGAGTTATGAATTATGATGTGCTTAAGTCGGCGTATAGTAATAAGTCATTGTATAGCATACTGGATAATGATTGGTAATTTAAACAGTTTAACGCAATCCTCAACTATCCGAGTTAAGTATAGGTATTAAATACGCATTAATTACCCAATAGAATTAGGATATTTATGTTTTATTCCATATTAAGATTTTGTAAATAAAACTAAAAAATGCAAATAGATATTCTGCGGTTTCTAATAATGTACTCTTTTACAATCGTCCTTGATTTTCCATAAATACTCGTTTTAACCAATGAATCTATATGTATATTACATAAATTGTAAAATGCTACAAAATATGTCTAAGTTGATGCCCGAAAGGAGTAAAAACCATCAAACATACTCTGGAAGGAAGGGAGAGTACCCATATTCTGTGTAGTACTTATTGAATATCTTAATACCTAATGAAAAAAAAATTGAGCATGCTAAATGAGTAACAGAATTCAGATCATTCACATAAAAACAAAGCATTTCTCAGATATAAAGTCTCCAGCACATAAGTTTTCTCTGTATAAAAACTGGCCAGACCGGGATCGGACCCGCGACCTCCAGTCATAAGACCACAACGCTTACCACTGCTCCAGTGAGGTCGTAAATTTTTCAACCGCATTTTTTAACAAATCGGAAAAACGTTTTGTTTTTCTGGGATAAAAAGCGGCCTTTGTAATTATCGACCTTTTAGCCTATCCTAACCTATCCTAAAAATCAAACGATTTGTTGCTTAGTGAGAGCGTAAACAAAAGACAAAAAACACACTTTTTAATTATAATATTAGTATGGATTAGGATAAGTGGGGTTAAAAAGTTCCTTTACTTAATTATTGCGAAGCATAATTAACTAGGCATTGAGGTACTGAATTTCACACCAAAGCGTTCAACAAATATTGTCGTATAATGAAGATGGAAATTTGAGAGCTCTTGCTCCCTGAAAGCACCAATAAAAGAAGACAAAGGCTTTGTGCATTTTTAACCTAAAAGAATAATAAATCATGCACTTAAGCCCGAGATCGCAAAGGTTTAAAAATGTAAAGTGTAACCTTGGATATTAAAATGATTAAATCACTGTGCATACATTGTCACGATCTATAAAACCTTCCACGCGTCATTATTCCTTGGACCGTGACATATCTATCTATACTTATAATAAAACTGAAACAGGTAAAATTCGGTACGTTAAAGATATTTAAAAATAAATTTTGGAGGGCGTTTTCTAATCGATACTGAAGCAATTGCATTTTTTTTTTTCATTTTTGTCTTGTTTCAGTTCTGTCTGTCTGTATCTAAGCCGCTCAATAATGCTGAAACTACTGAATGAATTCAGGTGATACTGCGTGATTTGAGGTTGTACAACGAGGTAGGACATAGGCTATTATATATCCCGCAATTTAACACAGTGCCCTTGGGAGAGGGGATGAAAGTGTTTGCTGATTTTAAACCATAACTCTGTCAAATGTGAACATATTTAAATATTTTTTTTTGCATTAGATAGGTTATAGTATTAGTACTGCAAACATTTCATAAAAATCTGATATGATGACATAATTGGAGATAGAAGACAGAACTCTTTAGCAGACAGTACCAAACCCCTAACTTAAGGCTTTATGATACAGATTACGTAAAGTGTGTAATAATGAGTACTTCTATCACTAAGAACATAACTTTAATGTATCATCAATAATTTCAGAGGCCAAATTTTGCTAATTTAATTTGCATTATTTTAATTTTCTAGAGGATCTCTTATTTTTTTTTAAATAAATTATAGTCTATGTTACTAGGACCTCCTGATAATTTAAACTGTTAAAACTGGTTTTGTAGTTCAAGAGCCTATTCGCTACAAACAAACAGACAAAAATCTTTCATCTTATAATATTAAGAAATTAATGTATTTATAGATAAAGACAGAGATTTGATGATGGTGATGACCAATAGGAAGAAAGTCACGGTGGACGCTCTCAGCTTCTATGACGAATGGGGTTTTTGCCCAGCTATGGGATATTATAAGCAGTAAAAAGATAAGGTTTATTTATATGGCTTAGATTTTTGGAAAATTAACATTCTAAGCCTTAGAATGTTAATTTTGCAGAATGAATTCATTAAACACACGCGATTTTTATTATAAACTATTCATTTGATTTATCATCAGCTAGTGTTTTTAAGGATAAACCCACCCCGTTACTCCAATCAGGTTGGTGGGCTGGAACGACTTTTATAACAAGCGGGACTTTTTTATTAAGCGGGACCGATGTATTAACATGCTATCTGAGGCTCGAGTTGACACCGACATTTTACTAAGTCCGGACCGGTACTTAAAATACTTTAACTTATAAACCCAATATATATAACATTTTTTTTTTCCGAACCGGGATTTTTACCAAAGAGCTAGAGAGCGAGCTAGAAATACTAAACTAATACTTTGTTTCATAGATTTATTACATGAACAGCGTTCCTATCTATAAACGATGTAAGTTTATTCTAATGATACAGTCAAAGTCGTTCGCTTTGCCAACGAATCCCAAGTTAAAACAAGTTACATTAAAACTTTATACTAAACCAATGTTCAGGCGTCGCATTGCTTAGTGAAGCGTGTTGCTGACAAAGATATTTTAATATCGCGAACAACTTTTAAATTATAGAATAACAAGCTTCGCGTAGCAACGTAGCATATTTTTCCCCGTTTTTAAATTTTTAAATATATTTTCTTCCCGCCTTCATATTTTCCTATTCATAGTTGATGCGTTAAAAGGTACTTAGATTGTATTATATAATTTTTAAGCCTTAGATGAATAAAAAATGATAATTAGTGATCGCTACTAAGCGATAAGGCCACCTTTTGTGTACTACTTCTGTCTATGTTTTTTTTTTTTATTCTTTTACGTTTTTTTTTAACTTGATGAGTGCAAATAAAGAGTATAAATAAATAAAATATATATCGCACGCAATGGAAGCTCTTAAAAAGGAAAAAAAAACCCAGATTTTAAAACGTTCTTCTTTAGTGCTATGCTCCTTTTGGTATTACCGTGATGATATATAACCTATAGCCTACTTCGATAAATGAGCTATGTAAAACTGAAAGATTTTTTTAATCGGACCAGTAGTACCTGAGATCATCGCGTTCAAGTAAACAAACAAACAAACAAACTATTTTACTTTGTATATTAGATTGTGAAGATGAAACTTAAATAAAGCAAGTAAAGTTTCATGTTTTTAATAATTGTGTAGCAATAATGAGGTGTAAAGACAGCGGTGATGGACTCAACTAATGTTTAGGAATTCGGCTTCAACAGCGGGGGGCCGAGTTCAAATTCCAGCACTCACCTCTAACTTTTTCTTAGTTATCTACATTTTAAGCATAAAAATATCACAATTAAAATTCAACGGTGAAGGAAAATTTTTGTGAGGAAAAATGCATGCATTAGAGTTCTTCATTGTTTATCATCATCGTGGTGGACTACGGCCTATACCCTTCTCTTTGTGGGAGGAGACCTGTGCAATGTAGTGGGCCGGTAATGGGTTAATATTATGCTGATGATCAATGAGGTCTAGGTTTAGGTATGCCAAGATAATACTTATTACCACAGACACAAGGCACTGGCAGGAAACCTCAGAGCGTTTTGACACCTTAACGGTTCGAAACCGAATCGAGTAGAAATATATTGGTACAAAAGCCCTATCACCAGCAGGGAACGTCTATTAGTTGATAAAAAAGGCATAATAATGATAGTACATCTTCTTTCGGAAACAATAAAAGCCTTCCCTTGCTCAAGTAGCATTATCTCTTAGAATGGATCACACACAGCGCAAGGAGGATATTACGGGCTCCGGAGATAATAGAGCATTGTGTCGGTACACTAGGACACTGTGGACTAACAAACAACGCATGATACGAAATACGTTTCTTTTTTTTTATCCGGTAGTACTTACAATCCACTGATACACAAGACTCTCGATTGACAGCTGCCTTCTCTACTTGGGTACGTGATACAATGTATTTGTATCTATTAACTAGTGAATAAAATCTAATGCTTTTAGCTATGATTTCATATGGCACATAATATCTCTATAGATATTAAAATATTAAAAATACATAATATCTCTATAGATATTATGTTTTTTATATATTTTAGTCAGCAATATTATACGTCAAACCCAATCCAAAACCCAATCATCAAAAAAATAGTCTTAGTTAAGTTGAATCTATTAGATTCAATCTAACGAGCCTAAACGCGATCTTGTCATAATAAAATTGCTTATCATCCGACTACACAGGGTTAAATAAAAAATAACAGAGAGCTCTCAGCCTTGGAGTTCCTATCTTTAAAACTAACAACGTTGGTTCTACGGCGTTTCAAAATTCAGTATTAGTATATTTTTTTCCAAAAAAAGTAATTAATCATATTATCTCTGTAAAGTCACATTACACTGTGAACCAAGCGAGCACAATATAGTCGTTGTTCGCGCTGTTGCCGATGTTACATTACAGAGTAGTAACATGTAAAGTATCAATATTAAATATTGAATATTTCACAACTGAATAGTTAAAAAAAAAGTCTTAGAACATAAGTTGTTAGTTTCAATATAAACAACTACAGGCCGAGAGTTTTGTGGTATATTTTATTTAAGCCTACGGGGTTAAATAAAATACACATATATTCATATATACATATATGCATGCAAAATTTAAGTTCAAACCAGGTAGTTAGTTTAGTTTAGATAATTTGCAAGATTTTATTGTTGACAGATAATCAAAGGCAGATAAACCCTTTAAAAATATATATAGGTACTTAAATTAAAAACTTCAAGTTGAAGTAGGTAATAAATTGGGTAAGGAATTGGTGCACTTTAATTTACCTTAACATATTATAATTACTTTGTTAAAAAGTATTACATCGAATGTAAAACACTAGTTACTCTAATGAATTAAGAACTTGACTTTTGCTACTTCAACAAACGTTTACTTCTTCCGTTTAATACAACACAGCTCAGCTGCAATTAAACCCTGCGGAGAATTAACTATCTTAAGTTTTAGGATACGTTACAAACACTTTAACTGAGTACGGAACATAGAGGATTACGGTCCAATCCCTCACATTGAACTGGCTTATTTGCAAAGACGTACGTAAGCTGCACTCTTTAGCTACAATTCACTTTTGAATTCTGTTTCTCCTATATATCTTATGTATACCTATCACGTAGATAGAAACCATAATATATCATTTTTATACAAAAATACTTTGACGTCCCTTAGGATTATAATTTTGAAACTCGCGTCAAAAATTTGAATTCAAGTCGATATTCACAAAGTCTTTATTTACTTCGATATACTCGTAAAATAGAAATAAACATCTTAAGCCATTTATAATAACATTTTTTCTGCTACGTACTACAAGGTTTGACTAGGGATTAGGGAACACTAAAATTTCTTACAAAAGCCAATCTTAAAACTTAAGATCATAGATATTAAGATTTCTATGTTTACGACATATTTTATTGTGAAACTATTTGTCAACGTTCTGTAGACCTGTAAAAAGCTAAACATTCACTATGCTCACAGCGTTAAAAACATGGTCAAGAAAAATTTTGTATAGATTAAAATAAATATAGTCTAAAGATAAGTAGAAGTCAATCTATAAGCTCCTCCAGCTCATCGCGACGCTGTTCGTGCTCAGACGTAGCAAGTTTTCTCATGCATATATTTGTATGCGCGGAGTTTTCAGCATAAAACAGAACAAGAGCTTTTCTACCTACCTACCAGTTCAATATAACTGTTCGATTCTCAAAAGTTACTCATATCTGTATCTTTATAATAAAACTAATAATATAAAATATGAGGTACATATAAAAAAACGGTTTTGTAAGGGAGGAATATCAAGTCGTTTTTTTTAAATATAATATCTTTATTTAATCAAAATGCCATCTATGCACTTTTGCCGTCTCATAGGAATTCCTAACTAAGGATGAGATATTTGAGATTGAGCCAATATCATGTATGCCTTATATAATATTATAAATAAATGCGAAAGTGTGTGTGTTTGTTTATTTATTTATCCTTACTTTACGTCGTAACTAAACACCTAATCGACTTGGCTTAGACTCAGTTAAAAGGTCGGAGAGTAACATAGGCTACTGTTTATGCCCTTGGGATTTTTAAAACCGTAATAAACGCGGACGAAAAACAGGGGCAACAGCTACTATACTTACAAGCTAGAATTTGTTATTTTTTTTTTAAATCGTTTATGCTCTGCAACTACTAGTCGACTTGAAAAATTCTTTTTGGATTTGATAACCCAAATAAACATCACACTTTGGGCCTTAGGAGCAAGCAAAATAAATAGTCATAAAAAAAACGAAGTAAAATGCGGGTTGGTGAAGCGACGCAGTGGTTATAATCCGATGTATTTTATATTAAACGGCAAATGAAACCTCTCGTAAGTAAATAGCTGGATTCGATTTCCTGAACTGGCGGCCAATAATTATATGATATTTTTGAGTCGCTAGGGGTTAAACCCTATCTTTTATGAGCCTACGAGAGAGGAGGCATGTATCCAACAGTAAACTAGGTAGGTTACGTTTGGTAATGATTTTAATAAAAATGTAATCATCATGACATATTTTTAACGACTGTCCGCAAAATTATTCACTGCAATGGAACTGCTTTGATCGTTAAAGTAATTGGTATTGGCACATTTGTTATTATCTGTGTTCCTTTTAAAGAAATGAGAGTATATAAGTTATCATTACGAATATGTCAAAATATCATAATTACTGCATCAAAGTTTAAAATTTCACTTATCAATATTATTGTCATTATGAATAATTAATTCTTTTACAGTTCATTGTTTCAAACTCTGGAATTCCCTACCTGCTGACATATGTCACACAAAATCCTTGCCTCTTTTGAAAAGTCTTTTGAAAAACAATTTTTTATGTATTAGCGTTATAGTATGTAGTTAATTATTATTGTATGTATGAACAATATACAATAATTATATGTGTAGTATTAGAATTTATAGCATGTAGTTTAGTTTGCAATATTTATATTTAGGTATAAATTTCTATTGCAGCACCAACCCTTTCCTTATAACAACTACTTTAGCCAAAATTCTGGAAGAGACCGCTTTAGCTATAAGACCACCTTTGCACACCTAAACTAGTTTTTTATTTCATCTATCGTGTTTCTTTTGTTTTTGTGTGTGCAATAAAGAAATTAATAATAATTATTATAATCCCATCCTTCCACCCAGAAGTGAGGTTACGGACTTGTACTTTTGATTATTATATCTGACTCAACAATAATATTTGTTATTATCAGTGCACATACTATAAAGCCATGGAATTGTTGATCTTATCTGCGACGGTTAAAGCTCAAATTTTATTGCATTGCTACATTCTAAGGTGGAACATTTTTATAATAAAAATAATCTGTACAGAACTTGCGAATCTGAAACGAATATAAGGATCAATTTACTAAGACTTTATAGTGTTTCGATACTCGAAGCGTCTCTACTTTTGCAAGAATGTAATTGTTAAACTAACAATTACCGGTTATGGTGATTAACGTGGTCTCTGAGGTTTTGAGGAAAACGATGCCAAAATCGGAGTTTCCAAAGTTTATCACTCATTCAGTTATAGTTTTGAGTTTACAGCTGAATCTATTGATTCTCTACTTTGTTAATCCTACTGATATAACTTATTACCTTATTCAGAAGTACCTGTTGGAACAACTAAATCGAATAACAATTACCTAAGACTTGAGCTACATGTACCTTAACTATCTTAACTACTACATAGTTTAAACTCTTAGTTACCACATAAACTTCATTTTTTGCAATTAGAAAGTTCCCGCATGACAAACTTATGCAGCTGTATATCTTTATAATTAATTGTTTTATTTCTCTTACTTGTATTCTGAAGCCTAGGCAACCGAAACTAGTTCAAAATCATAAACACTATTATATATTCTGGCGCTATTATACCTTACAAGGAGGATGGAAGGTCTTAGATTAAATCCCTGGTCTCAATTTGCCTCTGGTTTCTTCGATTGTCGGTAGATACCAACTTACTAACAAAGACGTGCCGCCAAGCGATTACGCTTTCCGCTACGGAGACGTGCAGAAAGCTATAAGAGGTATATTATTTTTAATATTACTGAGATACCCATAGCAGGTAAGGCGCTAACATCTTTGGCTGCGCCTGTGGTAAGTGACCACCAGGTGAGATTGCAGTCAATTGGCTACATAAAGTGGAATAAAAAAGCTAGCGAGAAACAAACCTCTAATTATAACTTTCGTATAACGCGTACAGCAAACGTACACGTACCTACAAGCACGAGTCGTAAACGCCATATGCCCAGTCAGACGGTTGGCGACGACACTAATCCTTTTAGTGGATAACGAACTGTACAGGTACGAGTACAGTCCGATAACAAGGCATTGCACTTTGTGTATTTAAGTATTTATACTGTAGCACTAGTTTGTTAGGGCAGAGAAGAATAATGTTCCTTTGGAACAAAGATTAAACAAAACTTGAAACATTTGTAAACACACTGACTATTTATTACTACAGGGTTTTGATTATCTATAAAGTAGTTTAAACTTAATAGGCGCCGACTAGCCGACGCAGCCGGCGGCTTTGTTGTTGTATGTTTGGCAAACATCTTCGGCAGCTCTAAATTAGCAACCTTCGAAATCGCCGAGCAACTGAACACCGGGATAAAAGCAGCTGACAAGATTTTATTCAATAAAGCCGCCGGCATTTAGGCTGTGTCGCAAGGTTTTTGTTTGGAGACTTCTTCACATTAGAATTCATGACAAATCCACACATCACTTCATAGTCACTACGAGACTATTAGCTTACTTTTCTGATAATCTGCTATCTCCATACAAAATTCGATGTGTATAAATTGTGTTTCGCTGACGACAGATTGGCGGCAACTGGTCAGAAAAATTACTGTATAAGAGGGTAGTATGGGATCTTAAGAGAGTCAACGTTACATCTAAACTTAAACTCTAATATTTAAAATCACGAGATGGTAGTTAATTAATTACGTAGTTATAAACTTGTAAATACTTTTATAATTTAGGCGTATTTAAGTTCTAGTCATTAATCACCCAAAGTATTAACATTATCATTTTCTGAATACACACTGTGTGGGTACTTAAACTTCAATGAAACCGACTTAAACTCCGATAAAATAACATTACATCAACGACTTTAACTTCGTATCTAATATCCGACTTTAACATAACCCTTTAACTTTAAACCGAGCCAAACACAATCCACGAACTTCAAAATAGGTCTATTACTTTAAACGGATATAATTAAACCTTAACTGAAATCCACTAATTTAAGATCAATTTTTATATACCGTTTTGTTATCCATACTACCATACATAAATAATAAAAAGTCGGAAGTAAACCTGTTTGTCTGCTTGCATTGTACGTCTGAGCAACTGACAAAAATTTCGATTTAATTTGAAAAGGAGATAGATTGCATCCTAGAGAATTATAGTTATTATCAAAAAGTTATTTTCATATTTATTATTTGACTTTTTTTTTATGATAACGGAAGCGGTGATAGCCCGGTGGGTAGAACTTTGACTTTACTTTGCGAGGGCGAGTTCTAATTCCAGCTCGCACCTCTATCTTTTCTTGAAATATCACTTACTTCAACGGTGAAAGAAAACTTCGTTAGGAAACCTGCATACCTGATGAGTTCTTCCTTATGTTCATAAACGTGTGTGTAGTCCACCAATCCGCACGGGGCCAGCTTGGTGGACTAAGGCTCTAACCCCTTGTCACTGGGGGGAGACCCGCAGGGTGATTACGTATCTCGCGACATGTTTGCGAGAAGCGTAATCTTGCAATCACTGCTGTCAAATGTCACTTTTGTTTATTTATTGTATGGAAACGTGACGTTTGACAGTAGTGATTGCAAGATTTACGCCTGTCGTAAACCTGTCGCGAGATACGTAGTCACCCAGCCGTTCCCTGTAGGCCGGTAATGGTTTGTTATGCTGATGATGATGATTTATAATTTTTTATGTATTCGCATTTAAATGAAGGTTTTTAATATAATATTACAACATTTGTTAATTCCAGCTCATGACGACTTAATCGTAAGGTAGCTTGGCAGAGATCGTTACTAAGCTATAAGGCTGTGTTTTGCAGTATATATCTGCCTATTCTCTTTATCGCAAAGATGTAGGTAATGGTGAAGATCAAAATTCACATTAGTTGGTAATAAATGGCAGACACACACAGACTGGTTCTTTGTGCGAGTGAACATTAGTAAAGTAGAAAAATTACTTATTCCATATAATATGGATTGAGTAAAAACAAGTTTAACGCTATTATTTATTTTGGACTATATATAGATACTCAATTGTTCATTCATCAGGCATTTACTACGAAAATATGAAGTGAAAGACGGTTGACCGTCTTCATATTTTCATTTTCTTATAGTCACCGTAAGCGTTAGTTTTTACCATCTTTATAACGGAACCCTAAAATGAACAACAATTTTTTTTCTATGAAAAAAGAAGAAGAAAGAAGTAAAAAAAGTAAAGAAATTGCACTTTTAAGTAATCTATTGAAGAAGTTTTCTTTCTATAATCCACGTGTCATGACTCCATAATATATTCGGCGGTATAAATTTTTCACGTTCTAACTTCGAATATTCGCTTCCTTTAACATAAAATATGCAGTAAGCCATCTACTTTTGAAATTTAAATTATCAAGGATACCTAAAGTTAATAATATTTTAGATGTGGATACTAGTTGTTGCTCGCGACTGTACGACCGCGTAGAAATTTTGATTTCCCCTGGGATTAAATTTTCTCGCTTCAGCCCAGGTCCGTCACCAAAAAGCAAGCTACAGATTGAATTCGTCATTTTCTCCAGGTTGGTTAGTGGCTTATACGTTGAAATGTCACAAACATACTGAAATACAACCGTTCGCACTCATGACATTATAAATAAATAAATAAATATACTACGACAGTGCACACATCGCCATCTAGCCCCAAAGTAACGTAGTTTGAATTATAGGTACTAAGATTACTGATGAATATTTTTATTAATGATTCATATTCAACTCGCATACATTTTCCAGTTGTGGGAATCGTATCCACGGCCTTGGACTCAAAAAGCAGGGTATCTGCCCACTGCGCCAATCGGGCGCCAAATATCGTCTTTTTGTTCTTTATACCGTCTTTTTGTAAAGGCTTATCTTTGGAACGGCTGAACCTTCTTTGCCCGGACTTTCACAAATATTATAAATATTAAGCTACTCTTTTAATAAGTTGTTGAGTGAACTGCGGGTTGGAAAATAGTATTTTGTCCTACGTTTTTGAAGTTTAAGAACATTAAAATCTTATGATATTAAAAAAAAATATTTATTAAGATATCATACCCTATAAACTCTGCCTTGATTATTATTCAGTAGCACTGATACGAGTGAAGCTAGGAATTTATAACTAGTAACGTTGGGTTTGACATAGCCAATAGATGTCGCTAGTAATAGAATAAGTCAGGATATAGACAGGCGTTTTTAAACTATTCCTACCTATAGAGTTTTACAAATAAACACCAGAATAGTTATGTAGCGTCACACTTTAATTTTAGCAAGCTTATTTCCACTGTCAGAGCTTGACTAACACTGAATAACTATTCCAACGTTATGTCACGTTTTTTCGCCTTTTCATACATTTGTTACATAGTTTCATAGTTCAAACAAACAGTTTTATTAAATGTTGTGTAGATTATAAAAATTTAATTCATTTTTTGCCAATCTAGGTTACACGTATAGAATACGGAATAATAAATAAAATTAAGAGATTAAAAACTGTTAAACAGAAAATCGGATTATCGGTAATAATTTGTCAGTACACTTCAGGACCAAATTAAGCCGACCATATTTTTCGCACCTTAATTAAATAGTACTCGGAATCGATGAACAAAACGTACCCGTTAAACACAGGCGGCCCGAACAATTGCACAAGCTGAGCACATACGTGGCAATTGTATTGAATTTCTGATAATTTGCATTCGCTGCAACGTTTTGTGACCGGCTAATAATTTTATGGTGGCAATTTACCAATTAAATCCGGTTGCGGTTCTGTAGTTGTGAATAGAATAGTTGCGTAGGGAGCTCGGACACCCGCTGGACAGAAGTTACAAATGAAATATGTAGTGACAATTTCAACGCAATAAATTCGTTGGCGTGTACCCTGTAATCGTATTACATGTGCTTACGCGCCGCAAAAACAGGATATCAAATCTAAAATTTATCAATTGTAGGCTTTAAATGTTTCATATACGGCCGCTCATTATATATGTCCACCCTCACAGAAACCATATGAAATTATTTGGTTGCACCTGGAATTCGAAGTCAGGATCTTGTCATTCATAGTCGAATGCGCTAACCACTAAAAATAGAAAGATATATAATACAAGTATTTATAGAGACTACCGGTGATCCTAGAGCGGGCAGTTACCTTGGCCAACGAATTAGTTTGGCCATCCAAATGGGCAATGCTGCCAGCATCTTAGGAAATCCTCGCTGCCGTGGTTTTTAGACGTTTTAGATTTTATGTAGTTTTAAATAGTTTATTTTAGGTTATATTTTTAAAACAAATATTTTAAAGAATAAATAAAGTATTAATTAATTATTCATTAATTTATCTATACTTGTACTATTAAGCTTTTAAAAAAATAAAAAAACAACACAACATAATATAAAATTTGGTTACCTAATCGATATATAGCGATATCTATCAGGCAATCAATGGCTTAAAAAACACAATTACAGAAAAGAGGTAGTCGGTTCATATTATGAGAAAATAAAATTATAATTATATTATTACATGAATGAATATATTCAAGTAATTCAGATGAACTAAATCATAAAACAAGACAAAAGACGTTCTTCAATGCATCCGAGAAAAAACCGTAGCATTAGTTAGGTATGCGTAGTTAAAGAAGCAACGTAGAAATTTCCAGTTTAAATAAAATTTTCCATCTCATTACTTATAAAATTTATTGCACAAGAAGTCTCAACTCTCAAACAACAAGCGCCAGCTCGAGTCACACCGACTACATTTAATTATTCTAAGTAGCTAAAAGTATAACGCGCTTCTTGTTCAGGTGCCTACGTATGAAACTTTGCACGGCTCGGCACGGAGGCTTTCGTTGCATACAAAATTGCATGAGGCAAGTTTTAAATACTATAAAAGTTTTAAATCTATAATTTTAGTTCTTTTCATTATATGCTGCGCGCGCTGCTATGAGTACGACCAATCTGAAGCTGTAAGACATTTAGATGGTCATTAGTTAGTGCATGCACAAGATTATTCTTAAATTGCTAGCTTTTCCAAAAGTGTCGTAATTTTATGTTAACCTGAGTTACTAAAATTGTTTACTAAAAATTATTGTTTCCTTTTTAAACATCTTGATTTATAAGAATCGACACAAATCTATTAAAAAATATGTATAAATTATAACATTTTCGTTCTTGGCAGCGAAGTAGCGATTCGCGCGTACCCCTAGGATAATAATTTGTCAAAGGGACTCTCGCATCTTGCATAAATTGGTTAATTTAGGTTGCTTAATTATAACGGTAGCCTATAGCATTTCGGTTCGTTCAATAATTTAACCGGTGAACCTTAAAATAAACCGATTGTTAACCAAGATTTTCCGGTGAATTGAAAACCGTTCCGAGCCTTGCTGTGTAAGACGTGTTCCTCACCTGCCCTGCAAAATGTCACTCTGGTTTTAGGTTTCACAGTTATCTTCAGGTCGTCTAACAGTTTGGTCCGTCAATTATTCCTATGAAAACTGGAGTTATTATGTAATCATTTTATTCAGCACAACATAAGCCACGCGAGACGGACTCATAGACGTCTTAAGCTCCCATCTCAAACTTATTTTAATGTAAATTTTACACTATTTACAATTTGTCTTTGTTATTATCTTAATAATATTTTTGTGTCGGATTTTTTATATGCCTAATAATGACAAGTATTTATTTTACTTCTGAATAACTTTCTAATGGTAAGAACATTACAAAAATCTACTCAGTAGTCTCAGAGATAAACTCTTTAACAATTAAACAAATTCGATTACAATTAAACAAACAAATATTTCTTCTTTGTAACATTAAAGCTAGCATAGACTATCTGTCGCCCGCGACTTCGTTGGCGTTCGTTTAGTTTTTTTTTTCAGGAAAACTTCCATCATAATGATGAGCATTAGACTAGATTAGATACTTGTTAATCCGGGAAATCAAACAGTCCCAGTTGTTTATAGAAAACACGATTTGCGGGAAACAGCTAAAAAAGTATAACACGTTAAGTTGTATCCCTCGTGAAGTTAAAGAAATATAACTAATTATACATCTCGTATGGTCACAGTACTTTATTATTGTAAAACATTTCCATTACCGTTAGTACGTTTGTTTCTGACAGCTATTTTGCTATTTTGCAAATCTGTGGTTCTTTATCAGATCTTTGTTTCATTACAAAAAAAAACTCAAGCTGTAATTAAATTAACCAAAAATTAACTGAAGAAAATACATTATTAGCATAAAAAATAATCGCTTTAATTGATTGAGCTTAATTTAATCAATGCAATTATATTATATATTAGAACAGATGTACCCGTCTTGTGTCAGAACTAATAAGCTACATCCGACCTGACCGAACAAAAACTGTAATATCTATACAAGTAAGATATTTATTGTATATAGCAGATACCTCCGAACATCATAGGGCGTTTTTAAAATTAGTCATCATCTCATCAATGTAAGTGATAATAACCAGAACCAATGGCTAACTTGCTTTACCAAAGCACGAGATGCAATTTCGTCGAAAATACTTTAATTTGATCTTCGTATTTAAGCACATTTATTCCCAGATTGATCTTCCATCTTAATCTCGCTCATTACTATATATACTCTCGTTAATACCAAATTAAAATATTGTAAACCCTTTGTCCTAAGTGTCTACAAGTACAATACTTCCTTTTACAATCCCATCGCTCACATGTGCCGCCTTTATAATGATTTAGTATCAAGTAATCGTAATATTGACATATTTTACAAAAAGATAAATATTTTTAAATATCCAATTATTAAGCAGTATTCCACACAACTTTAAGGAATTTATATATATATATATTTATTTATTATTTGTTTCAACTTTAACGTTATTTTTGTAATTTAATTACAATAGTTTACACATACTTTGAGTTGTTGCTTAGAACAAAACTTGTTATTACTTATATTCAGATCTACCTTTCGTTATTACCTGTTTTGTGTACCTAATAACAATAAACAATAAACGCTAATTTCCGAACACCGGACTAAGGAAAGGAAAGGCGTTTATATAATTCTGGCCCAATATGGAAATCTCCATGAAACTCGTGATCCTTGTTTGAACCATTCTACTTTGGTTTATTTAAAATCCAGTTAAAGCATTCACATCGATTTAACATACATACACACACGTATGGGTCAACTTCAGAAGGATCTCTTTTTTAGCCGATTAATAAGCCAAAGGTTTCTTTATTTTTCTAGTTGCAGTGATTGCAACCAGTAAAACTATTCTCTACATCTCAACGAACATCCTTGTATAAAACTTGACGCAACGATGAAATGAAACATATGCCTAAAGAACTTAAATAAAAGTTCTGTTTTCGGACTGTATTTTTGCTTTGTGCAAGTGAAACGATTAACTTTTATTGTTAAGATAAGGTATAGTCAATTTAAATGGAATTGTACTGTCGGACACAGATCTTTATCGGAGTTTCCGCTCGCCGCGGTCTTGTGTTGCTTGTGTCAATCGATGACATGTGGAAATTGGTGTAGATCTTCTTCAGAAATTAAGTAGTGTACTACACAGCTGACTACAGCAAATAACACACAATAAGAGCAACAGCTTTGATAACAACATATTTGTTGTTTAATTATTAATAACACATTGCAGTCAGGGCCCTAATTCTCTTATTATATCTAATCATATGCATTTGAGTTCGAGTCAGTAAGAATCGGAGTCTTGATTTGTATTATTTTTAATTCAACAGCGAGCTCAGCGATGTCACTGTGGCATTTTAGAGAATAACAGGACAGAGCGCAGGCACGAACGAATTCATTTAACACAGTCGTATTCGTAACGTTGATTGGACTCTGCTTTTAATCAACTGCAACCAATTATTGATAAGAGCGTACCTTTCACATAATTAGTCACATGGCATGGAATCGCTTGACAAAAAGTGCAGGTTTATACATCTGTTAGAATTATTAGGTATCTGTAGACGAAGCTGTTTAGAATTTAATAAAAAACTATGTTAATATTGCCTGAATTTCGCCACCATCTCTGAATTCGATATAACAGAGCAGCTGAAACGTGGGGCCAAATCAAGCATCGCTCCAAGCGAGGTTCGCTACGAGTCAATGATTTCATAGAGAGCGAGCTAAAGGCTAAAACGGTCTTGTTTTTAGCAATTTCTCATTGCAATTTCTAAGTAATAAGGCAATGTTTAAAAAAAAACATTGTGTATGTATTGCGGGGTTAAAGTTCGCAGCTAGATTTATTAAAGATGCTATCGTAAAAGTAACGTTTACGAGCCACTTGAGATTAAAATTTACAGCTACCGGTAAAGCTCATTAAACGACTGCGCGTTTCGGAATGGTTCTGTGTAGAAACAATTTAGAGGAGGTTTTAGATGCGTAATTTAGATCATCATCGCCATCATTATCAATCCATTATTGGCCCACTACGGGGAATCGTTCTTCACTTCGACTGAGGAGAGCTTAACCCGATATCCACCACGCTGGCCAAGCGGGTAGACTTCTTACGCCTTTGAAGGCGTTATGAAGAACTTTCAGGTATGCAGGTTTTTTTAAAATGCTTTCATATACCTTTAAAACAAGTGAAATTTATTTTCTGTTGCTGTGCGTTCAGCACATACTCGTAGCTCAAAAAATAAGAAGTGCGTGACAGGGGTCGAACCTGACCCCACCGGAAAGGACGCTAAGGTCTTACCCACTAGGCTATCACCGCTTCAATGTTTTTGAAGTCATGGGGAAATAAAAATATGTTTGAGCTACTTGACTTATATATAAATCCGCTTGGGAAAGTATTTACGACTTTAGAAGTAATTTAATCTTATATTCAGAAAATGGTCAGTAAATAATCAGGTGAATCAAATTACCGTCATCCGTGAACATCTGCACCAGAGTAGACTCTGCACTGTCAACACATTAGACAGTTCTCCAATTTAAAAGTGCGGGTTGAAAAGTGATCTTATATTAAGAATGCCAGACAAACCGATGGTGGGGATGAAATTTATTATGGTTAGAAAACAGGGATGGTGGTATTTATGAAAACAGACGTCTTAAAAAAAATCTTAGTTATGAACTAAGGAACATGTCGTTGGTGCTTAAGGGACTCCATGTGCAAATCAATTAGTGTATAGTCCACAAGTCGAACTGCCCGCTACTGTATCTTGTCAAATCGTAGTTGTTAAATTAGTACGTATTATCATACGGGTGAACTATTTTGCAAATCCATCCGTTGTATCCTTTGTTTTGTTATAGACTTTCTCCAGAATGTCAGCTTTCAGTATGCCATACAAAGAAAAAAAACTGACAAATGTAATGTGTGTTTATGATATTTGTATCGACGCATCTACAAATTGGATTTTGTTTAACAAATCCTCTAAATCTCACAGTAGGCTGCAGATATCGCAGGTACTTGCCTACACGAGTTCAATACCGATAGAGTTCCGAAACTCGGATTATAAGATTACACTCCCAATCCTATCCCACTCGACGGATTTCAAATGTCATCAATATCCATTAGTTCTCTAAAAGCTTCGTGAAACAAAACGCTAAACCGATAAAAAGTGTTAACAACTAGAAGATCATCATCCACCATCATCATCCACCATCATCATCATCATCCACCCATTACCAGTCCACTACAGGGCACGGGTGTCCTCTTAGAATTAGAACGATAGTCTACCACGCTGGTCACGTGCGGATTGGTAGACTCACATGCCGTTGAGAACATTATGGAGAACTCTCAGGCATGCAAGATTCCTCACGATGTTTTCCTTCACCGTTTCACGCAAGTTAAATTTAAATTGTTTAAATTAAAAACACATTTAACTCCAAAAAGTAAGTGGTGTGTGCTTGTAAAAAAGCCAAAGCGTTAATCTGTATATAACCTACAAAAAATGGTAGCGTTAAACTTGTTTTTATTCACCTCCATAGGTTTAGGCCGTAGTCTACCACGCTGGTCTATTGCGTGATAACATATTGGAGAACTCTCAGGCATACAAATTTCCTCACGGTGTTTTCCTTCACCGTTAAAACAAGTGATTTTTAATTACTTGTAATGGAAACTCACACAACTCAGAAAAGTTTCAGATGCATGTCGGAGATTGAACTTGGTCCCACAAACTCATGACGGGAAACCGAACCCTCTAGGCTATCACCACTATAAATAAAATAGACATAACATAATATTTTGAGTGTGAAACATTATTTACAGGAACAGATACATTGTGATATCTAGATATTAGTGGTGTAAGATTGATCCTGGAAGTGGTCTTTGGTATTATGACTATAACGAAATACAGAATACCTACAACAAATAGAATATTCAAATAGAACTATATTTATTTTTAGTGTTATACATTACGTTCATTATGCAATTGCAATCAATTTGGTAACATTTTGATTTGCATGTTTAGTTCTCGTTGCCGTTCTACTTACAATGAATTCTAGCCTTACAATGATATCCGGATGGATACGCTTCGCTGTAGCTCAGTCTATAATCAAGTCAATACACAAAGAAACGCTAATAAATATAGTGCTTTATAAGTGTTTAAATATCTTTACCACACTGACTGTAATGTAGCTGATTATGTCGCAGGATAAAATAAGACAAAGGGAGTCTTTGCGAAAACCCTAGGACTATTGCAA
Organism: Pararge aegeria; assembly: GCF_905163445.1. Taxonomy (NCBI): domain Eukaryota; kingdom Metazoa; phylum Arthropoda; class Insecta; order Lepidoptera; family Nymphalidae; genus Pararge; species Pararge aegeria. The sequence goes on along the minus strand of NC_053190.1, from coordinate 8,755,781 downwards.
AGGACCAGATCTTAAAATTAAGAAGGATTCTCGTATTCCTTTATTAAGTTTGTTCTTTAAATATAATCGCAGTGAGGTTAGAACAAATATTCACTCAGGTTTTATTGGGTATATTAATACCTTTGAATTGGGATTTTTATAATAAATTGTCGTAGTTTTTTCACAAAAATTACTTGTTTCATATTGTACTGTGTCATAAATATATCTGTGTATACACAATGTTCTTGGTTGTTTTAAGTGAAAATATTTTTTTTATTCAAAAGTGAAAAAACTACTTAGAATAAAACCTTGTATGACATTTAGTTAGTTGAGCAAAATAAAATCTAAAATCCACTGTAAGTTTTCATGTCGGTTCTGATAGAATTAGCTACAGCTTTTATTATATTTATCATCTAGCAGCTGTTAAACGGATATTTTGTTTTATATCTTGAATTGTGACTTCTTGCCATATTATTGAGGATTCCGTAGCGTTGTTTCATACGACGACAACGACGTTTTGCGTACGTACGTAACTCTGAATTAAAATCGTTGGTAAAAAAACTATTTTAAAACCGCACCTAATACTGAATACTTTAACTAATTGTAGCACACTTACTAACCCTTCATTACAAAATGCAAAGCCGCATGCAAATTGTATCACATACTCGCACGCACACCCACCCCGAGTAGCGGGTACTTACATATGTATGGACGGCTTTATTACACGTAAAAACCACTTTCCCGTAAAGTACACCGTTGGAACAACGCATCCGGGTCAATAAATCTTTTTTATTACACCAAAATGGTAACACTTCTTACCTTATTAAATGTTATACTCGAATTGAACCACCCCAACATCATTTCCGGCGTAATCAAGTCAGTAATTTGGTTCACTTATCTATTTATTTCACTTTTATAAACACACTTGAACACCAAAAAATCATTTTATACATATAAAAAATATTTTACTGCACGCAAAATAACTTAAAACTTTCGAATATTAATTTGCATTTTTTTACAAGTGAAGCGATGTTACACAGTTTTTCTCACGGTTCAGTACGTAACGTCAGTCCGTAGAGGCCGCGGTCGTAGACTGAATTTCCGCCCGCCCAAAAAGCACGACGGGCGCCGAAGTAAGACGAATGTAGCCGAGTGAAGGCGATTCTACGTAACCCACTCGATGAAGCGGTAAGTTTTTACGAGCAGCAGTTTGTGAGTACGATGCGGACAAATATGAAAAGATTGTTCGACACCTGTTCCCTTTTACTTTCAAGTTATAGTTGTTGAATGGTTATTACAAAATAATAATGTTTTATTACTTATCTAAAATTTGTGTTAATAAAAAAAGTTTTTTGAGCTTCTTCGTCTAGCTAGTTAATTTATATCGCTGTTAATCTACATCCAGAGTTGAGTTTTGAATGGATGGATATCCATCGCTTCTTTATTCTTGCTCTACTTCTTTGCCCTTTCAAGAAAATGGAGAACATGACTTTTTTCTTGTAAATTCCATGACAATACCATTCCAAGGTAATACTATTGATCACTTCTTTTTCTTCTTCTGCTTGGGAATCAGGTTCGCTTGGCCCGACGTCGACCGGTTTTATATTTTTGCAATCTATTGTGACGCCGCTGTCTACGTCTCCCAGCAAGTATTAGGTAGGTATTCTGTAACTTGCGCAATTTGTAAACTGTCCTTTAGGTATATATTGAATGCAATGTCATAGCATGTAGAGTATAGTATAGTAGTATAGTAGAGTAACAGATAAGTCCTATTATAATATTCTACATCGTTACTTTGCAGAAGTCCATTATATACGATGAACTAGGATATTCCCTAACCCACGACAACCTTACAAATCTAATCTTTGTAATTGTGCATTTTGTTTTAACATATCCTGAAGTTGGGTATCTAAGATTTTCTAAGCAAACCGTGCATACAGAGCATATTTTGGTAGATCTATGCGGTGTAGCGTAGGTATAAAGAAAAATAGTTATAAGAAAGAAACCGCAAAGATTTGCCTTTATGCGCAAAAGAATATAACTACTTTAATTCAGTGAATATTCTCATTGAATTAATGTACGATATCTAGTGATAACTTTATTTAATAGTAAGTTTTAAGATAGTTAATCAATTTCACTTCCTGTAATTCCCTTAATAACATTTACATCTCCAAAATGCGATTTAAACGCAATCAACCGACTATTAGGAGGGTTCCGTTAACAAACTTAGCAAAGTTCGGCTTTCATCAAAGATACAAGCTTGGACGGAAAGTTTCTTGCTAAAGATTTGAGGTCGCTCACATCAAAATCCCTTCCTTCTGATTCTGAATTTAAATGTCCCTGGAGGGCGATATCAGCAAATAACTTTTACTCTACATGTACCCATGAAGGTACTCTGAGGTATTTAAATTTATGAGCTATTTAATCGGTCGAATCGATGCGTGCAATTCTTAAGTTTTTAAAGTTTCACAAATTCATAACTCAGTCCTTAAATCTTCATCATTCATCATTTTTATGGTTACCTCAGAAATTAAATTTGAATGATTCTTCTTTTGTTTGTTACGGTAGGTAAACTTTCCAGATAGGCTTCAGTTTAGGATCAGTGAGAAATCTTGGAGAAATCAAGGGATCTCTCGAAATACTACAATGATTTATATTCTCGTGATACGAATAAATATTAGACAGTATATGAAGTTTTGTGTAAAACGAAATATCAAAATCATATTATCTGAATATAATTATAAAAGCAATATAAAGGTGCTGTCAGCAGCAACTTTTCAATAGTAGTTCATATAAAACGAGGAGCATAATATAATGCCATTGTTGCAGTTTTCAAGAGAACTCGTAACAGTAGATCCCGATTTTATTGCAGCGCTCCATGATGCAATATGCAACTGTATAAAGCACGAAGCACTTCTGATGAACTCCATACAAATATCCTTTATTGCTTTTCAAGCCCAACAACCCTGCCACTTATTTAAACTACTCGTAAAACAAGTTAGGGTAAACCAGCCATTCATTGGCATCCAACCAATTATTGGCACCTCATTATTTCAAATACAAAATTGTAAGAAATCATTACTTAATTAATCCATATATAATGTTAACTTATAAATATGGATTTTAAAATATAGGTTAGAAATGACGAAGTTATCCTTTCTCATCTTTATTTTAAAACCTTTACTTTCACCGCCCAGTCTTTCGGATATAGTTGCGGATCAGTTGCTCTTTTCCAACAGCTTGCCTAAGAATATTAGGCAAGCTGTTGGAAAAGAGCAACTGATGAGTTTCTTGCCGGCTTC